>NC_047531.1:77582864-78195864 GCF_012275295.1 Melopsittacus undulatus | reverse complement strand
ATGTGTCACAGTCATATGTAAACTATAGGCTAAATTCTTCCCTTTCCTGAGAACATTCTACCCTGCTCCTCTGTCTGGGGAGCTCAGAGTGGTTTTCTTTCAGCACAGTAAGGCACACCGGCTTTCTCCCTTTTCCCACCAACGGATAAAGTTTCCAAAGAAACTTCTCCCGGCTGTCTTTCCCTGAAGCTGGTTCACTCTCCCACCTGTACCCTTGTACTCTGGGAAGGGATACCTAACTTTGGCTTTTGAGGGCCAGCCATTTCTTCCATTCAGTTGCCTGTTTCGTGACCTGGTTCATTAAATATCAAGTAGTAGCATCACACTGTGTGCAAGTCTTTGTAAGAAAAGAAGGAACAGGGATGTATTGCTTTAGCCCAATTTCTTCTAATGTCAATGTAGCTGTATGCCTATGTAATTAGTCCTTACCTGTTTTGTTGGCTGAAGTTCTATACTAGAATGCACTCAAATAGAAAACTTCATTAAAATTAATAATTTTTTTCATTATATAATTCAAGTGTGTTTCTTTAAAACCTATATTCACCTTTTCAAATTTAACATTAGCCCATCTGCTTTGCTCGTTTTGTATCATTAAAAATGTAAGCAAAAAACCCCTCGGCCATTTTTTATTTATAGGAGGGTGACAAAAACATAGGTTTTCTGTATTAAAAATTGGTGTAGGTTGGTTTGTGTGGGTTTTGTTTAGTTTTTTTACATTCAGGGAAAGTGCAGAAATGTCTGAATCTCTAAACCTGAAATTTGGCAGGTACTTAAATCTTTAATGAATAGCATGTGCTTTGCAGTTTTTCCTGAAGATTTGCACATTTGCTTCTTAGGATACATCAATTGCTAATACTTCTACGAGCAGTCAGGTGGGCACACACTAAAAAAGGGAAACAGGCTTATTGTTGGGGCTTTTTGCTTTCATCAGCTATAGTATTACTTTGTTCTGCATTTGCTGTCCCTAGCTTATTACACATTAGATAGTTAAATTTGAATGAATTTTGAATTTGAATCTGTAGAGATCGAGGTAGGCTCCATTCTTTAAATGTTCATTTGCTGCTTGTTGTTGCAAGTGCTTTAAAAGCTGTGCTGAAGACTGTAAAGTTGCGGGAGCTCTAATAGAAAACATTAGTGTCTGGACTTTCAAGGGAAGAATGTGGTTAAGATTATAGTGACTGAGTCACTGTCAATGGGTGGTCTTTGAGTCCATATGGCACACAGTAGACAGGGTCACAGCAGAATCTGTGCTCAGATAGGTGACGAGCTGTGCTCTCCAAAGTGAAAGTGTTTGAAAAGGGCTGCTCTACACTGTATTTTGCCTGCACAGGAGTAAAATACTGTCAGGTTGCTTCTTAGTACAGCTTTGTTTTAACTTTGCTACAAAATAAGATAAAGGCTTTGCTTAGAAGCTCGGTCGTCATAGTGCTACATGCTCCTTTTGGCTCCTCGGATTGCTTCTTTTCATTCGGCGCGTTTTCATTGTTCTGTTAGGCTTTTAATGAGACAGTTACAAAATGTCTGCCTCACTCTGACCGCCATTTTGTAGCCTGATTTTTGGATAATGAAGACTGTGAGAAATAGAAAATAAACAGCGTGGCATGGAGGAGATTTCAAAAGGAGTACAAAATCTGCATGTTTTATTTAGACGCTTAATTGTTGCCGACTGGCTGCGTTTAAACAAGCAACTTTACAGTGTCTGGAAGAAAACCAGCTCCCGAATTTGAGGAGCTGACCTTGGGTAGATGCCATCAACTGTTCTTTTCTATTGGCACGAACGTGCTGCTGGCAGGGTCTCACTGTAGCTGCAGTCGCTCACCCAGCTCTGAATCAGAACCTGTTTACACTGTATTGGGCCACCAAATTACACCATTGTCATCATTTAACCCCAGCTGGCAAATAAGCACCACACAGCCGCTCACTCACACTTCCCCCGTGGGATGGGGGAGAGAACCTAAAAGTGAGAAAGCTCCTGGGTTGAGATAAAGGCAGTTTAACAGGTAAAGCAAAAGCTGCATGCCACAAGCAAATCAAGACAAGGAATTCATTTGCCACTTCCCATCACAGGCAGGTGTTCAGCCATCTCCAGGACAGTGGGGTTTCATCATGTGTAATGGTAATTTAGGAAGGCAAACGCCATCATTCTGAGTGTTCCTCCTCTTTCTTCTTCCCCCAGGTTTGTATACTGAGCATGATGTGATATGGTGTGGGATATCCCTTGGGTCAGTTGGGGTCCAGCTGTCCCAGCTGTGTCCCCTTCCAGCTTCTTGTGCACCCCCAGCCCATTCACTGGTGGGGTGGGGTGAGGAAAGGCCTTGACTCTGTGCAAGCACTGCTCAGCAGTAACTGAAACATCCCTATGTTGTCAACACTTTCCAGCACAAATCCAAAGCACGGCCCCATACAAACTACTATGAAGAAAATTAATTCTATCTCACCTTAAACCAGCAGAGCCTTTTATTCTTAATATTATTTGTAGCTCCTTCGCTAACCACCATTTAATCTAGAATATGTAGGTTATTTAAAAATAAGAATCTTCAAAATACCTAAGCTTAAGCTTCTCTCATAGAGCAACACATAATGTTCAGGAAAAAAGGGAGGGGAGGCTATGAATTTCATGAAATCAAGCTAAAAATGCACAATGGGAGTCAAAAGGACACTATGGAGTTGTTATTGTGGTCCTATAGATACAGTACTCACTGTGTGAGGAATTAATTTAATGGCATTTACTTGGTTCCTTTATGAAAAGCTCTGGTTTGTGTGTATAACATAGGCGAAGGGGTAATAGGGAAGGGCGCTTTACATTCACAGTAGGGTGCAGCTTCGGAGCTGTTTAAAATTCTGCCATATCTTAATGATAATAGTTAATCCCAGTATCAGAACAGTACTTCTATTTTTAAAATGCAATCAGTCAATCATTTTAATACATTGCACCCTTAGTGCCAAACACCTCAGAAAACGGTGTGTATGGCAGTAAAGGTAAAGCATCTAAAACTCCTGTGGAGTCGTTCTTCCTTTCTCACCCATACACATACAGTAAAATCTTAAAGCTGCAAGAGAAGTCTGAAATTACATGACAGAGTAAATCCTCCAAACAGGACCTATTGCCAGGTGTGGTTCTGATACTGCTATCATGGACTTAGCTGGGAAGGACAGAGAAATTGCCTTGCCTGACTCAAGTCTGTCTAGAAATACAGAATCTGCTTGTTCTTGGGGTCTGTTGGATACAACAGAAGTGTCTTGTACATTTGTTCTTCACCTGCAAAATGAGGATTAATGCTTCCTTATCGTTAGCCCTTGTAAATTACTTGGACGTTCCTCCAGTATGCTGCAGATACACCTATCACTGTTGTTAGTGATAAAAATATGAATTACATGACTCAGTAATGTTAATGGTGTATTAACTGGGAGAATTTTTAACACGATTTAAATATAAAAGTATTAGCGCCATATTCTAACAAATAACTCCAGTGACAGCATACCTGTATGTTACCTATATTTACAATTCCATGTGGATTTTCTCATAGGTGAGGTTTTTCTTGGGTCAGTCGTATTTTCAGAGTCACTTTCAACCATTGTGTTGATGAAAGGCTTTTTTTTAAAGGATCAGCAAGAAACACAGATGTTTTCAGCCATCAGACTGGTAGGAACATCACATTGGACCAAACATGCCCAAAATAATCTCATGGGAATTACTCATTAATTTCAAACATTCTTGTTGCCCCAACAATAAATGAAGGGGGAAATTCTGAAGGAGATTTTTAGTTTCAGTTGAACAGTAGCCTCCACAAATGTAGTTTTTATTCCGTTTATGTAACAAAAAAATAACTCAGTGCAAAACAAGTATAGCTGAGGTGAAATTGGAAAAAAAGGGGCAAATTATCTGGGCTCAGATCATAGGTTACATAGATAAGGCATCTGGATTTCCAGTCAGTTCTCTGAAGGTATAACTAGGAGTTAATAAGGTTTGCTTTCCTCTTACATAAGAGCATTTTTTACTCAGCGTCTGAGATCTAGGTTCCTTGGGGGATTAATAAGTGTTTTTCCATGAATTCAAAATAAGCACCTTGGAACTGCCGGGCAGCTGATGACAGTACTTCCTAGCCTTATGCATTCATAACTGTAGTAGTGTACTTTGCAATTTTTACATCTAAATCCATCCTTACTAGGGAAAGTTGCCTCAGCAAGCAGAATATAAACATTCACACCAAGACTTCTTTAAAATGTTTACTGCTTTGATAAGCCATATATATTAGGCAATATTTCAAAGGATCTCTTGTAAAGTAGCAATAACAAGGGCTTATATTTTGTGTTTGTCTACTCTGCTAGGTCCTTTTCCATTACCTGCTTCATTTTAACAGGCAGCAAGCATGTTCTGCTGCTTCCTTGAGATGCATCTGCATTGCTGACATCTGGAAAGCAGCCATATGGGGTTCCACACATAGTTTGTGGAAGCACCATTTGCTGGTGGTGCGATCTGGAGCAGACACCTCTTTTGGCAGAACTTTATTGCCATCTATTTTTAGTTGAACTCTTGTACATCAGATTACTGTGTGTGAGCCACAAGAGTGTAGCTTGTAGACAGACGCTCCAAGAAGAAAGGAAGACTTTGCTGTGTGGTTGTTAAAGTGCTTGGGAGTGAATTATCTGCATGTACTTTCTGTGACCTGCCTCCGTATCATTAGTATAACATTCAGAATTGACAAAGAAACTGAAAGGAAAGTGGGTCTTGCACTTTCCTTTCTGTTATCCTCATGGCACATGGCAGCATATAATGAACTTTGGAGGACAACACTGGCCAGAATACTCCAGTTCTAAAACAGCAGAAATGAGGTACTCCACCAGCAGAGCACACATGTGAACAACAGAATTAATAACACTTTTGTGGGGTTTCTTAGCTGAAGTCTGCAGCTTTCCACTAGTTCTAAGAGCTGTTGACTGTTGTTCTGCTCAAAGCCAGGGAAAGGCCTAATATTTCCCTAAATCCTAGGGCAGTGGAGAGAATGAAAATTTTCCAGTCTCTGTGTAAAAAACTGCCTTTCTCAGAGGCTTGCAGAAGCAGCTTGGTTTTAGTGACGTTGGTACTCGTGCTTCTGTAACTTATTGCACATTTCTATGTCAAATAAATGTATATGCATTTGTAGTTCATCATACTTAACCACGCAGGGTAAAAATGAAAGACTTAGGCCTCTTAGTAGGGTATGTTGTTAGTGTATGTTTTGGAATTTATGTTACAGTTTCATGCATTGCTTGTTGAATGGTAGAGGACAGACTGTCATGGTGGAGTACATCAAGCATCTGATTCTTTTCTGAGCCTTTTCTGAAAAGGAGATTTTGGATATAGGAAGAGCAGAACACTCAAAAACTTAAGTTGTTTTTGAATTGCCATTTGTGCAAAAATATGTTGTATCTTTACTAAACAATTGTTTTAAGCTCATGGAGAATCTTCATGAAAAATGTACTTTTCTTTTATGAAGATGCTTAGGCATTTTTTTAATTGATTTTATTTTTATATTATTACTATTTTTAAGTAAGACCTTACTCCTCTAAATGTAGATTGTAGGTCTTTACAAGCAGGTTGCAAGCAATTAGTTACACAGTGTTTGGACTCTGAAAAGGACTTTACAGATCAGCAATGGCTAGGAATGTAACCTAGTGCCAGGTGAATGGGCAGCTTTCATTCCTTTCCCATAGCTAATGTGGAAGGGTCAGAAATGATCACATCAGGTTTTTAAACAAAATTGTAAGAATTGCAGTGTCCATGTTTCCAGAAGCAAAAGAGCTTGCTAGCATTCAGCATCAGCTGTGTTGGGCTTCTTGTCTTGATGGTGGTTTACGTCGGTATTTTTTGTCTGATCATTGCTTCTTAACATTACTTTACCAAAGCTGTTCAGTTCAAAGATCTCAGGGAGAGGACCTCAAGCAAATGCCAGTATTTAAAAGTCATTGCCATTGTTTCCCTTTGATGTTAGATACCTGTTTTCATGTAGCAAGAAGCTTTTCCTGCGCCTACTCTATCAGGTCCCAGTTATGATAACATGTAGTTTGTGTAGATACACTTAAGTATAGTCTGGTATATAGTATATATAGTCTAGTATCCAGATACAGCTGTAAACCTTTAAAAATTACATTTCATACTATACCAGTCTTCCTATCTATATATTGTTTGGTTTTGGGTAACAGGCCATTCTGAGAGCCCTTCTGTTATTAAAGAAGATATAAATGAAGTATTTGTGTATTCTCATACGCCTTATTAAGCAATCCTGTGTCTTATGTTCGCATTTTACTCTAGATATTGCAAAATACTTAGTTTACTTACTTCATCATTTATCATGCAGTGTGGATAGTTAAAGTTGTGGCAATCCTATTCATTCTTTCTACTTTAATAATTGGTAGTAGGTTATGTTTATGTTAGAAAGATCGTAGTTTTTCTTACATGAGTTACCAAGTAAGTGAGTGTTATAATTGTTATGCAAAGTTTAGATGTTTTATTATTGATAGAAAGTGGTGTTTCTTTCTTAATGGGCTGTTTATTTGGAAAGTTTGGTGTTACAGTTGTCTGTCCAATTACAATTATTTGGGGTTTGGTTTCTTTTTTAGAAACTAAAGATCATACTAGCAAAATATATTGACAATCCACCACCAAGCTTGGATTACCAAATATATTGCTAATCCACCACCAAGCTTTGCAGGTTCCTGGTTTTCCACCAGCCCAACATTTTGCATAGACAGTATCAGCTGTCTTTGGAGGAGGCAGACTACCATGCCACAAAAGACTGTAAAGCCATTAAGGAATTCAGCAAGTCTGAGAGACTTTTGTGCTGAACCTTTGCATTTGCAAGTTCTCTTTCATGTGACATTTTTCCATGAAAGTTTGCTTACAATTATCATTAAAGTATTGTACATTCAAAATGTCTCTTACTGGACAGGCTCAGTCTGCCTTTGCTGAAATCAGCCACACAGTCCAACTGACAGTGGTGCACTTTTAGTATCCAGCATTGAGATTAGAGTGTATTCTGGAATGATAGACCCAGTGTGTATGTCCCAGTTCATCATCCACATTTTATTTAAAAGTGTTTGACTTTTTGGCTTGTTTCTGTAAAAGTGCTTTCTATGCACTGTCAATGCTTCAAGACAGGAAGTAAGAAACTTGTATATTAACATTTACACAGTGCAATAAAAGACTGTGAAAAATGTGCATTTGACAACATAAATAGTATCCAAATAAGAATTATCAAAAATATGGATATATACAATATATGGACAAGGAAATATTTATTTGTTAGTAGGGAACCAAGTTTTAGATTTCTTAAGTGTTTTGTGTTTAAATATTCAACTCTGATGATTTATAAATTCTGTATATTTTTGTTTGGCTTTTTTTTTCCTTCCTTGCTTATGTATTTTACAGGCTCTGATTTTCTGGCAACAACAGAGCAGGTAGAATTACTTGATGCTGAGAACCTTGTTAATTTTATGGCCTATTTTCACATGGAGATCAGCTTTTATTTCCCTCTCAGTCTTTATTCTTGATTCAGTTGTTAGTAAGGTTTACCGAGCAAAAACACTGGATGTATTATGGGAAGAAATCCAATCAATGCAGCACTAAGGGACAGTCCTTCAGAGTCCTCCCTAGTGGCTGTGAGCCAGACTAGGGGTTACTATGAGGTTACTCTGTCTGACTTTAACCAAAATACCCATCTACTTCTGAAAAGGCTGCCAGCAGCCTTGTGCATGTGTAACAGAAGCCTCATTAATATAAGCTTCCAATATATATACACCTGTTATACTAGCCCCCAGCACAGAGCCTGTGTTTCCTATTTTAAACACTTTGCATGTTTGTCTGCATTCCCTTCTGTCTGCAGTTGCTCTAGTGTGGTACTGCAAGAACAACTCGTATTCAGTACGTCCAGGGAATGTCGAAGGCTAAATAAAGTTGTGGCAGATGTCAGTGGACTTTGCCAAACGCTGTTTTTCAAGCTAGATAGTTTGAAAGATTTGTTAGCTAATCCAGACTTTGTGATACACAAGTAACCTCATTAGTAGTGTCTTCAAGTGGATTTCTTTAGTGCCTGCTCCTTCTTCAGTTATTGTTGCAGAGAATTGCATTGACGTACGTGTGGAAAACATGTAACTCTGCTCTTCACCTTCCTCCCAAGCCCTAATCTTCCTGTTCATGTACAGAGTTTAATATTTAGAGTTGAAATATTTGAAAGATACAGCACTTCTCAGGGCTTTTACCTGTTTTGACTCTGTGTTCTAATAAAACATTTGAGAGCAACATGACTCTAAGATAAACTTTTCCCCTTGTATGAAATATTTGTTCAGCACATTCCACAATATGGGTTTACCTGAAAAGTTACGTATCTTTTTTTGTTAAATACAAAAAAGAAACTATCAAAAGCAGTATCGGATACAACTGCTGATTCAGCACAGGAGCAAAACCTTAGCATACTCACTGAGTCATGTACTTTCTGGCTACCTAGCTTTGTTTTCCAGACCAATGCATTGAAAATCACATGTGTCAGTACTTCTTGTAGGCCCTTGCCATATGTTGCATGAGAGCAGTAAGTTTGCTTCACATAGCTCTCAAGCAAAGTATACTGTTCCCCCAAGCAGGTCCGAAGATGATGCAGATCTGTGGTGCTCTCAATCAGAAGCTGGCAACATGTTCTTAGCTGCACACAGGTGGGTCCAGGGGATACCCTTCTGGTAACTGTGTGGCTCCTGTTACATCATGAAGTGGAGAGAAATTTCTGTAAGCAGGCACATCTGCTGTTGCATTCACAGTTTTCATAATTGTCTTCACAATGCACAGTTAACAATATCTGTGTTTAATTTTTGTTTCCAAGGCTTTTTCTGTGGAAATTTTCAGTAAGGGATGAATCCTAACACTAGATATTAATGGCTAATAGTAGCCACTGTTAGTTGCTAAATATGGAATGTACTGCACTGAATCAGAGAGATGCTGGAGAAACTGAATTAGCTGTACTTCCGCTTCAACAACTCTCATCTGCAGTGTTGTTCTCCTTGTTCATACTGTGTGGCAGCATTTGATTGTGGATTACAGCCTGAGAAGTGTAGGGCAATTTCAGTATCCATGTGTATTAAACAAAAGCTTGAGAAACAAGTTTCCTCAGTTAAAAATCTGAAGAACTTAAGAATTGACACTCTGGAGCAGACTAAGGGTTTGTCTGGCTTACGTTTCCAGCAGTGATTAGTAGACTGCTAGTGTTATGGAAGAAATACAAGTGGTGATATGCACAAGGAATAAACAGGCAAAAGTGCTGTGGATATTCAGGTTAGTCACGCTGCACGTGGAAAATCACCCTAGACTATAGTTGCCATAGGTCAGAACATTCTTACACTAAAACCTGCAATTTGTATGATTGGGTTCACAGAAACATATTTTAGCATGCTGGCCTGGACAGTACATCTTGTCAAACACCAGACATGTCTGGAGTTAAGTACATATATTCCAGCCATTTGCTAATGATCTAATTGTGTGAACATTCATCTTCAGTGACAGTAAATGCAAGATTGTTCAAATACAATCAATAACTAACTTAGTCTTAATGCTTCTTTACATAATGGTTTTGATTTGACTTGATTGTTTCCATATTATTTCAGCATAAACCCCATTCTTTTAGTCTTTGCAGGTGTTTTAAGGACTTTGTTGTTGGTTGAGGTAGCATTGTGTCACATAAATTTACATTGTGCATAAGTGTTTTAATAAAGTTGCACAGTCAAGCTGTAGAGCTTACAGGTACATGAGATAGTTGTAGTTACCACACCTAGGATGTCTTGTGGAAGTTATGGAATTACTCCAAAAAAAAAGATTCATAGCAAACACTTTCCTAAAATAGGATTAGTGGTGCAACCTCATAGAGATCATACTTCAACCTTATCCATTGCAGTACAGTTCACCTCTGAAACGGCAATCCTGTAACTGCATTTGACCACAAGTACTATTCTATGCTTTTCATATGTTCTACTTTCACCAAGATTATCTGAACAGGTGAAGCAGAAATGAATTACAATTTTCCAAGGTCTATTTAGGAGATACTTCTTTTCTTTAAAGTTTAATTAAGTTCCTTGAAGTTAAAAAATAAAAGTATCAGATGCAGCAAGCTAACACTGAAGGTACTAGATTGTTCAGTGACCATTTAGAGCTCAAATCAGTTTTTGTTAAATACAATTCCTGTTTCAAGAAAGCAAGTATTAACCATTTTAAAGGAATGAAACTAGTCTGGTCCTGATTTTAGAGGTTATATTTCTGTAATGGGCAGCATAGGCCTGTACTTCCAGTTGGGGTTAGGTTGCCTTTTAACACTCTGTCTCTCTGAACAAACGCTTTAGTCCATGTAAAACAGAAATGAGCCTGTCAGGAGTGCTATTAGTTGGGTAAGTTCAGTAGGCTTTTTTAGCATTATTAGTAGTAGTTAGTTGGAGCAAGACTTTTTCTGTGGGAAGACAAGAAGAAAGTGATTCCTTGAAAGTTTCATGTAATACATTGTTGAAACTTAGTTGCTATAAGCTGTTACTATTGTGACTGTATTTCTGAAAGGAAACATTTCACTAAAGAGAACCACCCAGCAAGTGCTTTTAATTTTTCATAGGAATTTGCTGCTAGGTTCAGTTCTTGGGTTTTCCAATAGAAAAGCAAGTATTTTCAGTCCATGACTCAGGTGTCATACACAGGGATCTTTGGATATTGGAGAGGAAAAACGTTAAAAGTCCTCAAGAAAGATTGGTCAGCAGTCTGGCCAGTACAGGGAAGAGGAATAGGGATGGAGAACCTGTAAAGGCAGTGAAAATTTGCACAGTAGTCTAGTTAAGGCTAACTGTAAATTACAGCTTACTAACATTTTGCTGCATGGAGGAAATAATTCTTGTAGAAGTGGCACAATGGACTTCCACTTTCTGGAAGTCAGTTAAGAGGTAATGTAGATTGAAACCTACTCCTCTTGGTGGCAAGTCCTCAAGAAAATACTTGCATGCTATTGTTGAAGTGGTCAAAAACACCCCAGCAGTAGGGTTCCAGTCAGTCATGTTGTTTTAGGAGTTTTAATCAATTAGAAGGATAATTTCTCCTTTCTTGCCATTAAGTAAACATCTTGCATTGCTATACAGTGAACTGTGGCTTTTCCATTTTAGTGAACATTATGTGTCTGTTGTAAGTTTGGTGTTTTGCATTGCACTACTGTCATTGTGTGTAAGAACCACTTTTAGGTAATCATGAGTTAAAACAGCAATTCTGTTGTATTGAAACCTGCCATTGTAAAAGGGTGGCTTATCCTATTGGCCTTCAAAAATATATACTCAGGCTAAGCTAAAAGAGGTAAATTGATTTGCTTATTAATCCTTGAGGTTATCTGTAGCACCCTTTATTTTGGTGCGTTGGATTAGTGAGGAATGCCTGTCTCTGTGACTTTGGCTAAAACTAGGTGTACACTTGCTTAACTCTCAATGTGTAGATACTGAGCACAAAGGACAATTTTAGTCTCTGTTCTAAATATGCGTTATCATTAGTTCACTGACTCTCAGGCTGTAACACTTTACTGTCTCAAATACTGTAGTTAACGCACTCCTGCTGCTTGCCTTCTCTTTTTGCTTTTACTTACAATGTTAAAATACAGTTCCTGCTAAGGAAGGTCATATTTGTTGCTTGGGAAACCATATATCTGATGTACAGTAGTACCCCATTTCAGAATTATACATAATATCTTCAATTTGAATTCTGTATTCAAGTCCTTGAAGCATGGGCATAGTGCATTTCAGAAAACGGGAACAAGTTTAGTATGGTGCTTCTTGTACATTCTCATGTTTCAGCAGAAGTATATCTGGGCAACTGCTGCTCTTCTGTGCTAAATCTAAAAGTGAGAGCTTTCTTAACTCTCTGGAGGAGGAATTTAAGATCCAGTCATAAAAACACTGACATGACTGAGTGAAGTTTTTCACATCTAAACACCTGCAGGGTTGTAGTCTACTGTAGTAATGGAATAGTCTGAAAACCATGTCTATAAAGTCTCAGTGTAGCACTCTATCAACATATATTCTTTATACAGCTTTAAGTTAGTCATGTTTGAACAGTTTCTGCACTTTTTTCTGCCTGTGGGTTCCCATTGGCCACATGTCTGAACGAAGCTGAACATTATTTTTGTGTACAATACCTATATTCTATTTTAAGGAAAAATATACACATGCATTTTTCTTCTTTATTAATAAACTGAGTGACACTTTAAAATAAATTATTTCAGCTGTTCAGAATGGTACACAGATGTACCAGCACATTCAGAGTAAGCTGAGTTGTGAGCAAAGTATTTTGTCACCAAAGGAGCAGAAGAGGAACTGGTCTCTGATCACTAAGGCAAAATAAAGCAGTAGTGAGATGGTGGCTTTGAGAAAAATAAGCCAGTCTATTCTAGTACTTGGGTGAATTATGGAAGCAGCAACAAAAGAGAGGGAAAATCTTACCAAAAGAAAAATGTGGGAAAAGCATAAAGGTATGCTGTGGAGTGACAGAGCAAGACTGAAATAGGTGGGGAAAAAATAGAAAATCAGTCTGGGACATAACTTAAAAAAGACAGCTGGGGCTTATAAAAGCCATAACATTAACATAATTGATATCTTCACAGCGTCATAGAAAGAGAGGATAGGAATAAGAAGTGAATAGGCATTGGTATGAATGGGGAAATGCCAAAAGGGAGGTGTCTTTTTTTGGAGGAAAGCAATATTCCACAGATATTTGATGGGGTGTTGAATACATGCAAGTTTTGAGGTCATTATGGAGAAAAGTAGCCTTTCTTCAAAAACCATCGTCAGAATTAGCTGTAGAAAACTAGAAGCATTAAGACGTGAATAGATTTAGTATTCAGTGTGCTGAATAGGCAGAGAACAGTCATAGCATCACTTCTGTGAGATGACCCAGAACAATTTATCAGGTGTTGCTTCACATTCCTCATAGTTCTATGACTATCACAATACAAGAAAACAGAAGTTATTTCACCAGATTATAAATACTTTTATATGTAATTAGTGGTTGCTGTATTTCACTGTGATCACAAAGGGCATGCACAGGTATTACTAACACACACATTACCAGGAAAAGTGAGTATCACTGGTTACTGAGACTAAATGGCTGAATACTACATTTTATGAATGATTGATACCTAATATATTGATATCCATGCTTTGTTGATTAGTCTGAGCACAGCTAATCTTTCTGCTGCCAATTTTTATAGCAGTTTTAAAGGACTGAAAACAAGGCTGATATGCAGGAGTAAAGGTTGAAATATTTTTATCTGGTAACTTTTCTTTAAAATTGCTTGGCTGTGAAAGTAGAGGAGACCTTTTCAACTCAAAGCTTTCAAGGTCTGTGGCAGCTAAATTGAGTAGTCTCCAAAATCTGAAGTCATAGTGCTTCCCTGAGGGTAAAGTCATCCCTCTACAAAGTGCCATTCATGCCCCATTTACCCTCGATTAAGGCTTTCAAAGTAAGCTTGAAGTGGGACACTGGCCTTCTATTGAAGCGCATTCCTCACCTGCAGAAAAGAATTTGGAAGGCCTGCATTTAATATTAATATCTGTGTGTCTGTTTCTCACTTTTTCTGCCTCATAATGATAACATATATATTTTATTATTTTTTCTCCTTTATTTTTTGAAACAGAAAGAATGACATAGTGGGGAATCAAGCTGGAAGATGAAATAAGTGAAGAGTGGTCATCTATGCAGAGGAAATGACAAGGTATGCATAGCAATCACACTGGAGATTCATTTCTTGCTGGTGCTTAGGTCTTCATGGTAGATTACTTCTGGCAATAAAGTTTAAAAATAGTCCTCAGGAACCTTGAAAAAGATGTTTTGAAAAGAGCTTTTTTCTTCTGTTTGATTGCCAGAGTAAGCAAAGTAAGTATTTATGTCTTTATAAATATCTTTAAGATACATCTTTAAACTCATTACTATGCTGAATTGGAGTTGTATTTCTACAAGTAAATGGCAGTCACATTCATGAATTAAGGGTTTTTTTGGCAAAGGCCAATAAAAACAACCCTTCTCTCAACAGCAAGCTGAAATCCCTCCAGATACTGTCAATGGTCATTCTTGAGACTTTAAAATGATCATTCCATGGATTCATTTAAATCACGGTACACTCAGGGCAGGAGTTGTACCATTTTCTCTCTTTGTCATTTATAACCATTACAAGAAGATGTGCTAGGACCCGTTTTGCACTGCAGTTAAAGAATATGTTCTTTTACATTTGTCATCCTGTAGATATGTAACTTGAGGAAAGCAAAATCAGCACTACTAATAACTTATGCCTCTAAAATATTTTCAGTAATGTGGATGTATAATATTTATACAGTGACTGCTAAGAGACTGGCACAAGCTATATGCCACTTGAGTTATGAGGTTAAATGTTACTTCAGTGATGCATAAAATCTGTATTGACCATCTGCCTAACATTGAATTGAACCCATTAATGAATGTGAAATAGGGAATTATGATCTCTGTTTAACAAGTGATAAAACTGAGCCCCAAAGGGCTCGTGTAATCGTTTCAAGTCATATAGGTAGCATATAATAGAGCCAGCAATGAAAGCCAGCTCACCCGACCTGCCATCCTTCCTATTTGGACATCCCTGCATTTGGTGTCCTTTTTGCTATGTTCCGTCATGTTTGGAATGTGTACATCAAGAGCTATGCATTCTTTATACACTGTTTTAACCATCAAATTCTCTTGCAGAGTAACTTAAAGCATGCAGTTAATGTGGATCAAGCTGGTCCATAAAGAAGAACATGAGACAGTGCAAAAAGGCCGGCATAAATAGCACCAGATGGCCTTTATAAACCGAGCAAAGGCACAAAATGCCAAAAGGGAGAGTTGTTATTGTGACCTCTCTCTATTTTTTTGCATATTGTTGACAGGAAGACTACGCAGATCTTTCTGTAGTACAGAGCGGAACTGCTGGTGTAGGACGATTTTCCTTTTGTAATCTTGCTGAACATCTCTTTGATTTTCTTTAGTAAATGTCAGGTCACATGTTGGCTGCTTGCATTCTAAAACTCAAGTATAAATCATTTTCTCTAGTGACAGAAACTGTCATTTTACCTTGCAAAATATTTTTCTAACTGTATCTTATGTAACTGTTACAGTTGTTGACATTTTCCTTAAAAGCCCTGTTCATTTGACACACAAGATTCAGTATAAATCTATAAACTGGAACACAGAATTCTTTTGCCTTTGCTTCTGTTTCCTTTACCATGAGTTGAAGAAAGCAATGTTATGCATTTCTGAGTCACACTTTAGGAAGGTATTTTATTTTTAATATCATTAGAATTTTAAAAGAAGGGGAAGGCTAAACCTTAGCATAGGTGAAACCAAGAGTTAATACGCTTCAATTATAGAAAGTGGCTATTAAATTTTGATGGGATGCTATCACTGATACTTCAAATAAAATGTTGATGTGGTGATGTGGGGAGTGTGGATAATGAGTTGAATGCTAGAGAAAGGCTGTTGATTTTTATGGAAAATGTGTATAAAAAATACATGATCCTCCACCAGAGATGTTCATGTCAGTGCACAGGCTCCTTATCTCTCTCTTGGGTTGTGTTTACAAGAATACAGCCCTATATAGCTGTGTGAAAATATTTTTCCAGGCCTTGTGTTGTGCCTGATTCCTGCCCAGTTTAAAGGTGATGATACTCTACCATTAATAATTTGCCTTCCATCTACTCTTACATGTCTGCAGAAAACTATAGATACATCCTCCTGATGGATCTTTTAAATCAATTTCACCAAAAATCATAATTTCTTAGAAAAATGGCTGCAGAACACGGAGTCAATTGAAGTTCCTGCTGGCAAGGCCTCTGACTTGCAGCTTCTGCTGGACCCAGCTGAGGGATGGAAGAGAGGATTTTTGCAGCTGTTTCAGGTCATTACCTGTGCCAGTCTTGCCCTAATGAGCAGTGAATTAAAGTGTTTCCACATTGTTCTGCAAAAATAAATTCAAGAAACACTGTGTTCCTTCTGAAGGAATGCTCCAAGGGTGATCTGGGTGGCAGGAGTCTTGTCTTGAGCACAGGTATATTAATCCTAATGTATCCAAATGTTTTAGTTAAATTTTAATCAAGCTGGAGATCCTTATGGTAGATGCAGAGTATTTGAAGACACCTTTTGGAGTCTGAAGATATATTAAGGTGATCTGAACTGGGATCCGAATTGTTGGGTTAAGTATTCTGTTGCTGTTAAAACTTTGCCAGGTTTAGGAATGGAAGTCAGTTCTTCATCTAAATATGTCTGCTTTATAATGAGATGCTGTATACCTGCATAGCAAATAGTTGAATTCAACACAGACAAACATTAGAGGGGAGCTTTGTCTCAGTTAAAGAAAGGAGTGAAAAGTTCCCTACTCATTCCCATGACTGCCCTGAAAGCTAAGCTTCCCACAGAGCTTAGAGCAACCTACTCTGGCATCTGTGGCATCTCGTGATCATGAGTTTGGGCTTTGTAGAATCTCACTTCCTTTCTTCTCAAAATCGGAAGCAGGAGACGGGTGCCCAGGAAACAGATACCCTATATCAGTCTACATACTTACATGAGCTGAACGTTGCCAAGGCTGGTTCATGGACATTACAAATCATTCTCCTCAGCTCATAGAGTCAGGAACATAATACTTTACAGTTGTGGAAGTGAAGCACAGTTGTGAATACTTTAGGATGTATAGCCTCAAAGGTTGAGGACAGATATTTAAAAGCATTCAGCATGGGTCAGCTCATTTTGTAACATTTTCAGGGAGACCAACAACAAGGTTGCAGTTTGCCTTTGGAAGTCTGGCTGGTTATTTCATCTAAAGAGGCCAGGAGAACTGATTTTATTTTTCTGAAAACCCAACACAAGTATTTGGCCAAGATCATGAAGGAAATTTGTGATACAGTTGTGAAATGAATCCTGCTCTCTCAAATTTCTGCACACCCAAAGGACCTTCTTCCCTCCCTCCTTATGCTCTTTTTTGTTCCAAAGACTTCTTTTGCTGAGTTTTTGGAAGACAATACAGCTCTTCTGTGAAGTATTCTCATTAAATCTCTCTTTCTCTTGCTGCAAGCTGTAATAGAGGGAGACTCCCAGCAGTACTCTCAGGAAGACCTATAGTGCACATTAGAAAATACTGGGTCCTGAACCCTGAAGTCTCCAAAGGCTTACTGGATGATCTCCTTTTAAGACCTCTGTTGGTACCAGTTATCTCAAATTACAAACCACTGGCAGGGCTCTGAAATCTGCAAGAGTAGATCTTCACAGTTTTTATATGTCCCAGGAGATGTACAAAGAAAGGGAGGATGATTAAAGTTTATGGAGTGAGCAAAAAGAAGTCAGAGGGACCATTTCTTAGTGTTCTTTTTATGATTTTTTAGAGGAAAAATACCATTCACTGACAGGCCTTTCTAATGATTACGTATCTGTGCAAAAACTGTGAGTTTTGCATTTGCAAGAAGGCCTAGATGAACACATTTTTTTTCTACTGGAAAACTTCAGACTTTAGCATTCTCAATATTAAGATCATTGGAGCCAGGGGTCCCTGCTGATGTTACTAAAATGAACTTTAATCAATCTTGAAAAAAGACTTTAATAACCTGAATTATGGTCCTCAGTGCTAGATCTTTGGTAGGAGAGGCAGCCTAGCAGTATTGATTTTCTAATGCTCAGCATTTCTTCTGATAGTTTTGCCACTTGTTAGCAGTGTGTATTTTAATAAAACCTCCATTTATAAAGGGCCTTTTCTCAGCAATCTTTCTATTTTTAAGTGGAATGTTTTTACATCATTCACATATATATTTCTTCATTTGGAAGAAAACCCATGTTTTTGATTCTGGATTCTAAAAGTAATCTAAAAATGAAAACTTCCTTCCCTTTCTAATTATGACACAGCTCTTGTCAGTGTTGCCAGATGGGGAAGATAAGCAGAAAGTAGGATGGATACCCAACCAGTTTTATCCTTTCATTTTCTCTTTTTCTTTGAAGAGGCAAATGCTTTTCTTTGACTCAATACAGCATTTTAACTCCTGGCCTGTATGTATAGAAGAACTGAAGAGTTGATTTTAATAAAAAAGCCTGGAGAGGTTTAGGAAATTCAGAGCCTCCCTGAGAGAACTGCAAATATCTAAAAGGGGCTGCCTTCATTTTTGGCCAGGAAGTCCAATGGGAATGCATAGGAGCAGTTTACTGATCATACATGAAGAAAGAAGTGGAGAGGGGGGCAGGGGAAGGAGGGGGGAGAGGGGATCTGAAACTAATAATGCTGCTAATATTTCTCTACATTTGTGTTTGTTGAAGTAAATTACAACAAAGTCCACAGGTGGCATCTTGCATGTGGCCTGCAGCCTTCTGACCTCCTTCTGAAAGGTGACCTTGTGGTTTGATAGGTTGGCTCTAGACCACTAATGCTTCTCCACAGCACTACTGCTGTATCTTTATAGGGACTGCTAAATGTTGTGGTATGTACCACAGAGGCCACTGTCCAGAGAAAAGTGTTGTTAAACTGTGAGAGGGGGTTAACCACAAAATATTTACCATTTTATGTGCACTGGAAAAAAAACCCATAGCTGAAAACAGGATTTTCCTTTAGTGCTCTTTGTGAATTGTGGTTTTACATTTGCTACAGAAAAGGTTCTGTACAGTGTTGGTTCTCCAACTCGGATGGCAAACAATGATTAACCAGTTTCTTCCAAGTGCTCACTAATGAGCAGAAACCAAGTTGAACCAGTTATTCATATTGAATTAAACTTAAAAATAAGGTCATGTAGTTACAAGCATTAACATTCTCATCTAAATCAAAACCTTCCCAGAATAGTGCACTTGGGGCTGGATGTCTTTCTTCAAGCTTATTTCTAGTGGCAGAGGATATGAAGAAGTAAATGATAGTAGAATATGATTATAGTTCTTAATGTAGTTTAAAATTACTCCATTTTAAGTGAAATTGATGCACAAGGTCAGGACCTCTTAACCACATACATTTAAAAGCCTGTCCTATGCAAAAGTGTCTTGTGTGCTGCTCTTGAGACTTACTATCATGCCTAAAGCTTCTTTAAGATATGAGTGGAAGCTCTGCTATAACAGCAGTATCAAGGATTTTGGATTTATGGCATTAAGAGTTAATGGGAAGCACATTTGCTGTACATTCACATTCTTAAGCTGTTTTACTCATAGAACTTAAAGGCTGAATGAGGCCTAGGTTAGATAAGCTTTCAAATACAAATTAAAACAAAAAAGGAAAGTTTTAATATTGATGATTTAAGAAATAGTGCATGTATGTGTATACTGCCATCAGTGAGATTGTAATGAAGCACGCTGGGGACCAACTGTCTGGGAAGCAGCTCTGTAGGATCTAAGATCTAGGAGTCCTGATGCACAAGTTGATTGTGCCCTTTGGACAAAGAGCCAACTGCATCCACTGTGGTAGCAAAACTACATCCAGCAGCTCTAGAGACGTGACGCTCCTCAATGTATCACTTGTGAGACTGGTTTTAGAGTATTATGTCCAGTTTTGGGCACCCTGGTTCAAGAAAGATACCACCATACTTGCATGAGCCCATGGCAGTCATCAGTC
The DNA here is from genome assembly GCF_012275295.1 of Melopsittacus undulatus. Classification (NCBI taxonomy): domain Eukaryota; kingdom Metazoa; phylum Chordata; class Aves; order Psittaciformes; family Psittaculidae; genus Melopsittacus; species Melopsittacus undulatus. The sequence continues at coordinate 78,176,263 of NC_047531.1, read as the reverse complement.
TAGTCAGGGCTGGAGCATGTGGTAAACAAGAAGCTGAGAGAGCTGGGTCTGTCCAGGCTGGAAAGAGAAAGGCAAAGGGGAGACTTTATTGCTGTCTGCAACTATCTGATCGCAGGCTAAGGAGAAGATGGAGCCCAGCTCTTCTCAGAAGCACACAGCAGTAGAACGAAGGACAAGAGCTACAGGCTGGAACATGAGAAATTCCAGTCAGATACAAGGCAAATATTTTTACCAAAGAATGGTCAAACACTGGGACGGGTGCACAGAGAGACAGTGGATTCTCCATCCTTGGAGGTGTTCAAGATTCAGCTGGATACGTGCCTGAGCAACCTGATGTAATAAGACCTGGTTTGAGCAAGAGGTTGGGCCAGATGCTTCCAGAGGTCCCTTACAGCCTGAATTATTCTGTAGTTCTTTAATGCTTTCATAACAAGAGCTAAAACAAGAACAATATTGCAGATTTGGACCACTGAAAGATTGTAGTGAAAAGGAACAACCTGTTAAAAATCAGAATGGAATCAATAATACTGTCCATCTGATCAATTCACCTTCTGGCATCAAGTCAGGAGTTTATGTAACGAACAGTTACCTCAGTATTTCTTCTGTATGGTTCTGCCTGAAGTGAAATCACAGCTTCACTGAAGTCAGATAACAAAATTCTCATTGGCTTCGTGATGCTCTGAATTCTGTCAGCTTAAATGGAGATCATGGGAGGGTTCTGTAAAGTCAGATAATTGTTTTGATGTGGGGAGAACTTCAGAGAATAGTTTTCACTCTTTCTGAAAGTATATTTTACAACCACCAGACTCCTTTATTATATACAGGTAAAGTTACCCTAGTATTGGAAGCAAAAAAACTGTTTCTCAGCTTTGTACTTGTGTTCCTATAATCACAAGTATTGAACTGAGTTGTTCATAAAAGGAGGGAAAACTGCAGGGAACAAAAGCTCCTTCCTATGATCCCCAGGTTAGAAAGTATTTATTTCAAAGCTTTGGAAACTGTTGGCCAGCTCTGACATTTAGAAAAACATCTTAGAAAAAAAAGGACAATGTAAAAAAAGAGCTTAATTATACCCTGAAAATTCTTGCCTTTTACAATGGTGATAAAACATAGAAAATGCAGTATAAACATACCGTGCGGTATTAAGGCATATGTTCCTTACCTGCATTTCTGAAAATGGGGAAGGGTTTTTAGCATTGCTTAGGCTGGCTTTACGAAATGGCACTTGTCAGCAGAGTGTATACAGACTTGTTACTGTTATGTTTGTAGGATAAAATATGTCCAGCATCTGTTTCTTCCTCTTATCTAACCAGCCTTGTAGAATGTTTATGCAACCCTGTGGAAAAGTTACTGTTACTAAAAAACCATTCTGGAAACCAAAGTGCCTGTTTCAGCAGCCCAGTCTTGATCCTTTATTACGGCCAGTGTTTTGGATGAGTGAAGGTGTACATGTGATTATGAATTTAGAATGGTCCAGGAATATTTAAGATCAAAAATACCTCCAATGTAGAGGTTAATTTCTCGTTAATAATGGCTATGGAATAATTCTGTAGTTTTCCACCCTAACCTTCATAATATGTCCTTTTGTAACAGCAGGCTTGATAGTAAGAAGTGTCTGTCAGCATCCTATTGCAGACGCCACTGTTTGGCATTTGCTGTGATTTTATAATAATATTAATAATATTTTTCTTGCTTCTTTTCATCATACATTTTAGCCTTCAGAAATTGTTTTCTTTTCAGCATTTTCCCTGTAGTTGTGAGGGATTTTCATGTATTTGTAGAGAATCTAACGTAATGCATTAGTTCAGTAGCTGGAGCATTAAAAAGCAAGAAGCATAAGACTTGTGATTCTGCGAATTGGTAATACTGCTTTTAGGATTTGGGAAGATATTTCTTTTAATGGAACATTTATATGCTTGTATGTGAATCCGTTACATGACATACACCATGGTTAGCAACAGCTTTTGTGCATCATGGCTCAGGTTCCCATACACTCCTGACAGTATGTATATTCATGAGATTCATGACATTTTCCTGCATCTGCTCTTATAACAGATTTTGGTTCAAAGCAGCACTTCATTGATGTAGTACACTGACACATTTTAGGTATAATTGCTTTTCATCTGGTTGTGTGATTATTTTGTGACACCTAGTGGATAAATTGATAATAGTGCTGATTTTAATTTCCTTGGGTTTGTTAGATTCTCTTGACAGACATTCTGGCCTGGAAACTCAATTCACATTACAAACACACAGACTCTCTTCCCTTTTTACTTTCCCCTGCTAACTTTGCTCATGGAGTAACTTGCATATAGCCAGGTGAACAAATACCCAACACCACTCCTGAGGAAATTACAAGAGCCCCTAAATAATACAAGGTAGTAAACATTTGGAAATTTCATTATATCATTTAGTCAGAATCCCTGTGTCTGCGGTGTGATCTTCACACATCAGCTTTTCCTACTGTGTCGACTTTTTTGTGGTGTGCTTCAAACATGCAGTTCCCTTAGGTATATGCTACATAAAGTTAGAAAAGGTTACAAAGGAGTACTTATTAACCTATGAGGACTCTTAGAAATGGGCATTCCTTTACTGTCCTTAGAAAGTGAAATCTGATTAAAAAAAAAAGTAAAATATTATTCTATACACACAAGAATGTTTTCAGAATATTTACGTCCAGAAACAGTCTAGAAATGCCTTAAATGCATGACCTACTTCACAACTATGATATATCTTGTGAAGTGTATATTAATTTACACATCATGGATTCTGTGCCTGAAGCTTAATTTTAAAGTCATTTCTCCTACAGGAAAATGTTGAAATACTGTCCAGTATGTTTGCTATAAATATGTGTTTGCTATAAATATGTGTTTGCTATGTATATATGTTTGCTATAAATGCTGTGAGATAGAAAAGTAAGTACTTTTATATGGCTCTATTTTTTATGTTGATAAGGTAAGGGGAATTACCTATTTCAGTTGCGCCAAATCTGCTTGCTGTATGGCTGGGTTGGTACTATTAGTGTGCATGTTACTATCATCAGAGAAGGTATAATATGCTACTTGCCAGACAATTTGTAAAAGCTGAAATCTTCCAGCATCCCACAGCAGGCATGGAACAATAGCTTATATGATAGCTAAGATAAGATTTTAGTAGTTTTTAAAAAGGAGCTAAAAGGAAAAGGAACTATAAGGCATATGAATTTGGAGATAAGAGGTTATGTATTTTTCATATGTGGGGAATTGGAATGGAATTGTGCAGAGGACATGAAAAAATTGATTTTAAAGACCATTTTCAAGATTTTAGGTTTCAGCTTGTCACTCTTCAGAGAAAATGTGTTATATATTTCTGCTCCCAAGAGGCTTTCAAAATCAGAAAATGTAATACTAAACTGTGTCTTTAATACTTAATACCGACTGACGAGGCACTCTTTTCCTGTGCTTTTCCTAGCTGCTCATCCTAACAGTTCTCTTGTGACTTTCATTTATGTAAAATTAGGGCCTGTAGCAACAGCATCATGAATAATGGACACAAAGTATCTAAGCTCTGGCAAAGATCTGCTCACTTTCTACCACCTGAAGCCTACTTTAAGACCGTTAATGAATGTTTAACCAGTGAAAGCTTTAGTCTCAGGTAAAAAGACTTACACTACTGTAATTCTATGGAGAGCCCTGGTCACCTGAGAAAACATCAGGCTGTCTAAAGGGAACCAAAACAAGTAGTGATGTGTGTCTGCCCACTCGAGCTCCTCATCTGGAATTCATGAGGAGCACTTCCTCCGCCAGTTCCATACTGGTGTCACTGGCCCAGTACCCCAGGCACTCATGAAAGTCTTCAAACCCCTTAGGGTCAAATTCTGCCCTTGCAGTGATAATTACCATTTTCAGTGCCCCCCCCCCCCCCCTTTGCTTTTTTAAGGCTTGTGTTTAAGCTTGATCTGGAACTTAGACTGGGCTCTGCATTGGATGGCTGATAAGGCTGGTAGTCTCATAAACTCATGCAGCAAGTGTGTGTGTAAGCCTTGTTTTTGGTGTCTTTGTTGCCACCTGCAGCATGGAGTACCCTGAATGGAAAATAACTGATCAGAGCAGAGGCAAAGCAATTGTGGCAAAAGCACATGTGTATATTTTTTTAATCATAACACAACTTGAGACAGTATCAAAGGGTAGTAACAAAGCTGTTACTGTGCACAGAGATCATCTGCTGGTAACCAAAGAGAAACAGTAACTGAAAGGAAAAGGGGATCTCAGTAATCAGCAGTGTTGTTAGCAGCAAATTCCTGGAGGTCCCTGGAAGTTAGAGGCATGCAAGAGGAAGGGCCCAGCTCAGGCTCCAGAGGGACAGCAGAGGAAGAGGACACAGGGCAGGATGTAAATCAGAGAGCCACTGCACCTTCAAGAGGCAGGCACTGCAGGCTGTCCTTTGGCTGGAGGAAGCCTCACTGTCACCTGGTGTGCCATAGCCAGGGACATAAAATGTCTAACAGGGTCAATGAAAATACTTGCTCTTACAAAAGGGCTTCTTTGATCAGCTCTATAGCCTGAAAAAGTAACCAGAAATAAACAGCCTGCTTGAGATTTTTGGTTTGCTAGGCCTCTACAAATACTTTCTCTGTGTTAATGTATGTGAACTCCCAGGCTTCTGCTTCTTGACTGTCAGGTTGAACCAAGCCCAGTGGCTTGAGCCAAAATGCAGTCCAGACCTCTGAACATTGTTCTGAAATGGAAATGAATTTTAAGCTTTTAACAGTATTTTAAAACAAACGTACCACATAGATTGGTGATTTCATGCCAGCTTTTCATATAATGCTATCCATGATTTCAAATGCTATGGTATAAAGTGATCATGACAAACGGAATAGTTTGTAAAGGATGGATTTTGCTTGTCTGCTGTAATACAAAGCTTATTGTTCATTAGCACTCAAGTAACTTTATCCTGGTTTTGGTGCTGGCAAATGTAAGTGTGCACTGATGTAAATGCAGAATTTTAGGCTAAATCCTTGTAATGCTGGATTATTCACAATTTTGGTCTAATCCTGGTTCCCAGACTACTAATTTCCTCAGTCCTACTTGTCAGCTGCTTCATCTCACTCAAGTCTAAAATTTAAAATGAAAGCTTTATGGGGCAAAGGGCAGAAGATGTTTTTTTACCAACTAGAATTATTGGCACAGCTGCATTTCTGCAAAACGGATTTCAGTTTCTGGTTGAGGCTTAGAACGTATCCTGACAGGCATTCCCTCTTGGTGCTTAATTAAGTTAGGACTTGCACATACTGGTCTATTGCATGTCTTTTAAAAAGAAAAACAGTTTCCAAGGATTTAGATCCATTTCAGATTGAAAACTCAGTTTTCCCAAAAGGGAATTTGTGGTTTGAGACTGGGAATAGTAAGGAGGATGTCAGATGAATATTGTTTTCATGATCATCTTGTGAGTCTGCTTAATGTTATTTTCCTAGCGTACATAAGGAACTGAAATAAATAACACTTCCTGACAGTGGTATCACGTAGGTTAGGTGTGATACTGTATGAATTGCATGTATGAAAAATGACAATCTGCTTGACTTAAAAGTCACATGTTTTACTTAAGATTCTTTATGTAGTAAATGGTTTTTCCATCCAAAAATGCTTACAAACATTACTCAAATAATTGCTTGTGGGATGGCTGAGTTGGAGAGACCAGCAGACTGTGATTCTGACTGTTCTCTACATCTGCCATTGTGCCCAGTTTTTATTTTCATGGGGCTCAAGGGGAGGTTGGAAATGCACATTTTTTAAGGAATGGACATCACATATGAAATCAGAGATAAGGGTGCTTGACTTCAATGTTCTATTTTGTGTTCAGAGATGTTAAGCAATCCAGGTGATATTAGCTGGGTTATGTGACTTCAGCTCTTCCAAAAATAAGGTCCAATATTCAACATCCTAAAATTTGTGAATATTTGTGGGGGAGGGAGGGTGAAGGGAGGATGTGGTATCATTAATATTTCATTTTTGTGTCATCTGCATGAATACAATCTGTGTTAGAGCATGGAGATAAATTATGAATGTTTAGGGAATGCTTACTATAAGATGTTCTATGCCTCTTTCATTCTTGCTATCTCTGACAAGGAGATAAAACTGACATTTTCTTAGCTGTTTCCTTAACAAGAAACAATCCCTAATTTGACATAGCTTAATCTGCTCTTACTGCAGACACCCATCTCCCAGATATTCCATCCCTTGCGTTTTTGCTTTTACGTATGGCAAGATAGCAAGGGTACTCCCCATGGCAGGGGAGTTAGAACTAGATGATCTTAAGGGCCTTTTCAACCCTAACCATTCTGTGATTCTATGATTTGTGTTTCCTAAGACATACCTCACCATTAGTGGATTTGCTATTTCCACACAGGTTTCATCTCCCCTGGACACTGGCCTCACCTGATTTCTGAGCATTAGGATCTGGTAATCGCCATTTTTGCCCTGGAGAGCTCAGGAACACAGCCCTGCAGGGGTCCCTTGTGCTGCTGCTGCTGCTCTTGCAGCCATCCATGTCACACCTCGCAGTCACCTTAGACCTGGACAGAAAGCACATTGGGGTGAACAGAACACGACTGGGAAGTAAGTAGATGGAAAGATTATGCATGGGTATAGTAACGCCTAGTTAACAGATATTAAAAAGTTAGTGTACACAGGCTAATGTTCTTCTGCAGCCAACTGAGAAGGACAGACACATGTATAGAAAGCTGTCTGAACAGGGCCCTAACTGAACTGAATTCTAGAAAAACCTGTGCATCTCCATCGAATGTAGGAGGAGGCTGTGGAGGCTCAGTCCTGTGAGTATTTCCCATTGTGCCTGCCTAAAGATTCTGCCAGAATGTGCCCTGTATTATTGAGTTACAGTAAAGTTTCACAACTGGTGAAAGAGCTGTCTCTTGCCATTTTAGAAGCAGCTGTATTTAAGTAATGTTTAAGATCACGATATAGGTCGTACTTCACAGGAGTCACAAAATCTGTATTTGTAGGATACTTTCTACTTCTTGAAGGGTGAAAGCATGTGTTGTTTTTGTTATACTTAGTTAAAAATATACTTTAAATACTGTGTGTGAAGTTTGTCATACATGGATCCCAGGAAACTGAATCCTTCCCTCCACCAAATAATTCCTCTCTGAAGTCTCTGGGAAAGTTGCATGCCATGGTACTGCTCTGTCACAACTCTGCCTTGAAAGAATGATGTGGCAGTTCAGTTTCCTGCCTGATCCAGATCCTGTTGCGGTCAGAAAGCTTCCCATGGCTGCAACGTCCACCATAGCAGATCCTCAGCCATGTATCCCAAAGTCACTCTTGCCAGCAAAGGTTTGTGACGTTTTTAATAATGAATAGTCTCTAAGAGCAGAACGGTTACTTTACATCACTTTGGAAGCCACAAGATAATTGTTTTATGGAGAGGTGTTAGAAACTTCTGGTCTGACCTGTACCCAGACCCTCAGTCTTGCTAGGGAACATCCCTAACTTGCTGCTAGCTGCCAAGCCATCTTTTTACCCTGGTGTACTCATCCACTACCTAGGGCATACACCAGTAAGGCATACACCCTATTGTCCTCCTGGGACCCCAGTGAGATTTTGTGTTTTCAGTCATAGAATCATAGAATCATAGAATAGTTAGGGTTGGAAAGGACCTTAAGATCATCTAGTTCCAACCCCCCTGCCATGGGCAGGGACACCTCACACTAAGCCATATCACCCAAGGCTTCATCCAACCTGAAGCTTTGGGTGGAAGGTGCTCTGAAATTGCAAAATGCTTAATTAGTAAGGCTTTTAATTATATGAGTCCTACTTTAAAACTGTCCTCTTTCCTATTACATCATAGAAATAGCAGACTTGGCCCTCTGCCTTTCTAAAAGTGACTGCTGAGGTATTTATTAACATCAGTTCCAAGACATTTTTTGGTGAGCAATGGAAGTTGGAATATGGAAATGTCATATTTTTCCTAATATTAAACAGTTATTAAACTAGAAACATAAGTCTTGCCAGATAGTTATTTTGTATGCATGTCTTCTTCATACAAAGAAAATGAACATGCATTTTTCTTCCATTAAGTAATTTAAAGTTCATCCTTGTTTGGTGATCTAGGAAATTAAAATAAGTTTATAACAGCTTGTGAGAGCAGAAGACTAATTAATTTTGGGTGTTGGATATTCTCTTCCATTTTTGTCTGCTAAGGAGTATTACTAATGCCCATAATTCAGATCTTAAATAGTATTACACAAAGGTTATGGTACTTTACAAACAATTATCTCAATATCTTTCTGAATTGACAAATGACTCCTATTTCTGTGGGAAAATGCACACTAAGGCAACATTACATCAGAACTGCACATGGAGAAAGGATCCTGAACATCATTATCATTGTAGAAAACAGAGAATCCTTTTGAAATAGTTAATAAGAGCTCAAAAGTTTTTCAGCAATGGTGAACACTTTCCAATATCCCACCTAGCAGAGTACTTAAAAGTGAAAGTGAAGTCAAGATATATTAAAGATAACCAAGCAGTGTAAATCCCTAGAACATATTTAGGCTTTCCAAAACGTCACCATTGTTCGGATCTGCATTTTCACTTCTGTCTCTTAGGGTCACTGGAGTCAGCTGTAAGTGTAGGTTTGTAATCCAAAATTTCCACTTATTTGAGGTGTTTGGGTCTGTGGGGGTGTTTGGGCTTTTTACTACTGTGAATGCAACCTTTTAATGCCAGATAGGTCCATGAGACTGTTTCCACTGGACCATTCAGCATAAAGAGTTGCTACACTGAAATATTGCATTGTTTTTATTCTTCCACTATAAAGCAAATGCTTGTACAAAACTCTCACTTTGAAGTAAATCACACAATACACAGCTTTCCTTCAATTATGTTATGTAACACTGATATATTTATATAAGCATAGGGTTTATTTTATGCTGAAAGAACTTTCTGTGAGGTGACTGTACAATACACAGGTACCCACCCTGCGTTGCTAAGACACACTGACGGCATAGACTTTTAGCTGAAGCTCCAGTACAAATTCTTGACTCTTAGGAAAAACACTGAGATCTCTGACCAAATGCATAAAGAAGCATAGAGTCACAAAATGGTTTGGTTTGGGAGGGACCTTAAAGCTCATCCAGTTCCAACCCCTGCCACAGGCAAGGACACCTTCCACTAAACCAGGTTACTCAAAGCCCTGTCCAACCTGGCCTTGAGCACTGCAAGGGATTGGGCAGCCACAGCTTCTCTGGGCAACCTGTGCCAGTGCCTCAGCACCCTCATAGTGAAGAATTTCTTCCTAATGTCTAATCTAAATCTCCCCTCTGCCAGTTTAAATCCATTCCCCCTTGTCCTGTCACCACATGCCCTTGTGAAAAGTCCCTCTCCAGTTTTCTTGTAGGGCCCCTTTAGGTACTGGAAGCTGCTGTAAAGTGTCCCTGGCACCTTCTCTTCTTCAGGCTGAATAAGCCCAACTCTCAGCCTGTCTCTGTAACAGAGGTGCTCCAGTCCTCTGATCATCTTCGTGGCTTCCTCTGGACTCACTCCAACAGGTCCACATCCCTCTTCTGTTGTTGCCCCCAGAGCTGAATGCAGGACTGCAGATGGAGTCTCACAGAAGCAGAGCAGAGGGGCAGGATCCCCTCCCTTGACCTGCTGGTCACGCTCCTTTTGATGCAGCTCAGTATACAGTTAGCTTTCTGGGCTGCAAGTGCACACTGAAGTCAACTCATGTTCTTACCGGCCAACACTCCCAAGTCCTTCTCCACAGGGCTGCTCTCAGTCCATCCCCTGCCCAGCCTGTAGTTCTGCTCGGGATTGCCCCAACAGAGGTGCAGGACCTTGCAGAAGATGTTGGGTTTTTATCTAAAAAACAGGGTTACAGGGTAGGATGTTTTTCAGAGGATTATTCAGAGATAATTGACCTTGCAAAAAACCTGGCACTATGAAAATTTAGATACTTAAAACATTGAAGTACACAGAGAAGATTATCATGCTTTCTGCTACAGAGCTTTCCAAATTACTTTCTTTGGTAATGGTTACAAAGTGGCTTCTACTACCAGTTTTTAGCAATTTACACTAATGAGATGTTGAAATCTCTCATGCTAGTTCTTCTGTGTAGTGCACAAAGAATATTTTAATGTACATTGGTTTTGGCCCACAAAGGCATTGATGTTACAGGATGTGAAATCCGGGGCTGTACGGTATCTCCTCCATTACAGTAGTCTCAGAATGGACAGAGTTGCACTGTTCTTGTTTAGTGCAATGAATAAGCACCATGTACAGCTCACAGCAACCAGTAACCTCTTTCTACATGTGGTCTTAGTTCACAACTGAAGTGATCTTTGAAGCTTATGGTATAATATTGCCTTTTGAGATTAACACAGATATTTAACTGGGTCAGACACCTGCTTTCTCCTTCCTTATCTGCTCCTTTTTAAAGTATGTTTGTTCATTGAAGGTGAAGTAGCCAATACTTCTGTCTCCCTGTCTCTGCAATGCTCTTAGCATTTAAGTAAATCTAAAAAAATACCTTTTCTGTTTCTTCACTATACTTTGTCTCTTGCTTATCTCTTTCTAATCAGGGGTCCCCATGAGCCATGGTGTAATTGTGGTAGTAACAACTGAATGGGAAAACTGGTCCTGTGCGTGGTTCTCCCAGAGAAAATGCATAGAGATTCTGCTCTGTTTTTGCATATGTTCTCACTCACCTTATAACTGTTTCAGTATGCAGTGAAATGAAACTGATACGTATGTGGTTTCTCTTATTCCTCTCTTTTTAGGTCCCCATATCAGTTATGCTGAAAGCAGTAGCAGATTACTTCAGTTACCCTGAAATGTGACCTACAACCTTTGGGGTGAGATCTGCTTTATAGTGAAACATCACTTTAATTTATCTGTGGCTTATGTATGTATCATTTAGCAATTTCTTTAGCTGTTAACAAAAAGTAAGTTAGCTGATTAAGTTAGGGTGTTTGCTTTCAAAGTTCACTTATTTATTAAAGCAATATTTATATTACAGTGTGGACTGGTATGTCAGTTATTTTCACTTCTTTAGATCTGCCTCGAATGAGAAGTGCTGTGGATGATCAAACCAGCTGATGGGGAATAACAACCCCCTCAAATTCTAGCATATGTGTGATGTTAGATTATACTATACTAGCAATTTTACTAGTCATATGAACCAAAGTCTTTGTAGTACCATAGGGTACATTTAGTTGGTCATTGATTCAGAGCTCAGTTACTGTTCATTGAGGAGTGGCATATTGTTTATTAGGCCATAACATTTCCACACCATCTTAACAAATTCTTTGTTCAGTCTTACGGGTTTGACCATGCAGAACTTGGGAAATTCAGTTAGAGAAGCACAGCTCTTCCATGTTAGGATAATAGAGAAATATCTAGAAGCATGTTAAACAATCCCTTTAAGTCAGCATCTGCTCTCTTAACTAATAGCGATGCCTTTCATGAAGTGACAAAACTGGTTTGATAAGATACAGTCAAGTCAGAGCTGGAAGTACAAACGTACATTTATTAAAAATGAATGCTGTATCCTCTTTCGCCTGGTGTATCTTGTCACTGACATGACTTCACAAGTTGCAAATCTATTAAACATTTCAAACATGAAACTAGAGCTCATTAAGCAAAATGTTGACTGGTATATAGCAAACTGTTTCAGACTCAAGACTGTTAATATTTGTCTCCAGCGTTTTTTGTCTTCTAGGTTGTCACCAAGCAATGCAGCTGTCTGGGAGTACAGCTTTTGTTTCATCTGATCAGAGTCTGACTGTCCTTTGGGGTGAGGTAGTAGGTTGTATAGTTTTAGGGTTATGCCCTGCCTGTCAGATAACTATACAATCTACTGTCTTTCCTGAAGTGGCTGTGATATCATCGCTGGATACAACTTCAAAAGACAAAGCAAATATTTTTCAACTGTTACGTTCTCTGGCTTTGTCTACATGTTACATTTGGTTCTCATAGCAGGGTTATGAAAGTACACAAATTCCCTTAGAGTGTTTAAATTCCTGTACTTCCCATTCAGGTCCAAAACCAATTTCATTTTTGTCATTTTCTCAGAGAAGGTGTGGTGTGACAGGGCACAGAGCTAAGTCCAGCCTGCAATGGGCTCACTATGCTCGGTATTCGTGGACTGCCATGAGAGTGGCCATTTAGAAATAGCTGATGTGTTTTCCTTACTTTGTGACATATGTGTTCATTTTCAACAGAAAATGCCACTCTTCATTCAGCAGCTATTTAAATCCACTTTGCATAGGATGTTTGAGGAAATATGAAGTGATGAGTTGGACAAAAACCAGTGATGATGTCTTCCAGTTGCTTGCATCCTGCCATGGAACTGGTAAATACTTGAGCCCTAAGTGAAGAGTTTTCCTTTAATCAGTCTTTTATACGCTGATGTAACTTGCTTTTTTATTACACAATGCTAATTTGGAGGGACAGTGCTTGCCACTGCGGTTGTTATGTCTTTGGAGTCACCCTACCAATTCTGACTGACTTCCAGGTAGAACTGTGAGGAAGCTCCAACAGGGCATAATTATAATCTTTTTAAGGCTAAAATATGTGTGGGCTAAAAAATGCATTACTTGCAAATGCTGAAATGTTACTTCCCTTCAGAAGACACACTTGATGCTCTAACAGGATGAGGTAGTAGGTTGTGTGGTTTCAGGGTAGTGATTTTGCCCCAATCAGGAGATAACTATACAACCTACTGCCTTCCCTGATAAGCAGCATAACAACATCTCTGTCTTAAGTCACAGAAAAACAAGAGCTAAAATACACTGCTGAGGCCAGCAAAGTAAGTCTATGTATAATTGTTGTTATCCTGTCCCTACTAGTTCTACATTTAGTGTCTCATATTATTTTTAATAACTTCCAGCAAAATAATTATCTTTTTAAAGTCTTTATTGTGCAAAATTGAATTAAAGACATTTTGTTTATTTCAAAGTTTGTCTGCTCTTGATCTGTTCTGTTTCTGGTTCATATGAGTGGAATGAAGTTATCATGGGAAATGATTCTAAAACCACTGTGAACTTGCATTCAAGATGTTCATATTTCCTGGACATCTAAATTTGAATTAAACAAATTTTACTAGCAATGCACTGTTTTGGTTCAACCTTACCTCCCCCTCAGGAATCTTCCAGTGTTTTACAAATAATACCAGATTAAGTCACACTACATTCTTCAGCAGGTCAGCTTTATGTTACAAATAGAAAGTAACAATGAAAATTAAGGGCCAGATTGAAAAAACCAAAACCAGACATTGCTTTGGTCCCTCAGTATCCCATAAGCAGGCTCATTTCATTTAAATGCCCCCAGAAGAGAATTCTCTGCTATCTAAGGTACAAATTGCATCTGGAGAACCATGGATAGAAAATATTAGGTCCATTATAGACATGTGCTACATAAAATAAAGCCTTGCTCATGTAGAAAGCATTGCCCTCCTATCTGCAGCTCAGCAAGCTGTGACATCCACTGTGAGAGCAAATGAAAAAAAAAGAGATGTTACATTCGACAGGAAAACTGGGTTTTTATTGCTTCTCTGGTCCAAAAATACCACATGTATCTGGACTCAAATGATATTTGGGGTCATTCAACACCTCGAAACAGGGCCTTTTGTTAATACCTTTAATGAAAGGTTAGGAATGTTATTTGACTCGTGCTCATAGAGAGGGACAAAGGCCATTGGTAAGAGAGGGAAAATTGCTGCATGTCTGAAAAACACAGGAGAATAGGCGATACTGTGGCTGGTTTTAATCTTCTCTATTCTTCTTGCTGTTTAAAGAGGATCTCTTAATTTAAAACTGCTGTAAGGATACTTACCACACTGGCCATGCTCAGGGGCTGCGGGACACGCATTGCAGAGTCTGAACTCTTTCTTCTGCTGAAAGTGCAGACTCACAGCTGCAGTGGAAGCATCTTAGATGAGTGTGAGGAGTGATTGTGTTGTGAGTAGCTTAAAACATCCTGCACCTCTCCAGGGTACAAAATTGTCTGGAAATTTCTAGCTTAGTCGTATATCCAGTAAATATGTAGCGAATGTTCTGTATGGGAGAAAGGGGTTAAAGAGAGAAAACTCTCTCCGTATTCTACAACAGCCTGTTAGATCTTGTCTCCAAAGTAATTCTAAAATCTTCTGGCTCTGCCTGGGTCAGCATTTTGTTATTGGTAACGAGCTGTGAGTTTTCAGATTCTAGTCATTCTGGCAATCCCATTAAAACAAAGGACCAAAAAATCCATAGTGTTCTCTTCGCTAGGATCTACAGTAAATGCAAAAACATGTGTCTATATTTAGCAGCGTGCGAGCCTGCAGTTAATCATGTCTGTCCTGTAGCAGTAGGTGTCATTATAGTTAATGGGAACTCCAAAAGAAACTTTAAAGCACAACAAAATATTTTCCAGAACTGTATCCTGAAAATGTTTGTATCAAAAGAGAAGTAGTAGCTTGGGCTGCTGGTATCATGATGAAAAAGAAACTGGCTTTTAAAACTCAAGTCAACATCACTTCTTGAAGTCACTCACCACTGTGTTGGCCACATTAGGTGTGAGGAAAAAGAATAACCATGAGTATATATAACCTGATAACATACACTTCTATAATCTGTGTCATCTTAATCTTTTTATCTTTCTTTATTAGTGTAACAGCAGCAGTAAATGTCAAACAGAAGCTTAATGCATCTTGATCGAACGGAGCCTGTACATTTTGTTTATAACAGGCCAGGTGAAAATTAGTGAGCACAGGGTCTTCTATGAGGCCAGGATCACAGTTGTTAGTTTCCCTTCTGTGCCTTGGAGAAAGTATGTGGTGTTTTGAGACAAGGTACAATAAAGACATCAAGCAGATCTCTGTCATTAAAGCCTCTGTTGTGGAATTTGACATCTCTGCTGTGTGGATGCATGAAGCATTGTACCTCTTCTTCTGTGATCCTGTTCAAGCTGTTAAGATTTTGCTGATTTTATTTTTAATGTGAGTAAACCTCCATATTCTCTAAAATCAGATGCCCAGCATGAAAATTTTGCCTTTGGCAAAACACTAATGCAAAGGTAAATGTTTATAGGCAATCCTAGCAACAGGCTGTGCTGCCAGCCCCACTTGTGAACATCCAGCATTGCAACTGTGCATAGGTACCATGAAATGCCAGCTGCTGGGGCTGTTCCTCCATGGTTGCTCTTGAGAGCGCAAAGACCTTGAACACAGAAGTAATTCCCAGGCACTCCACTGAAAGCGCAAATTACAAAGCGGGATTTGTACTGGGAGAGAATCCAACAATGCACTCAGACCGTAGCTGGCATGCCAGTTTGTGCTGGTACAGATTCAACATGACACACTGCGTACTGCTAAACACGGGTGGCACTTGTGGTTGCAGAGAGAGCTGGTGCTCCTCTGGAAACAAAAAATGCCTGCTTTCCCTTGTGCTAGGAGAGGTTCCACACACCAGACCAGGCCCCAGGGTTGTGCTCATACTGGAACACAAACACTGACTGAGAACAAAATGTGAGTAAAAGTCATCTGTGCTGAAACAACGTGCACCATTCAGAGGATCGGAGGTCTCAGCATATTGTGATTACCACGAATGCGGTTGTGCACAGCGGTTACCTGGCAATGGTGTAGCTAAAATCTAGTTGGGTTTGGAGGGGATTGTGTAACTAACACTGTGCAGTTCACACAATATGAATGTATACCAATTCTGGGAATAATGGTTATCAGGATTACAGATGAAATAAAGTAATTTCTGTCATGAAATGCAACAACAAATAGGAGGTGGGAAGGTGGGCTAGAGGATTTGATTAAAACTGCAAAAAGGACTGGTAAAAGCAGGGTGCTCACACAAGCTGGAATTTGACCAGGACTCCATGGTGAAACTACAGATGCCTAGGGGAAAAAAAACCCCAAAACAACAGGAATACCATCAAGCAGGAAGGTGCTGCCTCTTGCAGTGAATTGACTTTTCCACCAGGCAGGCAGGTGGAAAGAAGCAGCTCCCTGTGCATGCTGCATCACTTCAGGCAAAATGGAGCGAGGTCAAAGTGCTACAAGAGTTATGGGCACCAAGAAGTATTTGTATCTCCAAGTCTCTCTCTGTGTGAGAGGTGTTGGCTCTGCTGGGCTGCTCCCCTGTAGCTGTCTGCATTGGTCTGAATTGCTACACTAATTAATATATGTGATGGAAGTGCAAGAGCTGAAATCCATTTACAGGGGCCAGTCAGTAACAGGATGCACCAAATTGTGCCCCACTTGTTGGTAACGTTTGGAGGGCTTTTGAAGTGAAAAGAATGGCCCTTACAAAAATTTACTAGGAAAAAATCCAAACAATTTGCCCTTGAGATTCAGAGACTTGACAAGGATGTTGGTTCAAAGGGGCAGCAACCTGTCTGGCTGCACCCAGAAAATCCTGCTGATGCCATTGAATTTACACAGGTGCAACTTGGAGGGGGTAGTGTGTAGCTCACACTGGAAAAGGCTGTTTGTGTAAGATCATCTTAAGAAGCACATCTGCTCATATGCACTCTTTTAGAGGCACCAGACCAGCCAGGCCTTTGGTATAGCTGCACTGACATCCAGATGGCCTTGCCTCTTCCTGCAGAGAGGGATTTCCCCCTGAGCCACCTAGGATATGCTTTGGGCCTTCAAGCACAGCCTGTAGCTCTGATTAAATACAACCTCAGCTGTCTTCCATAGTGCTTGAACTCAAAGTGGTATTCAGGTTTGGGCCGTAATGCAGCCTAGCTCCTTTATTCCAGGCTTGTAGATATACTTGCCTGTGGTGACACTGAAGCACATAGCTGTGTCTGCCTGGTTTATTCTCCTTGTGCATTGCAGGAGTTTTACCAAGGTAACATCAAGGAAGCAAATCTGGGCTTCTGCTAAAAAGCCTCCAGGGCCATGGGCTTTGCAGAACCGGCAGAGCTGTGAGCAGCTGAGCTGCAGACGTCTTTGTTGCTGCAATGCAGATGCAAGAAGTGGAATTGGTGAGCAAATGTAAAGCTTGGCCCAGTCCTAAGAGCAGCACACCAAACCTGAAGAGGAGTATTTACAAAACATTTTATAGCTATATTGACATTTGTATTACTGTATTGCTCAAAACCATCCGTGAAGGTACCCAGGTACTAACTTCCATTACAAAAACTCTGGGAGATGGGAGCCTGTGAAGATGCCTGCAAGGATCTGGGGTTCAGTGACTTAGATGTCCAGATCTCACAAAAAATATCAGCACCATCACTGCTTAACAGAGCAAGACAAAGACAAAACCAACCAAGGCCTAAATACACACTGATTTTCAAATAGGTCTGTGTTCCTAAGTCACTTTGGCACTTCTAATTATTTGACAATTAACAGTAATGATTACCAGTCATGCTAAGCATTTGGTGGTATGAAGGCTTTTGTCTGGTTGTAGAATGCAGTTCATGTCTAGTCTCCAACACAAATCAAAACCATATGAGTAACCAGGTTAAGAGACAACCAAATTGTAACGAAGTTCCCTGATGTGGCATATGTTTGTACTCCAGCCAGGCCCTGAGGCTCTTACTTGAGTTTTCCCTGTCCAGCTTGCATATGCAAATGTAAACAATAATACTTCCATCCTTAAGGAGCCCAAGTGAGATTTTACAATGCAGACAAAGGCATTAGTGTGTTAAAAAGGTCTCTCAATCAGCTGAAAGTGTGCAGTGGTTTACGTATTAGTGTACGGTTTTAATTAACACTTGGAAGAGTGCAAGAAACCCTTGATGCCCTTAGAACTTATACAAATAAAAGTACCTTTCTATGTGTTTATTAATGTCAACATCTAACCCGCAAATAAAGTGTTTCCTGATAAGGTAAATTGGTATTTACCTGTCATGAAAAATGGCAGCTTCATCCTTCCTTCACACAGTAAGACAGGTCTCAAATGTCTCACTTGTGGTGATGAAAACATCTCATTGTGAAACTGTTAAGACTAAAACACAGTTTGCAGCACTTGAAGGCCTGGGAGATTTCAACCTAATCTCAATCTTTACAGGCCTTCCTGAGCAGGTTGTTTCCCTATGGACACACACATGCTCTTCTCTCTGGATTTAACCTAAATTTGGTACCGTCTGTCTTACATCTGTTAAAAGCTACCCTGCAAGCTTCACAAATGGTGCTGCAGCAGGGACTGTTTGGAAATCAGGTGGGAAATCACACAGGTTCTGTTTTTATGTAGGCTTGGCTTGCTGGCTTGTTCCAGTGACTTCCACTAAGGTGGGGCATGTGATACATACCTGTGCTTACAACATAAACCCTTTTTTCCCTCTGAAGCTTCAACATGTCCAAAACTGGTTTATATTTTCTTCTCCTCACCCCTTTTTTTGCTATTTACTGTGGATAAAACAAAATTATTGATGGCCCAGGGTTTCATGGTTTACCTTCTCTTTCACCATCTTATCAAAACAGGGAGTTTAGAAGTTTGATTGGACAAATTAGTTTCCATTTCATTCCCCTCTGCGCTTCAGCAGCTTATCCAAAGCTTAAGTTTTAACTGTAGCAAAAAGAATCCCCATAAACACATTGCATTTCAGACGTTCATCATATTGTACTAGCTGACAGAAAATGAGAAGTTATCATTCCCACAGTTTATTGAAATTTGAGCAAAGTGAGAAGTAGGAAAATCTCCCTCAGAAAGTTTCCATGCTTGGAAGATTTTTCACACTAGAGGCAAGAAAAAGAGGTTGGATTATTGAAGTAGTGTATCCATAGCTCAGGCTGTTCCTGAATTTCTAACAGAGGAGCTACATCTACATGAGTTTGGTTAAGGATGTGAACACACAATAGGAAGTGGTCATTGCTCATGTAAAGCTTAGGGAACTACAAAAGGAAACCATCTCAGCTGATGGTGGTGTATTCCTGCCTCCTACTTGAACCACACTCAGTGTCTGCAGCTGGAAGACAAGAAGAGGTTTGACTCTACAGAAACACGTGGTGACTTTGTTTTTTAGATGACACCAAGTGGAGGCGAACACTTGGCGAACACCTCAGTACACGACAGGGGCAGTACCCAGGCTTTGTTCCAGCTTGCCAATACACAAACCTGCAGCTGCGCATCACATCCAACAGGGAATTTCCCCAAAGGCAGCAATGTGCACTTTTGCCCAAAACCATCATTCTTATCACTGTCCAAGCCTGGAGAACCCTAGGAACATCTCTTGTGTGCTTTGGGCTAATTGCAGACCGAGCTTTTAATCATCAGGAGCACAGAGGATACATTACTCATTAGATGCTTACAATTTCTACCTTCATTTAGCTAGCCTGATGGCTGAGGGAGGGAGAGCACCAGGAGCCATAGGAGCAGCCTATGGCGATACCTGCTGGCAGATGGTGCAGGGTGCTGAGCACAGCTCTCTGCTAACAGGGAAGAGGGCAGCATGGGAAGGACAGGCTGTTTCCACCCCAGCCCCAGTAAGGAAGCAGGCCCTAGTAAGGCGAGTGGGTTCACCTCAGCCTGAGCAAGGCTGGGGTCTGCTGCCTACCATGCTCAGGCAGAGGCCAGGCTGCTGCCTCTTTCCCAGCCTCGGCCCCTGCTTCTCCTGGCTAAAGCTTCACTGCACTGATTTACGACTCTCTCCAAGTGCCTGGGATGGAGTTATAGCCCCTTGTATTACACGGTGCCTTCTCTGTTATTCTTAATGCACACCACAGATTTATGATGACTTTTAAGCCAGGCAGCACGTAAAGAAATATGATCCTAACAAAATAGAGAAGGGATCAAAGGAGGTCAAAGTGTGGGAGCTGAACACTATGCGGTGATCCAGGATTTCCTTTTATTTACTGCTCACACCTTTTCAATCTCAAGTGGATTTTGGCTGTCTCGGGCAGCCCTATCCAATGGCCGGGGAGAAGCCTGTAATCCACTGAGCTGAGCTGTTTCGCCATCAGCGGATGTCTTTTATTATGATTTAGCACGTGCAGGAAATCCCAAAATACCACTGGTGAATTAAATGAATTTGAGACACAGAGCCCCAGAAACACAGATTTTATCAGGGCAGGTAGGAATCCCACATTCATCTGAACGGGCTTTCTATCTTGTGCCATCTCTTACTGTGGTACTGATCTGTGCTTTCCTAGGTTACGATATCCTGCAGAGCAACTTTGCTTTTGATGCTGAAGGGGAATAATTTGGGATGGTCTTTCATAGAAAAGTGGAGCAAAAGCTAAGCCTGATTCCATTGATAGGATATTGTGAGGAGGAAAGTAATGCTGTAAATAATTGTACTCCATAGCATTATTTACATATGTTCATCAATTATTCCAAACCTGTAGCACACAACAAAAACACAGGCACTGCCCTTACTCTACAGATGAATAACATGGGACCTTGCAGCACAAACAGGATGACAAGCACAGAAGCAGATCTGCATAGAGTCACCTGCGAGACCATGGCCTGCATTAAATGCTCTGCATCAAGATGCAAAGCAAAGCAGCTGGCAAGGGGGAGGAAAGCTGTAATTACAGCCAACAAATGATTCCTGTGCCAACACCTACTGTTGAGGCCCTGGTCTTGAAACTGAAGACAGGAAGAGGAGCTTTTACCCTCCTAGGTGAGTGCCATAATCCTCTCCATTCCTTTCACTAATAAGACAGGCTCTGGCATGCTCCCTTTTGCTCAGATTTATTATCATTATTTTTCTATCTGAGGGAAGAAATTTGTCTCCCTTCTGATTACAGCCCAAGGCTATAGCAAGGCTCCCATGGCATGTGGTTTTGGGTGGGTTTTCTGTCTGTTTCATTGAAAGGCACCCAGCAGTCCAAATATCAGCCTACCTGCTCTTCAAACCTTCCAGAGCCACACACTCTCCAGTTCTGCAGCTGTTGATGCTGCTCACACTGTAAGCCCTTTCCAAAGTAAAGAAGGTTAAAATAGGCTGGGCTGTAGATGCTCTGAAGCACCATTTGTGAATGTCTGAAGCACCTTTTCTTTGGAAGTCTGGACTCTCACAAGATGTAAAACAGACATCAGAACTGACGGTCAGCAGAAAACTGCCTCGCTGGGGTCTTCTGTGGCCAGATCAGTTTACCTGAGTCCAGAGGTGTTTATAAAGTTAGCAGCACCTCTTTAGTTGTCCACACAGAACATCTTTCAAGGAAAATAACTGTTGGAAATAGGCTGCAGAATGTTTGTCACACATCTCTGCTGCTGCCATTCCTTCCCCGGGTGCTGTTACTCAAAGCCTGGGGCTCTGCCCTAGGAGATCAAAGCTGTGGATCTTCTCCTGAGATATGTGGTCTGCTCCAAAATGGCACTTGAATAAGGGTGGGTGATGTAACTTTGCCACAAGGGGGGATGTGTGCCTTCCCACTAACCCTGGGATCCCTGTGCTCCCCAGATCTCTCTCTGGGTTTCAGCTGATTACTGAGTTTCTCAGTAATTTCTGATTATGTGCTGTTTATCTTGACATCAAAACTGGTATCTTTTGGAAACATTAACATTATAGCACGTGTTTAAGTCTAATATCCAAATCGGTCAGCTCTTGTGTGTTTTGAATATGCTATACATGTCGTATGGCAAGACCTCGTGCAATATGAACATGCTACCTCCTTCTTTTTTACCGGTGTTGTTTTGCTGTTTTAACTCATCAGAAGATCCTATGTATTTACTACGTGGTTATCCTCAGCTTAGTCTTTGATTATTGATGTGGATAAAGGTGAGCAGGGAGCAACTGCAACCTCATGCAGTAAGAGACCTAGCAATGGCAGATTCAAAATGATCAGAAAGAGCCTTTATCTCAAGCTGTTATGATTAAAGAAGTGGAAATATTTTCTGCTGGGTGTACCACAGTGCCCTTGGTAGCTCAAAGAGCAGTAAGAGTGAGAGGTGTCTGCGGACAACCATAGCAGATGGAGCACTCCTGTCTCAGCTAAGGATGGATCTCTGAGAGGACACAGTCTAATTTTATGAAGGGACTTTTCCACTTTCAAGTTGTAAAAGGTTTTTCTTACAGTAAGGAGCACTGGCTCAAGAGAGTTGCAGCAAGAAGCTGCCACAGTACTAAACTTGCTTTCATTTAGATGGCTTCTTTGTCTTTGATATGCTTGCTTTGCAGTAAGTGACATGGCTTAAAGTGAATGTTGTGGAGATAAACATGGTTAAGGTAAATCTCAAGGTGCTGTGTTTTTGTGTGTCCCCCACTTTGGCCAGAGGTAGACTTCCAGCTGAGAGCAGTCTTGCTAGGGGTAATTAAGTCACTTGCTAGGAAGTAATTTTTGCATTAGGTTTCATATATAATATGAATTCATATAATTCGTATAATATAACTCACTTGGCTTATGCAAGAGTCCTGAGGATGTTCCTCAGATTCTGTTCTTCCTGCCAGGATCCTCTTGCCTATGCACTTGATTTGTGTGCTCAATTATAACTATTCCCGTGGGACACATAACTCAGATTTTACCATAAAATGAAAAGATAAAGTCATAGCTTAATCTGTTTGGCTCTTCTTGCTGGGCTGTGTTGTGCATATTTAAATAAAGGTCAAAATACTGCACTGCCATAGAAAACAGCGCATGATGTCTTTATCTGTAGGACAGGGATAATACTGTATGCTTATGTACCAAGAGTTACTACAAGTTTAAGGGCACAAAATCTGATGGTTTTATGACTTCCTGTAAATTTACTGGCACAAGTATAAAGTTTTTATTTAGCACAACTGGGATATTTTGTCACAACTGTCAGATACTGTTTAACTCTCAAACAGTAGCCAAGGAAACTGAGCCTTTTACACTTGCTGTCACTTTAGATTTAGCAGGTTTTGGTGAACACAGCCTCTTGTTTCCCTCACAGCCAAAGACTCAAATATAGACCACACTGCCCATAAGTAAGAGAGGCCACTCATCAGCTCTAAACTTTGAAAATGTTCATTCTTCTTTTGGTGGCAAATCAACATCCAGATGATATGGAAACACCCCAAAACTCCTAAATATAGCTTTAGTTTTCTACTTCTTAGCTACAAGCAGAAAATACCCATGAATCAGTAATGAAGGCCTGTAAACACTCTTCTGGCTCTATAGAGTACTTAATCTCAACCAGGGGCTGTATTAAGCCACAATTCCCTAGCTGCAATAAATGCTGTGGACTCCAGAGCCAAGCAAAAAGTTTAATTAAAAGCAAACTGGTATTTATAAATCTGCTGATGCAATCTCTCTCTCTTGCATCTGAAATATATATAGGCCTCTTCCTAGAGACACTCCATGATTTAGACTTCAATTTCACTTAAGAAGCCTTTCAACTAATACTATCCAGCAAGTGTCTGTGCACACTCTACATAAAGTTTCTGTTAACTAAATGCACTGATCTCCCATTGCTTTACATGCCTAGTATATCAGCTGTTGAGTTATTTGCCTAATTGAAGAGACATTTCCCTGTGCTCTAAATAGCCAGGCATCACTGAACTTTTAGCAGGAACTACATTTGACAGTTAATGGATATGACAGCACTAATGTAATAGATTATATTTTGGCTTTAAGTAGCTTGGCAGCTTCGAGGAAATGTCTCACTGATGCTTTAGAACCAGACGAGCTCTGCTCATGTTAGCAATGTTTGACAGGCCATTCTATAAACATTTAATGAAATGCAGTTTCCTGTTGATTTGTGTCCTGAGTATATCCTAGCACTCCAGCCTGATCTGGCCCCTTCTCCCTCTGCACCCCTGTGCACTGTAGCTGTTTGCTGGGGGTGAGGTTGTAAGCCCTGTAGCTAATTCACAGGAAAGTCTGGGTTAGAGGGTACCTCTGGAGATCATGTGGTCCAAACTGCTGTAGAAAACAGCTTCTGAAATGAAATAAACAGTTCTAGCTAACTCTCAAAAGTTGGAGGTCGTGTATATTGGGGACCAAATCACCATGCCTTGCATCTTTGATCAAAAATTAATCTATTAATCTCATTTATTTACAGTGGTCTTTGATTTACATCCATATGGTGTTTTGTCTCTTACTCACTCTACTGATGCATTGCTAAATGATGGTGTCTTCATAGCCAAAACTTTTCTTGCATTCTTCTGTCTGTTGCTGTTGTATACCCAGCTAAATCAATAGAGAGAAATCTTGCATCCATAGCTATATTAGGAGACCTCCAGAAGATTATTGAATTAGGATTATTCTAATCAGCTACTGTTAAACCAAAACAGACAACTGTATTTTGTACTGAGGGGAGGCTTTTAAAACAAAAACCAAAAAGCCCCATCACAAACCGAAACCACCAGTGTACCTGTTCATTAACTGAAGCTCTATTTACTGTAATAGTGATCACACAAATTGAAGTAAATGAAGAGACAACCTACAGATAAAAGACGTCTTTACTGCTGCTTCAAGTTTGTTTTCATATGGAATAGTAAAATTCCAAATGTGTGAATTAAAAGAATAAAAGGCTTCATCTTAAAACATCTGAAACTCAGCTTGGAAATACAGAGTGATTTTTTTCTGTACCAGAACAAGTTCAGAACCATAGACTGACTCATCCCTGTTTCAAGACGCTAGTCCAAAGATGAGACCTCAAAACAACTGAATGAAACCAAACCAAACAACAACAGCAAAACCCTGAAGAGTGATTGTTTCATCAACACATAGGCATTAAAACAAAATTTTGCCTTTTTCATCTTACTTATTTTATGAATTTCATCTTTTTCCTGGCAGTTGTCCTGCCATGAGCAGTGTGGCATGAAGACTTGAGCATGGTGAAATGAGTCAAAACCATATAATAAAAAATCCATAGCAGTATGCTGTAAAATACAAAATCTAATGGATTCTTTTAAAATAGAAGTTAAAAACTAGAAAAATCTACCTGTCTCTTCCTGCATTCCTGCCATGACTGAACAGCACAGTTCGTGTATTGAAGCCCTTTAGTTAGTTATTTTTAAGTTCATGTTATCTAACATAATCTAACTAAATAATGAGTTCCTGAAGAGCAGAATAAGGTCTGGATATGCAATAATGGATTAATAATCCATTAATCCAATAATTAATGTTTTGAAATGTGTCCAGCTTGATGCTAAATCAAATGTTAAGTGGGCTAAAGGTACTGCAAGCCAAGATAAGGTTGAAAGCCAATATGATGATACTTGTCTACTTGTCCTAGAGGAGGAGGGAATATAGAAAATGGAAAATTAGCAGCATGAGGAAGGGAGGATTCAGAGAGTTACTCAAGCAGTGACGAAAATGCAACTGAGATTGCATATGTGCAACATGATCAGGATGGAAAAATGGTTGGTTGAGCTGGGAGGATGCCAAAAGGAACCTGTAGTGGAAGAAGTTGGCTTCTTTAGGAGACAGAAATCTGATGCTGCAGACAGTCTGAAGTTGAGGCTCATCAATCCCACTTGAGTTCTTCAAAATGCAAGCTCCTGCTCAAGAGAGCACCATCAGTGAAAGGGTATATATTAGCTTAAAATGTCTCCACTTGAGTTGGTCTTCAAACTGAGAGTTTGTTTCAAACAATATCTGAACTCTCAAGTGTGTGAGATTCTGCAAGCCAAGCAAGAGCCAAAAGGATCTCCTGCAATTCAATCTTCAGCAGCTGTTGAAGCTTTTAAGTTCCTAATGTGCAAAGGGAGTCATGGAAAAAAAGAGTCGGGGGAAAAGAGATTTTAGAAGCACTGTTACTGACTTGCAGGTGTAAAAGCCCACTGAAGATTGAAGTGTGGGGGAGCTGGTAGAGAGGACTTGGAGACACACGAGGGAGCTGCTGAGAAAGGTGATGTGTCAACACTGTCAAAATTGGCAGTATATGTTTTGAAGATGGCACAGATGGATTAACATAGCATGTCAAGTTGAAATAAACCAGATCTGAAGAGAGGCTGGAGAAAGATCAGACTGGGGCATCAGTGATCACAGCAGGGATGTAGAAGCATTATATTTACAGATGGATCAGAAATACAAAGTAAGGTCTCTTCAACTTCCAGACATTGGGAGTCTGGGTTGGAGCTTCAGCTGCTAGGCTCATCTGAGATTCAGGGAGATGCACGTGGAGCTCCCTGGCAAAAGACCTGAACTGAACCACCTAAAATAGTAGGAAATCCTATTTAAGAAAATAGTTTAAAAGTTTTAAAATACTTTGTAATTTCTACTGTAAGGAAACAGTAGAAATTATAAAGAAAAGCATTGAAACTTCAGTTATGGGTCACAGTCTCCCCATATGAATCTGTCTTAACATCTTCCTTCTTCCCTTGGTACTTATTTAACATGGTTTCCATGTACAATATTGCCTTTATACAAAGTTTCAACCCTTTTGCAGCAAGTGTTACAGACTTCATATAAAGCTGCTCTTTGAAGGAAGAGTCACTTTCCCTTTTGGCACTTCTAAATATTTCTGTTTCAACTTTGGGCTCCTCTCCCACCAAAATCTGAGTTGCAGAGCTGCTTTCTTCACTCCCCGGCGGAGGCCTATTTGTATTGGCTTTGATGTGAGCAGGAAGCTGCTTGGTTTAATTTTAACTTTTCAGGGGAAGAGTTTATTCACAAATGAATTACGCAGCCTGAAACCTTGAAAGCTGCAGTTAGATGCTCATGGAAAGAATGAATAATGAGTTTGGTTGGGAAAAGTCACAGAACTGATGTTCTCATCTAGAAAGACAACACACTCATGAAGAGAGAGTGGGCAAAATGGAAAAGTCGGGCTTTGACAACGAGAAGGAAGGGGCTGCAGAGAGACACGTGGTGTGCCTGTTAGGTGGGTGACAGAAATGCTGCACAGGGAGAACAAAAGTTCCTGACTTCCAAATAGCACATCCAGCATGCAGTCTGCTGAGCTGGGCACCTTGCTTCTGGGATGATGAGCAATGCGCAGCAGTGTGATGCTGAACACCTCGTAAACTTCATAGTTAATTTCTGTCCTATCTTTTAACTCTCTGTGGTTGTTTGCACACCAACAGCATGCATCATATTTTAGAGCAGTAATGAATTGTTATGCTTGAGGCTGGGCAGTTTCTACAAGTAGTGTGTCTTTGATCCTCAGGAAGCCCCCAACCTCACTGAAACTTGTAGACACCACAGCTACTTTCATCCATTTTGCTTATGGAAAGCTGAACTAGTAGATGCGACCATGCCCATCGCAAATCAGCGTGGCAGTACTGGGGTGGGTTGTGAGCTGAAGCCTCATTAATAGACCTCCTGTCTCAGAGAGCAGATGTGGCAGCCAGGTCCTTATTTTGGTGAGGTTGAGTGTGTCCAAGGTAAAGCCATAAGCAGAAAGGTGTTTTGGGGAAAACAGCACTTTGTGTAAGTTCTTTGTAAATAAGCAGGTTTCCTGTTATGTAAATAAATAAGTGCAGGTTGTTTCTTTATCAGTCTTCCCAGCAGAAATAACATGCAAGGTTTGAAAGCTGATGAACTGCTTGGGATAAAGAGAACAACCTCTGACAGCTTCAGAAAACCAAAACCCACCAAAATAGTCTTAAAGGAGAGCTGGATGTTTCCTAAAAATACTTAAAGCAACAGCAGATATTTTCCCAAGATGAGCTTACATGTGACATAGGAGTGAGGAGATAAAACTTTTCAGGCAGCTACACAATATCTGGGCAAATCAGGAAGCCCAGCTGCAGTGCTGTCAGTTCTGAAAGACACGATGGATGGATAAAGCCACCAGCCAGCCTGTCACTGATCAGAAAATGTCCTGAGCATTACAGAAGAACAAAAAACCTCGACTGCTTTGGCTCATAATAGCAGAGAGAAACTGCAGCAGCAAGGAACTTGCAAAAGGAAATGAAAAGACTGGCAAGAAATTAAAAGCTGTCAAGATTCCATGACATAGAGGCATGGGTCCTTCCAGTATTCCAAATTACCTTTTACTTTGGAAATAGGTGATAGCATTTATAGACAAAAAAAGAGTGCCATGAGAGAGTGGAAGGTTATTTCTGTAAAAGTCTAAACTTCCTAGAGAAACAGCATCAGCCAAAGCTCTGTAGAATGATTCTGCTGCTCCTGGTTTGGGAACAATAAACTAGAACCGACTTAAAAGGTAAGGAGTTGGAGAGGGGTTAGGAAGGATGGCACCAATGGCTTTCGCTTAAAATAACTAGAAAAGACAAATATCAGCTGTAGAGGAAAGTGCCTTATTTCAGCACATAAGTAAAAAGCTTTCTTGAAGCTATAATCCCTGTCTCACTATCTGCCAGATCTCCATAAAGGAAAACTCAGCAGCTGAGTATCGCAGGTGTATGAAAAATGTCACCAATTTTATACTGGGTGATTATTCCAAAATCATTCCATAAAGTCACTGTAATTAGACTCATCAATGCTCTAAATGCCTTGGATGAGTAGGAGTACTGATGCCAGATAAAATCCAAGAAGGATGGAGACATTGCCTCTCTGAGCCTGCAAAGCCCAGCCGCAACTCGCCAGGTGGTGGCAGGAGAAGCTTCTGTGGCTGGTCACTATACACAGTTTTACTCTCTCTTATAGCATTTAGAGCAACAAGAGATGATGAATTAGTTTTAATTAGAAGCATTTATGAAGAAGAATTGCATTAGACCTGAATCTTACAGTGAAAAATCTCCACTGGTCACAAGAAAACATGGAAGAAAGCACAACTTATGGAAGCAGCAATAATGTGTTAGCTTTTTCTGGGAGGGCTGCAGAGACTTGTAAAATACAGTAATGCAAACAAGAAGGATAGTATAATTAATTTGCTTAATAGACACCACAAAGCAACCCAAGATAAGCAAATAAGAGAGTGGGTGTCAGGATGATGCAGCTAGGTTTTTTTCAGTGATATCCAGTGGTAGGACAAGGGGCAATGGGTGTAAACTGGAGCATAGGAGGTTCCACGTTAACATCAGGAAGAACTTCTTTACTGTAAGAGTGACAGAGCACTGGAACAGGTTGCCCAGGGAGGTTGTGGAGTCTCCTACATTGGAGATATTCAAGGCCCATGTGGACAAGTTCCTGTGTGATGTACTCTAGGTTACCCTGCTCTTGCAGGGGGGTTGGACTAGATGATCTTTCGAGGTCCCTTCCAACCCTTGGGATTCTGGGATTCTGTGATTTGGCAGCCTGTGTAGTAAGACAAGTCTCTTGGATTGTGATGGGGTTTTTTTTTGTGAGTTGCTGTGCTTGGAGGAGGTCCTCAGAAGTGATTAAATCAAAACATTAGAAAATAAGTATGATAAAAAAATGAGTTTGATTTGTGATTATAGAACTGGATTAATAATCTACTGCAGTTAGCTACAGCAGGGGAGGCAATGTATGTGCCCAGGTATTGGTCTTCAGACAAGCACATGAGCTGTGAGGAAAGGTGGGTTTCTGCTGGAGGAGCTGTAGCCATGGTCTTAGCAAAGCACAAGGTGCTGGCTGTTTTGTCAGACTGCACAAGGGAAACCTGTGGTGTGGGCACCTAGCAAAAGGACTGCTTACCTCTTGGTCCCATCTGAGATTCTGAACACTTCACCGAGACATAGGTACGATTCCAGCCACAGGCTGCCCAAGCACACATGTATGTGTTTTACCCACCACACAGATGTTTGGGTCTGCCAGTGACACAAGAGCTTAAAACCCTCTGGACTCACGGCTCTCATCTGATGCTGTCACCTCTACGTGCTGTATCGCCTTTCTTTCTACATCCCTGAAGAAAACAGAACCAAATACGCCTACAGCTGCAAGGATTTCTCAATGTCATCCTGACAATAGCACACAAGGAGCATCCTCATCCGCCACAAACCATGCTTGAACTAACATAAATATTTGTCAATCTAGGGCCCTTTTAAAGCTGCATTACAGCTTTACCTGTAATTCTCATTGGGCAACACTGCAGATTTTATCTGCAGTCACATCTAAACCAGTTGTTTTTCTGGAACATCTGTGTTCAGCTGGAGGAGGAGGGAGGGAGGTAAATAGTCTTACTGAGACAGCCATGCAGCTAAAGCATATTTCTGCCTCTGAAAGTTAGAGAAATTACAGCCCTCTGCTAGCCCATGACCTCTGGATTGGCGGGTAAGGACTACATCCTGTGGAACTGTTTGTTCCAAATTAATAGGGAAGAAACTAATTTTTGTCCCGTGAACTACAATAGGTGCAGAATTATGCCTTTATTTCTTTCTTCAGCTACTTTTCTGGTTCAATTCCAGTCCAGCTCTGCCACAGCATCATCCCAGACAGGCTGAATACAAATTTCAGCTGAACCAAAATCTCTGCTGGTTCAATGCCTCTTTTTTTTTGTTGTGATACACATATTATCTAGGAATCAGAACACAATTATGATTGATGAGTATGAAGATTATTTTCTGACTTCTTGTGACTCTTGTAGTTGCATCTGTTCCAAACTCTGCATGGCTATTGGAAGCAAGAATGAGGGATGATTAGAATATGTGTTCTACATCAGTGTGATACAACATCAGAAAAACACTAAACAACCCCTGCAGGCACTGCTTACAAACATAGAAGATGTATATTACCAACATCAGAAGCCTATATAGAGACAAGAGCAGACATGGCCATCTTTGGGAGTTGAGAAGCCAAAACCGGACTGAAACTCTGCCTTGATCCTGCCCCTACCAAAGTCAGAATTCATTTTGAAATTCCAAGATGAGATGAACCCCAATTTTAACCTACAGATAACAAATCTAATCTTTTAACCACCTTCCTGACATGTCAACAACACTGGGAACAAATAATCGAACATGTAATGAAGTGTCTTTACAACTGAAAGAGGCCAACTTCTGTTTGCTCAAGGACCATTATACAACTTTGCAGCACTAGATTATACATAATCTGAACACTGTGTTTCTAAATTAAGTCATTTTGGAGTGCTTGTTTTTCATATGCATGTTTGATGCAAGATAAAATGAACTGTAATGTTTATTTCCTCTTAGCTGTCTCTCAGTATCCCATATCTATATATATGTATACATATGTACACAGAGACATAGTGGGACATACATTCTTGGTATATTAATAAAATGCTTAAGTTGTAACAAGTTACATATGTAAATTTGACTACCAAGTCTACAGCAGAGAATCTCTTCCCATAACATTTCTTGGCATACACTACATGCAAAGTTAGTAAATAAATTCTCACAAAATACTGTCGTGAGAATGTAGGTATTATTACTGACGTTGTTTCTTATACAGTGCAAAAAGGCAGAAAGAATTCAGTTCAACTGGCCTGTATTATAGGTGTCACAATATAGAGAGAGATGACCCAAAGTTCTTTCCCTCTCCCCAGTCTTTTGACCTTGGAGCCTTTCTGTATACAATAGTATTTAGCAAAGACACTGATTCTGTACTATCCTCTGCCTCCTGGGTCTCCTATACTATCAACACAGGAAGCATCTCGCTGGACTGAGGAAAAAACCAGCCAGCAGTGCCAGGATATTTTTGGTGTAAATTGTTACGAGGAGCATCGCTGTTGCTTTGGGTGGACAGCAGAGTATTTTGGACTTAGGTAAATTACACCCGTGAACTTTTTGTGTGCCAACTAAAACAGCACAAAAATATATTCCCTCTGTGCCTCACGGTTGCAAGGCTTTCACAGGGGAAAACGCAGCCATCTAACTATAAATAGAAACTTAACTAAAATTAGATAGAACTGGAAGGCTCTCCTCTATGAATGGGAGCACTGTTAATATGCTCATCAGGTACTGGAAGGGCTCCAAATCTGACAAGGCATGCTATGGTGCAAACGATCTGTGCCTGGAAAAATGAGCAGAAACGGCTGAATGAACAGGGCCGCGGATGTTTTCATAACTGGGTAATAATGTCAGAGACTGCCTGATGATGCTGATTCAATTTAAAGGGAGTACTGCAAGTAGGGATAGTTCTCCATGTTCCTTATTGCATCGCTTTGTTTATGCTAACAGAAAATGCTGTTAAATGTAATAAATAATGAAATGTGGGAAATCATTTAGGGGAAAATTAATACCAAGATAGTCAATGAAGTTAAACCAAGCCAGGTGAGAGTGTAAATTTAAAGTATGTAACTGGTTTTGGATGTTTTTATTCAGAAATGGTTAAGGCTTCTCTGCACTCATACATGATGGAATAACTGAACAGTGAATAAAAATATGAATTGACAATACACAAGTTACTTGGTACTAATCTGCCTGTTCCCCTCCCATAGAAAGACCAAAAATGCTGTTTGGCTTGTTCCAGTTCAAAACAGACCCTGCAGCATAGCGAGTGCCATTATGGTCACAAGATGGTAGAAAAGCTTCAGCTGCTCAAATGATACACGCTGACCTTCTTTCCACACGTAGAACCATTGAAATGCAATCATTCGGCACCTGCTATCAATCAGCCCACACTTCCACACATAGCACTTTTTTCCCCTAAAAAAATTAAGTTACCTCATAGAACAGCACCTGGAGGGCACGCTGTATTTCCATAAGGGAAGTCAGAGCAAAGTAGCTGATGAATTGTGAATTTACACCAAGCTTATTGTACAGTGTCTCTTCCATGTTGATAAACCATTAATTCTGTTCAGTTTAATTCACTTTGAGCATGAATTAAGTTACGGTAATTATGGCCAGCTGACTCCTAAATGAGTGTCTGTAGAGAAATTATATATGCTTGAGTTATATTCACCTTAAATTCACATCTTTTTTGGTGTTAATTCACTTTGACATCTAGTGTAGGACAAGACATTGGGTATCTTGGGCTTGTGCCAAAGCACCTTGAAGATTGGGAAAGAATTTTGGGATTAGTCTCAACAGACAGAAGAAAAACCTGAAGCAAAAAAAATCCCAGAGGCTTCTAGATGAAAAGTATTATAGAAATTTTTCTATTAAATAGAAAACATATGAGTGGCTCAAACACTGAGCAACTTGGTCTAGTGGAGGGTGTCTTTGGCCATGGCAGGGGGGTGGAACCAGATGAGCTTTAGGGTCCCTTCCAACCCAAACCATCCTGTGATTCTATGATTCTATATTCTATGATAACAGGATGTCTAAATTTAACCATGATAATTTAACTTTTTAATGAGAAATATTAGAATTAAACAATATAGTACTTGGTTATGCCCTTCTCAAATCACTGCTTGTCAGCCATAAGGAAAACACTAATTTATACCTATTATGTCCCAGTTATTCTGGTCACATAAATGGGATAAAATATTTGCTATCACAGCTGTTTTTACAGAAACCTTATCTTCACATGGCTCTGTCGACTTGTTTTTAATGTAGAAAATTATTTAAGTTGTACCTAATTTCATTTTCATTCTGGTGTCAGGAAATAAGTGTATGTTATTGTAACTCCAGTTCAGTTTTGAAGGTGCTATTGCTCCAGTCCTCCTGCAGATTTGCCACCATCATGTTAAAAAGACTATCAGTGGACTGAAGGCTTCACAAGGCTGTAGTGAAAAGTGAGTTTAACCTCAGCTTGCAGACAATGTTTTTGGCTTAGGAGAAAGTTTGTGTAAATCAGTACTTTGAAATTTAATCCTAGGTGGGATAAAAACAAGACTATTGTTTCTCATGGAAGGGATTTAATATTTGGATTAACCACTTGATTAGAAAGTTTAGGGTCTGTGTTTATGGAATAGCTTCTGTATTTTTAGCCCAATAGGAATGAAAGCTTTGATGTACAGAGTGCTGATAGTGAAGTATGTATTTTCATTGGAGAAATGTTACATGTCAGTTGAGGAGAAGGAATGAAGTCCAAGGGTCCAAATGTGCTTATTGAATAC
Organism: Melopsittacus undulatus; assembly: GCF_012275295.1. Taxonomy (NCBI): domain Eukaryota; kingdom Metazoa; phylum Chordata; class Aves; order Psittaciformes; family Psittaculidae; genus Melopsittacus; species Melopsittacus undulatus. The sequence goes on along the minus strand of NC_047531.1, from coordinate 78,142,641 downwards.
TGTGTGGGCATGGCGGGGAGAACAACCAAAGCAACTTATCAAAACCTTCCTATATGAAGATATAAATCCTGTTAGAATATTGCTGTATTGCTTTTTGGAAACCCTCTTTTTGGAAGACCGTGCACACGCTTCTTAAACATAGTAATAAACTCTCAAGATTCAAGAATAAAAGATTCAGAAACAAAAATATCCTGGATTCTGAACCAGGACCTTGATAAAAAGGATAATTAAAACCTAAAAAGGAACTAATGAAAGTTAAGGCTCCAATTCACGATTCCATCTTCCTCTATAAGCACTTTATTTCCCCTTTCCAAGTCCCTGGCTTCTTCCACATCAAGTATGCTCTACGGTTACTATTGAGGTAGCTGCCGCTAGAGGTCAGATGTTTATCATTCTCTTTAGAGTCATTAATAACCATTAGTGCTGTACAGTTTGAAAACGACGCTGCAAAATGCCTTATGTATCTACAAGTAGACATAAATACAAATTAGAATTGAGAGCGAAGATAAATTGTGACTTTACACCAAGCTTATGTGTTCTTTAGAAATCAGAAGATTTAAAATCAGAATTTTGTGTAAGAAATTTGTAGTTTTTAGTGTGCTATGTACAAAGATGAACCTTCCCAACACGCAATGAAATGTTCATTGATTTGAGTTATTGTATCAAAATAATAGAGAAGCTATAGTTTGGACATTAGTAATGGTGAAAACAATTGTTAGTTGCAATGCTTGCACTTTTTGAAACTTATACAGCTTTTTTTTACAACAATTTGTACCAGCCCTAAGTAGAAGAATATGCTTCTCATTTCGTGATGGATATTTCTGTTTCTTGCATTTAGACTGGGTTCTGGTGCGTGAACAGGGACATGATGTGGACTTAGCAACGTAGACCCCAGTGTCTGACTTGACTTAAACCAAAGTTGCCAGAGGGATATTAGATTCAAACAAATCAAGTCATCACAAATTATGAAAAAATTGGCAACTGAATAGTCAAACCCAACACAGATAAGTGTTTGCCCAGTGATATGGTCTCTTACCACTGCAAAACAGAGTAGTCAGCTGAGCAGGGAGCATGAGCATAGGAGCAAATCAGCTATTTTACCTCAAAATGATGGATGCTGGAAAAGTACTGTCCAGTATCGGACTGAAAACAAAGGATATGGAGCTAAAGAAACTAGGGGAGAGGAGATGATCAGCTGATGTTCCCATCACACAAAATGCATGGGAAATCAGGCTTTGTTTTGTCTTCTGGCATACATACAATGTGTGTATGTATAGAAATAGTCCTACTAAAGTAAGTCCTTGATTTTCCCAGCTTGTTCCCAAATTTTTGATTAGCCACACAATCAGTAAATACTACCTTGTATAAAACATGAAGAATGTAGAAGGTTATTAGGTTTGGTCTTTCCCAGTGAATGCAGTGAATATTCATACAGACTAACACAAGTAGAACAACCATTCCAGGTCCAAATATATCATCTTTTCACAGATCATGAACACTTCATTATTTTTATACAGGATTTATATCATATAATGATTTGCTGAGCAAGGCTCAGCAAATCAAGAGCTTAACTTGTTAAAATAAGCTGCTATTTAAATCAATTAACTAAACCAGCATGAGCCAGTGACACCACTGTAATACTATCTAGCTTTGCAGAACTCCACCTATGCTGTTGCACTCCCAACACTTCATCTCCATAGGAATACTCATTAAATGATCTTAGAGTGATGCCTTCTATAGGCCAATAACATGCTATAGCCTATGCAACAGGTATTTAGTAAGCAGCCTGACAGTCACTTGAAAACACCACGAGATGATATCCAAATGATTAATGGAGGCTCTTAAAGGACCAAAACAGCTCAGGAGAAGGAAAGAAACTCCCCACTTAGCCTTCTCTTTCATGAGACTGTTCTGATGACATGTCTCTTTTCCATAGATCAAAGCAAGGATCTGCCATCCTGCCTTTGGTAAATGAAACAGCTGGGTTCAATATTTTGTCAGAAACCATTCAGTTGCAAAAAAAATCAAAGAGCACCAGGCTCTCTGGATGCAGCCTTGGATATGTGCTAACCAGCCCCAAGCGTTGCTGCCATTCCAGAGGTTTAAACTGTGTTCATTTTGATTAATAGAGAATCGAACTCCAGAACAGTGGAAGACACTGAAATTACTATGGAAAGCCATAGGTCACAAACTAAACCAAACCTTTAGCATTTTCAAGACTGTAATTCCAAAAATTGCACTTTTCTGCTCAGAAATGCAGGCACTGCCGAATTGGTCTGTAAACTCACTTCATATATGTATGTGTATCTATATATATTTATAAACTTCATCACCTCAGGGCTGGGTGATGAAGGGCAGCACCAGGAAGCTCTGCAATACACTGTTTTAGTTACCAGTAGTTGAAAGTTAAGCCTGTAATCATGCTGTTAGCTGCCATGACAGAAAGAAACATACAAAAGCATAATTCCTTTTCTTTTGATGGCTCAAGTCTCTTCTAAGTTACCTGATTTTATTTCCAAACTTGCTTTTCACTCAGTAAAAGGATTTCTGTAACTTCACTAGTGTTTTGGAGTGAAGACAAAAGCATTCTAAGAGCAAAAAGACAAGGCCCACCACAAATATCTGGTTCACTACTGCATCTATAAACAAGCCTGGCTTTTCTTTTTGAGCTTTACATGGAGCTGCGCTCTTAGAAAAAGCAATACAGTAAATACTCGGAGCACCTTGATATTCACCAAATCTCTGCAATCAGTGAGCTTTAGAGACAGCTGTAAAATCAACTGTATTCACAGGCAAATTGTGAATTTTGTTAGAGATTTTAAGCCTTTTTTGTTAAAAAAGAAAAAATAAGGCCACCTGGAGATGGTAATGTCCTGCAGTTACAGTTCCAAAAAGGAATGTAAGAGTGGCTTTTAAATTGCAGAAATTGAATCAAGACATCAAACTCACATGGCTTCAACTTCAGGGTCTAAACATGGGGAGACTATACCCTAAATTTCTTTGTGTTGGAGCATGTTAGCCTCCCTTCTCCTCCACAGACAGATATGCTCCATTTTTCTTCTAAGGGTTATGATTAAGGGAAGTGCATTATAAGTTCAGAACATCTGTCAGGATCTGGTCTATATGGAAAACTCCATAATCCATCAGAGATATGTTCTTCCTTTTTTTTTCTGTTATAAATGTCTCTCAAATGATTTCAGAAGAACGAATAAAAATCACAAAGCTTGGAGAACCGGTCAGATGGATCAGGCATAGGAAAGAATGTCTTTATCTGGGATGGGGGAGTGTGGGTTTGGGGTTTCTTTGGTAGTAGAAATGTCTTTTTGTCTTTGTTCAAAGGACATATGGGTATTCTTATTAGCAGTGGGATGGGAAAAAGGCGGTAAGTCGGTTTATGTCTGAGTTGTTTCTAGTCTCTCCACCTTGCTTTCAACACGGCTTGATGCAACGTAATCACTGGTACGAAAGTCCACAGTTACTCAATGTCCATTTACTTCATGCAAATATTTTTGTTATGATAGAATCTTTATTTTAGAGGATGGCACAATTGTCCTGTTACTATTTTAAACCAGCTGCTGGTAATACAAAACTATTCACTGAGCACTGTAGAACACTACTTTATAGTTTTCCTAAAACTGGGTTTAGGGTTTACTTTAGTGACTTTGCTAAATAAGTTGCTCAGATTCTGTTGCCTGTGCCATAAAGCTTTGTATGCTTTTGAGAAAATTCCCGGAAGAGGGTCCTGCAACATTTTGTTCCAACCAGGGAGTAAGTTCATCAGAAAGCATTTCATTTTTAGGTTAAAATCATTTCCAGAAGGTTATTCTTTGTTACTGGTACAGACAAAATCTTATTATGTATTACTGATTACTATTATGTAATGGGAAGTCACCTATTTGTGTTCTTGTAATGCTGTAAGACAAATGTGAGAAGAAATGTTTGTAAATGAGAGAAAACTGGTTTTATTAAATCTGAAAGTCAGGTGTGCTTTCCAGCAAATCTGAATATAATCTTGGTAGGTGAACACTCGTCTTCATTTCATGTAGATGGTGCTTGCAGAAAAGTCATGTAAATATGTTGAATGTTAAAAAGTCATTCTAAAATATGACCTGTTATATCAAACTCCTGCCTTGTAATCATGCCTGAAATCTCTACAACACTTACTGTGCATCAGTTTTAATGTTTGGGGTTTTTTTAATAGTAATTTTTCCTGGCTTCAAAAGCACGTTGGTATGTCCTGAACTGCTAAAGCAAGACAACAATCTCATGGACAACTTTTCCGTGTGTTTCTTTTTTGTACCAACATCTTCCCTATCCCCTACAGATCAGTTTGGGCTTCAGTGTGCACCATCTCATGTGAGGTCTGAGGATGTGTTTTGCCTTGAGGTAAGCACAAAAGGTATTTTATTTCCATACATACAGTCCTTGTAAACCCTGCAATAGCTATGTTCACTTTGGTTATACTTAGAGGAATGGCTTGAACAGCTCATGAGTACATCCTCTCAGCATTCTTGATGAGCTCTGCTGTCTTCTGCACAACTGAATTCTTAAAAGCAATTTTAAGATAATGACTATACACTGACTATACATTTCTGAGTGTGAGCAGTGCAAGGTTTCTGTGCATGCTGGCAAGTAGCTAACTTTGTTAACACTGAATGATTGCACTTCATAAAGCTAAATAATTAGTTATTATTCCTTTTTTTCTGAAAAACAATACTTTTTTAATCCATTTAATGCTAGAAAGGTTAGTATAAAGCAATGTGTTCCCTACATCTGCCTTTATCTCTCTATAGGTTCTGGCACAGCTTTTTAGAGGCATGTCAGTAAAAGGTGAATATATACAAGAAATATATGCATCCATATATGTTACCTCTGAGACAGCAATTATGACTTTGTCTTTGTTATGCATGAGAACTGACCTCCCATCAACTGTCCTGCAGGCTGGGTTGACCACTAATGCTTTTTGGTAATGACATAAGAGGAAGACAAGAATGCAATTTTGATGTTTGTTGGGGATTTTTAAAAATAACTTTCTGTGGTTTTTGACTCTTCTACACCAGTGAATGAGGAAAGGCAAAAATAATCCCAACAGTTTTATCTTAAAGAGCCCCCCCAAAAAAGAGATAAAACCTTTTCACAGGTTATAGGATGGGCAGGTTGCTTAGTACTAACAGAGATAAAATGGCAGAAGTGTTGATAGCTGTCCTACCTGCAAACTCCCTCAAAGTTCTTCACTGTCAACAAAGTACAAATGGAAGTTCTCAATTTCTTCCCTCCAGGATGTCTCTGCATCTGGTACATCTCGGCAGTCCATTATTTTCCTTTTTTATGTACCAGCTTCCAATTCTTGAGCCTTCCAGTTCTTGAGGCACAAAAATCAATGAAGCGTGCCAAGGCCAAAGTGGTGTTAACAGAACATATGTGCCACATCAAGCTTTCATCATGACCTTTACAGTGACCTTGTGCTCCCCAGCTCTTCCTGGGTGTTATTTCCTACTGTATCACAAGCTTCTCCAGGAGGATCTGTCCCTTTATTTGCTGTAAAGCACCCTGCTCTCCCATGACGAATAAAAAATAACAACAGTGGGTTACAGCATGCACGGCATGAAGGACGTGACTGCCAAGAACCAAGGCTTGATCCTCGTGTTCCACAAAAAGAATGGCTCAGTGTATTTAGCACACTGCTCCAAGTGATTAATTCAGTGAACAAAATTTGGGGTTCTTTTTTTTTTCTTGCTAAGGCACATAAATACTTTTTTAAAGAAAGTTCTAATTCTGCTGGAGCAACAAAGCCTTAGAATTAAATTACCTAATTCTCACTAGTCCTAGGATGACTTGAGATCAGGAATGGAAAAACTATGTAGGTTAGTGGACTACTGTACCAAATGTATTTGCTCAGTAATCTTTTTGGTACCCAGGAGCTTATCAGAAACCTTCTGTCAGGTACTAGTGCTCTAGGTACAGCCTGGAATGGTATCCAGTTCAGCTATCCAAATTCAGAAACCTGCAAAGAGATGTATATTGCAAGAAGTATTCAGTATAGATTTTCATATGTTCATATTATCAAACATCTTATTTTAGTGTAGGCTTTGTCCCTTCACTAAGGAGTAACTCTAATCTGGAAGCTGTTTAGTGATCAGCCTTGCTGGACTCGGGCCCGTTGGTCACTATTTAACTTATTTATGGAAGGCAAAAGCAGGGCCATGAGATTAGCAGCCAAAGCTAAAACTGATTTCAAAGTACATTCTCCAGTAGTACAATACACATCTTTCAAATTTATGGACATGAGCGGATATCTGAGAAAAGCGTGAAATCAGCCGTAATTTATGAAAAGACAGCCTGACTTTCATGAACCACCAGGACAAATAAGATGTGAATACATTCCACAAGAAAACCCTGTAGCTAGGTCTCAAAAGCAACTGAAATCTGACTAGATTAATTTAACATCTGTAGATATAGCTCTAAAGCAGACATCATTAGTGTAAGATATATAGCAGCTGTAAAGTTGCTGTTTCTGGAGTGAAAAAAACCTAACAATGTGAGAGCTAGCTAGAAACAGAAAAAATAATGAAAAAGGGTTAGTTGTTCCAATGGGGCTCTTCTAGGAATTACAGATATTTTTAAAATCAGCATTGGTTTAGTGTTTTATTTTTAATCAGAGAATGAGTTTGGATTAAGTACATTTTGATTCCAGTGCTTCACTCTGATTTTTTGATATATAGTTCACCTTTATTTACTTAACAATACATACTTTCTTCTATATAGTTTATGGGATTGATAGTGGGATACTCTCTGATTCGAGTCTTTGTCTTCTCTCTAAAAGCACATGAAAATTGTTGAACTGCCTTCACTCCAAAAGCACATGAAAGTTGTTAAACTGTTTAGCTAAGCAAAGATTACTCTACAAAATCAAATAAAATGTTAAGATTTTGCCCCAAAGAACCAAATACTCAGGTAAACAGGAGCAAAAATTCCAGTATAATTATGTCGATGGCTGTCAACAAAGGGTTGACTAATTAAAAAAAGTTTGCAAAATAAATAGGTTAACAGGCTTAAAGGACTTATATAAAGATGATGTGAAAGGATAATGGGTGGATGTTAAGAGGGACACTGCCCCAATCAAGGGGTTTGTAGATAGGGAGGAAGAAAAGCGGAATAAAACTAATATTGATGCTGTGGGAAAACAAATGTCCCAGTAGTCATTTCAACAGCTTCTTGATCTACTTCTAAATATCCAGAGTGGCCTTTACCACCTTCTTCCAAAGTGCGGTTTAACAAACAACTGAACTGATGTAATACCTTGCAGCTGCAAGGGGGAAGATCTCGCTTCCTCCTGCCCTCTTCTGAGGTCGTCTCCTCACCCTTGTGCGTGTTCTGGTGTTCAGTCGCTCCTGTTTGAGTCAACTCAACTCACTAACCTACAGAAGTCTTCTTGGCAGGGTAGTGACTCAGATTTTGACTCACTAAGGTGTTTGACAGATACCAAAGCCCAAAGAAGATAAATTGTGAGGCCCATGCCTCAAGGAAGAGATAGGAGAAGAGAATGGGATTTTGTGTTTTCAGCAATGCTGAGCAGCTACATCAACATTACCCCAAATGACTGCTCTGCTGCCAGAATACCACAAAAAATAGTTCTGTAGCCTGTGACACTTCCTGACTCAGTTTCCAGTCCTAAAATTACCCTATGACATTGTCCTTAGCAAGAAAAAAGACACATTTTCACTTTGTGTTGTAATTAGAGCTTTACTGGGTCAAAAAAAAGGCTCGTGTTTGTTTTTACTGACACCAAAGCGCCTGTCTTAGAGCACAGTAATATGTAATAGTTAATCTAACTGTAAAATCTGAAGTGGAGAGACAGCGCTTGTAATTCTACCACCAAGTAATTAGGTGATGTCAGCACACTCACACCCTTGGTTAATCCAGCCTCATTTACCTTATAATAACATAACAGTGCCTTGCCTTCACCCATTTTTCAGTGGCACAGGTAGCTTGCACTATGTATGTTGCATTAAAGGCCCTTTGCGTCTCTGTATGTGTGATGACAAGCATGCTGACATGCAGGAGTGTGACAGGGCACTTTGTCTTTTACATAGCTTCAACAAGTAAACTCCAAGAATGTAAACATTTCAAGATGAGACATAGAGGGTAGGTATACAGACAAGCTTTTTTTTTGTCTCCAGATTTAATAGAAATAAACTGAGGGTATACTGAGCTATTGAGTGCATTTGAATATCCCTGCCTGGACATTAAACAAACATTTGGAATGCTGCAACCTAGGATAAACAGCAAATATTTTGTGTTCTTTAGCAAATATTTGCAGAGTTACACATGGATGAATTAGGTAATCAAAGCAACTGGAATTGGGTAACATGACTCAAAATGGATGCAAAACTTTGGTACACCTCTAATTAAGCACTCTTGTACAATGCTGTTGGAGGGGGTCCAGAGAAGGGCCACAAAAATGATCAAAGGGCTGGAGCACTTCTTCTATGAGAAAAGGCTGAGAGAGTTGAGTTTTCTCAGCCTGGGGAAGATAAGACTCTGGGGAAACTTTATTGTGGCCTTTCAGTTCTTAAAAGGGGCCTATGAGAAATAGGGGGAGAAACATTTTTGCAGAACCTGCAATAGGACGAGGGTGATGGTTTTAAACAAAAAGGGGAGGTTCAGGTTGGATTTGAGGAAGTAATTCTTTACAGTTAAGGTGGTAAAATACTGGAGCAGGTTGTCCAGAGAGAGGGTGGATGAGCCATCCCTGGAGACATTTAAACCCAAGCTGGATGTGATTCTGGGTAGTCTGCTATGGTTGGAGATATCGCTGCTCATTGCAGGGGGGCTGGACTAGATGAGCTTTGAAGGTCCCTTCCAACCCAAACTATTAGCTTCTTTTAGAAAAGCATTGGTGATCCACCTGGTGCATTTGCCTGTGCTGTCACTGGTATTTCCCAGACACTTGGGAACATCTGAGGTTTCCGGCTTTGGCTGTCAAAACAGGGAACTCAGACAAGTGTATGTGAACCCTGAGCGGTTGGCAGCTGGCAGGAGACCAACTTTGGAGTATTTGCTGCTTTACGTTCAAACTTTCTGAATTTTCTCTTTCAGTTTCTACAGCCAATTGTACCTTGAGCCATAAGCAGGAGAAAAAAAAAGAAATTAAGAGAATTATGTTAGTATATGCAAAAGTTAAGATTTTTATTTTTTTTTAATGGGGAAAGCCATTTAAAATAACTCAGTTAAAAGCTGAACATCTGGTGACACTGTTATGCAGAAAAGCAAACTTCAAAGACCTACTGCTTACAGAAGTCCTCACAGTTGCCTTTTTTAAACCATGTGTATCCAGATTTGTATTCTGACTCTTGTTGCATTTGGAGCAAGTGAAATGATCTGAGAAAAGAAGGCTTCTATGTGTGCTTTTTTTTCTTTAACTAGCAAGAAATAAGTTCAGGATTATTATGAGGGGGGAAAAGTTTGGAAAATACACCAAATATTGCAAATATTATAGGAAAGCTTTGGAAAACATGCTGGATTTGTATCCAGCTCTGTCTGAATAGTGTTTTTATATCTTGCAGGTTAAGTATCAAATTATTTCCATGAGGTTTCCAGAATTGAAGGAAGCATTTCAGGCACGGTTTCACTGAAGATAGACAGGTCTAGCTACACAGGGATCTGTTCATGTGCAATTTTGTTTACTGCTGCCTGTTTGCTAACCTCCAACTTCAGTGAGTCACAGCATTTTTGCTACCATGCTATCCATTCCATAGGCTTAAACATACTCCTCCACTTAATTATTAACGAAGTCCAAAGGTATCCACCCCTCTCCCACACAGCTAAACACAGCTCTGAAACCTCTTCTTATTTAAAATTGTTCTTTACGGTTTGGATAAGTATAGTGTTAGTGGTTGGTGTTTTCATGTTGCTGAAATGACATCCTCCCCCAGTTCTCCAAGCTCAGAAGCCTTAAGAAAGCCAATTCTATGCTCCTGCTGCTGCTTACATTCCTCATGTCCAAACAACTAGGACTTGCGCGCTTTCCAGTCCTACAGACATCTTCTGGCTTTGCTCCTCACAATCCAGTCAAAAATCACCTCCTTTTCCAGGATTCCCTGAATTTGCCTTTTAACTAAAATAAGTCCTTTGCTCTATTTTCTTATCCAATCACCCACTACAGTCATCTTCTCTGTTTCTTTGGTCAGGCTTGACTATGGTTTGATGCCAGGCTGATTTCAGTGGTAGCGCAGATGGAAGGAATTCAGCCAGCATTCCTTCATCACAGCACACCACCTCTCCAGGATGTGGAGAATGTGCCATGAATTAGATCAGGAAATCATTTTTATTTCCTGCTGCTCCTTTTTATTATTTTCAGTGGAATCTGATCTAGCTCACAACACAGCTCTGGGAAGAGCTGGGTTTGGGATAATTGAGGAGTGGTGCAGTACTGCATGAGGACAAAAAATGTGGAACTAGATGTTGGGATGTTCCTGAGGCCACAGGATCAGAAAATAGTGGCCTTTCTGCTAGTGGCCTGAGAAGAGGCTTGACTCAATTTGTAGCAAGTAGTGAGCTTGTTAGTATGTTAGTATGTTAGTATGTCTCACATAGCACAGTAAATCTGCACGTGTGTTCAAACCTTATCTCACCTTACCTCCGTCTTCTATGTTATTTAATGTCTTGTTTGAAAATTATTTTATCAAACACTTCAAACAAGTTTAGAAGTACAGTCTTGTTTTAAACAAATCTATCTAGGCACTTAGTTGTGAGCAGTTCCTATACACACAGTAAAGCTGGCCAGTGTAAAGAATAGTGAGAAATTCTTGAAGGAGAACATGGATAGTCAAAGTGTGAGGGAAAAACTGATACCTGAAAATCTTCACTGAAACTATATGTGTATTACTTTTGCTTAAACATCTGACTTGTAAATATGCAATGATTGAGCAGAGTACAGACATTAAATCTATGATTGATCTCAATGCAAGGCAGTTCTAGCTCAGTGTATCAATTGTGAATGCTGGAAAAGACTGGGTGTAGCACAGTGTTAGTCATGGCCTGGAAACTGGGTAGGAAAACATTTAAGGTGAATAGTTACTCAGCTAATTGCTTTAAGTCTCAGATTTACACACCCTACAACACAAACTCAAAATTTTTACACAGTAGGAGACATATACTTGTCCTTTCTCCAGGGCGGGGGGTTGGAGGGGATCTCAGGGCTTTCTAAACCTGCGTTTGCAGTAGAACAAGAACAGGAAAAGAAACTGCTTGCATCAAGGATCTTGTAGGGCAGCAAAACTGTGATCAGATGAGCTGCAGAATATTCACTGGAGCGGATACAAAGAACCAGTGCCACCTGGTGCGTATGCTGCCTGCTTGCCACGTGCTACCACTCTTAAAGCATCATGCAACCTCTACTTTCCCTTTAATTGCCTTGGTTAAAAAGAAAACAAACTAAAAGAAAAAACAAACCACCAACCCTAAACAGCCTAGCTTTAAAGTCACCTTCAAAAGCCACAGGACTTTGCACCTGAACAAATATATGTGCATGTGATCCACACTGACTCTCCTTAGGTGCTCTGGCAAAAACACAACTCTTAAAAATCACTGCATCTGCTTGCTAAATAAACATGCTTATGCCTTTGGTGCATGAAGAACTTGGTCTTAAGTGTACATGCTCAGTATGGAGGCAAACATAAGTTCCAACTTCAGCTTTAATTTCTGCACTTGGACTGAATTATTTACGAAAAGATGAGAACATGGCAAGCTGACATTTACATGGTAATTCCTTCTGGAAATCTGCATAAAACAGGAGACAAGGTGCAGAAACTACTGAAGCTTAGATTAAGGCTACAACTAAAGCCAGACAAGAATAAATATCTACTGAAGTATGCTGGGAGAATTTATCAGTTACACTGTAAGCTAGTCTAGGCATGCAAGAGAATACATATGTACTGCAGAGGTATATAGAAGGATACATTTAAAAGAAAACCAAGCAGAAGTTGCTAATAATTGTATTAAGAAACACGATCTACCATCCATTCTTTCTTGCTTCTGTGTTCTGATATGTAGTGCTAACATACAGGCTCTTCAGGGAAAGTGTAGATTTTCTGCATGACTGTTAAAGAATAGTAGAGAAAGCACAGGTTGTTACAGGAAAGAAGGGTTGGGAATTGGAAGCAGAGGTCAGAATGGGGTACAGAGTTGTAAAGAGACTTGAGAGGGACAGTAAAAGATAGCTTTAGCTGGAGAGGGGGAAGAATGAAGGCCAAAAGAGATGTTGCAATAGTCAGCTAATAAGATATGAATCACAGTTACGGTGGTGATGGCAAGGAGAGATTCTAAAGATGTCATCCAAGAACAGAATCTCAGTGAGTCAGATCAAACACTAAATGTGAAACTGAGACTGGAGAAAAAAAGGGCAACAAAGGCTTCATTGAGTCAACAGAACAAAAGCAGAAGTGAGAACCTGGATAAGAAAAAACTCTTTATTTGAAATAGGAAACATTCAAATAGTATTCAGTTCAAAGGACTGGAAAAACAGGGATCAATAAATTAAAATTCATTAAGCAATTAAATTAAGAATTAATTAAACTAAGATTACACCTATTTCCAAGAATAATAGGAAAAAATCTGTCATATAGGAGGCTACTGTTGTCCCTTCAGCCACACATCGTGTGCATCAAAGGAAGGCAGGAGTGAAAAACCCAGTAACAGAATAACAACTCTTCCTAGTTCAAGATATGGAGCAGTGATTTGTTTTCTAAAACGGTGTAATTTTATTATACTAAGTCTGACTCAGTCCGACCTAGTCTCATAATTTTATTATACTAAGTCTGGGTTCTCAGAGACAAAAAGCAAAAAAAAGACACCAAACCCAAACCATAAATAAATCTGATCAATCTTGCTGAATCTGGTAATTCACTGTCCCATACAAAAAGAAATTTATAGCAAAGGAATCTTACACTGGAGGAAGAAATGATTCAGGTGAGAAGGAAGGGAGATTTGGGAAAGAAAAACACAGCTGAGTTTTAAGAGTAATTAGTTATTCCCATAAACTGTTTTCAAGCTGGTATCCTCCTCTATGGTTCCTCCACATCCTGCAGAAGGCTCAAGTATGGGCTCTCCTTTGAAAAAAGCTTTGGGCTTTACTGTTTTCCTGCTCTCTTCCTGTTCACCCTTACTGTGTATGCTGCACAACTGGAAAACATAATGCTCACTGCTAACAGTTCCTCTTTAAAGAACCTTATTTTTTAAATGGAGATATGATACAGGCTGATCATAATAATGACAGAGAGAGAAAGAACTGTCATGTTAAAAAAAAAAAGTTAATTCAGTAATTCTCAACATTGCTGCCAATCATATAGCTGCCCATAGCGGTGATGAGAGCACCACCATAAAAAGCACTGGTTATTAGAGAAAGTCTAAACATTTTGGGTTAAAAAGGGTTAATTGATAAGTTTAAAGCACCATAATTTTACATGCAATTGTGCTTAGCCTTTTTGACATAGGAGACATACCTCTAGAATGTTTGTTCTTGAGACTCTGACCAATGATGAATGAGTTCACTAGTAAGTAAAGAGTAATGAGCAAAGTAACTTTCAGATACGGATAGAAATCTGAATGGCAATCCATACCTTGCATTGATGGGATGGCATGGTAAATGTGTCTGATGAAAATTAAATATAAGTAACAATTTTAATTGCTTGTTTTGTGGGGAAAAAGAAAGTCAGATTTAAATGTATATATATACAATATCTAAATAGTTTTGTGGAACATTAGACTTGTGTAAACCTGTAATGTGCATCCTGGTTCCATCCAGAAGCTGTCATTAAAATGAGACAGATGAACTCAATGTTTGGCTGGAGACCAGTAATGAGTGATGTCCCTCAGGGATCGGTGGTGCGACCAGTCTTGTTCAACATCTTTGTCTGTGACATGGACAGTGGGATTGAGTGCACCCTCAGCAAGTTTGCTGATGACACCAAGCTGTGTGGTTCCGTTGATACACTGGAGGGAAGGAATGCCATCCAGAGGGACCTTGACACGCTTGTGAGGTGGGCTGATGCCAACCTCATGAAGTTTAACCATGCCAAGTGCAAGGTCCTACACCTGGGTCAGAGCAATCCCAGGCACAGCTACAGGCTGGGCAAAGAAGAAATTCAGAGCAGCCCTGCAGAGTAGGACTTGAGGGTGTTGGTCAATGAGAAAATGAACATGAGCCAGCTTCAGTGTGCACTCACAGCCCAGAAAGCCAACCGTATCCTGGGCTGCATCAAAAGAAGCATGACCAGCAGGTCGAAGGAGGTGATCCTGCCCCTCTACTCTGCTCTCGTGAGACCTCACTTGGAGTATTGTGTGCAGTTCTGGTGTCCTCAACACAGAAAGGACATGGAACTGTTGGAACAAGTCCAGAGGAGGGCCACGAAGATGATCAGGGGACTGGAGCACCTCCCATATGAAGACGGGCTGAGAAAGTTGGGACTGTTCAGCCTGGAGAAGAAAAGGCTACATGGAGATCTCATAGCAGCCTTCCAGTATCTGAAGGGGGGGTATAGGGATGCTAGGGTTGGACTATTCATTAGGGACTGTAGTGATAGGACAAGGGGTAATGGGTTAAAACTTAAACAGGGGAAGTTTAGATTGGATCTAAGGAAGAAATTCTTTACTGTTAGGGTGGTGAGGTACTGGAATGGGTTGCCCAGGGAGGCTGTGAATGCTCCATCTCTGGCAGTGTTCAAGGCCAGGTTCGACAAAGCCTTGCGTGGCATGCTTTAGTGTGAGGTGTCCCTGCCCATGGCAAGGGGGTTGGAACTAGTTGATCTTAAGGTCCTTTCCAACCCTAACTATTCTATGATTCTATGATTTATCTTAAAACATTTTCATTTATCACCTTCAGTTTCAGAGCTTTGTTCTAATTTAGGAGAGATGTGCATTTAAAACAGTCAACCCTCAAAACCAGCCTGCACAAATACCAACAACAAAGCAAAGCAGCACAGACATTTCCATAACAAGACTGATGTGCTGGGACAGAGCTTCATAATGAAAGGTCAGGATGGATAAACCTCACAGGTCTCCTCTGTTTCACTAGTTTTCTTGATTGTTGTTTTTATTTTAAGGGGGTTGATCTGGTGAGCTCTTTTAACAATAATTTGCATACTGTATATGCATGTAACCCACGTATTAACTTATATAATGAGATGTAATCATCTCCTCTTCATTATCACATGGGACTTTTGGCTTCAACTTACTTTGACCACAAATGAGCAGGATTCAGCATGCATAAAATTGTGTGCAAAGAAGTCTTCAGTTACTCTCAAATAGTTTTCTACCTCTGTTCATAAAACTTGTTGTCTTGTGGTGATCCACCCACTTCTGTTCTTTTAAGAAACGTAGCTCAATAATCTTAGAATAATTTTCATTTAGTGCATGTTAGTTCGGTAAAACTTCAGTAGTCACACAAACAGAAACAGAACCATACTTAGCGCTTTTTCAGCTTACAAAATGCTGGCTACAATGCTTAGTCTCTGCAGTTCCCAAATGCGAAAGCTCTACTTTACTTATTATATTGACTTTGTCAAGAAAATCTTTCATGATGACCCAGCAAAAAGGAGGCATATTGTCTGTTAAGATCTCTGTCATCAGGTCAGCAAGAGAAACCACAGCAAATATTTGAGCATGGGGGTCAGCCCACTTCCTGCATTTTACCCGTGGTTGAAGAGGTGGCAAAGGCACTGCCAATTTTTGCTGGTATAGTTCATTTCCCAGACTTCTGAATGAGCCTGTGCTGACTTGGATCTGCTCTGCTTCCACAGAATTGTCATGAGAGACTCTGGATCTGGTCTTTATATAAATGGAAAGGGGTTCTTGTTTTGCAAATGAAAACATTTTGCTACGGAAATGCTGTGCATGACCACGGAGACCTCTGACAAAGCCAGCTGGCTACTGGAAAGATGGAAAATCAACGACTGCACAAGTCTGGCTCCTTGTTTAACTGCAGAGCTGTTAGGCTATAGTAATATGGTTATTGCATATGGAAGGAATATAACACCAGTTACGGCTTATTCCAGCTAAAAGCCTAGTAAATAATCTGATTTCTAATTTCTAAAAGCTTGCACATTTAAATAGCTAATGGAGATTATAATATTTAGTATGTTATTAAGATTTGAACTGTGATACAAATTTACACAATTCAGTCAGTAATCTATATTTAAAAAGCACTTTCAGTACAAAAGGAATCAATATGGTCTGCTGGGTGAATTTTTTAAATGCAGAATACGTTCTCCTCCTTCACTGCAGCTGCATTCTGTGACACCAGCCATTTTTATGGGCAAAAATGTATGCAACTTCTTTACAAGAAAACACTTCCAAAACAGGGATTAAACCAGAGGTCTTCTCCACGTCTGGGATAACATGGTCCTCTGCTGACCACACTGTAGGCGAAGGTTGCTATGAGTTTGGTTATCAGGGAGTGTGGGATGGGAGCCCACAGCTCATAAACAGGAAACAGCATACAACTCATTTTAAATTCCAATAAATATTTTGCTATTTCACTGCCTTTGAGACATCATCAGTGTCTGAGTCAGGACAAGATGTATGAAGCATTTGCCCTCAAAAAAGCTAGCTGCACTCAACAGTTAGAATAAAGTCTGGGCAGCCTGGAATGCCTCTCACTAGCAACAGCGAAGTCCTGATGTGGTGAATCTCCCAAAATACACATATCCCAACGTAAGAAATCTCACAACCATACCATGATCTTACTTTTGAGAACTGTACTGCAGCACTTGTACAATGTCACCTCAGGGACCAGCAACATGAGTATGCATGCAAACAGACCTCCTAAATCCAGTCTGAAAGTTCAATATGGAAACTCAAACAGAATCTCGCTCTCCATAGCTTCCTTGCCAAAACAGGAGGGGAAACAGTTTTAAGATATGATTATATACCCAAAGAAAACCAATAGGTATTAATATATATACTTGGGGGGGGTGGTGGGAGGAGAGTGAGGAAGTAAGAAGGGAGGGAAGGGAAGAAGGAAGGGAGGAAGGGAGGAAGGGAAGAAAGGAGGAAGGGAGGAAGGAAGGAAGGAAGATAAAAACTCATCTGCTCATATAACGTATTTATGTATATGGTCCCTGATCCTTATCAGCTGAGCTGATAAGTGCTGTAGGAAAATATGTAGGTGTTAAAATTGAGACTTAACTTACTAAATCAGCTGATACTGGCAGCACTGGGTGTTGGCCCAGCTTGGGACAGACTTTGGAGCAGCAGTAGTGGTTGAGAAGTTGGGCTGTAACCAGAACCATATTGAAATAGTCTGAAAATAGTCTTTAAATAAATGTGAGGGCTTTTGTAGCTTCCGTTTCAGATGGTGAACACTGCCTTTTATTGCTTGTTATTGAGGCTTGTTTTCTGGTCTTTTTTCAGCCTCAACTGTTGCTGTTGTTCCAGTACTGAGTGCTCTCATGTCCAGGTCCATGCGCTTAAACAAAATTTATGAGAATGTTATGGAATAAAATCTGGTGCTCACTGCAGCAGGGGCTGAGCCTCCAGGATAGTGCTCTCTTTCCTTCCCTTCTGGACATGCATTTCTATTTTCTGAGCTGCCACAAACTATATTTCCATCAAGTTAAAAAAAGCAGAAGCTGCACGTGTGCTTGGTACCTCTGAAACAACTTCCCATTAGAAACAGCTGAACTGAGTCGTGTTTTCTCCTTCTGGCACCCATCATATTGACTGCTCAGGTCAGTAACAAAGTGCCAAAGTGCCACTTTTTTTTTCCTTTAAATGGAATGAGAACATGAAAGTGAAAATGCAATTATTGGAAAGCTTCTCAGCTGAAAAGGACCAGGGAGTGCTGATAGATGGTTACTGAACATGAACCAGCTTGTGCCCAGGCAGCCAAGAAGGCCAATGGGATCCTGGCCTGTATCAGCACTGGTGTGGCCAGCAGGGCCAGGGCAGGGATCATCCCACTGTACTGGGCACTGGTGAGGCCACACCTTGAATCCTGTGTTCAGTTCTGGGCTCCTCACTACAAGAGAGACATTGAGGTGCTGGAGCAGGTCCACAGAATGGCAGCAAAGCTGGTGAAGGGTCTGGAGCACAAATGTGATGAGGAACAGCTGAGGGAACTGGTGGGTCTAGTCTGGGGAAGAGAAGGCTCAGGGGGGACCTTATCACTCTCTACAACTGCCTGAAAGGAGGTTGCAGTGAGGTGTGGGTCCGTCTCTTCTCCCAGGTAACAAGCAATAGGACAAGAGGAAACGGCCTCAAGCTGCACCAAGGGAGGTTTAGACTGGATCTCAGGAAACATTTCTTCACCAAGAGGGTGCTCAGGCATTGGAACAGGCTGCCTAGGGCAGTGGTTGAATCACTGTCCCTGAAACTGTTCAGAACACTGTATAGATGAGGCCCTCAGTGACATGTTTTGATGGTGGGCTTGGCAGTGCTGGGGTGATGGCTGGACTTGATGATCTTAAAGGTCTTTTCCAGCCCAACTGGTTCCATGATTCTATTAAATGGAGTAGGAAAATGAAAGTGAAAATGCAAGTATGTGATTAAAAAGGAAAAACAGCTAGTGGTATTTTTTGTGATGACACAATCATGAGGGTCATCAAGAGGTGCAATCTAGATGAAATAGTCAAAAAGCAGGAGCTGGGGGAAGCTGACCCTCTTGTAAAACCACTGTATTCATGTTTCTGGTTGTCTTCCCAACACTTAAGAACCTCAGGAAGGCGCAGTCCGTTACAAAGCCTTGTTCAGGGGATTGCTGAATTTTATCCAAGATTTCAGGCTTGATTTCAGCGTGACCCGCGGCCAGTTTAGACACGATAAAGCTGCTGGTAGCCAGCGGCACTCGGCACCTCCACACCCCGGCCCCTCAGGGCCAGGGCACCCCCCTCAGCCCGTCCGGAGGCCGGCGGCCGGGTCAGGGGAGCCGAGGGCAGGATTTGCCCTCCCCTCCTCCCAGCGGAGCTTTATTCGCCCTTGACAACCAATCTGGCCGCCTCACTCTCACACCCCCATCGCTCCCTTCGCCTCCTCTCCCTCCGCCGGCCCCGGCTCCCGGGAGTAGCGGGGGGGAGTAAGGCTGAGGGGGATAGCGGGGGGGGGGTGGAGGGGGGCGCGCATGAGGGTGAGGAGCGCGCGTGCCCCCGCTGCCTCCCCGCCCAGCCAATCGCACGCGGCCATTGCGGGAGGTGTGTGCCACGACCTCACTTCCGGTACCTGTCACCCCGCCGCCGTCAGTCAGTCACTCAGTCAGTCAGTCAGTCTGTCAGTCGGCCGGCCGCCGGACCTGGGTACTTCTGCACACCCCCCCTCACCCCTTCCTCCGTTACCGACCCCCGCCCGCCGCGCTGACAGCACCAGGGCCTGAGGCTGGCGGCGAGGAGGTGCGGGCGCGGCTGGGCAGGCGTTGGGCGAGCGTGTGCTGTAACGCACGGTATTGCCTTAGCGGTACCCCTTGTCCCGCCGCCCCCTGAGGTGCAGGGGCTGCCTGTGCCCCGGTTGGGGCTCCGGCGGCCGAGGGCGGCTCGGGGAGGCGGTGGGAGAGCGGCTGGGTTACTTCGGTAACACGGTGGCGGGTTTGGCGATGACCTCTCCTTTATTCCCCTTCCCCTCCCTTCTTTTGGTTTTGTTTTATCGTGTATTTAGTTAGCTCGCTAGCGTTTTGAAAGCTCTGCGGAAGCCCGGCGGTGGCAAAGGCCAGGAGCAGGAGTTAGCTTGGCCTGGGGAGATGCTTTAGCTGCTGCCGCTGCCGCGCTCGGGCTCAGCGCCAGCTGCCTGCCGTGCGGGGACCGCGGTGGGCGGTAGCCTGCGCTCACCGGGGCCAAAGGACGGGAGGGAGCCGGCCCTGATGCAGGCTGGCGTCTGTAGGTAAAGAGCGATCTCGGGAACTTGGTGGGGAGACTTCAGTGTACCGAGGGGTGGAGAAAACAACGTCCTGTCATATAAGGTGCTGTTTTGGAACTGTCATGTCTCTTAAGTGCAGGACGCTTGAATTGTCCTTAGCTGGTTTGGGAAGGGAACTTGGGCACCAGGCAAGAATACGTGCTTGCAGGTTATCTCTGGCTTGGCTTGGTCAGGCAAGTTATGGTTTCACCAGTTGGTTGGTCAGAGGGGAGTCCTATATCCTTGGAGGGAGGAGTGGGTCTGTGGGAGCTCCCCCTGTATTTGCTTTTGTAGTTTAATGAGAAAAACCTGTTCTTGATTATCCCTGTGGGGCTGTCCACTTGCTTTCTGAAAAGCAAGTGAAAACAGATAGCATCCAAAAAGTAATGGAAAAGAGTGCTAGAAGGAATTGCCTTATATTTAAATTAAGAGTAGCACAGCCTCACTGGCATGAGTAGCTGTTCCTAAGTTCTCTGATGGAAAAAGCGTGAGTGTAGGATTCGTCAGACAGGATTATCCGGAGTAATGATGTTTGGCAGTTTGGTGGCATTGGATGTTAGTAGTACTGTGCAAATTAAAACATTGCATAAGTTTTGTTGGGAATGAAAGTTTCAATCAAATTGTACTTGTATTACAGAACACAGAGATTTTCTTATCGACATCTAACAGTGGTTACTGGGTTGAAATTTATGTGGTCTTTGCAGGTAGCAAAACTGATAGGCTATAAAAATGTTTATGAATTCTAAATCACTGACTTAAGACTGAGGCTACCTGGCCTCATGCTGAAACTGACGGCAGTTATGGTTCATGTGATGTGGTCACAAGTCTACCCAAAGCTAAACCAGTATCATAACCTTTGTTATTTGGCATGAGCTATCAAGCAGCCATTGGGTCTTAGTTACTTTTAGTGGCAACTTTCTTGATTTTAAGTAGTGTGATGTAGTGCTTCAGAAGGATGAGAGTATGTGCAGTCCTTATCAGAGGTTTGTAGAACTGCACAGCCAGCACGCTCCCTTTCCCATGTTTGGAAGGAACACTTGCATAGTCCAAAAAAAAAAGAGTTCTTATCAATATGCTGATGCCTTATGTTGACTGTCATCCTCTGCAATCAGGTGGCATGGGAGTTTTGGCTGCCTATTACAAACCTGTACATCCTGAAAACCTTGTGGTTATCTCATTTGCTTTTCAGTAGTTAATATCTTCATTTTCTGTTCATGCCCCTCAATACTGTATTCTTCTTAAAGGGCATAATGATTTTTAAACCCTTAGAAAGGATTGCATTTCAGTTGTGATTTTTGTATCCTTATACTTTTAATATTGAATGTGTGAGTGTTATAAAAATATTAGAGAAGATAATGTGAGTAGGATACATGGCCTAGGATGTTCATCTTGCTCTAGAAAATAGATTATGATGCTCACTGTTGATCCAAAGTGGTCAAAGAGGGCAATGTAAATTTTCCTAGTATTTTTCTAGAAGAAGCTTTTACTTCAGTTAGCATTTGTTTTCTCTCTACCTTGCTTTAGCTTACCTGCTGAGGTTGGAGTTCTGAGTTCTGTTTCTCCTGCATATGGCATATTTTTTCAAGGGGAAAGAAGAGAACACTAGGCTTGGAAAATAGTTGAATTCATATTTTTTATAATTACAAACATATTTTCTTACAGGATTTTGGAATTTTAACAATTAAATCTGACTGCTTCATCAAAATCTCTCTAAATTTTGTTTGTTTTTAGTGGAGTGGACAGGGGAGTCAGTTTAAATGAATCATTATTTATTTTTATAGCAATGTATGCTTCTTTTATTTAGCAAGTCTTATAAGGTATATAAAAGTAGAATCTCTATGTTTGGGGTGTAAATGGTACTTAAAAGGCCAATTGCAAAATAAATCTTGTGGGACATGTATGTGTGCACTTTAAAAACTGTAACTACTCTGACAGTTTATCTATGTAAAGACTTTGACTCTTGTGAGAATAGTCCTTATAATGTAGTGGTTTTAGTTGAGTGGTTTTGGATTTGTCTAGTAGGAAAAAAATAGATCAGAATGATACTGGGGTATACCAGTCATATACCATAGTTAGCTAGATGTCAGTGTAGTCCTGCTGTAAAACTAATGTTTTATTAAAAGCATCAGTCATTTAAAAATAATTTTAGCTCAGGTGAAATGACAGTGGCTTTTTTCTGAAAAAGCATAAATATGAAAAAAGCATTTTACATGTTATCAATATAAAATTAAAATAGTAAGCTTTGGGAAATTTTGTTAATTTTTATTTTTTTTTAAAGGTTGTCAGCAGCTGCTTCTTAACGAAGAGCCGCTTGTCATCACCAATGTGCACGTGAAATGGAAAAGGAATAGATTCTGGAAAATAACTTCGGTTTCAACCTTACAAGATGTTGCATGACGTGGTGAGTACATGCATGGGCTGGGAGCTATCTTGGGATTGTTTTTGAACAACTGAAGAAGGAAAACATTGGAGGTAGAGTCTCTGTGAAGAGTGATTAATGTATAGTCAACTGATAAGGAAAGAAGCCTGAGCAAGAACTGCCAACAGATAGTTGATAAGTGGAAAGTAGTAGCACAATTGGAAGAAGAGAGTAAATAAAATTTCCTTATGTTCTGATATCTATTACTGTGTTAGATTGCTATGTGAAAGTTGTAGAAATGTGTTATTCAGCAGAGTCCTGAATATTTCAGGTCTGTAAAATTAAATGTTGAAGGACTTTTTATGAAGTAGAATGCTGAGCATTCACCAAACAAAAAAGTACTTAACCAGTTAAAGTTAGGCTCAAAGTCACTTATATCCTCGAAATTAAACTAAAATCTCACAATTTTAAAAACTGTGATATTTGGCATATTTTAAAAACATTAAATTGGTACGAGGAGATTGTTATGTGACCAGATTGCATGTGGAATTGAAGTGTTGCCAAATCTGATTCCACTTCCTCATACCAGTTCTCATAGTTTCTGCTTATGAAACAATATTTATAAGTGCACTGCATGTGCTTTTTAAGTATCTAGGATGTCTTTTCAGTATCTAGGAAATACAATTTCTGTGTCCAGTGGAGGGCTTCTTGTGCACAGGTTAATACAAATTACAATTCATTGGTGTGCTAGTCCTGACTGGGGCCTGAGTTGTCACATGACTGGTTTGTGTGATTGTTTGTTATGTTTTAAAATGCTCTGCATAAGCAATAGATTTTTATTTTGTTTTACTTTGGAGATCGATAGATGAGTTTTTAAAACTGATAGTCATGGTTTTTAAAAAAATTGTCAACTTATTCACTTAATCTTTCCAAATAATAAAATGAACTTGTTAAAAAATGTCTCTTCCTTGAGGAGCTCAGAGTTGCCACTGAAGTTGTAAGGTTCTTTGGCATTTGTTTCCAGGCAGCTGAAATATATGTGAAAGCAACTTAGTCCAGTGCTTTCATATCTTGTAATTTGTATCTCATTAGTCAATTTCAAGTTTGTTGTAAGTATATAAAAGGAAACCAGAACTGCTGTCCAGTGTGCAAATTAACTGCTGGTTGAGTAACTTCTTACTCAGATAAGTGTATAATATCCTAGAGCTGAGAGCAATTGTTGTGAGTAGCTTAGAGTTTGATTTATTTTGCATGGAAAAATGATACCACAATCTGTCCTACTTTTATTTAGATTTAACAAAAATGGGGTCATTTGAAACTGTTCTACAGCCTATGTTTAAGTGTTGGGTGCAGGGCTTACTGTCTTGTTTTATGAATCTATGCATCCAGCAAAGTTACGCTGTCTGAGTAAGT
Source organism: Melopsittacus undulatus (assembly GCF_012275295.1). Classification (NCBI taxonomy): domain Eukaryota; kingdom Metazoa; phylum Chordata; class Aves; order Psittaciformes; family Psittaculidae; genus Melopsittacus; species Melopsittacus undulatus. Next base: position 78,118,991 of record NC_047531.1, on the reverse strand, counting down.
TCTATTATCTGCACATAGGTCTGTATTGCCACTATATTTTTTTGTCACAGAAATAAGAGTACAAGATGCCTGTTTTGTTTTGGCTTAAATAATTATTTGCTGGAAACGCTTGGTGTAATAATTCACAGAAGAAAACACTGAATTTAAACCAGACTCTGAATATTCAGATGCAAAGAACAACTTTTGTCTATTTTCAAAATCTGTTTGAAAGTGAAGACTTGAATTCCTGATGGTTTTTCCTGGCCTCCTGTTAGTGTTACTGCTTCAGCAGGAATGTCATGAAATACATGGCATTGGAGTCATGGTGCTGGCTCCCATTTAACAAAACAAATTCTTCCTGCATCTTTATTAAACATGGATGATAAATATTTCCTGGAGTAGTAAAGCTGAGAAATACAATATGGAACCATTTGGATTTGAGGGGGAGGAAGAGGGAAAAGGTGGGTGTTGTGTCAGAAGACTGCTTTGGTGACTCCTGGATTCATTAGCAGGCAGTGTTTAGCAGTGCTCTTTACAATAGGGCTGATGAATGCTCCATTACAGCGGTTGAGGAATTCACCCACTCTGATGTTAAAATAAAATTAATTGCAGCCTGCAGGTTGTAATGAATATTGGTGGCTTGTTGGCAATTCTCAGGGGAAGATTACAGGAACTATTCATTGCTAGCATAAAGATTATGTTTCTAGTGGAGGATTCTTGATGGTTAGGAATTCTAAGAATAATTAAAAAAACTAGCCAATGCAGGTATGCACAGAATATTGGTCACTGAAGTTTACTCAGCAGGGTTGGAAATGCTTAAGTGTGATTTTCAAAACCTTTTTCTTACTCTAGGTAAATACTCAGTTTGCAGTAAGTATGCTGCATGGTGAGGGGGGTTTGGGTGGAGTTTCTATCAGTGTAAGATGCTGGATGGATGCAGTTTCATTGTAAGAGAGAGCTGTAAGCAGGAGAATGTTCTGTCTGTGATTGTTTCTGACCAGCTGGTTGTTAGAAATTTTACTCTGTGAGCATAAGGAAGACTTATGTTGTTAAACTGTATATATGGTATAATGTGTTTATCATCTTGCACATAGCTGCCAACAGAGAAGAGCACATAAGAAATTAGAACTGTTTTTTTTACCTCTGAAATGAACTTGTGTGTATATATATATATATATATATATATATATGATTGATGACTTGGTGAGCGAAGATTTTGGGAAGGGCTTTAAACACGCTTACTTCAAGCATGATGACCAAGGGCAAGTGGGGTATAAGTCAGATATGTATATATATATAGATAGATATATATATACAAACATACATAAACGTAATTTCTTTCTTCTTACCCACCTCAGGACACAAAGACTGCTATGTGCACTTAAGCAGGCCAGTGTGATTAGAAGCAAGTCATGTAAAATCTTAACTATACATGTAACTAAGAGACAAGCAGCACGGGATACTGATTTTGAAAAATGCAGCAGCTGTACATTTTTGTGTACTGTGCTTCCAGAGAGATGTAACTATACATAAGTAGGCCAATGCTTTCAAACAGCTTTCAAATATTCAACTTGCATATATGTTTTGGACACCTAATTTTTCTGCCTACTGGGCTGCCATGATTCTAACTAAATTTACACAGAGTTGCATTTTCTAAGGATTATAAATCCTGTGGAAATGTAATAGTGATTATCCTTTAATAATGTAGAATTGTTCAGTTTGCAGCTATCATTCTGTTTTTTTCTCTTCTATATGGCACACATATTTGTGTATATGAATGAACACATAAATAGAAAAAAAAAGGATATTCCCCTCTCTTGTGTTATTCGTGACAGACTTGCAGATCTGAGGCTTACAGCCAGAGATGTGGTTATACAGCATGGCCTGATCTGATCTAGCAACTGTCGTTAAAGATAGGCCAGTCTCCTTTATGTTTCTTTCCTTTGCTACCATTCATGTATTTCTATCCTTCCTCTTTGCTGCCCCTTAGTGAGTCTGTTCAGCTGTTTCTAACTATTAATGTTTTTTATCTCCAGCTAAATGAGCTGTATTGTTTCACTAAAGCTGTGTTTACGCTAGGGAATAAAATATGCCAGGGACTGTTCTCTGGACCTAGAACAAAGTAGCAAGTTTGCATGCACCTAACAGTCTTCATCCAGAAAAGGAGTATGGTCACATCCAATTACCAGTGGAGAGTAGTTTGCTGCTCTTCATTTGCTGTCCCCTTAGCTGTGCCTGGGTGTTTGTTTGGGAGAGTGCCAGGCTGCTATGGGCCAAAATGGTGTTAGAGAGGATACCAACAGCATGGCTTGAGCCTGTGCTCCGGCCCTGTTTTATTTACTGTTACAGATGTGGCCAGATAGGTCAGGCAAGTGAGAGAGCCAGCACAGGGAGGATGGAGCTGTGTAGCTGGAAATAAAGAAGGGAGGGGGAAGTTGCAGGGCTGACAATGTCAGGGAATTATAGAAGGGATATAATTTTAATGTCAGGGAACTATTACATTACTTAAGCTGGTTTGTCTAACTAGCTTAACATAAGTTTGTTTTGCAACCAACTTTAGTTTAGCTCAGCAGAGGGCTTCACGTGCTGTGTTCCTATAACTACTTTATCTCAGTCGCTGAAGTGCCTTACAAAGTAAATTAATACTGGTGAGGGACTACTCATTAGGGACTGTAGTGACAGTGCAAGGGGTAACGGGTTAAAACTTAAGCAGGGGAGGTGTAGATTGGATATAAGGAATAAACTATTTACTGTTAGGGTGGTGAGGTACTGAAATGGGCTGCCCAGGGAGGTTGTGAATGCTCCATCCCTGGCAGTGTTCAAGGCCAGGTTGGATGAAGCCTTGCGTGACATGGTTTAGTGTGAGGTGTCCCTGCCCATGGCAGGGGGTTGGAACTAGATGATCTTGAGGTCCTTTCCAGTCCTAACTATTCTATGATTCTATGATTCTAAAGTACATATATGACTTTCTAAACAGGTTATCTTATCCTGTCTGTTTCATTGAACTGCTGTTTTTCTTCCATTTTTCTGCAGTTCAGGTGCTTCATTAGTCAAAGCAAGTGGGAAGGAGAAGTGAAGTGGCAGGCAGACAGCAGTGATGATGCTTTTAATATGGGGCTGTTAAAGCAGTAAGTAGACACCCTTCATGTCATTTGAAGGATGAGTAGAGAGGTTAGATGTCAGGAAAGTAATTGGTTATATTTTGACATTTTTTAGTTGTGCAGGAGTGTGAGGCTTGTGACCTCTATACTGTAGTGAGTGACCTGATTTAGAAATGTGAAGTCATGTGTCCCAAGTATATCCTCTATCTGACGTGTCAGTAGCTTGGAAGTACAAGTACTTGATGTCCATTTGCCAAATAATGTAGATTCATTGCATTCATACCTGCTGCCAAGACTCCTGCCAGCAGTGCTAATTCAATGTGAATGTTGCTTTTGTGTGATAAATTTATCACAAAGAAAAACTTTTTAAGGTGTGAATTTCTAAATTACCAGAACAAAACTGAAAGTGTTTTTCTTAACAAAAAAAGAGCCCCACCCCAAACCACCAGCAACAAAAAGTAAGAGAATTTTGTTTCACGTTCCAGTCTGGGTGCTCTGAGTTGTGGCATGCCATTAAATCAAAGTTAGTTTATTTTTAGAAAGCTTTATTTATTTATTTATTTAAATGTACTAGCTGAGCAACAAGAGCCTGCAAAAATACTTTGAAGGAATGAATAAAATTGTACTACACCAAAAAATGAGTAAACTACACAACTCCAGGTGCTGTTTATAGGAGACATTAGACTTTGTCTACTAGTAGAAGAGTATGAAAGCTAGCCCATTGGGATTACTCAATTAATTTTCAAAAAGACAGTTGCAAGTGGAAGGGGTCTAAGCCTGTAATATCTTACCTGAGGGTTATTCTCTTCACTAGGATATAAATCCTTTGTTAAGCTGAATTTAGTTTATCGAGTATGACTTGTTATTATGTGTGGGCAAGGAAATAAAGTTTATCAGTGAAATAAAACCACTGCAAATACACAGTGGTGGTGTTCTCTACTAAGAAGGCTAATTCAAGCTTCTTGAATATCTTCCAGAAACAGATGTAAATTCCACTGTAGCTTTTCAAATAGTGAATAATCACGGTCTGTTGTGTTTGGTAATGAATCATGCAAGGGGTTGCAGATGGTGAGAAGAGTGCAGCTGTGCAGATACTAGAGGGCAGAGACAGAAGACTAGAAGACCTGGGGGGATGAAGGAGGTGATTTGAGGATGGGTTTACATGGCTTATGGGTAAGGGTAAGACAGCTGAAAGAGTGTTGACGCTGAGTGTGCCAGGGTAAAGCCAAAACTAAACTGAGATTTGGGGATGCGGGGATTGAAAAGGAGGTATACTTGAGACAGAAAGATATTTGTTGTTGTTGTTGATCTTTGATGCGGAAGTTGCAACGTCAGATGCCAAAGTAACCGGACTTTTGCCCCAAGCCAGACCGCAATTAGATGTGGAAGTTTAAGCTGTAAATGAAAAGAGAAAACTATGCGACTTCATGTTGCTTTTAAAAGAATGCTGTTCCTAAGTAGGAGAGCTATTGTAGTAATAGATACAGATGCAAAGTTGTGTGTGGGGGGGTTATTTTGATTATCCTGAGCAGGACCTGTGCAATGAGATCAGGGTGACAAAATCTGGGGTTGGTCAGGTGGAAATTGTGCCTGACTAGATGTTTTAAAAAAGGGGGATTGCAAGGCTTAGGTTATCATTAAAGGTCAGGTAAGATTCCAGTGAAGCTTTTCTTAAATCAGCATACTAAAAAGTCCAGGTCATCTTTCAACTTTTTATATTAAGCAATTTTAATGTAAGATACCTTTTTTCTCCCCCTCCCCCCTTTTCAGATTAAAAGTGTTGTTCCAAAACCATAACACTTCATTCAAACATAATGTTGCCATCAAGGTGTCTGTAAGAACTAGTATTTTTGCCCACAGGTCAGAAATCCTCAGCCAAAGTGAGTATTTAACCAGTATTTCAAGGACAGCCAGTTATCTTTTTCTAAATAAAGTATGTGATTAGGAGAAAAAATGAGTGACCCTGGAAAACTGTAGAATACTCTGAGTACTGACATAACTTCAGGCACCCATTGTAATGTTCTACAAAACAAATACTTAAAGTGAACTGGAAAAAAGAAAAAAAAAAAGGGGGGGGGGGAGGGGAAGAGGGAAGAAAATGTCCAAATCTGGCTTGGAAGAGACTTATGCTCCAAAACTGCTATTCTGAAAACTGATCTCAAGATTGCTTTCTCATCTCTCTTAGTCTAGTTCCCTAAGAACATCAGGTTTATGCAATATGTCTGCTGTCCTCTCCCCCCACCAATAACTTTGAACCTGCAGGTCTTGTTGAATTTAACAGAAGAGTAGTGGTGGCAAAGGCATTAAAGCTCTTTAATTTGTATGGAAGTTGGTAACTGGGAAGAAGAAAGGAAAACACATTATTGACTCTCCCGAGGAAATGATGCAATATGAATTCAACAATTATATGTTCTGTTTGGCCTGTCAATTGCCAATCAGCATAGGAGCAATAGGGAGCCAGTTGCAACATGCAGCTCTGAACCAGCTACAGCATGTTTGCTGTTTGCATAGTAAGTAGTTCAGGGACATTGTGTGGGGAGGGGGAACTGTAAGTGTATTGAGAAGGGAAAGGAACAGGGGGACATGACATGACAATGTGGGGTGACAGTGCTATGGAAACTTAATGTTCTTGGGAGCAAATCAATAGAAATTAAAGCTTTTTTTTATTATTATTTCTTCTGAGCAAAGTTGCTCCTTTCCTAGTATTTTGATATCAGTAATAGCAAACACTGATATGAATTCTACCTGTCAAATTTGTGTACTGTCACAACTTAATGCTCTCAAGCTTTTATCATGTTGTTTAAAATCACAAAATTATGTACAACTTAAAATAATGCCAGTTGGTTTCTGTATAATGTTAAATTATGTGGCTGAAAATTAATAATATATTATTATATATAATTTGAATTAGGTTGTATTCAGTTGAAGTACTGATGTCATAGGAATATTCCTCTTCAAGCAATGTTGAAATCATACAGGAAGAATAAATATGCTCTCAGAACAAAAGATTAATTAGTTATATCTTGTACTTCATTTTACTATAAATTTAAACTTAAGGCAGGTATTTTTATTTATAACACAGCAAGGATTCTAAATTGTAAAGAGTATGTTACTACCAGTCCTGCCAATAATTATGCCAAGGGATTATTGGTAATATATAGCAATTGCTATCACACATAAAATATGTGTATATAAAAGAAAAGGGATTCTTATATCCTAGTTTATAAGGATACATATTAAGTTATCCGTACGTGTACATGAACCCTAAATATTGTTGAAATATCACTTTTAGAAAGAGCATCAAAGTCTTTAATTGACTGAAAGGTAGTGGCAACTGTTTTTTATTTCTTTTCATAAATGTAGTATGTCTAAAATTTCACTTCTGTTAGTGTGAATTACTAAACAGCTTTGCTTATGGAAGGTATGATGTCTTTCTGGATAGAACAGTCGTTAGTCTTGATGGGTTTTTGTTTTGTTTTGTTTTTATCAAGCATGTGAGCAAGTAAAGCTTTTGGCTTGTAGAGGTTTATGTAACAGCACAGCCAGGATGTTTAATGGAAAATGGCCAATTTTGCCTGGCACTGCCTCTGTATGTATTAGATTATAATTTTAATTGACAATTTTAGTTGCGCAGATGTCTTTAATTTGATACCCTCTGAAGTTTATTTTTACCATATGTAGTGAAAATGGACTCTGCAGGAGATTTAGCAAGGGGCTGATGTTTTATTTACTTCAAAAATTGATTATATCGGAGATAATCACTTAGTCACCACACTAAAATGCAATTTCTATTTGCATTTTACCCTCAGATATCTTTATCCTTCAACAAATGAAGTCTCTGTAGAATATCAGGGTATAGTTAGAAAATTGTTGAGAAGCTGCTTTGCATAATCTGAGATGCCGTAATCACGTGTGTAAGGAAACAATTGCAGCATTCCAATTTAGTTTTAAGGATCTGGTTTCCAGTCAGTGGCATGTCAGGACAGATGCGTAGGCTGTTTGTAAATTCTGTACATGTCAGAATCAACTTGGAATTCACCACCCAAAGTTACTTTTACGTATTGTTTTTAGGAAAAATTTGGTAATGGTTTCAAACAGGTACTAGTGCATGGAGTTCATGACACACAGTTTTTGTGGTGGTTTTGGTTTGTTCCTTTCAAATAAATTAAAAAAAAAAAGTCTTAATTCCGGTGATGCTGTGCCACCAGATTTAGCCTCAGCCTGAGCACTGATTTCTGAACTTGCTGTATCCCTAACTATATCCCTAACTGTTAATCAATTCAAAATCTTGGCATATATGATAAGCCTGTCAGACATTTCTACAGTACTGCAAAACTTAGGAAAAACAAATTACTTCCAAATAAATAGGTAAGTAGTTTTGGGACACATAGGGAAACTGAGAGCTTTGAGTTCATTAGCTGGGTAATGAACATAGAGCAAATACTCAGTTGATACATCTTGTGAACGTGACCTTGGATCTTGGATCAAATAGCAAATACATAAGTGCCATGTTTGTCTGAACATGACCTTGCATTGGTTCAAATATCAGTCATAAATCAAATCATAGCTTTTAATGTGCATATAAAAACCCTGGCCTCTTAAATGATGCATCAGATCTTCGTTTCACAGTAGCTGTGGTCTTCACTATTCAGCAAACACACAGAGCATCAGTGTGCTAAATGGTGTATTTTTTTAGCTCCATTGCCTAGCTTTATCACAAGACATTGCCATGAAGGATTTAGAATCTGTAAAAGATTGAAGCACAAGTTGCTATGGCTGTTATGATTAGCGTGTAAACATTTGAATCTTGCTTAAGTATGGAATAATTTGAGTAAATAGAACAGTGACTTGAAGAGATATTGACATCAAAATGCATTGGATAAAAAGCAAAACCTGGAGATTCTTTGGAGAGAGGAAAAGGGAAAGTGTATTGCAAGCATAAAGGTATACATAACAGTGAAGTGGAAGTTTTATTAGAAACTGGCGAGCTGTAAGCAGTACTTGTGGAACTGTATTTGGACTTGAAAGAGAGCACATGTCAGAGAACACAGAGTACTCTGTAATATAGTGGTTACTAAGATGTTGCCATGGCTTAGTTTCTTGCAGAAAGAGAAAATTACTGTTGCTCTTTTGAATCTCTTGTTAATAAAATATACTTACTTCAATGATCATGTGTCAAAAATACAGAATATAATTAGCTTCAAGCTGAATATTGTGCTTTACGTGCATTAATAACTAATGTAATAAATTGACAAAAACTCCCCTCATACTGTTGTCCAGGCTGATTTTTCTTTTTTTATGTCACATTAATAATAGAATGTCTATAGATTAATCTTGTAATCAATTCTCAGCCATGTGTCAGAGCACATTATTTACTATAAAAGTGGAAACAGAGACAAGATAAATAGAAAAAAGTTACAAATAGCCAATTTTTCAGGATTTTAGGCATCTCAACAATAAAAGTTGAAGTGAGAATACAGAATTTAACACAAAGTTTTCCATTTGCGTTTTTTGACAGTGCTTGCTTGGTTTAGAGTCAGGAATCATCTAAACATCAGACTGGAATATAATGTAGTTTAAAATATATTATTTGATACAAGACATATCAATTGATACAAATTTGGGTAATATCACGTTTAATGCGTCTGATTCCATTCCATTCATGTGGAAGAAAGCAAATATAACTTCAGATAGATGTAAGTCTGAGGTGATAGACCTGTAAGTCTTGTCTCTGGAGCCTGAAGGCAGAGGTCACAAAACCTTTATGTCCTGTTGCTGATGAAGTCAAACCTCCTGTGTTAAAGGGGTTAGCAGGCTTAAAGGGAGGATTCTGATCTCATTGTACCTTGATAACCTAGAGCTGTGGTATTTCTTTACATCTTAAGTTAAGCGCTCTGCTAGAGGTTGACCAGTCTAATGTTTTGGATCATATATGATGAAATATATTTTCTGGTCTAATAAAAAGTCAGTGTAAAAGTAGTGTATTTAAATGTAAAGTGTTCTCAACAGAGCTCCTTGTTACCAAATTCTTTAGGGGCTTGTTGAGTTTAAAATTTCCCATTAGAAACCCATTTGATGCCACGATGTTGTTTTATTCTTTACAAGTAGCTGAAGTCTGTCTTTAAGATAGACTCTATTCTCAGTTTGAGCTTCCAGCATTGGAATTATTATTTTATTTATTTGGAGTATGTTGTTTCAACCTAGAGTAAATGTCTGTATCTTCCATTTACTGGATTTCTGTGGGAGTTCTACTGCTGGAAGGAAGGATGATGAATTAAGTGTAGGATGTGCATTATCTCCCCAACCTATAAGACAGTTCCATGGCCCTGTCAAAAGATGCTGCTGCGTAATGTAATAGAGATGCTCTCTGATCTGTAGAGCAGTTTTCAGCCCTCATCAGAGACTTAAGAGGCATGTTTGCATTATTCAGGCAATGCAAGTGCCTGTTTTACAGGGCCAGCCTGTTCATACAATTATTGGAATCTTCAGAGGGGATTAAGGCTGCACATACGTATTTATTTGTTGGCCATGCAACACATGTATCCCTCTCCCCGCCTGCTTATTTCTGCCCCCTCCATTGAACCAGTGCAAATATTTTTAAAGCTTTGAACTCAACTGGATTAGGGAAGCAATCTGATTGGAAAGTACCACTTCTTAATTTGTAAATGTGGCCTCAGAGATCAGCTGTGGCTCTGGAAAGTCAGTCCACTGAGTTCTACTCAACACAAACATGTGAGGTGCTTGACATGAGATGAGTTACTGCTTTTATTTCTGTTCACTGAAAATTAATTTCTGCTTTGTAATATTTTTGTCCATTGTTAATTGTGTCTGTTATCTGGAAGTGAGAGGGTATGATATTTGAGATAGTTTAATTACTTCCTGAATAGTTTTGTTCTGTCTTGCTACTAGCTATTTCTTAGACAGTAATCTTGGCAAAACAAACAATTTTTAGAACTGTTTGGAGTATAATGAACGTGTTACATGATTGAAAGAAAACATTGGAGGAAATGGTGATTTTATAATCACAGAGTGGTTTGTCTTGGGAGGGACCTTAAAGCTCACACATTTCCAACCCCCGTGCCACAGATAGGGACACCTTCCACTAGATCAAGTTGCTCAAAGCCCCATTCAACCTGGCCTTGAACGCTTCCAGGGGTGGGGCAGCCACAGCTTCTCTGGATAACCAATTCCAGTGTCATGCTCATAATCATGAAGGTATAGAAAGAAGCTGAACAGTTGTAAAGCAGAAATGTTGCATTTAAAAAGGGAATGAGTGGTCCTGTTCAGAGACTTTTATCTTTAATATATTCTAGGCAATGAGTCTCCAACTTCCTGGAGTTGGGACCCATGAAGTAGCTTTTACTATGTGCCACTAAATCTTGGAAAGAAGCTACAGGGAGATGCCAACAGGGATTGAAGCCGGCTCAGTAGCTGCAAAGTAGTTGCGTAGTGATGTTAGTGATTATGGCATCGTTCCCTAGTTTTTCAGTCTGTGTTTCCACACCTTCCTTGGCTGATTAGTTGCTTTCTTCCTGTCTTTTTCTGTCTGTTTCTGTGTAGGGTCTGCCCAAATTTTTGAATTGAGCAGTGTTAGGAAATCATTTCAATAAGTATTTTGGGCTTTTTGGTCACAACCTAAGAAGGTTGTGATATTGGTGAAAGTGCTATTTGGGGTTTTTTTTCCTAACTGTGTGTTTGTATATACAGCAATCATAAGCAGTTCAAAGTTCTGTTTCATGAGGAAATGCAGTAGCATTTTGTCTAGTGATCCAAGATGACTTTGTATGCCTTGCCTTTAACTGAGTTTTTTTGTAGTAATATAGACTGAGGTTTTAGATTGTTACTTGGGAGGGACATGGATGTTAGACAGATGTTCCTAGAGCCTTAAACTTTTATTAATGCAGATCCTGCATCATGGCTACTTTGCATGTAATATGTAAGGAATCTTTCATGTTTAGTATGGCAACTCCATTTTTTACAACCCTTGTTTGTTTTCTCTACAGAATTTGTATCCTGTTCTTATGTTTTACTGTTGGTAATACTCTTCTTGCCACATGACAGGTGTTGCTTTTGTTAGTATTTCCTTACATATGTTTTCACTTTTTAAGAGTGGTTTGCACCAGGAAACTTGTGGATTTGTAGCACTGAGCTGTAAATTACATTTTGTAATTTTATTAAGTAATTTCCTTCGAGTTTTTTCGAACTAAAAATAACTGCGTAACAAAACAGTGACATTCTAAGAACTGAGGTTTTTGTTAAATTTCATAGCTTTTAATAGTTTGCAGTTTGAATATAATTTTTCAAAATCGAGGTATAGGAATTTTTATTTGTTTTAAATGCAAGGATGCTTATAAGTTGCATGGGATATCTTAGAGTACAACTTTGTACTGGGGAGGGATGCATCTGGCAGTCTTAAAGAGATGGCTCATGAAAGTTTTTAATCCCATGCATAGTAAATTCTCTTTGCCTTAACTTCTTAATACTTTGTAATATACAAAATGTTACTAGTATGTAAGGTTACAAAGCATGAAAACTGAATCACGTGTCACAGCATAGAGGACAAAACATGCATCCTTTCCCAGATAGGAGACTGTACTTCGTATTTTAGGTGCCAGATTTTATTTTCAGTTGTTTTTTATGTGTTGAATCAGGATATTGGAAATATCTGTAGCTTACAAATTCACCTCTTCCTATTTACCTAAGTTTTCTAAACCTATCTACTGCAGGCACTAGTTTTAAATGTGCTGTGTTCAGCTACAGCATTCTCAAAGTGACCGAGAGGTAATGAGTGTTTCAACTTTAACCTTGATGTTTTCATGCAAGCCCTTTACACGATCAATTTGTTTATGCAGTAAATCCAGACTTTGTTACTGCTTCTCAGAGACCTTTGCATCTCTGCCACCAAAGGGATTATCCCTAGTGTGGCAAGTATTGAATGTGGAAGAGCCAGTGGTTCAGTCTCCCACTATCCCTTTCCAAAAATGAAGCAAATAACCAAATGCTCCATGATTAGGTATTTTTCTTTGATAGGCTGACCATGATTTCTTTAAGACCTGTTTCAAGATTACAGGTAAGTTACTGATTGGGTATTTGCAGTATAGTGGTGGGAAAGGAAGACTTCTGAAAATAGACTTACTTCAGAGATAAAAGGCTGTGAGAGAGGGCTATTTATTCTTAAAGTCATAATTACATGAAATTGTGTTCTTATTTCTCCATGTCATGCTCTCTTGTTTTCAGTTTACTTTGTGTGTGTTTGTATGGGTACAGGAAAGGGAGTATGAAGACTAAAATATATGGGGAACAGAGAAAATCCTCTGTGAATGTCTGGCACAGGATTTTTCTAGAGTCTTAAGAGTTAGAAGTTATACAGATGCTTTAGTGGAATTATCGTGCTGCAGCTACCACATCTACTGTTGTAACATGCACAGCTTTTTTTGCAAAGCGGAATACTCTCTGGGAATATTACTTAAATGAATTTCATACTCATTACCTTTTTTAGTTTAGAAGTTTTACTTTCATACAAGTAAGGATCAATGCATATTAAATGAAACCTGCCAATGAAAGCATATGCATGTATAAACACGCACAGAATACAGAGAAGACAGAAGGCAAATGGTTTACTGCATGAACTCTAGACATTCACCTAAAGGTTTTCTGTGCTTATGGAAAAAAACTAAGTATAACCTTTTCAGTAAAGAACAGATCAGTATAATTTGACAGTCTCCAGAAATGGAGTCTCAGAAATAGCTATGCTTCCTAAGGTATCTAGTTAATCTTTGACAAGAGCCATAATGATTAAGCAGCTGTAATTCACTAGTAGTGTTTGAAAGTACAAAAGGGTATGTAATTTAATAGTTAAAACAATAAGCACTCCATTTATGTTTCACTAGCTGTTAGGTTGTTCTTACTTCAATTCAGCTGACTGCTGAATTTTAAATATTTACTGTAAATGTGGAAAAGTATGGTGCAACTTGGGCCATACCAGGCATACTGCTGGAAGAGCTGTTGCCATGTTGTGTTCAGCTGTCAAGCCTTTCCTTTGCTTTCATGTCAAATAATATCCATGCTTTTTCAAGGTAGACTTCAGCAATCACTTAACCTTTTAAAAATGCTCTTGCTAGATGAAGAAGTGATACTTGGAGAGATGTGTGTCATTCAGTAGGGTACTTGAGGTAAATTGAGTACAAGGAGAGTAGTGTGTTCTGGAGCCTCCACAGCTATCCTGAGGGGTACTACTCATGGAATCATAGAATGGTTTGGGTTGGAAAGGACCTTAAGAGCATTAAGTTCCAATCCCCCTGCATGAGCAGGGACGCCTCACACTAGACCATGTCACTCAAGGCTCTGTCCAGCCTGGCTTTGAACACTGCCAGGGATGGAGCATTCACCACTTTGGGCAACCTGTTCCAGTGCCTCAGCACCCTCACAGGAAGGAACATGCTACATATCTGATGAGGAATATAATGTTTCTGTGTTGCAAACAACTCTTTACCCTGGGATAAGTTCATGAAGAGTACTCTGGAGAAGCAGTGCCCATCATGTGCTCTGCCATTGCATTCTTCCTTTTTTGTTGATGGATTCTTAGAGAGACAAATTTGGTAGTCTGCTTTGGATTGCTGGAGAACAGCTATTCTCAGCCATCATTACAAAACCAACGTATGTCAAGGTTTCTTTATTCTTCTTCATCACAAAGCAGCTACATCACAGGGATAGCAATCTAACTTCATTTTCACAGATAAAATACAGAAATGATTTCTCATTTCTCAGCTTGAGTGTATTCCAATTATGTCAGGGATATCAGATGAATAATGTAATAATTTGGACTCGGATCTAACAAACAGCAAACAGCACGTTAGTTCCAGGTATTATTGGGCTGGTTCCTGCTGCCTCAACAGAGAAATTGTACAAAGATAATACTGAAAGCACTGGCAGAGAATAACAAATGGTGTTAACCAGAAATGTTTGCAGTTGATTCTTTTTCTTTCTTTCTTTGTAAAAGTAACATTTAGTAAGGCACTCTTCATCTGCTAAATTACTCTATATGTTGGGATTTTTTTTTTCCAGAATAAGTGACTGATTTTCACAGGATAAATCCATCACAGATTATCAGAGAAAAGACTCATTTCTTCATCTAAAATGTTCAGGGTCATATGAATCAAACTAGTTGGTATTTGAAACTTTAATATCAAGGAAGATGGTCAGGATTTTTTAATCAGAACATCACACTTTTATTTTAAAATCAGCATTTGTATGTATCCACATAGCCACTTATTGGTAGTTTCAAACTTCACTATAAACTGCTGTGAACGTGTGTGTTTTGGAAAGGCCAGCATTGAGTGGTAACCACAGTAACAGTCAGAGCTTCTCTAAATGCTCGTGCATATTCATTGCATGGACAAGACTTGCAGCACTGTGTGTATGCACAAGTGTTATTCAGTGTCAAAGAGAAGTTTCTTTCAGCAGAAGCATATCTATGCAGCAGTAGTTAACATTCTGCAGTACCTTTATTAATTCCTTATCTGAGAAGTCAACAAAAGAATAATTACAATTTGTGATGTTTTCTAAGGGATTTGTGCTGTTACTCAAAGTTGATGACAGTGGTGGCTAGCTTTGTAGGCAACGTTGAAAACTTACTTTACTGTAGGAAATAAAACTAACTCTAGGAATTACTGATGTATTAGATTGCTGAAGATGTTTTCTGACCAAAATAGGTTAAAAAGGTATTAGTTTTGGCCACTTCTACAAAGATTTTAGTATAAGACAGTATTTTGTTCCCTACAGTGTCATAAGACCTGTTGAACAAATTTGAGACATGAGAACTGAGGACAAAATCAACATAGCTAAACCTGTTGGATAAAGTGAGAAAAGACTTGCCAAATGTATGTGTATTGATGTTTGTAATTTTTTAATATCAATTTTGATGGGAGGTGCATAATGCACAGTATGCAATTTTTATCAGCAAAGGAGAGAAAACAATGATCCACAGATGAATCTTGTCGTAACTCTAATTCATAATGAATTTTTTTGGGCATGTTTTGGGTTTTTTTTTTCCCCTGTCCTGTTGACAATTCATGTTGCATAAAGCTTCTGGAGGAACAGAATGCTGTATAGTATTTCACTGTTGGATTAGAATTCATGTATTATGTGCTGTGATTTAAATATGTATGAAAGATTAAAATATTATGGTATTGTAAGTACAGGGTTTTTTAATTATTCTGTCACCAGCATAAAGAAGTTTTAAGTGACCGCTCTACTTGATCAACATGGTGGACGCTGAAAACCAGCTCTACCCACTTACTCCTTTGGAGGAGGATGATCTAAGCAGCCCTTTATCTGGAGAGTTCCTACAAGATATGGAGAACATTCAAGACCTCTCTCAGTCTCTAGGTGATGATAGCTCTGGAGCTTTAAGTTTAACAGAGTTCCAGTCGCTGGGAAATGGCCCAGGATCTGATGGATCAGTTGTAACAGGTAAGAGAGTTTTGGTTTACCATAAAACTTTGTTTTATAAATACATGTAGTATTGCACAGTGACAGAAATGAAAAACCTTTTAAATATAATAATTGTTGTTTATGACTAGGTGACACTGGAAATATATAAGCTGATTTATAGCACAGTCGTAAAATACTTAAGGCTGAAGTTAACTTGTTAGATAAATGCCACTGAAAAATGACAGTAAAGTCACTGTTTTAAATTATAATTAGTATCCACAACTTTTTCAAAACAACTTGTAAAAATCACTGTGAAAGATGTTACTATATATATTGTAGTCATATAGGAAGTCACAATATTGAACTGAAGGAATTCCTAATTTTTTTAAGTGTCTTCAAATCACATATATTCAAAAAGTGTTGTGAAATGTTTGCCAAAAACCTGACCCCTAAAAGCTCACCTAGAATTCCCATGTATTTTGGTGTAGTGGTATTCTGAACATGCAGTTTTCTCTCCCATCCAAAGAGGAATATTATTTAGCTAATGACTTCTACCCTGGTTCAAGTAATACTCTCAGTGTGCTAATACATTACATAGTCTTTAGTCAGAAGATCCTAGTGAGAGGCTTTGGGAGATCAAAATGGAATTCATTGAAGTAGTATGGGGCACTGCAATGTCAGTAAGGTATTCCTTTTGAAACTGTGGGTTTACAAGTCTTTTAACAGTAGAGCCAGTTTGTGATTAACTTTCTGGTTGATTTACATTATGTTTTGTTTTAGGATTTCTTACTTTAAATCAATTTACTGGCTGCGATTGCTATTTTACCTTACAAAAACTGCACTAACACATCTGAGGTGTGCCTCTGTGCTGAAGTGGTTGAAAGGAATAGTGAGAGTTTTAAAGGCAGGAGGGAGAGCTGCCTCTTGGCACTATTGCCCAAAGAAATATTTCTAGAACGACAATTTGTGTCCCTTTTGGCTGTAGACCTTCACATTAGAGAGATGCCTTCTACAGAAAAAGTTTATATGGTTTTATACCATCGTCCCTCTTAGACATGAGGCTTTTAAATTAATTGTGGGTATGGGTGTACAAGTTTCTAGTGTCACCTTCTAGTTTGAGTATTCAGTGTTCATTGCAAAACATTCTAGTTTTGCTGTTAGAGAAGATGGAAAGTGTAAACTTTCAAGGCTCAAATTCCATAAGGCAAGTAGAAAGAAATGAAAATCACACTTTAAAAAAACTCTTGGGTTTTAGGCTGTTCTTGATGACTCTAATGCCTGTGGGCTTGGCAGTGCTGGCAGTGCAGACTGACTTCTATGCCAAGGCTTTTTTCCAACATAATACTTGCTGACCTACATTCATAAGTGTTTCTTAATCTTTCTTTTAAAATAACACACCCATTAATTTGCTTAAGTCATGTGCTGCAAGATGGAAGATAAAAGAAATTCTGGCCTCAGAAAATATTTTCCTTGAATAAGGTGGAAAAATTAATTGAAGTAATTAAAGTTGGAATGTGTTAGGTCTTTAGCATGTTCATCTAGTAGTAAAATGTGTGGAGAGTTTTTTTCATTGTACAACAATTCAGAAGTGCTTTTCCCATTATAATCAAAACATAAAATACCTGAGCAAGTTTTCTATTGCTAAATTATGTTGGAAGCAGATGTTTGTGTTACCTTCTGTTTAATATCTGTTCATCCTTTCTACTGATGTGCAGGATCAGGCTTTCAAGTTGAGAAAATCTCTTTAAAAAAAGTAGTTGTGTACCTGTTTTTTTAGACTTCAGTTTAGATTAGCATATAAAACTATCTTAAGTATAACTCACCATGAGCTAGGAATGTGTTTCCTGTCATACCATAGCAATAGAGCTTATGCTTCACACTAAGGAAGATGTAAAGGCAAGTTGAGATGTTAATAACCATTTCTGGAAAGTGTGATTGACAGGTTGAATGGATATTGTGATACAAACTTGAAGTCATGGGGGGTTCTAGTTCCTTGTGGGTTTTTTTGATAGGCTGGTTGGTTTTGGTTTTGGTTTTGCTTTGGGTTGGGGTGTTTCTTGTTTTGAGTTTGTTGGTTTGTTATTTTTTTTAATATATTTTGTATCTGCTGCTCAAGACAAACAGTACATAGAATCCTAGAATCACAAAATGGTTTGGATTAAAAGGGACCTTAAAGCTCATCTAGTTCCAAATTCTATGCCATGGACAAGAACACCTCCCACTACACCAGGTTGCTCCAAGCCCTGTCCAACCTGGCCTGAATACTGCCAGGGATGGGGCAGCCACAAATTCTCTGTTGAATACTACTTTTTGTTTTCAAATTCATGTTATTTGTGAAAATGGTATATGTTAAGAAAATTTCCTTGATTTAAATGAAATACTAATTTGGGGGGGAGGGTGTTAACTTATTTTAAGTTGTGGGATAAAAAAAATCATGTTCACATCAAATTGAGAAACATTTGAAACAGTCCAAATAAAAAATGGAGTGTAGAAAAATCCAGAATAACTTGCTTTTCTCTTATTTTGTGTGCTGTGTATTTATTGAATCCTCAAGGACCATTCTCAGCCTGCTAGTTCTTGTTGTCAGAGTTACTTCAACAAGGCTTTTTGTTTGTTGACATTGTATGTCTCATCAAAATTAGCAAGGCACACCCTGTGTTTTGTGTTTGTTTGCACTGTTAATGTAAATATGAATTATTTTCAAACACTTATGGCCAAATTGTAATATCACTTAATGACTATTAACTCATTATTATTTTTAGCATAAGCTTTTTCTTTTCCCTGTGGTTTTAGTATAGCAATGGTATCAGTTTTGATAGTATAGTATTTATGAAGTGTTCCTTTTTCTTTTAGACACCCTTTCACCAGCATCCAGTCCTTCATCCATTAATTTTGCCACAGCTCCAGGTAGCATAGATGAATCACCCAGTGGAGCATTAAACATTGAATGTAGAATTTGTGGGGATAAAGCCTCAGGCTACCATTACGGAGTACATGCTTGTGAAGGTTGTAAGGTACAGTCATAATTTTCTTTTTAAGAACCTAAATCATGTTGCTTTATTTACAGGCTTATATGAAGATAAACATTTGTTACATAAATGTTTAATTAATATAATTCTAGCCATTAAAATATTTAAATAATAAACATATTGATGATCTTTTCTCTGAAATAAATTGTTCAGATACATACCTGGATACCACAACTCAGTATCAGACCTTCATCAAGCAGGGGCAATTCACAATGATATTTTTAATGCTGATTTTCTACATATAGATAGTTAATCACTAAAACAACTTAAAACACTAAACTGTGACCAAAAATCAAAGCCTACTTGCTCCACTAGTGTTTTATTTGTGTTGGGAGTATGGCTATGAGAAGCATGCCAGTTTGCTAGGTTTCCATTATAACAGTAACAAATGCTGAATTTCTCATCTTCACCACATTCTGCCTGAATCACTTAGTATTGTACCTCTTTTAGTTCTGGGGCCAGTGCATGTGTCTGCAGCAAATTAATGTTATCATCAGTGTTATCATCAACTGTTTTATCATAGATCATTGGCCAATGAATTATATTCTTTTTCCTTCCAATGTTTTAGTTTTCCATTTTTTTCTAAATTATAATGCGAAGTTAGATAAGTAATTGTATGCGTGTACCTTTTTCTTCCATGCACAATGTCAGAATATGATAATTCCAATATAAATCTTTCAGAATTATGCTACAATACCTATGAGAGGTGTGGGGCCAGTCTGTAGTCAGTTGTGTCCCACAGTGTAAATGACTTGTTGTTATGCCATGTAATACAAAATGGTGCGGTGTCTCTAAATTTGCTAACGCTATGATTTTGTAGTATAAAACTAACCTTACATTGCAGTACCAAGACATCATGGTATGATGTTGACTTGCAGGCTCTTCTGTAATGCTTTTTTTTGGGTCCTTGGCTTTTTCCATACACTGTGCTGTTGTCATACCCCTCACATTTGCTGGATGAAGAAAAGATGTGTTAAATCTGTGTGTTTGTGTGTCTTATGCATATGAAAGATGAAGGTTGTTTCTGACAGAGGATGCTGAGAGAATGTGTACAAACGCAGTATGTCACTGTTTTGCTTAATCCTTAAGGACAAATCTACCCAGGTACTCTGGGCTCTTGGTCCTCTCCCAAGAAAGAGGGCTGGGAGTTACTCCTTCCTTTTGTGTTTTCTATTCTGTACATGCCTTCATACTTACCACCTCACTGCATAGATTCTTACTTTTGGAGAGGTTATACTTTATGTATTGTTTTGCTAGTGACATCAATAAACAATGAAAGAAAGAAAAATCACCTGTATGACTGAAGCTTAGTAGTCAACTTTCTTTAACATTGCATATTGTTTTCTCAAACTTTTTATAGGGTTTTTTTAGAAGAACAATTCGTTTAAAACTCATCTATGATAAATGTGATCGCAACTGCAAAATTCAGAAAAAAAATCGTAATAAGTGCCAATACTGTCGTTTTCAAAAGTGCCTTTCAGTTGGAATGTCACATAATGGTAGGTAAGAGTGCCCTTAATAATTTGTTTGGTCCTACCCAGAGTCTGCTTCTGAAGCAGGAACTTGGATGGTGTTTTTGCTTGTACATACAAGTTGAACCTCAGATTTTTACAGTCATGTGGGGGACACCATTTTCCCTAATGAGTAGTTAATGTAATTGATACACAGCTGCCAAATGTACTGTTATGAGCTTTACACTCAGTTGTGCTGGATGTCTGTTTGTCCATACGAGTGTTCATTTAGTTGCTTTCTTTACCCAGAACTTTGGCACCATTACTTCTATTGAAACAAGTTTCAATACTGGAAGAATTCTGATCAGGAGCATTTTAGATGAGTAGGAGAACAACT
Source organism: Melopsittacus undulatus (assembly GCF_012275295.1). Taxonomy (NCBI): domain Eukaryota; kingdom Metazoa; phylum Chordata; class Aves; order Psittaciformes; family Psittaculidae; genus Melopsittacus; species Melopsittacus undulatus. Next base: position 78,098,602 of record NC_047531.1, on the reverse strand, counting down.
AGCTCATTGTGGGAGGGAATGACGCAGGATAGAAATCTGTAGGAAACTGGACTTACTATTTTTCAGGTTACAGTGCAACAGCTCTTGGGCAGATGGTTCAGGGAGTGGTGAGGGAGGGCAAAGATCTGTGCTGACTGTGGACCAAAAATCTGGTAGGTTGATTGTTAAATGGAATGGTAAAAATTCTGAGTGATTAGATATTCAGTTTAAAAATTATGTTTTTGTGTTAATGATTTAAGATAAGGCTGGTAAACCTGTGGTTTGCAGGCCAATTTCAACCCACAAGGCAGTTTTTTGCACAGTAGGTAGCTTGCTAAGCAACTTTGGTAAAGAGGGAGAGGCCCAGCCATGAGAAAGCACATTCTGTTCAGGCAGATGACAGTAGTTTGCTTTTCCTACATAGGTCTGATAGTGACAATCAAGCCTGACCCCGAGAGCAGGTGCAATTTGGGAATGGGTAAGAAGTAGGTGAAAATGCTGAGCTGTGGGTTAAGAGACTTCCTGAGGAAAATATGCAGTCAAGATAGGTAGCTGGGTGGGGATGTGGTTGGGGAAGCTGCCTGTGACATAGTAGTCTAGAATCCTAGAATGACATTGGGAGAGTTGACTTTCTGGTTCTGGGCAAGTCTGACTTCCTTGTGGTGAGCCTTGACTGAGATTAAGCTCCACTGGGAGAGAGCTAATAGTCTCTACAAGAGTGGTAGTAACCTTCCTGAAGCAGCAGGCTTGGGGAGAATGCACCAGCCAACAAAGTAACAGCCCAGGGGCAGGAGTTGAACAGAGAGCTGTGCTGGTTGGCAGGAATTAACGTTCAGTTGAAGCTTTAAGTTTCAGTTTAGAGCAGATATTCTTCCACTTTTCCAACAGACCCATGGCCAGATTCCAAACAGGCCTTCCATGTTAGACTTCCATTGAAATTCAAAACCATATTTCACATCATGCCTAGAGTCACCTCCTTATGTCATGAGATATCTCCTCAAGTCAGGAGAAGGTTCCTCAGGCATGTGGAAGGGCTAATTCTGCCTATGCTCTGAATTGCTCAGTCTAAGCACTTAGGTTCTGTCCTCTCACTGGTGAGATGCTGAAACATGGTAAGAGTAACCATCTATATTAGCCATTCTAAAACCTTGCACACCATCAGAGGGTAAGGCCCTTTTTAAAATAGAGCTGGTTTAGTTCTTGACTGAAACTAAAGAAGGATATTGACATGTCTGTTTTATAGTTAAATGGCAAGACCACTTGCCTGAGAAGTGGGAGACCTCCATCCCAGTGGAGTTGCAAACTTATGTCTCCTTCTCAAAAGAATATCCTGATGACTAGATTTGATACTCAGACTCTGTTCTCATCCTCTCCTGTCATGAAGGACTAATTTATTGAAGAAAAAAAAGCATAAAATGCTGAGGCTAGGAAGAGATTTTGTTGACAATAGCCTTTAAGCATAAATCAGAGTCTCTGGTCTGTTTTGTTCTCACTGGACAGTATAGATATGTTGAACTGAAAATGGAGTGCATAAAGAACTGAATGCCCCAGCAGGTTCAAGATCAGCAGTGGGGTTTGGGCCCAACCCTGTTGCAGTGTTCCCTGTGGAGTAACCTTCCAGGCAGATCTCCAGCTGGCATGTGCACTCTCTGCCAGACTCCTGACAGGAGTTTACTTCGTTTTTAGAATTCCCAAGGCATACTTTGAGTTTCGTATTGGGAGCTGTAGAACACAATAAGGAGAGAAAAAAATAAATACAACTACTTAGGTAATATAGAAGGAAAAAAGCATGTGTTCTAGCTCATTGTAGATACCAGGTTGTGTTTTGAAACATCTGATTACCTTCAGATTTTGTCTAAATACTTAATCACTGTGTTAGAAAGGATGAGATTTTTTCACTTGTGAATTTCTCATAATAAAGATGCTGCCTCTATCTCAGTTTTTCTAGTCACAAAGTCTTACTGCTCTAACCAGCAATGTTAAAAGGTACAGGTTTCTGTGTCACTAACATTTATTTGTGTTGTAATGTGTCTTCCCATCAGCAATACGTTTTGGACGAATGCCAAGGTCTGAGAAGGCCAAGTTGAAGGCAGAAATTCTAACAGGTGAAAATTATGTAGAAGATTCAGAAATGGCAGATCTTAAATCACTTGCCAAAAGAATTCATGATGCTTACCTGAAAAACTTCAATATGAACAAGGTTAAAGCCAGAATCATCCTTGCAGGGAAAACTAGTAACAATCCAGTAAGTACTTTTGCAGTAACTTTAAAGTAAAGCTCTCAGGTATATAAGATAATTATAATCATTTTGTGAACTCTTAATCAGATCTACCAGATCTATACTTATTTTGTATCATGTTAATACAGACAATAAATATGTGAAAAGAATACCTGTAGTAAATACGGTTGCTTTTAGCCACTATCAGAATAGTAGGAAACTTAAGGAAAATCAGGTGATTAACTTGTAAATGGAAGCTTAAAATCTTAAATTATAGTAGACACACAAGGGAAAGATAATTAGTTCTTAATTAAAAGAAAGAAAAATGACATCTATATGTGAATATCTCTTGGTATGGGTTGGGAAAATGGTTCCAAAATAATTTATTTGACAGCGGAAGAATAAATCTGTTTTTTTCTGCCCCAAATGCCAGGATAAATCCTGTTATCTTTTAAGGTGTACAGGAGCTCTCCATGACTTCTGTTTTAATCACAACAATATTAATGGCAGGAGGGAAAAGAAAACTTGAGTTTGTAATTCTTTATTTACAGTTGTGGCCACTTCCTCACCTGCCCTTCCTGGTCTTTACTGTATGGTTACCTTGAAAGGGAGAAGCGAGCAAGGTTGTGAAGACACATATGCTGTAGAGGTTATTTTTCTCTTAGGATAATTTAGCCAAGTTCTACCTAATGCTATCACTCGCTTTTTGTTGTGTAGCACATGAGATTGTATAACCCTTGTAAGGACTGACTTTTTTCACTTTATGTGTATGTTTTTAAATTCTGCTGGGATTTATGTTAATTATATGTAGAAGATCGGTCTCTTATTTTACCAACAATTTTAATTTCAGGAGAAATTTGCAGGGAAGAGGCTTTACATATGCCACAATAAAAAAACATGTAACTGTGGGGATGAGTGTTATAAAAATTGTAAGCAAGCTGTCTTCTAAATTGTGGAACTTGGCATATTATAGTCTAGTCTAGCCAAGAATACAGGCTTCTACATTAAAAGAGAGACATACGAGTAATCCCAGTCTTTTTCATTGGATTAAATGGATGTATAAAATAGCACAGGCTTAAAATTTTGGGGGTACAAGCTGACATAAGCCTACAGTAAATACCATGCTTTAACACCTTACCAAGTAGGTATCTGCATAAAGTTCTTTTCACGCTTGTTGCCACATGTCACAATCACAAGTTAAAATATGTATCATACATGTAGGGATCCCAGATCACTTCACCCTAATTGTTGAGTTTCTATTTATGCGATCAAGGCTGGCATGTGTCTTGGTAAATTTACAAGTAAAAATTAAAGAAGAATAAGGCCTAGTATGTTATCAACAGGCTGGTTTCTCATTCTTCAGTACGCAGGGAAGAGAAGAGGTTTTTAAGCTATTTCATAATCTCTTGGGAAAACAAACATTTTAATTTTCTTGTGACTTTTTAACATAAAATTAGTAAAAAAAAGGAGGGGATTTGTTGTTAGTAATTCACCTGCTTCTGAACAATGCATTAACAGCTGATTTACTGAATCCTAATTCCTGTCACCACTATAATTCATTTGAGAATTAACTACTGTTTTTAACAATGGCAAGGTATCATTTTTAAATTTAGCTTCTGATTCATTTGCCACACATATTTTCTGCATAGTGAAATGATGATAAATCCCAAAAAAGATTTACAAGATAGTCTGCATCTTTCAAAGGGTTTAGAAGTGTGTTTATTGCTTTGCCACTTTCCATTCATATCCAGATGCACACAGAAATTTCTGTTCTGTGTGACACCAAGTATAGACGTGAGCTGGAAAGTGTAGCTGCCATAAGCATTTGAAAGTGAACAACTGTGGGAAACTATCATGCTTGACAGTTTTCCAAGTGAAATAAGTGAATTCTGTGAGTTTCTTAACAGAACACTAGGTGTTCCTCATGGTTTGCTTAGCATGTGCGGAACTGGATACATTTTCAATTGCCATGACTTTGGTAGGCCAGGGAGCATTGGGTTTTGTTATTTTCCTTTAGTGGATTGCCCTCTTCAGACATGTATCAAAATATTTTTGAATTCTAATTGTTCTTAGGAAAGTCTGAATACTTTTGCTTATGTGATGTTTGAAGTGACTAGCTCAACAGTTTGTAATGTACATACCTCTTTAAGCTAAGGGGATTATGGAAAACACCAGGATCAAGACTGGAATTTTGTGTTGTCTGATATTCTAGTGGGATTTTGGGTTTAGAGATGACTTAGCACTAATTGTAGCTAGAAAGATGAGTTGAATTTCTGTGGTAGATCAGCTGGGACATGGTCTATGAGAATCTGATAATAAAACACAAGAGTAGTAGAAGATTCATGTTCTTGTACAAATATGCTGTCCTATATTTAAATGACTGTCTGTATTCCCCCTAGGATACTTCAGGAAAGCAACATGATGTGCATCAAGTGTAGTTAGTTTAGGAATCGATAGGAGTGTAGGCAGAATAACGTGGACTTCTGGAGAAGGTAATACAAGTCTTTTGTGAACCTTCTGGGACTTGCTCTAAGATAGATACATGCATACTAAACACAGTACTTCTGGATCTTCACTAGAACTACTACATAGAACTAGATTAAAGCTATGTCATACATATTTACATTTTACTATTTGCATTGTTGTTGGCAGAGCAGACTTAAATGTTGCAGTTTGTAGTTCTATAATACTTGGTATCTCTATGCAGAAATATGAAATAACTCATGGTTTATTGATAGTTGAAGGCTGATCAGCATGAAAGTTAGATTATCAAAATTCCTATTCTTTAGGAAACCAGTGATTAATAACCGTTATTTTGAAACTGAATTAGTTTTGTTTTTTCCTCTGTAGCCATTTGTTATACATGATATGGATACCTTGTGTATGGCAGAGAAGACTCTGGTGGCAAAACTGGTGGCCAATGGAATTCAGAACAAGGAAGCAGAGGTTCGGATCTTCCACTGCTGCCAGTGTACGTCTGTAGAGACAGTCACTGAACTTACTGAATTTGCCAAATCTATACCTGGCTTCTCCAATCTCGACTTGAATGATCAAGTGACACTGTTAAAATACGGAGTTTATGAAGCCATATTTGCCATGTTAGCATCTGTGATGAACAAGGATGGGATGCTAGTTGCCTATGGAAATGGTTTTATAACCCGGGAGTTCCTGAAAAGCCTGAGAAAGCCATTCTGTGATATAATGGAGCCAAAATTTGATTTTGCAATGAAATTCAATGCACTGGAATTGGATGATAGTGATATATCCCTTTTTGTTGCTGCCATCATTTGCTGTGGAGGTAAGCATTGCATCTTTGGTCTTTTAAGGTAGTAAATTTTAATATTCCTGTGAATCAATAATTTTAATGGACAAGATTATATATGTCTTGAAGATTCAGTTCTATCTCTAACAATGTCATCTTGCCTTTTAGCATGTTTCATGGAAGATACTGTGTAACCGTTAGCAGTCTTGATGCTGTATTTGTAGAATTGTAGATGTGCTTGGAATTACTGTTAAGCCTCATTAGAGAGGGGTCTAGCTACTCTCTGTTATCAAAAGTGAGATGTGAAGAGTGTTGGTGGGGTTTTGTTTGGGGTTGGAAAGATTATTTTTTAATCATAGAATGTTTGCGCTGGGAGAGACCTTAAACCTCATCCCACTCCAATCTGCTGCCACAGGCAGGGACACCTTCCATTAGACCAGGTTGTTCAAAGTCCCACCCAACCTGTCCTTGAACACTGCCAGGAATGGGGCAGCCACGGGTTCTCTGGGCAACCTGTGCCAGTGCCTCACCACCCTCTCTGCAATGTCTCCATAGCAGAGGTCCTCCAGCCCCCTTTATCATCCTCATGGCCTCCTATGGACTCATTCCAACAGGTCCACGTCCCTCTTATGTTCAGGTCCCCAGAGCTGAGCGCAGTACTCCAGGTGAAGTCTCATGAGAGCTGAGCAGAGGGGCAGGATCACCTCCTTTGACCTGCTGGTCACACTCCTTTTGATGCAGCACAGGATACAATTGGCTCTCTGGGCTGTGCGTGCACACTGAAGCCGGCTTCAGTTTCTCATCAACCAACACCCCCATGTCCTTCTCCACAGGGCTGCTCTCAATCCAGTCTCTGCCCAGTCTGTATTTGTGTTTATGATTACCCTGACCCAGGTGTAGGACCTTGTACTTTGCTTTGTTGAACTTCATGAGGTTGGCACTGGCCACTTCTCAAGTGTGTCAAGGTCCATCTGCATGGCATCCCTTTGCTCTCACATGTTGACTGAACCACATACCTTGTTGTCATCAGCAGACTTGCTGAGGGTGTACTGAATCCCACTGTCACTGTTGCCAACAAAGATATTAAACAGAGAAAAAGAAAATAAAAGATCAAGAAAGTTCCAACCGCTGCTCCTGCCTGCTGTTCTTGCATTCTGCCAAATTCACAGGGTGTTTCACTGCCCTGGTTGCATCCTTAGCAGTTACAAGGAGACATGCAACCTGTGGACTTTCAGAAGCTTCATGTACTAGTTTAGATAGCAAATCAAGATCCAGTCATGATTTTTTTTTTGCACAATAAATTGGTGTTTTAGCATTTTCAGAAGTGAAGAGAGTTCTTTGAAGGCAAAATGTTTTGTTTTGCTTTGCCCCTCTATCCTCCTCCTAGGAACTAGCTTAAGTTCTCAAGAAGCAGATGTAGTCTGTTGTCCCAGACTTCTTACAGAGAAATTTAATCTGGAGAGTGAAGATGTTACAGGACTAAGTAGATGAAAAAGAGATCATATACTAGAAAGAGTGAAACATCCTTAATAGGGGCTTCTCTGTATCCTGTCAATAACTTGTGCTATGACAGGAACCAAGCCTGCCACTTACGTCTTGCTATATTGCTACCAAACTTCAAGAACTCTCTAGAAATAACCACATGCTTTTTCCATTGTTACTGTTTGAATTCTGTTACCATGCAGAATATAAAACTGGATACTTCTGGTTTTGAGGGTGAGAGAATGGTGGGGGTGTTGTGCTTTTGTGACATGAGCTGTATTTAGTGGTATGAAATCTCAAATAACTGTTGGCATTGATGAAAGTTAGGCAGAAGGGATAAGAAAGACCTTTTGTTTGTTTGTTTTTCTTGTCTTTCAGATTCATTTTGAGCCTCATTACCCTCAGTGTATAATGTAAACATACACTGTAGCCTATGATATAGAACCTATAAAGTAGCTTACTTTAAGAAATAATTCTAAAATTATGACATGTATTCTTTTGCTTGTGTTGAGAACAGATCGCCCTGGTCTTGTGAATGTAGGACACATTGAAAAAATGCAGGAGAGCATTGTGCATGTACTGAAACTTCACCTGCAAACCAACCATCCTGATGACACCTTCCTCTTCCCAAAACTCCTCCAAAAAATGGCTGACCTCCGACAACTAGTCACAGAGCATGCTCAGCTTGTTCAGATAATTAAGAAGACTGAATCTGATGCACATTTACACCCTTTACTACAGGAAATCTACAGGGACATGTACTAAAGATTTTTAGTATTTTTTTCCACAATATTTAAAGACGAGCAATACTAATAATGGATGGGAGCAAAGCTACTTGCACAGTCATCTGCTGTTCACTCAGCCCAGAAAAACCTAATGCTGGGTAGCTGGAGTGTTACACTTCTTTTGGTTTGGGATCTTTTGTCTTTTTTTGCAAGATTTCTGCAGAAAAGTACTGATCATAGTGCTCGTGAAGTGTCTTACAATGGTTCTTTTACTTGGAAATTTGAAGATTGGTAAGGAATACGTATTTGTATAATAAATCAGAATGTTAAGTAACAGCAATGAACAAAATTGTATTTCCTCTTGGCTTAGTCATTTTAGAATTACTGTAACAAATCCCACAAATTCTGTGCAGGCATATGCACAATCATAAAGGTTATGCACTTTTGGCTAATGGTAATTACTGAGAACCAACTAACACTTTTCCTTACAGCAGTCAGTCTAGGTGTATGAAATGCTTGGATATTACTGTACATACACATCTAAAACATTTGAAAGACCTTTAATCCACTGCTGCTTTAATTCCATGAAAGGCAGTACAGCTTCATATAGTATTACATTGGTATACCTTAGGATTAGCCTAGGTGTATCCTAGTAAGGTTACACCTTAGGACTAGCATGTTTAAAAGATGGTTCGTTTATGAAATGGATTGAAGTCTGAACAGTTATCTACAATACAGCAGAGATGCTCCATTCAGCTGTTTCTTGAAGAGTAAATGTGATAAAGCAATGGAACCCTTTTTTCAAGTGTTTTAAGGAAATATGAAAGTGTCCCTGAGGAAAAATGGTGTCATACCATGTGTATTTTGGAGAACTTGTAATAGCTCAAGCAGTTTTGGCTTTAAAATGTTATTTTGTATTAGCAAGAGTTTTGGAGAGACTGAAAACTCTGATCCTGGCCCAGAGAAAAAAATTCCAACTGCACAGCATTCTAGTGCCATGATAGCTGACTCTGAAGATTTGATTGCATAGGAAAGGCACCTTCTTTCTAGACAAGTATCTTGGCAGTACAGAATTGTTTGGATCTGTTTACTTTTGTGATGAATGTGGTGTTTCATTCTTTCCAGTTGTCCACTCAGCTGTATTTCTTTCTGTTCTTAGGCCTTGTCGATGGAAGTATTAGCTAGATTACTTCACCAAATTTTGTCCTTGTGGATAAGGGGAAAATATTACCAAGAACAGCATTTGTAGGTATCGTTTGTGCAATATTGTGAAAGAGAGCACAGTTGAGAGTAAGTTTATCACTGAGAGCAAACTCTGATTTTACAATAGTATGTACTGCTAATGCAAAATAAGCCATAAGGAAAGTGCTTGACTTTGATAAAAGATCCTGTAAAATGGCAGAGAGTACTACACAAAAGTACTAGCTGCATGCAAGACACTGTGCTATTTCTTTTTCTATTTTAATATGGTGACTTCACATTGTTTCCTTATTTTAGTGTTTGTTTCGTAACACAAAGATCTCAGGAGCCAATCTTAGCATTTTCACTATAGTTAAACTTTCAGTGGCACAGGAGAACACTTTGTACTTGTTTTATTGTAGCACATTTGAAGAGTTCAGAATCATACACCTTTACTAGACTAATTAAGTAAGATCATTGAAGTGCGGACATCACACCATGATTCTCATTTTAGTCACTTGTTTCTTTACAGGCCCGCTGGCATAGCTATACACTGGATAAATTACAGGTTTAAAAGCAACTTGTCTTTTATCCAGACAATGGTCATTAGCAGAGGTTTTGGTGTCAGATATATTTAGTGTAAAATATTGAAGCATAGGCCTCAAATTTGGTGACCATTGAGGTCAGGATAGAAGCAATGAAAGCACATGCACAAAAATTTCTCCTCTTCCCTGCTGCCAGTGGGCAACAGAAAGAAATAGCCCTTACATTACAGCTACTTCTAACACTTCATTAAGAGAAGATTGTTGGTCTTAACAGGAAACAGTAGATGAGAAATGGGTTGTCTTTTGTGGTTTACAGCAGTACAAGGTACGCCCTCAGAAATAACAAGAGGATTTTAGCAGTGATGCTGCTTTGTTCTTCCAGTCAGCCATGTTTCACTAGAGGACTGAGGGGTTTGTGATGGCTCTAATACCCAAATGTTTTATTTTCTAAAAAATGTATAAGCTGAATTTTCTTCCCCCAAAGCTTAGATATTTGCAAAGAGCAAATCCCAAAGTCATGTTCCATAGTCTGGGAGTACAGAAGTTTCTCAAGAAACCCAGACACAGTCAGTGTGGACAAAACCTGTTTTTCCTGCTCTTGTTCTCCAAAGTGTCTAAACCAGTTTTCTGAAATCTTAAAAAAAAAAAAATGGAAAATTTCATAACAAGTATATAAATTCTCAGCTAAACTATTAAGAATTGCAAACAGCAAGATGCAGTGGAAGACATAATGTTTAGCTGTATTAGCAGCTGCTTGTAACAGGTTCCTATTATTGGCATTAGTGAAGGGTGTAATTTGCATTTCTCCTGTTCCAGATCCATTTTGTTTTGTTAGTTGAAAACCAGCAAGCATTTTTTGGCTAGCTCCTTGGACACTGAAGTTTGATTTCTGTTTTAAATTCAATTGCAGACCTTTATGAGAAAAAAAAGGAAAGAACACATCTCTGCATTACAGAAATATGAACAAGATGTTAATATAGCCTAAAATTCTGGATGGATTCCACTGCCCACACTGCTGCACTGAGCGCTTACCCACAGCCTCTTTAAAGAGTGGCACAGGGCAGATGATTCACTTCCACAGCGTTAATGGCCGAAACAGGTTCTGAATTTCTACCTTCCACTTTTAATGAAGTACATTCACTACTTCAGTAGGTGACTGCAGTAGGCTTTTGCCATTTCAGACTGACCCCATTTGTGTTCCTTTCTTGGAAGTTCAGAATCTGAACTAGTTTGAAATCTATTACTGAGGAGCCTTCAGCATCTCCATCTTATACATGTTGTCCAATACTTTAAAATGCCCCTTCTGTGGAGGGAAATAAAGGGATCAGACTGTAGAATTAAAAAAGTATCGAAGATTTACTGACTTGTTAGGTACAGTTTTAGTCTGATTCTTACCAATGTAACTGCTATCATAGCACTGAAGTGCTCTGGTTAGCAATCAGGTACCCACAAACAGGTTGAGACAAGAGACAGCAGATGGATAGAGAAAAATCCTAGGAAACAATGGTACAACTTAAGTTCTCAACAACCATACAGATTGCTCATTTTTTGACGGTTGTTTTGGGGGGGTTTATTTATTGGGATGCTCTAGGTACTTTGACAAGGGGAAAGAAAAAACCCCAAAGTTTTCATGTCCAGTATTAGGGAAATCTGATGTTCATTTGTATCTCCCTCTTAGATATTTTCCTTAAAGGTGTACTGTCTTCAGTGTAACAGCACACAACTGCTGTTTAAAAGCAAGAATCAGTTACATTGTACCTTTTTAAATTTCAGAATCCCTCATCTATTTTCAACACCAACTGACAGACAATAGGTAAAAATGTCAAGAAATTGAATCTTTCTTTGCATTTAAAGAAACCTTTTTTATTTAATTGTAATTTCTATGTGCCTTTGTGCTTTGGTTCTAGCCAGCTGCTAGGAAGCTGAAGTGTTGCCAAAGAGTGTATTTTTGCCTCATTTCTGGCCCGCACAGATTTAGGAAATACCAGCAGTTGCACTAAGTCTGTTCTCATGAGAGAGCTAGCACAAGTTTGCATATCAAAGAGCTTATAATAAGCATCTAAACATTTGTTTGTTTATTCAAACTGCTAAAACTTGGGGAGATTTACGCATCACGGGAGCTGGGTCACATACTATTGAATTGAATTTCCGCCTTAATTTCTAATGGAAAGCCTGGAAGACTTATGCACCATCTCAGACAAAGCAGTTGGAGATTACACTGTAGCTGCCTGTACTGTATTTGAAGAGGAACAATTTCAGCCCTGTCTCTCCTTAACAGGATCCCTCTTACTTGGTTGAAAACCTGCAGCTACACTGAACAAATACATTTGCAGCTATTCTGATACTGCTTAGACATGAGGTCTTTCTTACAAATAATGGTCCTTCCCTGAAAGCCCTAATCCTTTAGTAAGTGTTGAAATGTAAGGTGTAGCATGGCATCTAGTGCTTGCTTGTATCTCAAGTGCTTTCTTGATAGTCCATTGCATATGTTGGGGTTTTTTAATCTAGGTTTAATCAGCTTTATTATCCTCCTTTTACTAGAGGTTTAAATTATATGTGGGTTTGATCTAAGGTTATTGATATTGTTATGTGTTGTGGGATTTATTGTTTAAAATAATGTAATACCATTTCTTTATGTTTCAATTTGTAAAATACAAGAAGATAATTGCAGGGTATAAACTTTCACTAAATTATATTACAGAGATGCTTTAAGAAAAATATATAAATTATTTAATTTAAATATATGTTTCATACTTTATCTTGTGAACCCTTTTGTACAGTGAGGAAAGATGTACTTTTATGAGGCAAGGATAATGGGCCTGAAGTCAAGGACAAACTGCTATTTATCCCTGTCGTTATTAATGTACCATTTGTGAAGAAGTATGACAAATTCTGCAACCTATCAGTGTTTGGTATAATTGTAACAACAGTTTAGAATATATTTTCACATGGAACATAGACTTTCTTTTATTCAGTTTTAATAAAAGCCTAGGTGAAGAAGAGCTGCAATCCCAAAATCGAGTTGGTATTTTTAATGTTTTAAATCAAGTTGACTGATGGGAGAGTTTCTAGCACAAGATGCTGAAATGCCATTACTGGCTTTTCTATAGGAGTGTTCCCTTGATGATTTTTAGTAGAGATGAAGTCAGAATCTGTTTTTAGGGATTTTGTGTCCTGTGATTCAAGTGTGACAGTCTGTGCCTACAGCATTCCTGATAACAAATTGTGGTACCGAAATACTTTTAAGTTACCTTTTAAAGGTATACCTCTTATTTTGCTGCAGTCGAAACGTAGCATCTGGTACAAGCACAGTGTATTATGAATGTTCCACCTGCGATTTATACTTAGTGCATTTTATTTGTAATAGATAGTATTTTATTTCCCCAAATCACTGTAACTTGCAATCTTCACTTGCTCAGTGTCGCCATACACGTATATTGCCTACTAAGATGTTTGTGTCATATTGGTGAAAGCTCTGCTGGACTTCCTTGTGCCAACCAACAGCTACTTCTTTTCTGAACTTCATAGGCAGCAATGATAAAAACCCCTGTAAAAGGTACTAGCAGATGTCACGTTACACTGTAAATACCTGATACAAATTCATTGTTAACTAAACCCATCCTAGGGCAAGGGTGTTGCCTCTTTTGTTTTCTGTAATGTGCTTACAGGGGTTTTTAATCTTTTTCTGCTTCTGAAGCTGTTCTGGTTTGTTTTTCTTAAACACCTTTTGTGCTTGTTGATCTTGTCAGATTCCATTGCCAGGGTGTTTCAAAAGAGAATTTCTATTGCAAGGACCTCAATTTCAGATGAGTTGCCCCTGCCCAGGGGATAGGCTGCATACACAAAAGAGATTAATCTGATTACTGGTTGGGCCTTAAACAAGGACTGCAAGATCAAGCATGAGGTACTTAAAATTGGTTTTGAGTATTTTGGTATGTTTTCTTAGGCTGGATATGCAGTAATCCCCATTGTGGAAAAGACACCAACCGGCCTTATGATTAATGCAAGACATTTCCTGGCATTCTTTACACTTGAAAGGAAAAAAAGCTGGCGGCATGGGAAAACACAGACCATCCGCACTGTTGGCAACGTGCGAATACTGCATCCTACACCTAACTGTGTAGGAGTGCCGTGTAATCATTCAAAACGTGTTTGTGCCGTGCAGCATCAGAAGGTTACCAAACCTTCTGGTGGGTGATTCATATGCAAATAACCATGCAGAGCACTGTTCAAATCCATGCTTTGTTACCTCTGGCACACTGGGATATTCTAGGTGCAATTTGCCTCGCAGTACTGTAGGGTTGCCTTTGTGGAGACAAGGTGCCTTTGCTGTCCTGTTAGTAAGAGCTGTTTGTGGTGCCGTGCATGTATTCAGGTATCTGCAGGCACTCGCCAGCAGTGCTGCTCAGCAGAGGGTCACTGAGGAGCCTGCTGCGGCTCTTCTGCTGCTGGTGCTTCTGCAGACAGCAGCAAGGAGCTGCTTCTGATCAAATCACTCCCCTGGGAAGTGAATCCTGGGGGTTAGGTGGGTATGTGAAACCATGGCTCTGTCTCAGTAGCCACAAGTACTTTCCTCTGGTTTCAGAAGTGGACGAACACTTACAGCTTTAGTTATTGCTTTAGTCTCAACAAATCTAATCAATGTTTTGATATTACGGATTTGAACAAGAACACCCCTTGTGACTGTTTGACCAAGTCTGGTTTATCGGCTATGAAGGTGAGCTGTTTCATGTTGCTCCTGCTATTTCACAGCTTTTGCAAACAATGGCTCTAAATTTTGTTTAGGAATGTAACACAACAGTTTAATGACATCATGGTGTTAACACCCTTTATCACATCTTAAATGGTCTTATATCTGATGTGACACAAAAAAGCACATTTTTGTTAAGGTTGCCAAACCCTAATTACTGCAGCTAACAAGTGTTTATAATTAAACCAAGATATCAATATTAAAGAATAACAAAAACCAACAAAAACCAGATCATTGTTTCCAGTCACCTCTAGTTTTAGGTTTTGGGTACGTTTTATGACAGTAAATACGGAACCTACAAAGAGCAGCCGTTTTTCGCAGGGAGTAATCAAACCTAATTCTCATGGAATGCTTGTTTCCCAGTAAAATACCACTAATTCAAGCCAAGTTCCCAAGTTTCTTTCTGTCGGAACAATGCAAATGACATTTTCAAGAAGGAACAGAAGCCCTGGTCTTGCAGGGATTTGTGGGAAAGACTTGCACTTGTGAATGTAAAAATGACACATGGTTAAATATGATGATGCATTCTCAAATGTTACCAGCCTTCTGATCTAGGATGACACAAACTTGAACTAAACGTTTTTCTTCTTTTTTACATTCTGATTTTTTCCTGTCTCCTTTAAAAACAAGAGGTTGAATTCATAGTGTTTGTATAGAGACTGGTAGGAACCTATGTGCTTTAAAAAAGAGTAACCCTTTAAGACTGTAAACACAGGTAATTTGAAATACGGATTTGCCTTAATGGTTCAAGAAAAAAATAAAGTATTTTTAAAAGTGAATTTAATGACTTGTGCTGATCTTTTATTTCTAGGAAAGTAATTCACTGTAATGTCATGGGTTTGAGACACACTCGTTACCCTCTGATGGATGCTTCTTGCACATTATCCAAAGCAGCTGCCAAGTCTTAACTGAGTCCTTCATTCAGTGACCATGCCTGCATGGGTAACTTTTATGTACACAAAAGTAGTTGTGTTCTTTACCCTCATACAACCACTGGTGATCTCACCTGATAGCTTGTGTAAATGTTTGCAATTGAGACCTGAGGATGGTGACACCCGTCACTCCTTCCACAACAGCACCAGTGGCACGAATCTGTCTTTTGTTGCTGCTCTGCTGCATATGAATTTGAATGGTTTTGCCTTAATCTGATTTGCCTTCATTTGGTGTACAAAGCCCTGCTTCAGAAAACTCTCAGCTGCATAACTTTATACCAGGGAGTAATCGTGCTCATTTTTGTACTAACAAGAGTAGATAAGCAACCTTTGTTGGGATTGGTGCCAAGATTGTTTTGGGTTAGCATCAAGTATCTGTTAACAAATTGTATTAAGTATGTTTGCTACATAATGTGTGTATTGCAAGGACATTTTGAAGGCATCTTTAAAGTGCTGATACTTACAGATTTACTGTTAGACACACCTTTTAAATTAGGAATGTGTGTGCAACATACATATATACATTGTATCCATAATACATTTATTATAATATATATATATATTTCATCAGTTTTTCTGCTGACCCACAGTCCTGCTCTGTGCTTCCATTCTCATTCACTGTACAACCAGCTTAAGACATCTGGTCGAGTTTTTGTCCAGAGAAGCTGTGGCTGCCCCATCGCTGGCAGTGTTCAAGGCCAGGATGGATGGGGCTTTGAGCAATCTGGTCTAATGGAAAGTGTCACTGCCCATGGCAGGGGGTTGGAACTGGGTGAGCTTTAAGGTCCTTTCCAACCCAAATCATTCTATGGTTCTGTAACTTTACAAACACTGAATCCACTTTTACATGTAGTGTAGCATGCTAACCAGTTTGATGAGCATGGCTCCAGTGTGTCACAGATTACTGTTTTCCATCAAGAATCTGGGGATTTATTAAGCTGGTAAGAGTGATGGAGCAAAAACTGCAGCAAAGGATAAAGAATCACATTTCTTCCTCAGCTGTGCTCAGCACTGAAGTCCTTATTTTTGAGCAGCAGAAAGTACTTGGAGAACCTGATGAAACCAAATTGCAAAGGTTGTTCTTATCTTGAAGAGTAGGCCTTGTGGCTGGTAAGTTGGGCACGATGGCATTTGGCCCATGAAATCCCATATATACCAGAATTATGATACCGAGGCCATAATGCTCACGTTCAGTGGGAATATGAGAACACGGAATACCTAAGTTTTAAAAGCTGGGCACAGATGATAATCCTTTGTCATTTCAGGAAACACTATGTTGCATATAGGTCAGCCTTCTTTCCCAAAAACATGGACCAGAAGTGACAGAACATATGTGATGGCCCCGGCCTACTGAACTACTTCGTGGTACTTGCTGGAAGTGTGCTTTTCTTCACCTAAAAGGTATGCAGAACCATGTACTGTGAAGCAGAGGTATCCTTAACTTGGCTTTTTGTACTGTACTCAAGATAGATAAGTGAGTTGTACTGGGCCAAAGTAAAAATCCTGTAGTTACAGATTCTGTTATCTTTCAATACGTGAGTCTACTCCCTCTTCACCATTAAGCTGTGGTTCAACTTAATAAGTACTTAAAGGCATGGTCATTTCTGAGAGCTTGAAGTGATTCTTGTATCTTAGCATGATGGCAAAGATAATAATTATGATTAAGTTAACTGCATTTTTCTTAAAGGGCACAGATGAGGTTGAACAGGAAAGAGAATAGCTCAGAGACATGAGAAACTTCCCAGCACATTAGTGGGTGCATTTCCTACTGCCAAAACAGATTGGGTGTCATACAACCAAAAGGCACATTCTCATTTAGATGGGAACTGTGCTAGCCAGGCTTTTAAAGCCTATTTTCAACCTAAGAGTTAAGATGCAACCTGCTGCAAACATTGTGAAATACAGGAAATAAAATGTTTTAGAAAATCATTTTCTGGTATAAACATATTATATGATCTCATGTAACTGTTGCTTTCTGTCAGCTTGATTATAACACTAGAATTTTAAGGTGGAAAAGTGCTGTGATTCTTTTTTGAGCATCGCTCATTCTCTTTACAGTCGATATTTTAAGCATGGGATGTCCTTCTGTTACTCGTACAGGGCAGATAGGTACACTACAGCTTTTAAGCAGATAGTACACTTACAGTTTTTTGGTGTGGCTAACATGAAAATGAAATTTCCAATTTTATATAAACTTAATATCACTTTCTTTAAAAGAACAGGCTCTGGTTGCTGCCAAAAGAAAGCTGAAATTTTGATTTTTTTACATGTATCTTTTTCCCACAATTAAAGATATATATATATATTTTATGTCTTAAGGCATCTAAGAGCTTGAAAAGGGTATGAATAAGTCCATTATTGCTTCTCTAGTAACTGCAAGAAATTCCAGTCCTTGACAGGACACCAGTATACGAGGTTCAGAAATTAAGACAATTTTAGGATACCAACATAGCTTAAAGATCTAAAAATAACTCACTGAAATAATGTTGATTTCTTTTAACAGACACACTGTTCATTCTACTAAAATGATCAAGTTTAGAAGCTGACATACAACAAATGATGGGGATGGAAGAGTTGAGCAAAAAGATGTTAACCAAGGCATTAACAGGTTCTGAACCACTGGCTAACACATGATTTCATGGTTAAGGAGCATTCTAGACATATCCTTAAGGTGTGGGACTAAGTGGTTTTTACATAAATGCCACTTAATCTTCCCTGTAATTAAGACAAAGTCAGTATAGATAATTGTGAACCTAATTTTTGAGCTAAACCAACTGCTGTTTTCCCAACAGACTGAAACCCCTATACTCGCTGCAGTTTAATTGCCCTGTCCAGGAAAGAATTAAATGTATTAGCTGGACTTTTCTATTTCCAGATTAATTGATGTGACAGTGAAAAGGAAGTCATCTTTACTTGTAAGTATAAACCAGGTATATTAAGGATCCTCTCCTGTTGCTGTATTTATATGGGCTTAGAAGATCAAGGGGAAAATTACTGCAACTGCAAGTAACTTGTATCTTTCTTTTATTATTATACTGGTATTCTATTACAAAAGCACCTACTTTCAGAAGTCTAATGCTGTGATAGTATTGATATTCTAATCTTGAAGAACCTAAGTATTGCTATGGGTATTTGTGACATTTTCTTATAACTATTTTATTTTAGACTTAAAAATAAAGCTTTGAATTCCATGCTTACTGTAATCTTATCAGGACAGCTCTGTCATGTTAACAATTGGTGTACACTGACTTTCTTGGATGTATACTGAATTAAGCCAGATAAATCTGTCCCAGATTTTCATAACACTGTAGGAGTGTCAAGAACAATACAAAACATTAAACTAACAAATGTGAAAACTGGGACATGGCTCCTATCCTATACACTGTTCAGTTTTTTACTACATGTGCTTTGCATGATGACAACAGGCTTGTCTGCCTTTCTTTCTGGCTCTTCAACACCTTCAGGCCATACTGCTGGCACCGTAATCGCTGCATGACAATGTTTGAAGCCTAGCCAATTGTAAGGAAATGTGTAACTGCGCTCTGTAGTAGTGAGATGATGAAGGTCACTTCTTTAAAAGGAGCAACATAATAGTCTCCAAAGGGAAAGAGGAGAAATCCTGGCCAAAAAACTGTCTCTCTCGGTCGTTCAGTGTTTATGCTTTTGTATGTGTTTTTTTGCTGGAGGATTTTTCTTGGGGCTTCTTTTTATCCATATCTTCTTGTATTTCCAAAGGAAAGGCTTTTAGGTTTTCATTCACACAAGGGAGGCAGAACCTTTTGGAGTAGAACAGACTACATTCCTGTAAAGAAAGTAACATTATTAGCAGGATACACAAAATGGAACTGCTTCCGTTCCAGTCTCATTAAACCACATTTATATTTAGAATTATTCTAAATTAAATTCTTCTTCTAGGTTGAAATATTCCAGCAATTTTGCTTCTTCCTATTCAATAACTAACATCTGGTTGGAGCTAACTGATTGAAAAACAAAAATGTTGGGTCTGTAACACTGCTAACCAAACCAGTTATGAATGAAACCTGTCAGATCACAGTGTTATTCCACTTCAAGAGCAGGGAAAATACCTTCTTTGTGTACCACAGCTTTTATACTTTGCCATCAAAAGTTCAGAGAAGAGACATCAGCTCAAGCTTTAGCCCCATGTATGTTTTTAGTTTCTAACCAGTGAGTACATTTATTCAAGGTAAAGGTGGGTAAAGGATGAAATCTCAGTTTAATTGTCTCAGCCAATTTACAGTACAGAGTTTGGACAACTGGAAGAGACGCTTATTAATGTATTATTCCTTTGCCCTGCAGCAAGACTGAAGTCCATGGTTCTCCCGGCGTGCTGATCACTAAATTCCAAATAGGATTTAATGTGTAAGCTGGTCCTGGTATTGCTGATGGATTATTCTTGGGGATTTAAGCATGAATAATGATATCAATTTAGATGGCTGAGGACATCTTTTGGGGAGTAATGGATTCCATTCCATTTTTCCTAAATAGCAAAGTTTTTTCTTGCCATGGTCATTTGTGGCTGGCCTTTCTCTGGGGGCTTGGCTTGGCTGTTTCTGTGCTTCTGATCTTCCTTTTGTATCCCTTGTCACTACTGAGACTTCAGCAGTAGATGATTTTATCACGGTCTCTATCAGCCTGCTTCTGTGCAACTTTCAAGCCCAAGGAACAACTCTTCTTCACCCATTGTTTGTTTCTGTGCTGACTGCAAGGCACCTTTGTATTGAGAGCTAGTGTGAGGACTTGGTTTCTGAAAAGCCCTGAAACTGGATTCCAGTTGCACAACCTCCAGAGCCTATTGTTTTTTGTCTCTTGGTATCCCTAATACTTTAAGCTGCCAATTAAAAGTGAAGATTAGAGTTTAAATTGGCCCTGCTATTCTTGTTTGTATTGCAAAATAACACACAGCTCCCCTTGCTTCCAGGTTAAGTTTATGGCTCCACAGTGATGGCCACTGCACCACCAGGCAATAACAAAGCAGGGGAGAGGCTTTTCTTCTGCAGATGGGGAACTCCAGTGTCAAGGCGCAGCTCCTCACAGATATACAGGTACTCAATTTACATTCTTTTAGCTGAAATAAGCTGCCAACTTTGGCCAGTGGGACTTAGACAAATGATGAATGTGAACCACTGCATATCTGAGCACTGGGCCCATCACTGTAGAACCATGAACTTAACCTGGAGGCAGGCTGTGGAATCTGAGTGGTGAGGCACTGGAACAGGTTGCCCAAGGAAGTGGTGAATGCTCCATCCCCGGCAGTGTTCAAGGCCAGGTTGGACAGAGCCTTGGGCAACATGGTCTAGAGTGAGGTGTCCCTGCCCATGGCAGGTGGATTGAACTAGATGAGCTTTAAGGTCCTTTCCAATCCAAACCATTCTGTGTTTCTACGATTATTCAGCCTAGCTGTTGCTTTAAAGGCCTACAAATTACCCTTAGTATGTATAGACAAGCCCTTCTTCGACCATTATCCTGATAGGCTTCAGTGCTTAAATGGAAAATTCTTTAACAGGTTTCACCTCTTCCATGACCAAGGCAGGACAAGGCCATTGGTCCAACTTCAAACTTAACAATTCGGTTCAGGCTAAACTGTGCTGACAAAGCATACTGCCAGAGTTTATTTCTGTTGTGACATGGATCATGTCTGAAAGTAATATACGCAGGGATAGTATCTTTATCACACTTGTAAAGGAAGTTGTATGTAAAGGAAAGGTTCTGCCTGACCGTGTCCAGGACTGACCCTGCATGACTGGAAGTTGAGTGGAAAGTAGCTGTAGTGTTACATTTATCACTTAATACCTACAGTCATATCCAAGGTCAATATCTAGTCACTGTCTGCTGAGATGAGCAATAAGAGATGAAACTTGCTCCCTGTCCTACTTTCTTCTCCAAAAGACACCTCTTTTCTTTACCTACGTTTAACAAGTGTTGCAATAAAAAAGAAATAACTGTTTTAAATGACTAATATGGTGAGATGGTATCACTTCCTCTTCTGTTTTCTGAAAGGGAAACAGGAAGAAGGGCACTCAAACTTCCTAAGGACTTCTAAAAGCATTTTTGTTATCTTCCTTTCTGTGGGGTTTTGTCATGTTTGAAGACATTATAGACAATAATTAGGATTATTTCCAGTTGGACCACAAATAACAACATTTACCAATACACTGTGATAAGGACTGGTTCACTAGGGTGATGGACACTGCAAGCTGACTGGAGCAAATTAACTGAGTGAGGCTTAAGAGAATATTTGCAGAAGTGAGTTTATGAGCATTAAACAGAGCAGTTGTTAAGTCCTGACTTTCACTGGCAGAGCAGCTGTGAGGGAAGCCACTTCAGCTAACAGGTTGTCTCATGAAAAGCCTAAAACCTGATCTGTATCTAAGCCTCCTTAGATACAAAAGCTACAAGTTAGTCCAATTTTGAGTCAACATAAAAATGAAAGCAACTTGCCACTGAAAACTTTCCATCACTTTGGTCCAGCTTCTTTGCCAAAGAGGCCCAAGAAAGCACCATTTTCTTCGGTTTCAATTGTTACATTACAACATTACGGACAGATTCGGAACAGGACTGAGTTGATCTACTTGGGTCAAGCACAAGCAGGAACCAAAACCAATCCCCAGAGATATTATCCTAATTTCATCTCTCCCTACTGCCTTGGATGAGTCTTTGCTTCTCTGGACTTTTAATTTTCCTTACATGAAAGAGGAATAGTATGTGTTTACCTACTTTGTGATGTGGGTGTTTAAAGCACTAATCTTCAGTTTTGCAGATCTCTTTCAATGTTACCTAAGCAGTATTGCTAAATACATTTTGAAACCATAGTCATAGATGTGATTCACTATCTGGTCTGGCCAGTTTGGTAAGAACTTTATTCTCAAGTATTTGCAATCAAGGTTTTGCTTTGAGTGATATCATCAGGGGAATCTTGAAGACTCAGATAACAAGAAGTAAATGATTGATATATTTCCACAATGGGCTAAATAGGCAGGAATGTCAAAAAGATTAGAAGGGGCTTCTATTAGCTCATTGCTAACATCCTCTTTCCATTGCTATGCCCTATATTAACAGAAATAATTAATAAATATTTTAAAAAGAAAAAGCCTCACCTTCATTCAGAAATGCGCAATGTGGAGAGAAACTGAGAGGCTAAAAGGCTGCATTTCTGACAGATTCAACTGCCAGACTTGGAAATACAGGTTGAATCCTTCCGAAATTCAAGAAAATACATTTGGGAATGAAGATAGCTAAATGTGCTCAAGTTTGCCCAAAATGTGCCTGAACTGCCAATCTTCTGCTGTAAAAAAGAGGGCTAAACCTGACATGTCAGGGCAGGAATTAAGCTCATAAGCCCAAACTATCTGACTAGTTGCATCTGCCTCTACAACCGGCTCTGTGGGGAGTGAGTCAACTTCCAGCCAAGACAGTGACATTGTCACTAGGAGGATCTTGCTCACATGTGACCTCTGCCTCCACACAACTGCCTTTAGCTACTTGGCGCTGGAAATTTGAGCCCAGCTATCAAAGACGTAACCAGAGAGCAGTGGTACTTCATCTGACTCCCACATAGTCCTCAGGTAGTTCCAGAGTGGAAAAAAGTAATCTGTTACAATCCCTAGTCTGACGTTCTGATGATTTTCATTCATTTAAATGACAGGAGAGACTTCAGAAATAGGAAACAAATTCAATCAGGAGCAAGGTGCTATTCCACACTCCTCTTAGGACAGGGGGCCAAATCCATCCGTGGTGCTAACTCCCTGTAAATCAGAATAGCAGCTAAACTTGTCCAAGTGTGCCAATTTACTTTTGGCTGTGTTTGTCCAACCCTCTAAATTTTGTCAGTGTAATCTGACCCTTTGTTTTGCTCAAGAGAATTTCCTCAAGTCCCCACGCAGAAACTGTCTGGCACTGGCGTATGAGCTGTCTCAGTTGCCCAGATTACCTCACCTCATGCTCTGAGGAGGCCAGGAGTGTTAGTTTGTCCCTCCAGAGCTATAACTGGCCACCAAACATGAAAAACAAATGCATAAATAAATCTACATCTTCACAAAGTTTTGAGCAGGTCTGTTTGTTTTAAAACTCCCACTTCCAGCTACCTGCTGGAGCTGATCCCTAACCACTGCAATTGCAGAGCAGGCTGAAAAGGTTGAATCTGAAAACTGCAAAAGCTGACACTGAAGACCCAGGTGTGCTCTTGCTAACAGCTCATGCTACTAGCTGCACTCTTAGATTTAAGCTTGTTACTCTAGGATAGCAAACAACCACTTTGAAAGAGGAGGCTGGGATCTGGCTGGCATTAGGGTAATGGTGTTTGGCATAACAGATACATGCCGCTGTCCATGTAAACAAGCCAGTGATGTCTCCTCGTGGGTTGAATCATACATGAATCCTGACTACTGCAGTCCCAACTCTCTTTCAACCACAGAACTGGCTTGCTGAGGGAAAGGAGTGGAGCCTAAGTTTTCTCAATTCATTTTCCTGCCTCCAAGACACACAGTACAGCCACCAGACACTGATAATTGTGTAATAACTTGTCTTCATTTTTGCTTTGAACTCTCAGCAAACAAAGGGGCCAGTTCTGCACTGAGGAGAAGGAATTAAGACAACTGTAATTTTACACCACCTGTCTGGACCGCACTCAGATTTCATAGTTTTAAGGTTGCCTACCAACCGCTACTAAAGGGCATCCTTCTTCAGAGAGCTATCATGCCACTTCACAGCTCTCCTCTCTGCTCACTTTCTAAATTAACTTTTGCAAATAGGATGGTAGCCCTGTGCTCTGGACAAACCTAACAGTCTATGGATAGAATCATAGACTGTTTTGGT
Organism: Melopsittacus undulatus; assembly: GCF_012275295.1. Lineage (NCBI taxonomy): Eukaryota > Metazoa > Chordata > Aves > Psittaciformes > Psittaculidae > Melopsittacus > Melopsittacus undulatus. Next base: position 78,074,698 of record NC_047531.1, on the reverse strand, counting down.
TTGGAAAGGACCTTAAAGCCCATCTTGTTCCAACCCCCTTGCCATGGGCAGGGACACCTCACACTAGACCATGTTGCCCAAGGCTCTGTCCAACCTGACCTTGAACACTGCCAGGGATGGAGCATTTACCACTTCTTTGTACAACCTGTTCCAGTGCCTCACAGTAAAGAACTGCTTCCTTATATCCAACCTGAACTTCCTGTTTAAGTTTAAACCCATTGCCCCTTGTCCTATCACTACAGTCATATTCCCTTTAGAGGCAAAAAAGAAAAATCTGTTGTTGGGTATAGTACGATCTACTGAAACTTTAAGGTCGTGAAGTGACATGTGATCTGCCTTGCATTTCCCTGTGCTAGGAAAGTGGAAAAGAATACTCATTGTGAGGCTGGACTGTGCTCATCTGTAAATAGGACACTTGAATTGCTGATCATTTTCTTTTAATACAAAAAGCTTTAACTGTGGGGATCCACAAGAACATACAATTAGCTTGCCTTACAAATAGGCTGTTTGGTTTTTTTTCTGTTTGGTCTTTTCCAACAGGTCACCGGGACTGCAACAAAAAGAAGTGATTGAAGAAGCTTGTTTTACTTGTTACTTACTGTACCAACACACACTGATCTGCGACACAGACTGCAATGAGACCCAAGGATGAGGAATTTGTCCTTGTCAGGGGTGAAAGGATCCTTCATTACATAGCTTTCTTCCAAAAGTCTATAAAAAAAAAGGAGATTAATTTCAGGCTTTTAAGGGTACATTTCACAGTAGGGGAGAGTTGAAAGGCTGGGGCAATTGTGGAGGCTGGAAAGGTATCAGCCCTTTCTACTTGACTTCCTTGGCCTAGTGTTGCACATGAGGCAATGTAGCTCATATGCAGCTCCTTTCCTGTTCAAATACCAACACTGTGGCTGCCTTGAGTCCTATACTGCACTTCTTATGTGTCTTCTAAAACTAGGGGAATTGGTGATCCTTTTAACATTATCTTACTGTGTTCTCCTCAGTGCTCTACCTTGAAGTATTTTCTTATCTTCCATATTTTTGACAGGTACACCTTAGCATGGCCAACTTCAGTACCTTGTCAAGTTAGCATTTATTAGAAGTTCTATTCCAAAGCTGTGTGCATGACAGTATAGAAACTTTTTACTGCTCTTACGTCACTGCTGTAAAGCTACAGTTCCCACCTCTTGAAAGCTGGAGCTACTGGCACAGAGCTTTGCAATGACGTGGAATATGCTTACTTTATGTCACAGACTCTACTGTTTGCTTCAGGGTATTAAGGGAGTGTATTTATTAATAATTTGGCAATCTGCTTGGGAAAGACTAAGACTTTATTCTTCCTGTGAGCTCCAGGCAAAGCATTACAGAAGCCACTTGTGTGCCTGTCTGCACACGGCATCCTGCAAGGCTGGCTTATTGTTGGACTTAAATCAAACTTGGATTCTGTAGTAACATGGAGTACAATATATATTTTAAAAGGTATTCTTTTAATTCATATTGCCTTCTCCTTGTCTACATACATACACACTTATGTGTGCATCTCCGAGTGTATTCCTTTTTCTTTTTCATCTCCACTCAAACAAGAAATGGTATGGCTCAAGCCTTCTGTAGGAAAGATCAGGCATTTTATGATTGGAGATCACCTTGTCAACAAGTCTCTCAATATACAAAGACTGGATTACCTTTGCAAAGTTCCCCTTGCAAGATTCACAGTCTTAATGTAGTCATCATCTGTGCAGAGACCTGGCCATTATACAAGCCTTTATGTCTGGCATATGTTTCTCGCATCAATTGCATTTAGGGCATATGAGTAGGCCAGAAAGAAAGCCAATAAAGGTAATGTGTAAAGCTATTTCTTTTATGCATGTATAGAATTATTATGCTTCAGCATTATTCTTTTGCTTTTTGAATCCCAGTTACCTAAATAAAGCTGAGATGATAACAGAGAGCTTGGATAACCTAAAGTTAAGATTATGTTCAGCATTGACTTAGACTTTTCAGGAATGGACCTGATCAAAGGTAGGCCACTGCTCTGCTGAGTAGAAGAGAGAAAACCAGTAGCAGTGTGGGATTTGGCATGATAAAAATAGAGCTGCCCAAGAAAAATGGCCCAAGCAGGTAGTGATCAAGAGCTGTGTCCATTTTATAAGAAATTAGCAGTCTTAGTAGGGTGAAACACTGAGTACATGCCTGACTTCCAGTTCCAGTGAGTTCCTGGCCATGTTTGCCTGATGGGTTTGTTGACCAGGATGGACACAACAGAGCAATTCGTACATTTAAAGCTAACTGCTTTATGCAGTTTAATGCCTGCAGACAGTATTGTAATGGCATAGTTTCTGGTCAAACTATCCCTACTTTGCAGAGATGGAAAAGGCTTTGGTCTCCTAAAATGCAAATTTGCACTACATTTCCACACACATAAGTACCACACAATGTACCAAACAATTGTCTAATTCATGCAAAAAAGCATGGCTGCTCAGAACTCCAAGTTAAACATCTCTTAAAAACTGTTTTTACTGTATGTATTTAATTCTGTGTTTATATGTTTCCCAGCTGACACAGCTGAACGGAAAGGGCTATTTGCAGAACTGATAGGCTGACAATCAACAGCATTCTAGTTAGAAAATAATGATATAGTTGTATTCTAGGGTGGTCAGTGGGGTTACAAAATAAGTTGAATGAAAATCTTTGCATGGTGTTGATGCAGATTGGGAAAACTGATTTTTGTCTTTGCTATCAACGCTGACAATTTTTAACATTTCTTCCCTTTAGAAATAGGTCACTTTAAGTACCAAGCCCCACACTCAAGGGCAGTATGGTATGTTAGAATCATAGAAAGGTTAGGGTTGGAAAGGACCTTAAGATCGTAAAGTTCCAACCCCCTGCCATGGGCAGGGACACCTCACACTAAACCATATCACCCAAAGCTTCGTCCAACCTGGCCTTGAACTCTGCCAGGGACGGAGCATTCACAACCTCCCTGGGCAACCCATTCCAGTGCCTCACCACCCTAACAGTAAAGAATTTCTTCCTTATATCCAACCTAAACCTCTGTTGTTTAAGTTTCAACCCATTACCCCTTGTCCTATCACTACAGTCCCTAATGAATAGTCCCTCACCAGCATGCCTGTAGGCCCCCTTCAGATACTGGAAGGCTGCTATGAGGTCTCCACACAACCTTCTCTTCTCCAGGCTGAACAACCCCAATTTTCTCAGCCTGTCTGCATTCATGCACTGTATGTCATTCCATGGTACAAGGCTTCTAATGACCACAGCATAAATGAAATCTGTAATATGAAAGACTGTACTTACACAATAGAGCGTGTGTATGGTGGCTTCTGCCCATAGTACGTGTATGGAGCTGTTAAGTTACATAGCTGACATGTGAACTCTCCTGTAGGCTGAACTTCTTTGGGAGCATCCATCTTTGAGCTACCTACAAGCAACACAAACAGCTTTTAGTGCCAAAATGCAATACTGGGAACGTGCCTGCTTGCAAGAAGATTAAACTGATGTGGGACATCTGGCTATGCAGATTGAAATCCAATGGAAAATTGACTACTGCAAACCTTGATGAGTAAATCTTTTCTCCTAAATCAAGTTGGTTTCTCACGTCCCAGTTACACTTACAAATCCCTTAGATAGCTTTAGGCTTGACTATAAAGTCCACCTGTTAATTTGGAACTTGATCCATAAAAGAATTTAGGTAACAAAGCACATGGCTGTGATCTGGAAAACCCTTTGCTCAACCAAGGCCTACGCTCCCTAAGCACTACCTGGGAAATGACTATCTGCTGTATGGAATTCCAGTTCTGCAATGCCTGTCTCTTCCTCCCTGCAAATGGAGCTATTAAAGGGTTTGGGCCCTGCTCAGGAGGCAGGCACCAGAAAGGTAGGCACTGCAACGATTTTTCTTTGTTTCTGGTTCACCTTTGTATAGTTTTATAAGCTTAACCCTGGCTCCCTCTTCTTATCTGGCTTCCTATGGAAATGAGGCTGATGTAATCACCCTGTGCCTAGATAAGAGTGCTGGCCCATACAAGCCACAGAAGACAGAGGAGGAGATACCTTTACAAAAGTTTAGGTTCTATAACTTTCATGAAAATAGGCAGAAGAGGGATACTCTGCTTTACCCTCATGGAGGATACCTATGTATTTCTATGAATCAGAGAATTTCTATGAATCAGGAAAGCTACTGTATCTATCTGAAAGACTTCAGACACTGATTACAAAGGTATAGCTATCTGTCAATGAGATATAAAACCTATAAAGCCATGTTTCATCAGCTTTGATGCTTACAAGATGACTTGTTAAACATCTTGGCCATTGGTTTACACTTGGGAGCTCACCCTTCACTAGTACCACTTCAGTTGGGTGTCACACACCAAGCTTTTCAGAGTGTGGTGTCACAAGTATGCTTTTAGGACTGATTTTGGTGGGTATGTATGATCCGATCAAACACAGCTAACCATGTATTTGTCCCCAGATTTGCACTATTCACACTTTTCATGGCATGCAGTTTGCTGCTGAAAATCTGCCAGCTTTTTTAGGTGAAGCAGAGGTCGCATCAAGCTGTTAGGAAGGTGAGCACTAGGAACTCAGATTTGAGCAGTATCTCAGCAGTTAGGTTGTGTGTGCTCATAGCTGAGCAGATACACGGCCTGCCAAAGGACTGCAGCTGATTCCCACTCACTTAGCTTTGCAGTCATACCCTTCCCCTACAGAGTTGATTCAGTTCAGTATGTGAACTTGCATCATGAAGCAGTCTTAAAGCACACAAACTGGACAGTTTCAGATGAAACTAAACTGAAAAATGTGCTCCAGAAGCACACCCAATACACTTCAACCTGAAGACCTAACTAACAGCCATACAGTCTACAAGCTAGCACCAGAGGTAATCTGAAACATCCTAAAACATAGAGTGAGCAGCTGGTATCAAACATCAAGCACCTTGGTTTACAGTTTCATTCTTACTGCATCTCACCAGTTATTATTGTAGTAATGAGTAAAAGAACTACCTCTTCTTTTTGTTTTTATTTTTTCTCCAATGACTTTTTTCACTCTTTATTTTTTAGGGAACTAAATTGGCTTGCAGAGGAATCCAACTGTTAACAGCAGTTCAAGGTAAGGGGCAAAAGTACACAGCCAGAAGAAAGGGAGGTCTGAGATGAGAGACCCGTATTTCCCTCTTTCAATGACAGTAAGCTGCTATTTCTGCTCACCCTATGTGGTGAAACTGAATCCTTAAGGACATATGCTGCTAAGGTGAATTAGGGGCAAGGTGAAGCAGAGTTGTGACTACTTGTCACCTAATGTTCCAGAAGAACAGGGAGCCCCAAGATATTCAGAGGTTACAGAGGCCTCATAACAGACATCCAGTTCAGAAAGCCCTAGCCTTTTAAATTTTGGGAATAATCTCCCTAACCCCATCATTCTTTCACCATCATCCCTTCTATTTCCATTCCTGTCATTTCAATGGCACATGGAATTCTTCAAATGTAACACAAATGGGGGTGGATACTGGTTTAATGAATAAATATGACTTATGAATACTTTTGGCAACTACATTTTTTTCAAAACAGATGTAACCTACAGGTGTTGTGTATTTTCTCTACCTCACAGGGATGCTCTCAGTTAGATAGAAGTCATGAACATGCTACCTATTTCTCCCTGTATATTAAAACTGGGATTCTTCAAACTATTCACAAACTCAACTAAGAATATGCTTTTTGAACCCTGCATCTGCATTTTAGGATTACCAGGTAAGTCAACTGAAACATACCTAAATTTACCTTTTCTGTCGGTAGTCAGCAGCATTATCAAGACAACAACCTGTCTGAATGAGATTCAGTCCAGTACATTGTGTGTAATTTTTTGTAATCAATCCTTTTTTTTAAAGGGGAAATCATTAACCCCACAGAGGTAGAGCATGGAAAGTCACTTGAATCAAACAGAGAAGAATATCATTGTGATATTTTCTTTAAAATAATGCAAAAGACTCAGAACAACAACAACAAAAAAGTAGTATTTATGGCAGTGAGGGTCATAGACTTTGGAATGAATGTGTGCTGATTCCAAGTCAAAATAACAGCCATGGGTTCAGAGCTGAAGTACGTTAGATATAGAAACACCTGCTCTCATATAGTCCATTGGCATGTAGAACAGAATCTGTTCAGTGACTACCACTGGGAAGGAATGATATCTATGTACAAACAGATTTTTGGCTATGCCAGTTGAAAAGCATATGATCCTGCCTGCAAGGCACAGATGAATTTATGATGCTTTCCATTTTACTCCCAGCTTACAAGTCACTGGTATCAGCTGTATCATTTTGTATCAAATTGGTATCAGTTTTATTTCCTTGGGAACATCATTTCTCTACACAGCAGCACTTGGGAATGTTAAAGTTACCAACTCAAGGTGTAAAGTGAATGTATAGATTTCAGAGTGAATGCTTCAATCCAGAAGTTATATTTATTAGTTACATATATTGCTATATAACCAAGTAAAGCCATTTGCCTTCTTAAGAAAGAGATTCAATGGCAAATGTAACAACCTTTTAGTTTATGCATGGGCTTCACACCTTTAGTCTAAACAACCAAGCAAACAAGTCCTAAGATGCACTTTCTCACAAGGCTTCCAAAAACCTCGTATGCAATTAAAAGAACTGTATGTCAGATAGCAAATACACAGAAGCAAATCTGGGATAAAACCACAGTCGAGACAGACACTGGTTTATCAGAAGTAAGTTTGTTGGTTTGGCTCCATATACCATCTTAGTAAGATGCCTGATATGACAACTATGACAGGGTGTCTGCCTCCCCTCCGAGCAGACATATGAAGCGTGAGTGAGAACTTGTTTCTTTCTAGTATACCAATATCAGGATGAAGGATCTCTTGAGCAGATAAAAGTCTAGGGCACTAATCCCTTCATAATAATGACAGGCAAATTTCTGACCTCAAGTGACTCAAATCATCACCTGTGCTACCACTGGCTTTTTGTTCTTTCCCTGAACATTTCTGAAGCAGCAACACATCCCAGTAACATCTCAAATACCTGGCTGGCTGGTGCTGAAGAAGTCTTTCAGAACAGCTTGTTTAGAACTAAACTCTGCCCAAGCGTTTGCCATGTTGTCTGGAAGCTGCAAGGTACTTAAACACATACTTACTTTAAGCACATGCATAGCTCTCCTGTAAAGAACATGGCTACCCACACATGCTTGATTATGAAGCAAACGCTGAACTAGCATGCTCAGCAGAAACTTGCCAAGTCAAGCCCAGAACGCTGTAGGACGTGTGTGAGGTTGGCCCACGTGTCATGGCGAAAAATAAAGAACACAGATTTGAATACCACACTAAGGAAATAATTGCAATGAAAGAAAGGCACAGGTTAGACAGTGATATAGGAGTGTTTCTCCATGCTGTCTGTGACTGATACATGATATGGATGTGGGGAAATGGCTCTCAGTGCTGTTCTCTAGGGACTCCTAAAAACTTCAGGGCAGTTCTGTATAGAGTTCTGCTAACAGGCCTGGAAGGCATGCCAGAAATAATAAATCACCATTAAATTGTCAGGGTCAGTGGCAAAGTAGCAGCACAGATAAGTAACCTGATTTTCTTTGCTTCAAACCTCATTAGCACAAGTCTTTACAATGCATAGGTTAAGCCCCTCTTAATACTCCACAGGAGACTCGTGTATTTCTAAATCACTGATCAACTAGAGAAACTATACAAGAAACAAACTGCCTACAGATGCAGGCTTTGATTTGAAAGGGTGTCAGATAAAACCAACATTGACACACCTTTAATTCTCTCCAATTAAACCCTTGTTTCTTTTACTTCCAAGATTTTCCTGCAGTATCCACTGTTGATGACGATGACCTACTATAATATTCACAGCTTAATTCTCTATGGGAAAGAGTGTTCTCTAAAAGAAGGGCAGGAGTTGGTAAGTTCATAGCCTCGTAAATGCTAACTTATTTTGCAGTGTGTGGCGTGTCACAAATTTAAATACACTTTGGCACCAATAATGCATTTGCCTCCTTCAGAAAATTGCCTAATTGCTTAGGTAGTAAATGAAGCAGCAGAACCTTCTTACTTACTAGTTAATCCCCAGGAGAACAACTCTCTCCCTCCAGTTTCTCCATGTTACTGGCCTGAAGGCATGTTTAGGTCACCTACTGGCTGCCTCCCTGCTCTTCTTTTGAGGTGACTTACCTTGGGTTCAGCATAACAAATTAGCCCTGGAACGCAATTTCACCAAGCATAGCCATTTTTTACTCTTTACATCTTTTACCCTTATTACCTCTTGCAAAGATCACTTGATTGAATTAAACCTTGACTTGTTGCAGCAACTTCTCCCTTCAGGCTGTGGAGACTGTGCTGGTATTGCTATGCTTCCTCTGCTCTGAAGGAACTGAGATTGCTGCAGCACACAGACTTCTCTCTAGGTATCACAGGGTCATACCACAGGCCCCAGGCCCTGCTTTTCAACAACAGCTTGTGCAGATTCCCTGTGGATATCCCCTAGGACAAACAACCTAGTTAGTCACAGATGCGAGCATGTTTTCTGAACAGCTGTAGGGAATGTAGGGTGTGTCAGAAGAGACGAGTAATACAGACAAGCAAATCAAAACACTACCTTAGGTAAAAAGGCTTTATGAACACAAGTTGAATCTCTAAAGGCATCTACTGAGAAGATATACTATTTAACAAAGCTGACAAACCAAAACTTAAACAAATCTAGCCCAAGTACTCCTTACTTGAATATGGCAGGCAGCCAACTCTTAATTAGACAGCATTTAATAATCAAGAATCTCAAATTAGGCGAGAATGTAACAGCTTCACACAGGAACGCTGCAACAAGACGTTAACCGGCAGATACCACTGTCCTCTAGTGGACACATAGGACCTGCACTGCCCTGGTGACTGGCGGTATCCTCATTAGTAGCTGCAGGGAGTACTTGTTTCAGCACCTCAGCTGTTCAGAGTAACTTAGTTGCAAAAGCCCAGCTAAGCGGATCACACAGCAGGTGTGAATGACAGAATAAAGTAAAAGCAAGCTGCCTAAGCATGCCTGCTGGAGGCCATCTCCAGGTCTGTTTGGAGAGGCACAGCGTGTGGTGGATCTCTTTGCCATGTAACAGAACAATCAGTCCTGACAGAGGAGGAAGAACTATACTGTCATTAGTTCTTCCTTTCCTTCTCCCAAGAATTAACCTCTCATCATATCTAGTTTTCTGCTTAATATCCCTCTTTCTTCTCCTTCTCCTCCAACATGCCTTCCTAAGCAGAGTATAAAGCTTGTCACATCATCCATGATGCCATTCTAACATTGTATCAGTCAAATGGCCTAGAAATTAAAGAAAGGCAATGCAAGATTATTGCTCTTCTCACAGCACAGTTATAGGGACTTACAAGAGAGGAGGTTAACTGCAGCTCCCTATTATAGCTTTGTTAGATTAATATCCATAGTGGGGAAGAATAAGTCAGCAAGGCTCTATTAATATAAGTGATGATGATTCCTTTTAAGTTGTCCTTATAGAATAGCTAAGGACACTGTCCAACAGAGTCTAAAAATAGGAACTCCGAGAATTTGTGGAAATACATGAGGAGAGGCTAACATGCTGTTTCAGGAAATAAGACACTGCAATGTGACATAATCCTGAAAGAAATAAATATAGCTTCACTGATTTATCTCCCTACAGAAAGCAAAGTTGGTACTGTAAGGAAACACTCAGCTCCCACTATGTGGGGTTGCAAGTTACAGTGTCCTTGCTGTGACAGCCACTGCCCACTTTCCCTTGTGTTCAGCATTAATACACTTGTGGAGGAAAATTCTATCCAGTAAAATGTGAATGAAGCTGTCAGTTTGTTAGAACTGGGCTCAAGCAGAAGACTTCATAATGAAGTAAAACAAAATCTTCAAAAAGAAAGGGCAACACAAAACTATTGATGGAGCAGGGGGCATGGGGTAGTGTCAGCTTCAAGAAAGCCTGAAAATAAAGAAAGATCTATAACTACTATACTTACAACTTTCTCATGCCCACAGTCACACACACACCTTCATACAGGCATGTCCATTTCCTCCAAACGACGTGTTCATCACGTTTTGTTATCCCAGCTGTTGAGAAGAGCAAGCACAAGAAAACACCAAAGAGTATTTCCAGCGTGTCTGACAAAGCAAAGAAGTCCATTGTCACTCAACCCTTAAAAAGTTTTCTTTTCCAGGGTACTTGCTGGGAGTTATATTACAAGAACTTACAAACAGGTGCCTTGTTTCACACCTTCACACAGAGGTCATTCTGGTTTTGCCCCTTTGGTTACAATTTTACATTGGAAATTAATCCTTCATTCAGGGGCTAACAGCTTCAAGACTTCCTAACTTTCATCTGGTAAATTCCTTTTTTCTAGCCATGTAGCAACATGACATAAAGTGAAATCAGACAGATACAAAAACTGAGTTTTTTGCATTTTTTCAGGTTAGTCTGTTTGTTCCTCTCATACTGCTTCCCGACCAGTACTTGGATTACTGTGCCTAAAAAACAGGTAGGTACTAAGGCTGCACTTACTTCTTCCAACACCCAATACTCTCATCAAATAGGTATCGAGGCACATATACAAGAACCACTTCCACAATTTTCTGTAAGACACAGAGAAATTACGCTTATCCTTAGGCAAGTATGTGGAGTCAATCTGCAATAGACAGCCAAGCCATTTCTTTTGTGCATGCTCTGCAGTCTTCACAGCCTGTTCTCCAGAACACATGTACTTATGCTCTTCCCTTCAAGAAGCTCTTCTGGACAAATCCACTGCTCTGTTCATCACAGGTAAGAAGAGAAAGGTGGGGTTTTGACATGTGACAAATTTAATCATGGATAGAGAAGTGTGGACCCTGGAATTCTCTATAAACAGAATAAACTGCTCCTACTGGGTCGTATGCTAGGAGGGCAGATGTTCAAAATCTTTGCAATTGTGTCTTTTTGCCCAAGCAGCTCAAAATCCAGTGAGAATTAGCAGCATCCTCAATGTGTCACAGATACTTAAGGAACTTTCCTTTGTTTTAAGATCTTCATCTGTCCAGCAAGCATAGATGTGTCTGACTAAGATTTCACTGAGGTCCAAGAAGAAAGTATAGGCTGCTGAGTAGAGCTAATTAAGCAGGAGAATTGATGGGGTCTTTTATATGCTATATGCTTACATCAAGAGTTTTTTAAAGTACTGGCTATAGCTAGATAGAGAAGGCTTAAGAATGCTGTCATGTCTGTTACAGAATTAAACATGTTTTCTTTTTGCACATATGCATACCTCTAAGTGTGGTTAATTAGTAGTAACTTTACTCAGTGTTAGAATAAATGAAAATGTGGGAAAGAAAGCTTAGTGGAAAATTGTTATGGCATGTAGTTATAAGGAGACTTTACAGGAGGCAGCATAGTCCAGGTTAGCTGGCCAGTAAAAAAAATAAAACATAGAGCTGGTGAAACCTGCTCAATACCTGAAATATTGAGAAAAGGAACATAACAAAACATTCTCTCTTGCTTTATCCTGGCCTAGAGCAAAAGAGAAACCTCAAACTGTTGCAACCACAGAGATAACTTATTTATTAATCCAAATCTCAAGTTTTACTTATCTATTTGGAGCTTTGGGACTCTCTGCAGTTTTTTGGTTGATTGATTTTTTTGTGCCCGTAAAAGCACTGCTTTAGGAAGCCGGCCAGTGCAAAGGTAATGCACAGGCTAGGAAGTTTAGCATCTCAACAAACCTAGGGAGTAGATCTCAATTCCAATTCAAGTTAACAGCAGAATTCAATCCACTGTTATTTATCACCAAATAAAAGCCTTCTTTGGTCAGAATACCTTCAGGCAAAACCAGATGGCTGCATCTGTGCAGAGTGAAACTTTCAGGGGATGCTCCACTGTCTTGATGTAACCTCATATTTGTAGAGATCACAGATGTACATCTTGACTCTACTGGAGGTAAGACTAAGTGAGACAAGATATAAAGTAACACCCTTGTAACAGCTACGTTGCCTAGCAAACTTCTCTGTTTACATGGGAAATTAAGGCATAAGGAAAATATATATTTTTTTTTGGTATGGAAGCATGAAGGTCTTACATTTTACATTTTGTTTTGTATAAAACATACAATTTCAATTATAAGCATATAGGTGAGGTGGTGTTATAATTAGTTACATTGACATAAAATGGTTCATATCAATACAACCTGTAAACCACACCAATTAAGGGAAATTAATCAGCACATGGTGTCTTTGCACCACTGTGCTCTAGTGTCCATCCAAGGCGGTATACTAGTAACATCGCCAATCTGATCTAGTTGAGGATGTGCCTGCTTATTGCAGGGGGTTGGACTAGATGACCTTTGAAGAGCCCTTCCACCCAAAAATGTTCTATGATTCTGTGATTACAGCAGGGGAAAAACCCTAACAGAAAAAGAAAATAAAATCGAATGTAACCAATGCACAAACCTGTGAGTACTAGTATAACTAGCTGCTAGTACATAAATCCAATTCTTTGACTCATAGATGTGTAGAGATGGAAGACAGCTCAAGAGATTATTCAGGACATCATGCCTAAGGCATAACTGACTTTATTTTGATGGCATTTTGCAGTGTCTGTAGAGACTTAAACCAGCCCAAGTGCCTTAGAGACAAGTAACAGGTCAGCAATCAAGCCTGGATTGAGCATGAAGGAAAGCCATGTGATTAACACCTCTCCTTAAGCAGAGACCCTTTCTAGCATCACTGAGATACGGATGTATTTATTACTATATAGGCTCTCAGAGCAGAGTTGGAGAGAAATTGTGGCACCCCCTCTCTCATACATCTTTAAACTTCTTATCTCCCCTCATTTTGCAAGAGGTGTTGAGCATCCAATTATTTACATAGCTCTACAGTCCTCTAAACCCAAGGCCGTAGTCCCAACACCACCTTGTCCAAGCACAACCTCAAACTGGAAATGCCTACATATGACAGGAAAGGAGGGTTTCCCCTAAGATCTCTAGAGTCCTTAAAGCTCCATCCTTGTGTATATCCAAGAGCAGTGCCCTCAGATAGCTCAGAATTTCCCTGGAATCCTCTCCCCAGTCTCCTCTGAGGCTGCATCCTGTAGCTCCAACCTCAACTCATGCAGTTCCTCAGAACAAACAATCTGTGGCCACTACATTCTATTAAACAAAGCATATGCTTTATAGTAAAAGCCCCGTGTTGAAGAAAAATCAGAATCAAGCTTTGGCTTTGGATCCAGAATCACAAGTGTCTCCCAATAAGCAGTCAACCTGCTCAGCAGGCTACTCCCAGCAGGCTTATGCTCTCTCTTGACCTCAATGCTTTCCTCACTTGCTTCAGAAATCTGAAGGGAAAAGGCAGTTTAACTCATGCTCTAGCAAGTCAAGCACCCTGGAGGTGGGAGGTGCAGACTTTGAACCTTTCCCACTCCAAGCAAACCATAGAATGGTTTGGGTTGGAAAGGACCTTAAGATCACACAGTTCCAACCCCATCATGGGCAGGGGCACCTTCCACTAGATCATGTTGCCAAAGGCTCTGTCCAACCTGGCCTTAAACATTGCCAGGGATGGAGCTTTCACCACTTCTCTGGGCAACACATTCCAGTGCCTCACCACCCTTACAGTAAAGAACTTCTTCCTTGTATCCAACCTGAACTTCCTCTAAGTTTAAACCCATTACCCTTTGTCCTATTGCTACAGACCCTGATGAAGAGGCCCTCTCGAGCATCAAAGGGAAAAAATCCACGGTTTGAGCTCTGCTCTCCCACCTCTGCAGGGATGCTTTGGTACTGCTGTGCGCTGCGATGGAGAAGCCTCCACAGCAACGGCTGAGCCAGACCGGATCCTGTCCGAAGGAGGGAGGTCTTCAGGGAGGGACCAGGGCTGGTAAGGAGCACAGAAAAACCTTTCTCAGATCCCAGCTGACGTGAGAATAAAAACTCTCTCCTTTCAATAACACAGAATCATAGAATAGTTAGGGTTGGAAAGGACCTTAAGGTCACCGAGTTCCAAGCCCCCTGCCATGGCCAGGGACACCTCACACTAAACCATATCACCCAAGGCTCTGTCCAACCTGGCCTGTTGCCGGGGAGCTCGAGCTTCCCATGCAGCCCGTACACCGAGGCCCCTGTCCCCGGGGGGGCAGAGGGGAGCCGCGGTTCGGTTCCGCTCCCCTCCGTGCACCCCCAGGCTAGCTCCCTGCCCCCGAGCACCGCGGTACGCACCAGGTCCACCCAACCGCGGCCCGCGCTCGGGCGCAAGACCCGTACGTCACCTTCCTGCGCCGCTGCTCCTTAAAGGGCCAGCGCCGCAGGGCGCCCGCGGTCGGGGTGCGGTGTCCCCCGTTTCCCGTTCAGCACTTCGGCTGCTCGCAGGCGGTGCCGCCGCTTTCCTGCTAACCGGGCTCGCCGGGCCCTGTCGAGGTGCTTGAAGTTCCTGCAGTCTAAGGGAGAAAGGGGCTTTGGTTTTGGTCTTGGTCGTCCCTGCACCGCGAGGAGCAAGTGGCTGCGGGCCGATGGGCGACACCATGCCGTGGCCTGGAGTGCTGCCTGTGAACTCGCTGCACGGCGAGGAGCATGTAAGACTTAACCAAACAGTAATAATAAACAATTCAGTGGGCTCTGTGTATTCGGAGAGAACTGCCTGGAGGAGGCCCCCTGCTTTATGAATAAGAAATAAAGGTTTTCACCAAATTGCCCTGTCTTCCCAGCTGATTTGGCCAGTATGTCCTTACTTACAGGGGCTTGCAGGGTGACCCGTGTGCAGGTGCAGTTTTACAAGACAGAAGTCTACTTCCCCCCAGGCCCTGGAACAGGCTTTTATGGTCCACAGTTGTTGCCTTCCAAAGGGACATCCTAACAAAGTCATCTGCATATAAATGCAATGCAGTATTGTGAAGGTGTATTTTTAATTGCCTGCTGGCACCCTGCTAACTCGTCCGGTCTTTTCCTATTCCTTATGCTCTGAGTGGGAAGGATTTATCACAATTTTCAGATGTCAGGCCACTTGTGCTCTGATGTTAGCCTGTGCTCAGCCAGAGGGGAGAGTTCTGCTCACACTCCTGAGCCAACTCTTTATGCACCACCTCTGTGATACGGGTATCCCTTCCTGTGCAAACTGGGCCTTGGCTGACATGGAGTTAGTAAAGCCATGAGATACAAGGTCACATGTCGCAAGAAAACTGGAGAGAGGGAAGCTTTTTGAAAGTAACTTTCACTCAGAGGCTGGCAGGGCATCCGTCTGCCCGTGATGAGTGACTGCTTTTCATCACTTGTGGGTTTGGGGGGTTTCCTCTTTTTGCTTCTTAAACTGTCAGTACCTCAACCCACAGTGTTTTTTCCGTCCACTTTTGCCTTTCACTTCTCTCCCCATTCTGCTGCGAGGGGAGTGTGTGAGCAGCTGGGGGGGGGAAGGGGTTACCTGCCAGCCAGTGACAGACAAGTGGCACTGAAATTGATGCAGAGCAGTCTGGAGAACATCTGAGCCAAAGCACTAGTCAGGGGATGAATGATAAAAGAGTCTTAAAAGTAAATAATTTATTCATTAACATTTATTTGAAATATGAATACTACAGTATGAAGTGGTCTTGAATACAAAGCTAGTATCTCCTTTCTCATATGACAAGATAAACCATTTTCTTTCCATGTATTTTTCTGCTCTTGAGTCCTAAATGTCGCCGACGTCTTCTCTCAAGAAGGTCGGTCTCACTGGTTTTGGATTTTTTACAGATCAGAAGATACAACATCCTTCTGAGCCTTTGCAATACAAAAGTAACCATTTGTGTTTCATCAGATGGTTCTTCATATACGGATTGTTTCATATCTAAACAGGCAGAGATAATGACAGCTCGGAACAGATTGATAAAGACACAAACCATCACCACCACAAAAGAGGCTAGGAAAAGGCCACCTAGCAGCCTGTTGGATGAAAAATCGGTATCTCTGAAAGCTGAGACACAGTAAGAGACTATGGTCTGAGCTGAGTGAATCATGTTATTGTAACTCTTTTCATGCTGACCAAACACAAGGTAGCCGAAAGCCAAAAATACAAAGAAGCACAACATTATGATGATGGCCATCGAGCAGATTCCAGAAAGGGCTGCCAAGAGCGATCTTTGTGGCAGGTCCATGTCATAAAAGAACTGAGAATATTTTAGAGTTTTCAAAATTACAAGAAATCCTAAAAAGCCCATTGTACCCCTTAAAAACTGATCTAAAAGAGAAACTGCATGAAAATAAATGAAATCATTTGGGTGAAGTAAGTAAAAGCTCACCATATCTGCTCCCATCTTAAACTTTATGCCCTTTAAAAGAAAAAGAAGGAGGAATGCCAATTTTAAGGCAAAGTTCATTAGATTGGAAATTTTTTTCATATAGTCTTTTCTTTCTCGGCCTATGACATAAAGCTCCTCTGCAATGTAAATGATCAGAAAGGCAAAAAGAATTGCAGACACAAACATCTGAGCTTTGGTTTGCTGATTAAAAATTGGGAGCGCAAAAGAGTGGACTGACAAACTTGGTTTGATGATCCCCAAATGAGACATTTCAAATATGACTGAGATGGTACAAAAGAGAGCTGCATCTGAATTAAATGTAGTTAGTTCAACAATCACAGCCCATGTCTTTTCATCAAGCCAGTTGTTCTGTTGTAGAGTGGCCAGCCTTGTTGTTGAATTAGATCTTCCTTCTTCAGGGAAGAAGTAAAATGTGTATCCTGCAGGTCCATACGTGTACAAATCTCCATACGAATAATACATCCATGGAGTCTTGTTTGGCTCATACAGGAACCCATTGTAACTGCTGGCATCTTTGGAAACAGACTGGTTGGCAACTCTTGTCCAAGTGCCAGCATAGTCACCTGTTTCTGGGATGTCGCTGCCGTACTTGTGACGACAGTGGCTTTTCCTTATCACAGAGTTATCTACAAAGCTGTGAGGATGGAAACATTTTTTCTCAGTTGCTTTAGCCCGCACCTGCCTCATACGGGGCAAACCAATGATTTTGGATGAGCTCTCGGGAAGAAAGGTTGGCTGAATGTCATTGTGGATCAAAGGCAAGAACACGTCTTTCACCCACATGTAGATATCTTCTTGCTTATCTGCACTGGAAAGTTGTGGAGAGAACTGGTGATGTATGAACTTGTTGTAGCGAAAAATGCTGGTGTTCTTGTCAGAATAGGCAAAATTTAATAGCAGTGTTAAAAAGACAAGGTGACTGATGAAACCTGTGGTGAAAAGAAATGCCTTGACTTTAATTTTTGCTTTTTTACGCATTTTTGCTACATCATCAGCATCTAAAGGCCTGTAGTGCTTGCTGCCTCTGACTTCAGCCAGTTTCAAGTGCATCTCTCTCTTCTCATCAGCACTCATTGTTCCTCTAGGCAACATAAACTCACAGCCCTTGCCCTGAGTTAACCATGGGATGTTTTCACAGTGTTTTGGGCGAACTGTATGCACTGCTGAGAAAAAGCTGATTTTTAGGATTGAAAGGAAAAACACGTTCTCAATAAAGGAGGATACAGATGCTATAAGCCACTCTAGTGAAGTCTGATAGCCATAAGACAAACCATATAACACAATGAAAAATGATGATACCCCAGTTACAGCTGTAACTAGTGCCCATGAGACATAGACACACCACCAATTAAAAATGATGGGTGTTCTCTTGTGAAGGAGCATGGAGGCAGTGCTTGGTGGTTTCCTTTCTTCCTGAGCGTTGCCACCTGCTTCTGCATAGTTCTGACTAAAACTGGAATGTGATGGTGGCCTTCTCTGGCAGGCTTCAGCCTCTGGAGGGGAACTTGCAGTTATTGTCTGCTCTTCTGTTCTGATTACATTTGCATCTCTTTCAGGAAGAGTGCAATTCCTCCATGGAGCTCCCTTGCTTCCTGTCCTCTTGGAACGTGGTGGGCTCTGTGAATTACTGGGACCAGGAAGGTTCTCCGAGGGACTGATGTTCCTCGACTGTGCTGAGAGGTATGATTTTTGCAAGCATTCCTTTGAACTCTTACAATTTCCAGATAGGAGGTGTGAGCTTCCCTTTGGGACTCTCTGAACTACACCACGAGGAGGAAGAGGTTCCTTCTGGGAATACTTAAAGAAGGCAATTATCATCATTTCCACAGGTATGGTTAGCAAAGCACATTCAATTCCTAGTATTACTGATCTCAAATACCTCAGGTGTACTGACGGTTCTTCATTCTTCAAAGCATTAAAGAACATGATGTTAACAAGCAGGTTAAATAACAATATTGCTAAACATGAAGACAACCTTTGGAGCCTGCTGTAAGTGCCAGTGAGATCATTAACAAAAATGGAGAGCCACAGATGGCCCTGTGCTAGGCTGTTGGCAAGATTAATCACAAAATAGTCGATTCTGGGCAGCGGTGTCTTGGGGTTTGTCACAGAAAATGTCCTTTCGATTAAATGATCGCCCTTGTCGAGTGCAAGCCATTTCCTGCACATGAAGAACCAGGTCTTCCTAGTGGACATGTTCTCAACTTTGGCTCTGCTTAAATACCAGCTTGGAGATGGGCCCTTGTTATTGTGCCAGACCCTGAGGCAACAAATGTCTCCCAAGTCTTCCTTAGCAGTTAACAGAAAGCAGTCCGTACTTCCTTTCTGGAAAGATGGAAAATGTGGGTGCCGTAAACAATGGACATCGCTCATGCCATTCTGGCCGATGAGCTGGAGAAAGACATCGGCTGTGGTTCCAGCTCCCCAGCGACTGCCTGTGTATAAAGTGACCAAAAAGCTCACTTTGTCAAAGGGGTCGTTGTCTGGCAGAACTACAATCTTGTTTTTGCTGACCCTGTCAACTTTGTCCATTCTTATGGCCCAGAGAGACAAAAGAAAGTAGGTGGCAAAAATAAATAGCACTGTTAAGAGAGTCACTGGATTTTTATGGATGTCTGCTATCAGGATTTTCCCCAGATCTACTGTGTTGGGGGTAACTATTACTTTGGCTGCCAGGAACCTGATGTCAAATGTGGATGTGTTTAATGCAGTGTTGACTGACAGGCTTCTGTGACGCTGCTTCATATTGCAGACACAGTGTATCTTCTGCCAGTCGGTCATGGAGCCAAGCCTGCACGTGTCTTCTCTCCACGGACGTAGAACCCCCTCCAGAAACAAGCACTGATCACTAAAAACATAAATGCTCACCAGTCTCTGGGTTTGATACCTTATGAAATAGGTTGTCATCAAGACAACAGAGATGTTCTGAGTGTTGGTTCCACTTTCTTGAGCTGTGGCTGTCAACAGTGACTCTGGGAGACAGATAATATAGGGAGCCTTGATGTTACAGTCAGCACTGGCTGTCTCGATTGTGCTTGCAACCGTTGGCATGTTGTGAGAAGCAGCAAACGAAGCCACGGGATGAGCACCAGTGACATTGGAGCCTGTAAATACTAGAACCTTGAAAGTAACTTCTAATTTTGTCAGGATCTGGATGTATATGCTCTTGGTGTTTCCGTTGACTTCTAAAGTAAATCCTCCAGTTGTGTAAGCTTCTGTCTTATCAGGTCCCATTGTTAACTGAAAAGTTGAAGATTCCTTATCCTTTCTAGCAATTGTAATTTCTGCTCCTTCAGGCACTATCCCTAGCTGATCCCCATTAGGCTTTGTCTCTGCCATTTTGAACCCGAAGACTGTTGTTGCGATTTCTGTTGTGTAACCTAACCAGGGGAAGGGGTTCTCATCAAACTCAAAAAGGGCAGTGGAAATCACAGCACTATGGGGAAATTCAGAATAATTTCCCTTTTTCAGTGATGGATAAAAGCAGTTCCTGCAGGTGTTTGTTGTAGAAGAAGCATTTATACTGTTGAGATTTTCATCTTTCTTCAGAGTGATGTTCCAGTCTTTTGTTTCCATTAGAGTACTTGTTTCTCCAGGGACTTTGCCCAGGAGAACTATGTCTGTTAAATTTTCCATGATGGAGAAGACTTGTTTAACTGCACCTACATTGACATTTCTATGATGCAGAAGTGCAGCTCTCAGGATGTTGGACAAGCATGTTAGTATTCCACTACTCTGAATTTCTGCTTCTTCAGACCAGTGATTCTTGTTCCTCTGTATCTTCAGCAATCCCGTAACTTCTGTCAGTTTCCTAACAGCAAGGTCTTGTGATCTGAAGTTCAATTCACCAGGGTTGTCTGTGACTTGAGAAAGAGAAGCAACTATTTGATTGATTTCCATTATGCTTTCAACTGAAATATTCACAGCTATTTTAATCAGGCTTTCCCGAAACTGAGCGTTATGGAGCTGGATGGTTGGTGTGGCTTTAATATAGTTTAAGACTGAGGCTGTCAGATAAGCCAAATATCCTGCACTAAAATAATCTCCAGTCTGGAGATAAGATGTCATTGGTGCGCTAAAACCGCTTACTGAGGCCAGCAGTTCATGAAACACAGCAGCTACTGGTCGACTGTCAATTGGGTTCCGCACGCGGGCATATAACTTCACTTCTTTAAATGCTCCAAGGGAATCATAGATTTGAACATAAAGTGTCAAGATGTACTTCTGAGACGGCACTCCAATGGGGAGAAACGATGGAGGAGTTTTAGGCTGATAACCAAAGTACATAATTATGCCAAATGTATTTTCCTCCACAGAAGTTATTTTGGTAGTTTTGTCAGAAGCTACTATCACTTTATATGTCAGAGGTAAATTGCTGTCAGAAAACCCACTGCATTGAACAACAAATTTTGTCAGAAAGGCAGTACCCAAGCGTGGGTTGATGGTACATTTGCCAGACCTAGGAGGAATATTTATCTTAAAAGCATACTTGTAGATGGAGGATCTACCATCCCAGGTAGTTACTTTTAACAGAAGTATGTAGGATTGATGTACAGTCTTTGTAAAAGTCAGAGCATGTATAGATAGGTAAGTCCCATGTCTCCCCGTTGAGGTTCTGGAAGACCAGTCAAAACTAATTTCTGTAGAGTCTTCTGAAAAAAGGGACCAGTAGTAGACTGGCTGGTTGTGTGTTCTACAGTTCAGGCATTTTCCAAACAAGGTAAATCTCTCTGTTGGAATGAGACTGCTCCCACAGTTTTCGAGGCACGTCACATCCAGAAGGAGTTGGGAGCCAGGCTGCACATTCACAGTTTGGTCAGCGTAACTCATCCTTGTATCCTTTTGAATCACTAGACGGAAGTAGTATATGGTGTTTCCTGGGAGGGATTCTGGTAGTATTGCTTGAATTGGACCTGAGGATCTTAACCATTTCAGATCACTCTGGGCTGGATGGCATTTTTTTCCTGGGCTGATTTTCATGTTTTTGTAGTCTGACTCCTCTTTAGTACAGTACCAAGTAAATGTGATTCCCACTAGTCCTTCCTTTGTGTATGAATCAGGATCATAAGATGCAGAGCCATTGAGAACCCAGTTATCATGAAAACCCACTGTGCGGAATCTGCCTCCTGCAATATTTGCCACTAAATTGCTTCTCTCAATCAGAACATAAATCCCATCTGAATCCTTGACAACTTCTCTGGTAGCAGCAACGGTTATCGCAAAAGTGAAATTAAACAAATACAGCCCATAATCTAAAGTAAATCCAGGAACTGTTAAGCGTATCTTTTCTATACCATCTAATGAAGAAATGTCCATTGGGTTTGTCCAGTCTGGAATAGTGTTTATGTCCTGAAGAGGATAGACTTGCCAGAGGGGTTTAACCATTCTGGCAACTTTGCAATCTGCTATCACGTTGGTAGACAGAATGAAAGTTGATGCCCTTTTCTGATGCATGACAGAGGCATAAAGAGTAGGTCTCTGTATCTGTACGGTGTGTATTTGACAGGTTTCTTCCTGGCAAGACACCGGTGCTTCTATGGTTTTTGCAGCATAGTTGTTGACTCTGGCTCTTAAAAGAGCCGGTGTAAATGCACTTCTGGTACAGTTCACTTTTGCCACAAACCCTGTATATTTCTGTGCATCAAACGGTAAAGCAGAGCGACGGACAAAACGTGTGGCATTTCTTACATGATCATTGTATGTGTATGTGCTATTCTGGAGAAGGTGGTCTTTTTGTGTTCCAAAAATCTGCAGGTGGAAGGTCCACTCACACTGTAGCATTGGATGTTGTGCAGGGATAAACCACACTAAATAAGTAAAGCTCTGCAGAAAAGGATGGCTGCTGCTGAAAACATGGACTTCAAGGTCTCTTTCTGCTAGGGACCTAAACAAAGCCCTCTTCTGATTTATATAAAGATACATATTGAACTTGTAAAAATGGAAGGCCACAAACTCTATGGAGAATAAGTAGGAGAGACCCTTGTGTTGGTAGAACACCGTGTGTGTGTTAGCGCTGTCTGTGTAAATAGGATTGTGGTTATCTTTGGTTGCATAAAATGTTCCATGGTTGTACCTGAAAATGTATGTGCTAGTGTTGGTCTTCCCTGGCTGAAGGTTGACATGGGTGGGTGTTTCTTTGCCTGCAGTTAGACTGAGAGTACCATTGAGTAGATGTATTTCTCCTGTCAATTCCTCAAACCTCTTTCCATCAACAGGAAAGTAAATACTGGCCACCACCACCTCACCCAGGCTCTGAGGTGTGGAAACAGCACAGAAGTTGCTCTGCAAAGTAAAGGCACTGTAGGAATGGACCCAATCTCCCATAGCCTGTGTGTCCACCAGTCTGTAGGCCAGTGCCTGCAGGGTAAGGGGCTGAAGCCTCCAGGAGAGGCTGAGTGGCTGTTGAGAAACACTAAGGAGTTTGGAGCTGATGCTGAGGACATGCAGTAAGTCAGGCTCTACCTTGAGAGAGATGTTGATGCTTATCTGAGGCATCTGCTCAATGCTGACTGAAGCAACATGGAGCCCGGGATGCCTGTAGCGCACAGTCAAACGGTAGCTGTAGTAGGTGGCACAGGTCTGCTGCAACTCAGCTGTTGGGTAGATATCAAGGGGTACTGTCTCTTGGTGCTCACTGCTGGGAAGCAGAAAGGTAGAGGGGCTGCCTCCCTGGCTGCTGAAGCGGTACTGCCAACTGACACTCTTGAGACGAGCACACCAGCCCAGCTCTACTGGCTGCCACACAAGGATCAGGTGTGTCTGCGGCCAAAGCACAAAGAGCCGCATATCCTGGGCAGCCATCTGGATGCTCACGTTGTGATGGAAGCACTTGGGTGCAGCACATGAAGCAGATGAGCACTGCACTGTGAGAAGGCTGAAGCCCATGGGTGGAGGATCAGTTCCCGGTAGGAGGCCTGTTTGCAGTGTGACCTGGCCGGACCAGCGTGAGGTGTTCTTCACCCAGGCCGAGTTCAGGTACCAGGAGCAGTGGGGTGGGGACTGTGGCCACCCCGCTTTTCTTTCTACCTTGGCCGTTGCTCCCAGGGCAGGCTTGTAATGCAGGTTCATGGTGCTGCTCCACAGGCATGAGACCCGGCGCTCGTTGTCCTGCCGTTGAAAGACCTGTCCGTGAGTGCCCCAGCAGCTGACCAGCAGCGGCGGTGGCTGGCAGCAGGGAGAGGAGACCCCCGAGCCCTGGGGGCTGCAGCAGAGCAGCAGCAGGAGCAGCTGGAGCGCTGCCATTGCCTGGGAGCCGCAGGACACCGAGGGAGGCACACGGGCACCGGAAAACGTTGTGGGCGTTGACAGTTGGGTGCCCGGCCCGGCCCCGCCTCCTCTCCCTGCTCGGCGCGGAGCTGCGGGGCAGTGGCCGCGGGGCTCCTGGCGCTGCTGCGGATCACATCAACAAGTCATTATTCTTCCTTCAGAAAACATCACTGGTAGGGTACAATGATAGCTCTTTCCAAACCAGCTACTGCACTCCCTCTTTTCTATACTGCTCTATTCAGTTACTACAGCATGGGTAAGTGTTATGAATTACTGACAGATGTAGCTTTTGGTATTGAAAATTCGTTTGTATTTGAGCTAGTTCAATGATGAAATGTACCTGCAGAAAGGGGTTTTGTTCCTCAACAAGTATCTCCATATCTTTTATTTATTTACATTTGATGGCAATCTTTCTAGTGCTGCACGAAGTCTTGTTAAGCTCATGCCTTGCAAAGCCAAACATTTTTTTGGGGGGAAGGGTGGGATGAGGAAGGAAAAGGGGATAGATTCTGGGGATAGTCAATACTCCATTAGGAATAAAGAGTAACTATTATGAAGTGTGAAGGTCAGCGGCTTTAAAACTAATTTTGAGACATAAAGCAAGCAAACAAGGTGATGTTACTCATTTTCCACCTCAGGCCACCATGTGCACACATGAAACGGGCTCAGAGCACTGAGCCCAAAACAGCTCAGAAAGTCACGTGTGTTTGGACTTTCATCAATTCCATTGTCTGTTAAATCCTACCATCTTTTCAGCTTCCAGTGATGCTGATCAGATTTGTGCTGAGCTTTGGTATTCAAGACCTCATTTTGACTAAACTGTGTTAAAATGCTCTGCCATAACAGAAGTTGGTAGGATGGCACATTGAGTCAAGATGCATCAAACCTTGATTAATGTAAGTCAGCTGTTAGAGGGCAGCATAGCAAGGCACTAAGTAGCCATTCTCATATGGCAAGGAAAGAGAAATGTACCAGCCTCTTCTATACATAAAACAGGTGCTTTTCAGGCTATCAGGATGCATGGCTCTTGCAGAACACATACAGGATTGGAAACAAATGTACTGTTAACTGTGGTGCTTGTCAGGTTCTACCATTTAAACAGTATAGGCATGGCCACAGGAGGTTTCTGAGTATGTAAATCTGCACTGAGTTTTAGCACTTAGAAATGTAAAATATCAAAGCAAAAACCAACTCCAAACTGTGTGTGTGATTCTGTCATTGGTTACTGAGAGTGCCCACCCCATTCTTCTTACATAGAAAGAAGGTGTTTATGCATGTGAAAAAGAAAGCTTGAGAGGATGGTGAATTTGCTTGTCTGTCATCATGCAGAAAGACAGAAAGGGAACATGGACTTTCAGAAACTGCAGATAAGTACGGAACACAAAGAAACAAAGCAATAAGCTTGCACTTATTTCACTATTAATGAGGTTAAAATTAAAGACAAGGAAAAAGTGTATTTGAAAGTTTAAAGAAGATGTCATTGTTTGCAGCTCTTATGAGTTTAGAAGTCCTTATGTAATGAATTCTGGACATCAGAGGCAATTTCAGCAATCCAAGCTTTCTGCAAGATTACTTTTCTACTTCTGAATCAAGTCTGTGAAAAAGACCAGATTTCATAGCAGAGATGAATGTATATACAAATTTGGGGAGGTGAGGCAGTACTTGGCTGCATTATTCCATCATATCCAAGAAAATGCTGAGGTGAGGGGTGGAGGGGAGGGGGGGAGGACACCAGAATACCCAGGAAACTGTTTGTGTGGGAAGTAGGAAAGGTAAAAGCTTAAGATCTTCAGTAAAACAAGGTGTGTTACTGATTTTTGCTGCAATAATACCCAGAAACCTCAACAATGGGTCTTTGTGAGGAACTGGAGAAAGCAAAGAGTCTTTGCCCACAAAGCTCATAGTCCCCTAGGAGACAGACTCTCTGCAGCAGTAAAATGTTGAAGTAGATTGCAGGCATGGGGCATGGTAATATACAAAGTTTATAGCATTAGAGCTGGATGACATTTTATTGGGTGTAGGTGGCAAGGGTGGTTTTCTGGGGGGGAGGGGGGTGTGCTGCAGGACTGGCTTCTGTTAGATAGTTTTTTGTAGCATTATAACATGCTAAAAGTTGCCAGGAGAATTCAGGTAACATTCTCTATTACCTTCAAAAATGTTAACATTTTTTTAGTCTAAACTTACGCTTCTAAAAGGTTTTTTGCTTTCTTCCCAGTTTAGCACTGGACACCCAACAGCTGCCAATGGCAGCAAGTGTGTTTCAGCTGTGAAAGTAAGAGTTGCTGTTTTGAAAGGCTGCATCCAAAGTTCTGCATAATGGCCAAAGGGAAGATTTTCAAAGATCAGTATGTCAGATGAAATTTAACAGAAATCAAGATATCAATACAGGCTTTGTTTGGGAGGAAAGGCTGAGGAGAACCATAAAGACTGTTAGACCCCACCTGGGATGGCAGGTGGACTTTTGTGTTATCCGTATCCACTCCTTGTTCAAATCAGAGGTAAGACTAGCTTTGCAAAATCTGACTTAGAAATTACCCTGCTTAAAATCTGTGATGCACATCCATTCCTGTGCACATGGGGCCTGACTGGCATGGAGTTAGTAAAGCCATGAGATACAAGGTCGCATGTCGCAAGAAAACTGGAGAGAGGAAAGCTTTTTAAAAGTAACTTTCACTCAGAGGCTGGCAGGGCATCCGTCTGCCTGTGATGAGTGACTGCTTTTCATCACTTGTGGGTTTGGGGTTTTTCCTCTTTTTGCTTCTTAAACTGTCAGTACCTCAACCCACAGTGTTTTTTTCCCTCCACTTTTGCCTTTCACTTCTCTCCCCATTCTGCTGTGAGGAGAGTGTGTGAGCAGCTGGGGGGGGGGTTACCTGCCAGCCAGTGACAGACAAGTGGCACTGAAATTGATGCAGAGCAGTATGGAGAACATCTGAGCCAAAGCACTAGTCAGGGGATGAATGATAAAAGAGTCTTAAAGGTAAATAATTTATTCATGAACATTTATTTGAAACATAAACACGACAGTCCTAAACCACTGTAACTGCTGGCATATCTGGAAAGAGACTGGTTGGCAACTCTTGTCCAGATGCCAGCGTAGTCACCTTTCTCTAGGATGTCACTGCCGTACTCAAGACAACAGTGGCTTTTCCTGATCACAGAGTTATTTAGAAAGCTCTGAGGATGGAAACATTTTTTCTCAGTCCCTTTAGCCTGCACTCAGCTCATCCTGGGAAATCCAACGATTTTGGACCAGCTCTCAGGAAGAAAGGCTTGCTGAATGTCATTGTGGGTTGGAGGCAAGAACATGTTGTTCACCCACATGTAGATATCTTCTTGCTTATCTGCACCCGAGAATTGCAGAGAGAATTGGTGATGGGTGAGCCAGTCATAGCTGGAATTCCTGCTGCTCTTGCCAGAATAGGCAAATTTTAATAGCAGTGTTAAAAAGACAAGGTGACTGATGAAACTGTTGGTGAAAATAAATGCCTTGACTTTAACTTTTGCTTTTTTATGCATTTTTGCTACATCATCAGCGTCTAAAGGCCTGTAGTGCTTGTGCAAGGCTTTGAATGACTTCAGCGAGTTCAAATGCGCCTCTCTTGTCTCATCTGTACTCGTTGGTTCTCCAGCCAACATAAACTCACAACACTTGTCCTGAGTTAACCATGGGAGGTCTTCACAGTGTTTTGGGTGAATTGTACTCACTGCTGAGAAAAAGCTGATTTGTAGGATTGAAAGGAAAAACACGCTCTCAATAAAGTAGGCTGCAGATTCTTTAAGCCACTCCAGTGAAGTCTGACGGCCGTAAGACAAGCCATATAGCACGATGAAAAATGATGATAGCCCAGTTACAGCTGTAACGAGTGCCCATGAGATGTAGACACACCACCAAGGGAAAGCAATGGGTGTTGTCTTGCAGAGGGGCGTAGACTCAGTTCCAGGTGGTTTCCTTTCTTCCTGAGAATTGCTCCCCGCTTCTGCACAGTGCTTACTAAAACTGGAACGTGATGGTGGCCTTCTCTGGCAGGCTTCAGCCGCTGGAGGGGAACTTGTAGTTATTTCCTGTTCTTCTGTTCCGATCACATTTGCATCTCTTTCAGGAAGAGTGCAATTCCTCCATGGAGCTTCCTTGTTTCCTGTCCTCTTGGAACGTGGTGGGCGCTGTGCGTTGTTGGCACCAGGAAGGTTCTCCAAGGGACTGATGTTCCTCAATTGTGCTGAGTGGAACAATTTTTGCAAGCACTCCTTCCAGTTCTTAAGGTTTCCAGAGAGGAAGAGCACGTTTCTCTTTGGGTCCTGCCGAACCACACCTTGAAGAGGAGGCTCCTTCCGGGAATACTTAAAGAAGGCAAGTATCATCATTTCCACAGGCATGGTAAGCAAAGTCCATTCGATTTGCAGTGTTATGTATCTCAAATACCACAAGTGGACTTGAGGTTCTTCGGTTTTCATAGTGTTAGAGAACATGATGCCAGCAAGCAGGTTTAAGAACAGTGACGCAAAACACACAGATAACCTCTGGAACCTGCTGAACGTGCCAGTGAGAACAGGAGCAAAGATGGAGAGCCACAGATGACCCTCTGTTAGGCTGTTGGCAAGATTAATCAAAAAATAGTCGATTCTGGGCAGCGGTGTCTTGGGGTTTGTCACAGAAAATGTCCTTCCGATTAAATGATCGCCCTTGTCGAGTGCAAGCCATTTCCTGCACATGAAGAACCAGGTCTTCCTAGTGGACATGTTCTCAACTTTGGCTCTGCTTAAATACCAGCTTGGAGATGGGCCCTTGTTATTGTGCCAGACCCTGAGGCAACAAATGTCTCCCAAGTCTTCCTTAGCAGTTAACAGAAAGCAGTCCGTACTTCCTTTCTGGAAAGATGGAAAATGTGGGTGCCGTAAACAATGGACATCGCTCATGCCATTCTGGCCGATGAGCTGGAGAAAGACATCGGCTGTGGTTCCAGCTCCCCAGCGACTGCCTGTGTATAAAGTGACCAAAAAGCTCACTTTGTCAAAGGGGTTGTCGTCCGGCAGAACTACAATCTTGTTTTTGCTGACCCTGTCAACTTTGTCCATTCTTATGGCCCAGAGGGACAAAAGAAAGTAGATGGCAAAAATAAAGAGCACTGCTACGAGCATCACTGGGTTTTTGTGGATGTCTGCCATCAGGGCTTTTCCCCAGTCTACACTGTTGGGGACAACAATTGCTTTGGCTGCCAGGAACCTGATGTCAAACGTGGACGCGTTCGATTCAGCGCGGGCTGACAAGCTTCCGAGACTCCACTTCATACTGCAGACACCGTGTATCTTCTGCCAGTTGGCCGTGGAGCCAAGCCCACATGTGTCTTCAGTCCACAGACTTAGAACCTCCTCCAGAAAGGAGCACTGGTCACTAGAAACGTACATGGTCACCAGTGGCTGGCTTCGATACCTTGTGACACCGGGTGTTGGCAAGACAGCAGAGGTGTTCCGAGTGCTGGTTCCTATTCCTTGAGCTGCGGCTGTCAGCAGTGACTCTGGGAGATGGAGAATATAGGGAGCCATGATGTTACAGTCAGCGACGGCTGTCTTGGTTTTGCTTTCAACCGTTGGCCCGTTGTGAGAAGCAGCAAACGACGGTATGGGATGCGCATCAGTCAGGAACTGGATGCATATGCTCTTGATGTTTCTGTCGACTTCAAAGCTAAATCGTCCACTTGTGCAAGCTTGTGTCACACTGCTTTCAGAAAATGCACTGGCCGGATGACAGGTCTGTCCCACGCTGACTTTGGTGTTCCAGTAGTCTGACACCTTTTCAGTGCAGAACCAAAGAAACATGATTCCCTTTGGTCCTTCCCATGAATCCGAACTGTAGGACGCAGAGCCATTGAGAATGCAATTATTAAGGTGGAGGCAGAGGGAGGAAGCCCCTGAGCCTCGAGCCCTGCAGCAGAGCAGCAGCAGGAGAATGTAGAGAGCTGCCATTGTTGTGTGCATGCAGGACAACTGAGCTGAGGGATCACAGGGGCTATGCAGGGCTACTCCACAGTGCCCCACCCCACCCCCCGAGTGCATTATGATGTCGACAGTTGGGTAGTTCCCGTTTGGAACCAGAACCTGCTCTTCACCCTCCTCCGTGGCACAGCTGGTAAGAAAGGTGGTTCATGGTAGAAACAGCAGATCACCCGGGGGTATACACAATGCCACAAGAAACAAGTACTTGGGGGCCAGTAATCTCCATGGAGCACATCTGTTGGCAGCACCAAGGCCCACGTCGGTGGCGTGGGGGCTCAGGACCTGTGCAGTAAGAGACCCTTGCCCACAGAGACCCTTACTGCCGGAACATGTTTGCTGAAATCTACACTGTGTCTTTAACAGATGAGAGAATGTAGGAGCCAATGAATGCAGATTGCTGACCAATCACTGCAAAAATGAGGGTTTACTGCCTTGTAGCTTTTGTATTTAAATGTAAGGAAGAAGCCTGCATCGCATCGGGTGTACTTGCTTTGTGGAAATGCACCACTGAGCACCCTGTGCAGAATAAAGCATCTCCTCTCTAAACAGACTTGGAGTGTGCCTCAGTTCCAAACAGCCAACATTCCCAGCTGACTTGGTCAGTCTGCCCTTACTTACAGGGGGTTTCAGGGTGACCCGTGTGTGGGTACAATAAAGACCCCCAGGCCCTGGAACAGGCTTTTATGGTCCACAGTTGATGCCTTTCAAAGGGACATCCTAACAAAGTCATCTGCATATAAATGCAATGCAGTATTGTGAAGGTGTATTTTTAATTGCCTGCTGGCACCCTGCTAACTCGTCCGGTCTTTTCCTATTCCTTATGCTCTGAGTGGGAAGGATTTATCACCATTTTCAGATGTCAGGCCACTTGTGCTCTGATGTTAGCCTGTGCTCAGCCAGAGAGGAGGTCTATCTCGGCGGCTATAACGTATCGTCAGCAGCACCCCGCCCCCTTCCCCCCCACCCGACACACGGGTGCTTGGGATAAGCCGCTGCCAACGAGCCGAGCGGAGTCCTTCCCGCTGCCGCTCCGGGCCCAGACCTGCCTCCACCTTCTGTGTGAGGGGCGCGGAGCTGCCGGGCTCCGGCTGCGGGGTTCATGGCGCCGCTGAGGGACTGTAAGGTGAGGGCAGGTCTGAGGGGAGCGGGACAGCAGCTCCCGTCCGGCAGGGCCCTGCCGGGGTGCGCCCTTATGGCGGACGGTGTCCTCATCCTTGCAAGGGTCCCGGCCCTCCCGGGAGGGGAGGGAATGGCGAGAGAGCCACTAGATCTGGGAAGGGAGAGCAGCGAAGGAGGCCTGGGCTGGCGGGAGGGCCCGGAGAGGCCTCTGCTGGAGAGAGCCCGTCTGCCTCAACCTGTGGGGCCTGGCACTTGGGATGCATTCAGGTGGGGTGAGGCTGCTGTTGGGTTCTGAACATGGGGACGAGTCACTGCAGCCTTGTCTGCTACCGGGGAAGCAGACCTGTGGTGGAACATCTCTGGGTCTTGTTTGTAGTGCGCACCAGTCGCACCTGCCTTTTCTGTGGGTCTCAAAAGTGAATCAGGCCACTCTAAATTGTCTTTGAGTCCAAGGTTTCAAAATCTGCCTGTAGGGGCTAGTTACTGATTAGTTATTTGAGTGCTTTCTTCCCGACGAAGTTCATGGTATCACTCCTTTTTTGTTATTTTTTGTTGAATTAGGCCAGGGGAAGTGAACAGAAGTCTTGAAGATCTTCTGACAGAGTCATAGGTTCATGAGCAGCAGAGCCCCGGAGAACTGCTACTCAAGTAATAGAGGATGTGCTAACAGCAGCATGCAGAGAGCATATTGCTGAGACGCAGCTGGGATTCTAGCAGGAAAGAAAATAAAGAGTCAGCAGATCTCATGACTGAACTCTTACACTGAAGCAGGAGAAAGGGCAGGGCTTTGGTCTTGCCAAGAAGCAATAAGGAGAGCCAAGGCCATGGCACTCTCCTGCAACAGGCATCGCAGTCTTTTCTGGAATTAGAGAGAAAGGTTGTGGGAAGTTTGTGTAACACAATTTAAAGACAGCTTCTTTGGGGAAGGGGAGCTGATAATGTTTTACAATGTCTTCTGGCTGAGTTTTACCTACTTCCTTTCCCTCTCTTGTGGATTTCTTCAGTCACAGTCTGATATATGATTACAGGCAAGTCCCAAGGCATGAGTGTACCAGTCTGGGCAGGACCACTTGTGTATGGTGCAGAGGACAAGGGTTACCAGCTCTTCTGTGCTCTTTGTTCTTGGTGACAATAACTGATTAGATTTGGAGCAGATCTTTTCTTTTTCTGAGGAGTCAGCAGCTATTACAGGTGGTTCTTCCCTGCAGCTAATTGTCCTGGTATGCCAACAGGAAGAGCCTTGCTGCCATCCTTCTGTTAGCAGAGTGTGAGTCTTCCAGTGAGGAATGAGTTATGTGGCTGGAGGCTTTGCAGAGCAGATGCTTGCTGGAGTGGGTAGAAGTAGCATGTATGAGAGAAACAGTATTGCTTTCACATGCTGGGGATGGGGCTTTGCAATATTAAGGCTTTGAAATATTGGGGCTGGGGTTAAGTTACTAAGGGAATAAAGCAAAGGGTTTGAAATATCATGACTTAAACCAGACACACTGTAGTTAAAGACAGTGTCATCTTTGGGCAACAGACACACTCTGTGGCTAAAAAGAATGCTATCTTTGTACAACCTATGAAACTAAGCTGGTGTAAACTGGTTCTGTAGTTAAACAGTAAGTTGGGGTATTGCATGTATGCCAGAGAGTTATAAAATTGAGCCATAAAAGGACATAAATAAGAGGAAGGGGTGTACAAAATTGAGTAAGGGGAGATGTAAACAGAGGTGGGACAGTTAGCATGTAAATGCATAGGCTGTAAACCTTAGAGTACCCAAGCAATGGGGAAACAAAGGGAACTTTTGGACGAGATAGGAAATATAGAAGTTCTGCCTTTGCTGTGTGTGCCTACTTGCTAGGACACCCATTTTTGAAAAAAATGCTAATAAATAGCTGCTTCACAGCTGTGTCTTCCCTGAGCTTTTACAAGAAAAGTTTTTATCTAGAGACCATTTCTCAGAGCATGTACCTCAGCTAGATCAGCAGTGTCCTTCATCATGGGTGCAGGCCTTTTTTTTTTACTAACCCGTTTTCTGCTGTTTTTTCTGATGATACCGAAACATTTTCATTGTAGCATTAACAATCTCAAAATCAGATGACATTTTCTGCTTGGCAAGTACCTTAAGCTGTTGTGCAAAACGGGCAGTGGCAAAGAGCTGCTTCAAATGGAGCGTCTTCAAATGGAGCATGACTGGTGATAAGAGTGGTTCCTGGTCTGTTTTTCAGGCCACTGTGAAAGGTAGCCTGCAAGTAGCAGGCCTAACCTTGCTACCCTCTTGACTTTTCTCTCTACACTGTTTCTGGATACAGTATGGATTGTAAAGAAAATATGTAATTTTATATTCAGGTCTAGTCTTTCAGGCTTGTAATTTGAACACTCAAGTGCTTGAGCTGCTGGAATGTGAGCCTTTAATCCAGTCACAATGGGAAAGTTTTGGAACGTATTAACAAAGATATCATTGCCTAGGTACTTAAAATTCGTGAAAGTTGGGTCATTAGGAATTATGTTAAAGTGTAAAATGAGATGAGCTGAATTTTTGCAGCATTGGCAAGGACTAATCTCCTGTTAGGAGGACGCTAAATTGGTTTGCCCCAGGTCTTTCTTTTTTTTTAATGTCTATCCTATATGTTCTCTGTTCTGGAATAAAAGTGATGCTGAAGTGATTGGGGCAGCTTCTCAAATGTGTGTATGCTTAGACAGGAATGTGGTGTACTGAATATAAGTTTGTGCTTGAGAGACAGTTGTAGAGGTAATGATGGTTGCAGTATCAGAATGCTGAATGACAAGTGATTACTGGAAATAAACCCAAACATATTAAAAATATCTGAATAATAGATTGCTGAGGGAAGCACCTCAGCTCATGAGATGACAGGCTTTGTGGCTGTGTGGCCATCCTGTGTAGGGGAGAAGGCCTGCAAACAACTGGGGTTTACATGCCTGTTTGCCTAAGTTACTTAATAGAGCAGTCATGGAGACGGTCATGAAACAGGGTGCTTCCAGCTCTGTTCCACCATTCTGGCTAATGAGCTGTTTTCATTTTTCAGAAGCTAACCAGGAGATGTAGCACCTCAGTCAGTGTTGCATAGCTTCTGAAGAAACTCTCTCTGCCTGATTTCTGTGGTTGGTGAAGCGCTGGCACAGGTTGCCCCGAGAAGCTGTGGCTGCCTGGTCCCTGGCAATGTTCAAGGCCAGGTTGAATGGGGCTTGGAGCAGCCTGCTCTAGTGGAAGGTGTCCCCACCAATGGCAGGGGATTGGAACTGGATGAGTTTTGAGGTCCCTTCCAACCCAAACCATTCTGTAGGACTGCTTCTTGTCAGGCTTCTGTACAAATCTGTGGCCCAGATTCTTTGTTCTTTAATTCCAGCGACTTGGTGGATTTGCTCTGCCAAGCTGTTCAGCCTGCAAGATACCTGAAATACTGATTTCAGTTCTAAAAGAACAGGGTTTTATTTTACCATGTCTCTACTTCACATTAGGTGTATCTGCAGCAGGGGGACTAGCCAAAACTTGAGTTGTAATGAATTACAAATGAGTCTCTCATAATGAGATGGGTAACCCATCAAGATTTATTACATGTTACAATTTTTTGTTGCTTTATTTCCACTGCTAACTCCAACTAATTGAATCCTTGTATGCGACTACAACAAAATAAAGATTTATGTGTCTGCTTACACTGTTCTTCCAGCTTTTATTTGTTGTTTTTTATTAAAAAAAAGCATAATTGACAAAAATATCAGTAGATGATCAATTTGAAAATCTGTTGTAGTAGTCTGGAAAACAAGTATGCAAAATGAGTGTGTTTGTATCCATTTGTTGTGCAGGCCTGGCAAGATGCTGGACTTGTCCTGTCCACTACTAGCAATGAAGCCTGTAAGCTGTTTGATGCTGTACTGGCACAGGTATGACCAAAAAGTTTAAGAAAATGCGTTTGAAGGAATTTGTGCATGAAATAGTCTTCACTGTAGTTCACCTTCGAATTTATTATCAACTGTGAGAGCCTCAAAATCAGGCTGCCAGAGGATTTCGGCCATTAGCAGGCAGCAGAAAACCCTCCTGGTGCAGAGCTATGCCAGGTGCTGCAGCTGTGCAGAAGGTCACAGCCAGCATGCTTGTGCTGTTTGACACCGGAGAATCAACCCATTAACATAAAGCACATAGAAATCCAGGGTATTAGTTCGGCTGATGGCCAAACTGTCTTAATGAAAACTGGTTTTCTGGTTTGCTACTATGCCAACCCTATTGGAATGCAATGTTTGTCTTTTAGTCATTTGCATTGCTTGCTTTTAATTTTAAGTGCCCAGGAGAGCGAAACAAAGAGCAATATCTTTGAGCATTCCTTGACTGCCTCTCTCTCAATTTCTCTCTTCCAGTATGCAACCTGGACCAATAATGAGAGCCTTGGAGGCATTGAGGGATGTCTCTCCAAGTTAAAAGCAGCAGATCCAAATTTTAGTGAGTATAACCTTTAATTGATAACATGAAAAGTGTTGGATAATACCTGATGTCTTGGTGTGATGGCATACATAATGGCTTAGAGGATTCTGTAAAGTGTCTTCAGAATTTAGAGCAGGCCGGAATGGTTTTGTGTGTTTGGGCTTGGTTTCTTTTGCTTTTAATTTCAAGTCCTTTAAATGGCTTTCATGAAAAGCCTCTAAGAAATTTAGGCTTATAAGACTTTCTGGACCCCTGTGAGTACAAGTCAGTCTTGTTCAAAAGAAACAACTCTTGTGTTTATATAGGGATTAATGTAGTGCTGTACAGTTCAACTTGTAGTGTGTTGTTTTCCGTAGCAATGGGACATGTGATTGCTAATGGTTTGGAGCTGATTGGTTCTGGAAGTTCAGTGCGGCTCAACAAAGAGCTGGACAGTGCAATGAGAACGATGATGATGCTTTCAAAGTCACAGCCACTGACTGAGCGGGAGAAGCTTCATGTATCAGCGTTGGACATGTTTGCAAGTGGGTAAGTCCACTGTCATCCCATTTAAAGGACTGAAGAGTTTTAGCTACCACATGTGGAAGTGACAGTTGGTAGTAATGTTGCCTCACATGCACTGACATCTAGCAAAGGGTGAGATGTCAGTGGTTGTCCTTCGATTTATCTCTCCATACTGTAAGCACCACGAGTAGTTAATGGGCAGCACTGTAGGAGGGGAAGTGCTTTTTTGTCACTGCTTCATATCATTAAGCACTCCATGTTTTAAATGTCATAGATCCATCAGTGGAATAGTGGTTTAGGACTAGGAAGCTAAATATTTGACTACAGTAGGGTCCAGTGTAATAGAACACGGACTTGTACGCACAAAAGCAAAGCTACAGACTTTTCTTCTCTCTGTGGTCTCCCTGTGTCAAAAACTATTTCTCTTGTAAAATAGGAAGACAGAAGAGAGTCAGAAGTGCTGGAAAGGCTCATTGTTACATTCAATATAATGAATTTATGTGCACTGCAGAAAGTAGGGGCTAATGCTTCACTTTCATTATTTGTCAAGCAAACAGGTGAGCATGGATGTACCTCACATACTTCTTAACAAAGGTAAAGAGGAAGCTACTTAAACTATGGATTTGTTTCTCAGTAGGAGGGAAGGTGTCTGTGAATGTGAAGTTAGGCTAATTGTGGTAGATCTCTTTCTGTAAAAGCTATTCAACCCTGTAGATTTATGGTTTAAGGTTGTTTTATTTTCCTTGGGTGTTACAGTGACTTGTAACCCAAGGGCATATCTTTCAGAAGATTTCCCAGAAGGTGCTCAGTGAAGCTAATACCATTATTTTAAGAAGACTAAGATATTCCATCAAAGAAAAAAATCCAAATGTAATTTTTGTATTTTTCAGAATAGCATGAGTTCAGAACGAACAATAGAGACATGTATATGTGCCTTCTTGCAGCAATTAAAGTATTTTTTTGATTTCTAGACAGCTTCCAAAAGCTTGTGATTTATGGGAGCAGATTCTGCAGAGCCACCCAACTGACCTGCTAGCCCTCAAATTTTCTCAGGACACTTACTTCTACCTGGGATATCAGACACAGATGCGAGATTCTGTTGCCCGGGTTTATCCTTTCTGGACTTCTGATATTCCACTAAGCAGGTGGGTCATGCTTTGTTTCGAAAACTGCTCTTTATCTGGTGTGCACATACTTTGTGCTTTCTAAGTTCAGACACATCTAAATAACAGGATCAGTTGGCGAACAGACATGTAGATAAAATCAGGGGCTTATAAGTGAATTAGACCTGATCACAGCTAGAACATCTTTCCTGTATCCCTGTTGACACTGTTTTTTTCTTAAGTGAGCTGAGGCTCGCTTCGTAAATTTTGCTGTCAAATACAGCACATGACATGTATCCCACAGGACAAAATCATGTCCTCGCTGAGGGCAGTGGCAGAACTCTTTTGAGCTTTTATGGGTACAATTTTTAATTTTGGGGCTCACGTTGTGAGTGATAGAGCACAACAGTGGAAGGAAGAAAGGAATTGTAACTTGGAATACCCAAGTGTAGTTCTGAAATAAAACTTTTGAATACACTTTAACAGCTGGTGCTGCAAAGACTTAGAGGAAGGCAGAACTTTTTAAAATGTCCTTAGTTCAGACCTGAACTTTTCAGTTTCCCAGAGTTAGTTCAGGATAATCCAATCTATTGACAAGTGAATCATTAATAAAAACTAATTTGAGATTATTTTTTTAGATTATTTTAAGACCTGTTAAATTATTTGAAAGCTTTTACCTTTATGTAAAAGTTAACATTAGATTATCAGTCAAGGCATGTATTTAATATTCTGAGGTAGATGAATAGACAACCCACAGGCAAGCATAACTTTTTGAATATATAATGAATGTTGCTGTACACCAGTGTGCTGTACATCTACATCAAATGCAACCTTGTCTCTTTTTTAATTGCACAAACAGTGCAGAGGATACAGACTGAATGCCAACATAATAGTGAAGCTCCCTGAGGTACTCCACAATGTTTATGGCACAGAGGGTAGTATCAGGAGTTTCATTTTTTCCAGCTGTATTACCTTAGCTCTGAAAAATTTAAGCCCCTTAGTTCTTTTTAACTACAATAGGGGGGTTTCATTTTTGCTGGGGAAGACAGACAACTTAGAAGTTTTGGCTGCATTTTTGTAAACTTTTCTAGACGCTATGCTACAAAAATGCAGGCTGTTGTCCACTTAGTGGGCACAATTGTAAAGCAACAGGGAACACCCATATGCTAAGCTTTTCTTAAAGTATAAAACCCTGGCAAGTACCCCTCATCCTCAAGCTTACAGATACGTAGAGTTAACACATTAACTGATATGTGGACAAAAAATAAATCAACTTTTATTCATCTCCATCCATGGAATAAATCTTTTGCGACATACCGCACATGTTTTAATAGTTCCTGTGCCTCAGGAGTTTGAAACCAAACCTCCAACAGATATTTTGAGAAGCACAAACGTATCCTGTGGTATTTTGCAAGCTATGAATTTGCAAAAAATGCATTTCAATATTTCTTACATATATACCTGATGCAGTTATTTTAACAGCCTTTGAGATGCTCAGATAGGTCTGGTGACAGCACTGTCTCACTTCCAGCCTCCTAACTGTGCATATTGCAACTGTTACGGAGATCAGCAGATTGTTCTGTGCAACTCTTAAATCCAGTTTATCCAAAGATGTAAATGTCAGCTGTCAGAACACTGGTGATGTGCATTTTGTTACAGTTTCCTGTGCTGGTGTCTCTGGGCCTTTCATTTCCCCTGAGAACTGGCTAGTTCTGTATTCTGCAGACTTGAACCCTCATTGTAACTTGCATGTTTTGAGTTAAATGCTGTTTGATTATGCTTTTCAGTCCTAGATGAAATCTAGTTCTAAATGGATGATGTGCTGTTTTTCCCCTTTTTGCTTAGCTATGTGAAGGGCTTCTACTCTTTTGGACTCATGGAAACAAACTTCTTCGATCGTGCTGAGGAGCTTGCCCATGAGGTAAGCTGCCTGCTATTGGTGCTAAAAGGTTTCAGAATTCTTAAACATGGTCCCTTTCTCTAGGTGGTGGTTTGCACAAGTGCCACCACCTGACTCTTTCTGTCATGCCAGTTGTTAGCAGAAGTAGCAAAGAGATAAAGCTTAACATGGAAATGCTTACAGTTTCATGAGAAACTATTAATAACTATTCCTTAGAAAGAGTTGCACACCTTTGCCATACCATGGCAGTTTCATCTTGACTGTATTTCCTTAATTTGCTTATGAGCATACCTTGTCAGATGGTGTCAGACCACTTTAAAATCCATATATTATCCCATCTGCTGCTTCCCCCCAGTAAAACTGGCTGTATACTCCCACTAAAGAATGTTGGATTGGTTTGATGTAATCTACTTTTGACAATCCATCCTGTTTGGTTCCCCCTCCTTTATTCCTAGATGGTTGTTTCTGGATTATAGCACAGTTAACTTTACAGTGTTCCTGGGGATCAATATTGGCTGGTCTATTTCATTTTTATGAAGATAGTAATTATACTTGACTTTCTCCAGTCCTCAGGATTATCTTTGTCCTCCAGGAATCTCAGGTATAATTAATCTCTCAGGGGTGTGTTTGCAAAACTTCTGTTACATCAAATTGCTGCAAGTGACAACAAAGACTAAATATTAACATATAACATTTAACATATACCAAGTTAATGGTTAACCTTGCAAAATGCCTAAAACCTAGTGGGAGTTGTTGGAGCCAGAAAGAGGAATTTTCTGAATGTTCAGAGCTGGCTGTGTTCTTGAAGAAGACATGGTTACCTGCAAGGCATTATGTCATGGCATATATCGTGCCTGTACCCGCAGTTCTTTCACAGCTGGTACTGGTGCATGTCTGTGAAATATCATTTGATAGTCTTCATCAAAGCCTGCATTTTAAAGTGTTCTGCAGGTGTTAATATCTGTGCAGTAGAAGCTGGGAAGTGAAGTCAGCCAATAAACATTGTCTTCTGTCCAAACTAAACTTCCTGGTTGTGGTTAGTTGGAATGGTACCTGCAGCAAGTAAAAAGTAGTCTCTTGTTTCTATATCAGCAGTGTTAAATACTGTTAAATAAAGTTTATAAGCTTTCCCTTTTTTCACTTGCAGGCTTTGGCTATAAATAAGACGGATGCATGGTCTATTCATACTATAGCTCATATAAATGAGATGAAAGCAGAGGTGAGGAAAGGGTTAGAATTCATGAAGGAAACAGAAGACAACTGGAAGGTAAATATTCTTGTAGCATCTCTGAAAAACCTTCTTTTAGATCTCCTTTATCTCTTCCAGCCAAGTTCTCGATTCCTCTGCATGCAATTCCTTCCTATCTGCAGACATGTTACAAGCAATGCAAAGTTTGCATATTAGAAGAAACCATCACTTGAGGAGCTGTTATTTATCTGTGCTACTTTTGAAGCAAGAGGCAGGAAAAAAATGGCATACTATGAGGGACACATAGCTTGGACCACTTTTAAGTCATCATTCCTACAACCACCAAGATTAGAAAAATGATTTATGTTGCTTGCTTCTCCACCCCCTAAAAAAATCAGGTACCATTTAGTTTAATGTATATTTCAACCCAAAATCAAAAGGGGCAGATTATCTTACCAGAGAGGTCTTCTCTGCCAGTGAGGTTTACTATTAAATAGCAGTGTGTCTTCTCCTGAGCTGTTGTGGTAAGTTCTCATAGCCTGCTTTTATTTCTTTTAGTTATCTAGAAGCCTATTCCCCTTTAGCAGTTTAATCTCATTCAGAACTCAGAATCAGCAGCAGTAAAAAGGTTTTGTTGTGTTCATGAGGTAATCACTTGTTCTTGTTTGTATGACATTTGGAATGATAGTATGATATTAAACTTAATATTTTCAGGTTTCTGCCAAACACTTCACTACTTCAGTTGCTTAGGTTTGGTTTGTGATTTAGTATTAAAAAAGTATAGATTAGAAGAATGTTTATCTTAGCCCCATAAAGCTCTGACATGTGCTGGGAATATTTCAGATGTTACCATGAAAATGAAGATGCTTTTTCCACTTGTAAGAATGTTAAGCTTAACTACAGCACTGGAAGAGAGAATGGGAGGAGAGGGATGAACGTTTCTGGTGTTTTAATTTTCACCAAAGGATTGTGAAATTATATGCCTGTTTGTCTATTCTCAATGCACTCACAAAAATGAACCGCAATGACATTGTCTTGAAGTGCAGGCTGAGGAAGAGTATTTGAAGTTTTGATGCCAGCTGAAAAGGACAGTGAGGAGTTGGTACAGTCCAGCAAATATTCATCTCATCTGATGAACTGCCAGTGTGTTTGCTCTCTAGTGCAGCTTCTGTATTCTCTAGTAGAACACTTTACAAAGTGATTCTCTATGCCTGAGATTGGTGTCTAGATGGGCAGGATGCAGGGATGCATGGCCCTCTTAAGGTGGGTTTCTTTTTCCATTATCTAGGTTACTTTACACAAGATACCTAGGTTTTAGATGGGATTTTTTTTTCCCCAAGAAAAACAAAAATATGTTGCAAAAGAGTGAATTCTGGGGCATCCAAGTTAAATTGTTCTCTGGAAAATGATGTGGGGGAAACCTTGCTTTTGAGGTGTCTGCCTGAATAGCTGCAAGAGCAAATGTACCAAATGAGATGGGGTCTTGGCCAGCCAATTTAAAGTTCTTGCCTCTTACGTCTTTTCCATATCTTGAAATACTCATTTTTATTGAAGAAGGAAACAGAAATCTGGCTAGGTATGTTTAAATAGAAAGTTACTTTGTAAATAATGTTTTCTTTCTCCTCTTTTTCCCCAGAACAGCGATATGCTTGCTTGCCATAATTACTGGCACTGGGCTTTATACTTCATTGAAAAGGTATGACACATTTTCATATAGTTGTTTCATGGTTCAGATAGGTCATCCACCTAATGCTTCCTTTTAAAAATGAAGACCTAACATTTATAGGTTTCTTTTCAGCTATTTAAAGGGGCGTTTTTCTAAAACAGCACAATGCCATGTTTACAAGCTAGTTGTTATTACAGTTATTTTGAGAACTTTTCATTACATTGGTCAAAATTCCAGGATCTTTGTTAGAATATTGAAAAATTGCTGTGAGATTATTGCATGTTTGAAGATGAAATAGTCTCATTAATTACACTTGGCACAGTTATTTGATAGAAGAATTAACTTGGATCTCTGATTTTAAGCAAAAATCTCTTCAAACTCAGTATGAATTTATCAGCCCCAAAATCTGACTAAAAGAAAGAGGCGGTAACTCTAAATTTGGTCACAAATGTCGTTATTTTTTTATGTTAGTAATTCTTATTACTAGTTCATTAGGGAGACAAATGTGACATTGATAAGGCAGTATACTTTGGGTCAGAAAACTAACTTCTTTGGGGTAAGTGTTATTAACATAGAAGGAGCATTATTTTTGATAGTAGTCTAGTAGCTGGTTGATATTGCCACCTTCTGTGTATACAACAGTTTTGTAGCCTGCTTAAAATTATTTTTCTTTCTACCTCCTTGCATACACTATGGCTTGCATTAATTTGTGAAAAAAATCCCTGAAAGGAACATTAAAATGTGAGCTAATACTTTGTCTTTTTCTTTCATGTGTAACTTACACCAGTGTTAGTACCTAGTGTTAAATGAAACCTAATTGTACTGAATATTTTGCCTAGTAAATCCTGGTTTATCTCAGACTCTAGTCTTTCTTTTAATACCTCAAGGTTTCTTTGACTTGACTTGTTTTGATGAAGTTATGAGGCAGTTGTGAAGTAGTATTATGACATTATTAATTGTATGTATGTCTTTTGGTTACTACCAGTCAGTTCTGGTTACTGTATCTGACTGTTAATCATGCAGTGCTTGTTTGCTTTCACAGGGTGAATATGAGGCTGCTTTGACAATTTATGACAATCATGTGAGTAGGGCCT
This sequence comes from Melopsittacus undulatus, assembly GCF_012275295.1. NCBI lineage: Eukaryota > Metazoa > Chordata > Aves > Psittaciformes > Psittaculidae > Melopsittacus > Melopsittacus undulatus. The sequence continues at coordinate 78,032,130 of NC_047531.1, read as the reverse complement.
TTTTCTTCTTTGCCAAGAACTAGCTGAAAACCGTGATACGTGCTTTCTTCCTTCTGTATGAGTCTGAAACCCATCACAGAGTGCCATATATGTGCGTGTATTGTTTACATCTGTTGTTACAGATTTTAAGGGAAAGTATTTCTCAGTGATTTTGGGTAAAATGCCCAAAAGACTCTCATGTAGTTCAAGTATTTCCTACACCTGTGCTTGAAAGAGCTACAGTGGCAGTGTTGGTACTGTTTGTTTTCCTATAAAGTCTCAACGTACTTTTACGAAGAACTGAATTTTGCACGTATGGCACTAAGTCAGCAGAAGCATATCTTTTCTGTCCTGGCTAATTTACTATAGTTCTTCACTGTCTAGATTTCAAGGCAATCTTTGTAAATAAGCAATATCAAACTCTAGGGTAACATATCTTTGTAAGGGTTATAAAAATAGGGAAGCTATAGAATAGAAATACATAGAATAGAAAGCTGCTGGGCTATCCTATCTACTAACCTTGCTGAAGTGAAGTAATACTTACGGCATTTTTTTTTTTGGAAAAAAATGGAATGCTTTGGTGACTCTCCATACTTACTGAGTTGGGTGATATGGTTTAGTGTGAGGTGTCCCTGCCCATGGCAGGGGGGTTGGAACTAGATGATCTTGAGGTCCTTTCCAATCCTAACTGTTCTATGATTCTATGACTTCGTAACAGGAAAAATGGCACAAATGAAGTAGCGTGTTTGTCGCTGCAAATTGCTGTATTCAGGAAGGATGCAATTAGGGCTATTGCAAAACAGGTATTTTTCAGTTAATAAAAAGATAAAACTAATACTGTACTGTGAGAATAAGTTTGATTATTTGACTACGTTCCCACTAGTGCATCAGTTGGGTAGCTTATGAATATCTGTGATTACAGATTGCTCCTCGGTGTCTTTCAAGTGGAAGTATGCTGGATATAGTAGATAATTCTTCGATGCTGTACAGGCTTCATCTGGAAGGTAGGATATCCACCTGCCATTCTTTTTTAGAGCTGTAATTTCTCCCCTTCCCCTGCCTTGCATTTTGAAGAAGTATTGAAATACACTTACAGAGTGAGCTTGGTCAGTGTTACAGAGGAATTCTGTTACAGAAGAAAATTCTGCTCTTGGGAAAAGCCTGAATGTGAAATTCATAATGTCCATAACCTTCGTTCTTCCCAAGAGCTTCTTTTTTTTCCCCCATGCCACTGTGGTGTTACATTCAGCTCAAGCTAGCGTAGGTCACATATTTTTTCCTTGAAAAATTCACTTCAATTGTCCCTGGAGATCGGAGGCTGAATGATCAAGTACATAATCCTCTAAAAATCTCTAGAGCTTCCTTGAAGTAAATGTCACGCTAGATACTTAACCTCCTATTTTAATACTGATTGAAATTGCTAGTATGTAGGTATTAGCCTCTGGCTTTCATGTACTCTGCTAACTCAGTGGTATTTCTCCTTTTTTAAGCTAGTGTTTATACACTGGAGTTCATGAAGGGGAGGGGATGACAGACAGATGGACATTTACAGTATTCTGCTAAAACACTAACGATACATTGGCTTTGCTTATGAAATCCATCTTGTCACTCTGTTTTTTTGATTGCTACAGATGCTTCACTGGAACCTCATCTCCAAAAAGACATAGAATCATAGAGTCATAGAATAATTAGGGTTGGAAAAGACCTTAAGATCATCTGGTTCCAACCCCCTGCCATGGGCAGGGATGCCTTGCACTAAACCATGTTTGCCCAAGGCTCTGTGCAACCTGGCCTTGAACATTGCCAGGGATGGAGCATTCACAACTTCCTTAGGCAGCCTGCTCCAGTGCCTCACCACCTTCACAGTAAAGAACTTCTTCCTTATATCTAATTTAGACTGCCCCTGTTTAAGTTTGAACCCATTACCCCTTGTCCTACCACTGCAGTCCCTGATGAAGAGTCCCAGCCCAGCATCCTTGTAGGCCCCCTTCAGGTAGTGGAAGGCTGTTATGAGGTCTCCACGCAGCCTTCTCTTCTCCAGGCTGAACAGCCCCAACTTTCTCAGCCCATCTTCATATGGGAGGTGCTCCAGTCCCCTGATCATCCTTGTAGCCCTCCTCTGGACGTGTTCCAACAGTTCCGTGTCTTTTTTATATTGAGGACACCAGAGCTGCACACAATACTCCAAGTGCCATAATAAAGCCAGAACCTCACATAATGCAGTCTAGAATATTTATGATAAATTACTGATAATCAGTAAACTCTGCCCAAATACTGCATGCTGCAGCTGAGCATTACTGTATACATTTTGCCATTTCTTGAGTTTAGTAGCAATGCTGTTTATGCTGAGTAGCTGAAAGTATATTGCAAAGTCATGCTTTTGCATATGGTATTTTTACTGAGAAAAATACATTTTACTCTTAGGTGTAAAGCTTGGAGACAGGTGGAACAATATTCTCCAGCTTACAAAGAAGCACAGCAGAGATCACATTCTTCTGTTCAATGATGTGCATCTCTTGATGTCCTCACTTGGAGCCAAAGACCAAAAAACTACTGATGAGCTTTTAACATCCCTTCGGGAACTTGCCAAGTAAGCAAGTGGATGGAAGTATTGTATTTAATTATTTTATCCTCTATTTAACGATTTTATCCTCTGATAATGTCTCTGGCTTTGCTTTGTAAAGCAAAGCACTACAACATGCTCTTTGCTTTAGCATGTCACTGGAGCATGTCTGGTTCAAGTAGGTCAGTCTCCAGTTAGGAGATACCTGTAATTACTCATTTTTTGAGTCAATGTCTAGAGGGGTTTCTTACCTTGCTAAGCAGAGATCTCTTACTTTAAGTTATGGATGCTAACTGAACAGTTGCTGTCTGTTCCCTTTCAGTGGGTTCGCATTAAGCTATGTTATGTACAGTGAACAAAGATTTTCACCTCTGTATTAGTAAGGTTATTCAACAGTGTACATCAGCTGTCTATGGTGGTTCTTTTTTATGGCTCTGGTTTGAAAGGTTCTTTTATAATAGAACATTGGTAGTGATATTCTGGTACGTAGTGTTTGATGTGTGAGAAGTACCTCTGCAGGTAACTGAATTTCAAGTACTGCTAAAGTAAAAATAGAGAATATTTTGCTTGCAAATTAAATTATTTGAAATATTTGAATATTTAAGTATTTCATCTAAACAATGTTTGGGGTTTTTTATGTTCCCTTATGTATTAAATAACTGTAAATTGCCTCAAGTTTTTGAAGGGGTTAATATATATATAGATGCTTTAAATGCAATTCCCTCTCCCCCATTTTACCTGTTTCATCATCTGTTGCTTCCCTTGCCTTCAAAAAGGAGGGAGAACTGAAATAGTCACTATTTGTTCCTGTAATACCCGTCAATCAAAAGTAACAAAAAATAAATGTAATTTTAAAGAATAGTTACAAAACCAAGTAACTGTCAAACCAGTCTTAAGCATGTCTGACTAAAGTAGAAAATGGTAAATATCTTTTATATAAGTACATAAATAGATATAAGTATATATAAAGTATTAAAACTGCACATGCACACCACTTCAGGGAAGCTTTAATGAGCATACGCTACTTATCCTTTCACCCAGTGCTTCCTTTTGCTTGTGTGTTGAGCCTTTCGTAGTAATTCAGCTGTACATTTTTAGCTGTAGGTGGAAGTATTGTAAAGTTTAGTTCTATTATTTGAGGAAACAGACTGTGAGATGAAGGGATCATAGTAAAGATTGGATTAGTGGATTAATTTATGTGTATCACAAGAATGTAATAACTAAATTATACCTAAGGTGGGTTTTGTATGTGTTTCAAAAAGCAGTCATGAAACTTTGGCACAAACAACAGTCATCCTTAGCTTTTCATTAATATTTTTCCCTAGCCTTTGCAATTTGAAGTTGACAAGAATTTTTTTGATGAGGTATTCCCTGGTGCTCTCTGGTGTTTGCTGTCACGTGCTTAATTTTGGGGATAGAAATGTTACAGTTGATGCAGGGGGCATGTTGTTCTTCATTAACCAACGCATCAGAGCACTTGAAAGAGAAAAGAAAACAAAAGCATCTTCTATCTCTGTGCATTTTATCAGAGAGCTGGAGCCAGTGTTTAAGTGAAGAATTGTTTCATCATTTTCTTCATTAGCCATCTCAAACTACTTACTTAAAAGGCCCATCTCTTGTGCACTTCTAACTTTCCAGGGTGCCATGTTTTGCTGAAGAATTGATAAACACATAGAGCAACACTGCATACTGAAAAGTCAGCATTGACCTAGTGGAAGAAATGGGAAGTTTGTAATACTGACTCAAAAAGGAGAACACAGAGCATCTCTGTGTTTGGTGAATTTAAGGTACTAGCATGGGATTGTGACTCTTGGCTGTCCTTGCAAGCACTCAAAACAGATGCCGGTGACTAAGGCTTCTCAGTGTTAAAGACTTAATTGGAAAACTTTGGTACAGAAAAATCTGTATTAAACAACAGTTGTAATTTAAAGCATTGAACTGTGCACTCTCTTCTCAGGAATCACTTATTCTGCCTGAAATAGAAAGCCCTCCTGTCCTCGTATTGCCGGCCAACCTTTTGGCACTGAAATGGCACTACCTCTAAGGCCTGATCACTGCCAGCTGCTGCTGTAGCAGTGCAAAAACAAAGTTCCACATTGTCCCCAAACCAGCTCTTTAGCTACAGTTTGGTTACTTTAGTTTTTAGTTTTTTTGGTTTTTGCAGAGATGCTCACTAGAATGTCTGTGTTATCCTGCAGGCATATTGTCATGCTCTCTGCCTCTTCCATTTGTAGGTGGGTTAGGATATAAGCACTAAAACAGGAAAGAAAAAACAGTATCTTCAGAGCTAGCTAAAATCCATTGCTGTTCATGGACGTAGAAGCAGTCTGTCATGGTTAGAATGAAAGAGACTTTGAGAGCTGTCATGGCGAGTACAGTTCATATTAGAAAGATGGGGAGGCAGGCACTGTGCTATGTGGCGAGCTCTTTGCAAGGACTGATGACTGCTTTTGGGAGAGGTGAGGACAAAGAACTAGCAGCAGGATGTTCTGATCAGCTCATTAGAAGAGAAACTGGGCAGTTCTCACTTTTCTGACCAAAGCTATTCATTGCAAAGGCAGGAGGGGTTGGGCTTGGGCCTTTTGCAGCTCTGATCAGAAGAATGAAAACTGGTTTACAGGTGACTAACAAAAGGATGAAAGTAACATAGCCACACTGAAAGATACAGAATCATAGGCTGGTTTGGGTTAGAAGAGACCTTAAAGATCCATCTAGTTCCAATGCCCCTGCCATGAGCAGGGACACCCTTCACTCTAGTGCAGGTTGTCTAAATGAAGTACCTGAAACATCAGGCTTTGTACAGTAAAATAAATTGTGTTTGTGATGGAGTGACATTGAAATACTCATATTCATAATTTGACTTACAGGAGTTAAACACTTTCTCATTCTACAGAGCACCTTGTGAAGACCATGAGCTTTCCCTGGCACCTAGTCTGGGGTTGCCACTGTGCCAGGCATTTGTAGAGTTTGAAAATGGAAATTGTGACAAAGCTGTAGACCTGTTGTACCCAATCCGTTATCAGCTGATCGAAATAGGAGGCAGCAATGCTCAGGTAAAGAAGATCAGTAAGACTTTCTGATGCTACTTTATCCTCTTTCAGTAGCCTCCATTAAGCGCTGGCATTATTAACAACCCTTCATTCTTAGAAAATGAAAAGCTAAACTGTGCTTGTGACTAAATTCTGTTTACAAACACTATCAGCAGTGTGGCTGTTTATATTTTCTTGTTGATACCTTTCCTTCCTCATTGGTTTTAATAATTTGGAAAACAAGACACTGTAATCAGCAGCACTTTGTAAGTTACTTACTACTCTGTATTTTTCAGAGAGATGTTTTCAGCCAGTTACTGATTCATGCAGCTCTAAATTCTAAATCACAAGCCAAACAAAACCTTGCAAGGTGAGTGTTTTTCCTGCTAAATATTTGGGGAAGTAGTAGTATTACTAAAAGTATGAAGCAATGGGTATTCTCAAGCCAATAAATTAAGGCTGAAATTGTGTCATGGAATGGTGGTTTGGGTTGGAGGACCCTAAGATTATCTAGTTCCAACCCCCTGCCATGGCAGGGACACCTCCCACTAGGCCAGGTTGTTGAAAGCCCCTTTCACCCTCTCCTTGAACACTGCCAGGGTTGTGACAGCCACAGGAGCCTGGGCACAGGAGGATTAATGTTAACTATAGCAACATTTAACTAGGATAGCCAGTAACATAACTCCAATTCCAAAAGTACACTTTTGCAGTCTGGAAGAATGGTCTGTATTTGTTCAAGGGCAGTTGATTTTCAAATGGTTCTGTCTTAAAATGTGGCCTCCTGCCTGTTTGTCAGTGTACCTAATGGACTGCTGAACTTCTCTGTGAAGTGCTGAAAATCAGATCTGTCCTAAAGATGACAGCTGCTGTATTGGGAGATAACATTTGCAGAGTCTGATGTGTGATCTTGCCTTAGTATAAATCACAAGAGTCTCATTTGGTAGTAATCATAGGTGTTGCTGCTTCATCCACATGGAGTTCTCTTGTGTTGTCTTGATTGGGTCTTCTTAAAAGAATGGATCCTTGGGACAATGTGAAGCTTTCCTTGTTCTTCTCCTGAGGTCTCTTTGAAACTTAAAATTACATACGATAATGAAGTGATTCCTCTGTGCACTCTGATCTTTGGGTGCTCATTTTCAATCTCTCCAGGTGCTGAAAACAATGATGAGAATTCTGCCTAAATTTACTGCCAAGGCCAACTATTTCCAACAGGGGAAACCTTCACCTCAAGAGCAGGTCTTTACATACTGTTTTCCTCCTCTCACAAGGATACTGATGATGGTCTCCCTGTTTCTCTCCTACCTCTTCTTTCTCAGATGCCTCCTGAGAGAACGTGATATGATGAGACCAAATTCACCGATGACAGAGCGACTTATTAGGAAGGCAGCAGCTGTTCACTCGATGGCATAAGTCTTTCATTTGTGCTTCAGCTAAATAGCAATACGTTTACCAATCAAAGTGTGAATGCAGGGAGCGGAGGGGTGCTCTGCTGTAAACCGTGGTAGACATTGACGGTAGGTAAGAGTACCTGAGGAGTCAGAGATCTGATGATGATTTCCTTCCAGAAAATAGAGAGCTGTTTCAGGAGGTTGTATCTTAGCTTTTTCTTTCCTTTTGAATCAGGTAACCTGCTGATAATGCATAGCTTTTGGGAGCATCCTAGGACACTGCTTTTCTGGTATATTTTCCTGAAAGTTCCCTCTGCCCCTGATTACATACAGTGCAGTAACAGGGCCTGGATTTCAGTCCTTCATTTGCCCAATTTGTTATATCTTTTAAACGTAGCTAATAGGAAAGTGTGGGGTCAGGGCCAATATGGAGATAAACCAAGTTCCATATCAGACCTCCTATCCATTCAGGCGCAGGTTGCAGACTCTGTCCTAAAGATCTGTCTGCATTCATTCTCTTTCCAGGTGTGTTTTGTTGAACTCCCTCTCATAAAATGTTTAACTTTCTCCTTTCAATATAACACCTCAGAGCTTTCTGATATTACTGTGTGAGTGAAACTAGACAAGAGGGATAGTAGCTGCCTGCAACTATTCCAACACAAATACTCTCTTGGCACTTTTAAATCTTTCAGGGAAAAAAGAAAAAAGCTTGGATTTTAGCTCAACCACCACCATCTCTGAATGGCAGGTTGGACTTTTGGGAAGTCAGGCTTTACCACCCTCTCAAAAGCACAAGTCTCTATGTGTTAGCAAAGCAGAGTTTAAAAACAATGTTTATAGAGGTGTATCAGAGCAGGTGAAGACTGGAAGGGAGCTTCTGCTATAGAAAGAGAGCTAATGGAAACCGACACAAAGCTTTGTGTGGCACAAGCAATGTGATAAGCTTTGGTGCTGCGAATGAGGCACGATAGAAGCCACGTACCTCTATGATGTTCTTGAGCCTCTAGATTCCTGCAGCATAGCCGAGCTAAGAGATTGCCATGCAACAGTAACTCAGTAGTCCCTCATGAGGGAAAAGATGTTTCAAACCAAAACTGAGCCTAATGCCTCCTCTTCTTCTTCCTGAATAGAAATGCTTCTCAACTCTTCAACTGCCTGAGCTCTGGCTTTGGTATCACATCTACAAGCTCTTCTTCACACAAACATGCTTGTCCAGCTCAGGCTCTTCCCCATGTCCCACATACAGTTCCCTTTTGACCTAAAAAAGCACTTGCATAGTTGGCCCTGCACTGCCTCTGGAGTCCTGCATAGAGGAATAAGATATGGATAGACAGGTAACTTTTCCCTCAGGGAATATAAAGTCATTTTAGGGATGAAAAGTCTGAGAACTCCGCTAGCCCTTTGTGAAGTGTGTAATTAATGTGATGATCCATTGCTACACAAATTGAAGAATGACATTTGTAGTACTTTTGATATGTGATTGAGAATTTTGCCTGCTTTACATCAATAAATTCAAAGATGTGCTCAGTTGAGCATCAAGTATATGACTTCTTTGCATGTGTGGATGAAGCTTTAAATGGGTTATTCAGGTTCATTTCATAAATCTGTAACAGTCTGCCCATCCAGCAGCCACAACTTCTCTGGGCAACCTGTTCCACTGTCTCACTGCCCTCACAGTAAAAGACTTTTTCCTAATCTAAATCTGCCAGTTTAAAGCCATTCCCTCTTGTCCTGTCACTACAGGTCCTTGTAGAAAGCCCATCTCCTGATTTCTTAGAGCAGCTTCAGGTGCTTAAAGGAGCCACAAGGTCTCCCAGGAGCCTTCTCCATGCTGAACAAGCCCAGCTCTCTCAGCCTGTCTTCATAGCTCAGGTGCTCCAGCTCTCAGATAATCCCTGTGGCCTCCTCCAGATCTGGCTCCTACAGTTCCACATCTCTCCTGTGCTGGGGGCCCCAGAGCTGGATGCAGGATTATAGGGATATAGATATATTTATTTACAAGTAATCCAACTAAACTATCACAGCACTTAGAATTTATTAAAAGTATCTTAAGGAAGTTCCTTTATACAGAAACTTCCATGACTCAGACTGTACTCTATCCTTCCTGCTTAGCTAAGAATCTACACTAACATGCTAACCTGCATCCTTGTAGTTCCCTGGTTTAGAAACATAGGGAAGACATAAGTTTATATATGGAGAGAAACTGCACACTAATAAGCAAAAAGTGAGTGAAAACACATTTTATTTGGAAAGAAGACAAAAATGATTCAGGAACTCTACAGAAAAATGTGAAAGGGCTCTTCAAAAGTGGTAAAATCTTTTTAATGCATTCCTGATGCATGTTTTCATTTAGTGCCAAGACAGCAATCTTAGTTAGATTTCCTAGTTTTATACATTTCCCTGTCCTCTGCGTAATTTGTGAACTTTGAGTAGTACATGTAGTTGACAGATTACTATTGAAAACATAAGTAAATGGGAGGCTATTTGTGTTACTGTGAAGCTTCCCTAAAAAGCCAAAGTAACTGCTCCCCTTTGGCAATGGTTTCCCTCTTAACAGCTAGACTGCTGTTAAGGTCTTCAGTTCTGTTAACGTACAGACTCCTTATTAAGATGGAGGCTCCACAAGTTTATGTATTTTCTTTTGGGGACAATACAATTCATGTTAACTTTGTCAGAAAAGGCGTAACCACCATTGGTAGGCTTGTACATCACTGATGGAGGCGAGGCACATTTATCACATCAGACCCAGGGAAGCAGTAGTCAGGAAACCAACAGGTACAAAGAGGAGTTATACACATCAGCAATTTGCCCCACACAGTGTGGGTAACAAAACGTATCTTAGAACAGCAGCTCTACCACTGGCCTCCGTAGGACATAACTGGGTTCTTCCAGTCAAGTTGTATTTCTGCAAAAATAAAAATTAACACCTACAAGTAGGGCAGGAAATATCTCTGCTGCTGGAGATGTTTCTCCTGTCCTGTAGCATTTGCTAAGCAAACGTTCACACTGAGAAAATAGGTGGTCACATTGACTTGAGAGCCTGGCTGACTGAGACACAGCCTTTATATACTTAAGACCATTAGTTGCAGCCAAACCATCACATTTTAGTACCTACTTACTCATAGACTAGGATTTTCACAGTTTCACTTGAGCTCTATTCTTATAACAGGTCACACAGCACATTACTGCAGACCTGCAAGGAGAATCTGAGCCAGCAGTTTTCTGATCCAAACAGTAGCTGCCATTGTACAGATGAAACTTGAGAACTTATGATACAGATTTAAAATAAGCTTTTGATTTTTTTGTCTTGCCATTTTAAACTTGAAACTTGTATCAGCATTAACAAGTGGTACTTTGAAAACTAAGTCAAGTCATTCTAAGGTAGACTGACTTATTTAGAATTGCAATAGAGAGGACCAAGAACAACTGTATTCTGCAATGGAAAGAATCTTTGATTACTAGAAACCTGACATCTTGCTTACAAACAGCTGTACCGTTAATTCTTCTCTTAACTGAATTATTGGCAAAGAGAAATACTCTAAAAAAATGGATTTATAATTATTTTCCCACAGAAGTGATAACACTCTATTTCCCATCCCACAATTCTGATTCTTCTGCTACAGTTACTCAAACGTCTACACTTGATATAGGAGAGGAATAGAAGAAGACAAGGCAATGTCTCAACTACAACATCTGCTTTGCTAGCCCTCCTCAATACAGAAATTCCTTGGATTAACATTCCAAAGGCTTCTAATAGAAAGAAGTTGCCAAGTATGGGAACACCTGCAGTACAGAAAATAAGGGATACAAACAGCTCTAATCCCTTTAAGATATAATGCATTTTTTTTCTTCCTCGGTGTACTCTATTGTATACTCTGGGTAAATCTGGTATTTTTCAAAGACAACAAAAATGGAAGGATTTATCTGGTTGTCCACACAACTGTCATAAAACCGGAGCCCATCAACAGACTTTGGTGGGGGGCGCACGTAGGCCGAGTTGCCATTCACGTAGTCTCCAACCAACACGCGAGCCACGAACATGATTTTATTTTTCACCGTGACCTCACAGTACGAGTGGGAATAGGAAGCGTCTATAGCAAAGTAGCTTCCTAGAAAATAACATGAAAATGTGGTTATAAGAAATACGTATAAAGGGACAATGAAAACAGCATCCCCTTGGTTTTTGGGAGGTATTCAACCCAACTTTCAGGTCTCTTCTTACTCAGTTTACATAATCCCATAGAAATTTTTACAAGAGAAGAGATTTCCACACATGATTTTCACTTGGAATTTGCTATTACAGGAGTTAGTATTTTAAAAACAGAACCACTCCAGGTGTGTTATGACGAGGTATAGACAAGAAAACATGATGACCTTCACAACCCTACTGAGGGAATGCATGCCCTTCTTGCTCCCTGCACTTCATGTGCTCAAAACCACAAAGCATCCACAAATTCCTGTCTGAGTTAATAGGAACTACCTAATTCTCTGTTGGAAGTGGGCGTGCTGAGGCACACATGTGGTAGGCACACCACCCAAAGCTGCATAGGAGTTAACTGGAGACCTTGTGGCTATTCATTTCTTCTAACCACACACATCTTCCTTTACTTGTGTCACAAAGTCATGGCACTTCATGGCACTTGTGTCACTTTGAACTCTTGCAAGTTCAAATTATGAACCTGAGCCTTCAGAAGATCCCACCTACAGCAACGGAGGCTTTTCCAAATCCCTACACTCATTCTCTTAACGCCTTATGAAAAGCCTTAACCCTGCTCAAAGCAAATCCTTGTTCTCCCCAGAGGGAAGGAAGATCATATTAATCACCTACTCCTTTTTTTCCCACCCTCTACAGTTCAAGACTTTGATTGCTGTAGTATCAGGGGAGTCTTAAGTAGACATCTAACACAGAATCATTTCCTACGTACCCTTCCCATAGACAGTTCCATTGCTCCCACAGATTCTCCAGTCAAAATTGTGAATACAGATGGATTCCACAAAGGAGGTCTTGGTTCCATGGAAAAGGAGCTTTTCATTCACATCCTTCCCTCCATTTTCCCTTTTCATCTGTTCCTTTTGCCTAACAGAAAAATGCAGAGCGAGTGAGCCATAGAATAAAAGGGAGAAAGTAATTTTTAAAAACAAGTACATAATGTACATGTAGGTATCAGCTAAATGAGATATACCCTGGGATGAATCAAAAGGAGCATGACCAGCAGGTCAGAGGAGAGGTGATCCTGCCCCTCTACTCTGCTCTTGTGAGACCTCACCTGGAGTATTGTGTGCAGTTCTGGTGCCCTCAACATAAAAAGGACATGGAACTGTTGGAACAAGTCCAGAGGAGGCCACGAGGATGATCAGGGGACTGGAGCACCTCCCATGTGAAGACAGGCTGAGAAAGTTGGGGCTGTTCAGCCTGGAGAAGGCTGCATGGAGACCTCATAGCAGCCTTCCAGTATCTGAAGGGGGCCTACAAGGATGCTGGGGAGGGACTCTTCATCAGGGACTGAAGTGGTAGGACAAGGGGTAATGGGTTCAAACTTAAACAGGGGATATATCAGGTTAGATAAAATGAAGAAGTTTTTTACTGTGAGGGTGCTGAGGCACTGGAGCAGGTTGCCCATGGATGTGCCTTTGTTCTAAACTACACATTGTTCCTATGCAGCAGCTTAATCTGCTACCAAATTAACCTGAACATGGTCATGTATTGCTACCAGCATCAGCTGAAATCTGTTATCATCTAGCTTGGCATTCAGTAGTACTGATGCAAATGCTGCAAATCAGAAAGGAGCTCTGATCTCAGGGATCATTAAGTTAAAGCACAAGGATTCTTTCTCAGCAAATACTGATTTCATTCAGCAAAGGTACTCTTGAGAAGGCCTTCACTACATCTGACTGGAATAAAAGCCCCAAGCACCTTGTAGCGTTGCTCACTTTCTCTAATGCATGAACATTTGTAACAGACAGAACGCGTGTGCGGCAGGCAGTCAGTGTTCAATCCCTGAGACAATGCACTATGCCGCATTACTGTGGGCATCCTTATCCCAAATTCTGCATCATTCATGTCTTTGTGTCAGTATCTGTCCCCCCACCTTCCAAAGAGACATGCAAAGGGAACCTTCTCCCTGAAGCACGGCATTCTCTGGAAGGGCACTGACACAAAATTTTACTCCTGAACTGCTCTGAAGATGGAAATATCAGTCACATTAAAGCACAGGTGGTAACATCTTTTCTTTCCTAGGAAGCAGATACAGGACATCAGGACACCCCCTCCCACCCCCCCAGCCCTGATAAGGATGAGGAAACAAATACTCACCACTGAAACACTTTCCATAGGGATGGATTCTGAATCCTTTTTATTTTAAGGATGCTGTATTTCTTCATAGTCTTATGAAACAGCTGCTTTATGTGGTTGTATTCCACAGTTGTATCACTGATCTCCACAGCCTATAAAATACAAACCAAAGCAAAAGAAGACATGAGGCTTCAGTTAGCTCATAACATGCAGAAGCCTAATTACAGAAGGTACACTTCCAGAAGAAGGTCCCCAGCTATCCTTATGAAGGTTAACTTAATGCTTTAGATCATGACTTTGTGCTAATTAGGATAGATACTTAATGTGTAAATCAGTGCATCATTCATGTGTTGCAAGGACACCTCGCCTCTCTTCAAGAAGGATGCTGAAAGGGTCAGTTAAATGTTCATCACCTCCAAGTAAGGGTTGACACAACTTTAGATCTCGGTGAAACAGAAATTTCAGAAAGAAAACTTGACTGATTATGGCAGATAATCTTAGTTTTATATACAAAGCTGTTTAAGAACAGAAGGTGTTAGATAACAGTATCATTTGTAACCAGACATTTAATGAAGCTTCAACTATTAAAGGTGAAATAAATACATGCAACCTCCCAGGGTCACAGCTCTTATCAAAGTTAAAACTTGGAAAGTTGCACTTAAATATAGACTTAAAATCCTAAGTGTTCTCTTAAGTTTAGAAATGAAGCTTTTTTTTTCTTAATAAGAAGGTTACACTAAACACCTGTTTAAGCAAATAGATCTCCTTTCCTAAAGGAAACAAAGTTTATTTGTCCTTATTTCTTGTGTTTAAAAATCCACCAGGGAATGCACATTTTTCCCAAAGAAGAGCTAATGCAAAACATAATTAAAACATGACTGGATCTCTTCTGCTTGTGTCACGCATAAAATTTCCACTTTTTCTATGAAGTAATCTATAATCTTGTAGAATAAACATGTCCATAAGCTTGACTGAAAATGCATAATGCTGGTAGACTGATGTCACTTGGCAGTACTTTCCACTTCACCGCTGCCTAAGCAAGCAGGGACTCAAGGTGACATCTCACATATCAAGATTGTGTTTAAAGCACAAGAACTGCTTTAATGGAACCAATGTCTTAACCATCATTAGGCAAAACCTCCATGTTTTACAAGGCTGAGTTTAAACAGGAGATAAAATCAGACTTATATTTCACAGCTGCATATATATAAAGAGGTGTTTCTCTGGACACCATGTACAGACTGTGCACTAAGGACTTACTGATGAAAAGGCTTTACAGAAAAGTCTTCTAAGGATTAAAAATAAAGTCAGCTACACAAGGAAGAATAATTTCTTTTAATTTATTAAAAAGCTTTTACAAGGTTGAATGGAATTTCTCATATCTTAATACAAGAGTAGTTTCCAAAGCTTTTTTAAAGCATAATACAACACATAAAACAATATTTATTATCTGCAAGCTCTGTTACCCCACAGCTCAAGTTGCTCACCATGACCTAAGAAGATGAAAATTACATCACTATATTTCCGTACTAAATCTTTCATTCCTACATAATTCTTCTTTAAACTGCAATTACACTTTTGCTATGCTGCATCTTTTACTGAGGAACTGTAACCTTTCTGGGTAAAACAGACTCAGCCACGTGATACAAAGCCTAATCTTGTAAGGAAAGTACGTAAATTATCATATTATGGCCTTCCAGCAACGACGCTAGTTATCTTTTGCATGAAAACTGTGGGATTGTCCATATTTCCCCAAGGATGCTTCTCCTGCTACTCTTGCAGGTTGATACCTATCATAGAATCACAGAATGGTTTGGGTTGAAAAGGACCTTAAGGTCATCAAGTTCCAACCCCCCTTCCATAGGCAGGGACACTTCACACTAAGCCATGTCACCCAAGGCTCTGTCCAGCCTGGCCTTGAACACCACCAGGGATGGAGCATTTACCACTTCTTTGGGCAACCCATTCCAGTGCCTCACCACCCTCACAGTAAAGAACTTCTTCCTTATACCTAACCTGAATTTCCCTTGTTTCAGTTTGAACCCATTACCCTTTGTCCTAGAGCTCCAGTCCCTGACGAAGAGTCCCTCTCCAGCATCCTTGTAGGACCCCTTCAGATACTGAGTACTTCTTAACGACATTAACTTTTTAAGCTCTTTTCATCTTCAGAGCTAAAATGCAAAAACCTAGAGAGCATAAGCATTTGCTAACCCTCTGTTAAGGAGTGGAGTTTCTGGAGCAGTGGAGGAATCCCTGCCCTGACAGTAATTTCTGTTAGTGTGCGATTACAAAAACAGTATGTGATATCAAATCTTGACCTCTGGTTAACTTGGGTTTTGGAAGCAGTACAGGTTGTACGACTAACAACAACCCAACTAGAACTGCTGTCTGTAAAGTACACAGTCTCTTCACGTTGCATCAGCTCTCGTTCCTGTTACAGCACAGCAATCTTTGGGACGTGTTGGGATTCAGCAATATGGCAGCCAAAGACTGATCCTCTGACATAAACCCACACATTCATTGCACATATTTCTCAGTTAGACATTAAAGATACACTTTAAAACCCATCACAACGTTCCAAGACAACATCAAATCTTTTAGAGACAAAAAAAGAATTATCAACTACTAATGCCACTTTGTTACACAAAGACAGAAGAAAATCACACCAACTTGCCACTTGGTGTTCCCAAGTTCCATTGGACATTTCACACACTCTACTTTCTACAGAACTATGATCCTAAAGTACTTACAGATTAAGACACTGCAACACTCAAAAAAAAAGCAACATTACCAACACACAACTACTATTGTTAAGCAAAGATGACTTTCTCCCTATCTCATAGCTGTTCCTTCTTAAAATGGATCACCTCCAGCGCAGTAAATTTTGGCAGGGTTATTTGTCAACATGTGAAGAATGCATCAGTTAATAATTGTCAGGTCATACGATGGTCACCACATGCATGTAGAATCCCAGCCAGTCCCAATATTACCTACTGCAAAAAAAAAACAAGCATAGGGTCCCACAGAAATATTTAATCTAGCCCAGGCTTTCACCTGAAGCACCAACAGGTACTGTGGGATTTGTCACTTTTTAGGGAAGGAATCAACATTTCCTTCCCTGTGAAATGCACTGTTTACATGTTAAGAGACGGTTTCTTAGGCATCAACTCAGCAAGCAAATGGAACCTGGGGGAGCAAGATGAACCTTCCACCACACACATCCGTACAAGTACCTCTAGTGATACCGTGGATCTGTACATCTCACTCCAAAGCATCTCACACTCACCTCAGCGACTCCAGAAACACCCCAACAAAAGGACTCAAGTAAAATTCAGACTGAAGTTTGCAGAGTAGATAAGGGAAGCAGCCAAGCACGTAACAACTCGGAGACCTATAAAGAACTGAGCTACCTGTCTTCCTGGCGTTCTTCAGGAAAATTTAAGCTTATGTCAATCAGCAAAGCTGCTGCTAAGCCAAAGGGGTTGCTGCTTAGCTATATCCTTTATTACTGTGACAGAGCTCAAAATATCACAGGCCCAAATCTTGAAAAGGTCTGGCTGCCACATTTCCACACAAACTCCTTCTTAGTTCATTTGGTGGGTGCTGGGCACTGACACTTTCATAATTGTGATTTTTTAGTGAAATTTCACAGTTTTGCTGATTGTGAACACCGTTTGAAGTGAGCAGATGAACACAGCAGCCAACTTCAATTTTACCTGACAATGTTGCATTAGGACTGGGTTTAGATGAATTTGCTGCATTCACGTGGCCAGATACATGTGTTACACTAAGGCATAATCCAGCACAAGAGGGTAGTCAGGGTAAAATGAAATATTTAGCACAGAGTAACAGAAACCAGGACAGAGAAACCAAAGAGACAAGATATTTCTGGTTCTCATGCCACTGCCAATGTAACTACACTAGGGAAAATAAAAATGCAAAGAGTGACAATAGCAATGGAGGTCTCCATCAACTGAACCTAGACAGTAAGATCTCCCAGTTCAGAAATACAGTATTCCTTCTGTCCCTCATCATCATGGTATTTGTGCCAACACAACTTGGTCAGCATCACAAAACACTCTGACACAGTCAACAAGGAAAACCCTACACTCCACATTATGTGCTGTCCTCTAACCTAAGACAAAGACACTATAAAGAAGGCCAAGTGTAACACTGAAAAGCCTTTTTTTCTAGCATTCTGGTACTTCCACAGTGTGTGTTGCTCTTCCAGGAGTGCTTCTTAATGCCATTAGACCTAGCAATTTAAAAAAAGTGTTAAAACAAAGAATTACTAATGATTAAAAACACCTGACCATTTTTGTTCTTGGTAGATCAAATAGGAACCTAGACCTTGGGCTAACAGGGGTTTGGTTTGTTGAAGAGATCACTGCAAACAGTTTTTTACTATTGACTGTAACTCTGCTTCTGCCATTCCTTGAGGCCATGGCCTGCACTCAGATCTGTGATGTACACAACACTACCGGGTGACTTGAAAGAGCATACAGAGATTTCCTTTCCTATATCTCCAGTCCAAACTTTATCCATCAACAGCCATGATGGTATTATTATTGGATGGCTCTTTTAAGGTCCTACACAGAAGAGTTTGGTCTCAGCCCAGCTTCTAGCGAAGGAACACACTTCACAGAAGCCCCTTCTTTAACTGGCCCACTAAGTCATCAGTTTTTCCTTTTTAACAGCACATCTTTTTGTGCTGAATTCGATGAGTTTTGGTTTTGCGTGCAGGTAAATGCCTAAAATGCTGCTGAAGTTCATGAGAATTTGGCACCTTTTTTCATGCTCTTGGGAAATCACCTAGTTCTTTAGCACACCCATCCAAGAAATCATTCCTGTCCCTTTTTAGCATCTACCCAGTTACAATTGCTTCAGTTAAGCAGCATCCTCCTTTGAATCATGCCTTTCAATCAGAACTACAAAAGGGAAAGAATAAGGAGGGAAGTGGGGGAAGAAGATACCTTGTATCCGAAGTCAGGCAGTGCAGACTTATCCCAGTGTTCAGGACAGGACTGATTGGGAATAGAGGAATCCCTCTGGCTGGTGGCAAACAGAGAGAAAATGAGGTGTTAGTAATTTCAGTAATGCTCCAAGCATCTGAACTGGCAGCATCCCCTTTGGCCAATTCCTACATTTAAAAATACACAAAATAACCCACAAAGGCCCTGGGAAACAGCCTCAGCCTGTGAGCTGGGCTTTGCATGCTGCCATTCAATTGTCACAGTCCTCTTTCATTTGCTTGTTTATTAATGAACAACTGTCTATCACCAGTCCTGCGGACATGGTACCTGGAGTAACATGTACCCCAAAAAACAGGTGATGCACCAAGCTGGCAGTTTGTGATACAGCTTCTGCTCAGCCAAATGGATATGTTTCCTTCTACCAACAGCTCTGTTCTCTGCACAATCACTGCCAACACTGGAAGCCATTTTGCCTTATAATTACTTCTGAAATATGAAGACCCAATAACTTACAGTGCAACACTTACCCTTTCTTTATCTTCTGCACATCTTCAGAAGACACAAACTTTGGTCGCCTGCAGACCCGTCTTCGAGTTCTATATAAGGTGTTTGTCTGGGTCATTTCTTGAGAAAAGGCAAGGAAAAAGTCACAAATAAGCCTACAAGATGGGGTCATTAATTAATGACAATTATTCATTAATGAAAAGTGTATATCCATTGTCAATTCTATCTGCTGAAGAATGGTGGCATAAACACTGTGTAAGCTTCCTGTCCTTCCTGTAGCTCTTACTTAACATGTGTCTGCCTTGCTTACTCCCTTAAATCATTCATGCTCTTTAAATGTTGTGCCAGTGGCAGGGAAAGATGCTTATTTTTCATTTTTACCATCCACAAGATTAACTGACTTTACTTAAGGTTTACTATGTCTTTATGTGAAGATTAAGGATCTTTTTTATTTCTGATCCAGTATGAGTCTGTATAGTGTCAAGAAATGAGGTGGAAGGTTACTTTTATAAGGAATTTCCTCTGGGCCATCGCTAGCTTGCTTCCTATTTCAGTGAGTAAATCTGGTAGTGTTAGTAAAACCAATAACAGCTTCTAAAAGCTGGGATAGCTTGCAAGTTGACATTTGTAAAGCAATCCATAGTTGTAAACGAGAATCTTTAAAAGGAGTACCTTTAAAATTGAGCTCATACTTCAATGCGCCAGCCTGGAAAAACATGGTGCTATCTGGATCTGCTAGATACAAATTCTCAATGACAGCAGAAGATGGTGAGCTCACACTATCCCCTTCATCCTTTGTGGGGAAAAAAAAGAGAGAGAGAAGAGTAATGAGCGAACACAGTCAGGACTAAGCCCTGGATGACTAGTTTGGGTAGAGGAAGAAAAGACACAAAGAGTAGGATGAAAAGGAATCTATATTAAGTCTAAAATCTCCCCCTGCAACAAACTGGCACAGTCAGCAGATCCTGAATCTGCTCCATGACACCAGGGTTAAACCACAATGCAAGTTTAATTCTCTAAAATACAAAACAATGTACAACATGCAAAAAGTTCATACTGAGCCTCACTGCAAGGAGATAAGGCATGTTCCCTCCTCACAGCCTATCATCATTTCATCACATCTGTTATGCACATCTGTAACTTTACTGCCTTGACACTGTAACATCCAAGTATTTCCTTAATTAACCCTGCTGAGGAAAAGGGAAGAGAGGAAAGAGGCTCCACACATTTCTTCAGAAGTGATTCCTTGCACAGGATGTGGAGTCACCTGTTCTCCATATTCAATCCACTGGCCTATGTTATTCTTCCAATACCAAAGCCACTGCGTGGTCAATGCAAACGTGGGTTTTGTGACTGATGATGGTGTAGAGAGGCGTCGAAGTGGAGAAGAGCAGCAGGTCATTGTTTGGAAATTGATGTTCTTACCCTCTATGCTGTAAGGACAAAATCAGGTTTATTGCAGTTAACAGTATATATATTATCCTTTAATCCCCAGTAACATGGTGGAATTTTCTTTAATATAATGTGACTGCCTGAACTTAATAGGACTGAAATATGAGTGTTTCTCACAGGCTGTATGGCAGCTCTGGAAACTGTTTCTAAGCTTCACAAGTGAACTATGGCCTGTGAGACACTGAATGTCAACTCGATCATTAGCCACATGCTGCACCGCCAGCTTTACAGACAGTCTGGGGCTACACGTACAATGTGGCAAATAGTACTTCTGAACTAAGTATCGTGTTTAGTTTATCTCAGTACAAAAATGGAAGTTGGTAAGTACCTGCCTGAGTCTGCCAGCAAACACCTGCAGCGTACCAGCTCTGTTCTTAATGTGGCTACAGAGGATGCAGTCCCAGCTGTGAGTTCTGTAAATGGCATTCATCACTGGAGCCACCCGGGCTCTTACTCCTGGGAGGCTTGAAAAATTAACTCTCAGGCAAAAAGACTTTGAAAGCAGCCTCCTGTTGGGAATCTTGCTTGTGATTTGTACCATCCACAGCCTAACTGAGATGCAAATCTAAACCATCTTCTGTCAGAAGAGGCACAGGCCGAAATGCCTATACCATTTTACTGAGGCCAAACTTGGGGTCCCCTACAAATCCACGTAGCTCACAGGGGTTGTTTCAGCAAGGAGTTAAAGGGAAAATGCACTCTCTTGAAAAAACAAGATTGGCTGCTTACACAAGGGGCCATTTAATAAATTTCTCTAGGCATATTATAGATACTATTAAATTTTTATAGATACTAGCTGTATTGGGAAAGGAATAACCATAGAGAAGGACCAGCTCTGAACTGCTGTTAAAAGGCACAACTTAAATTATTACACAGTATCATTCATTATCTGAAATACTAATATTTTAAGCACTACATTCCATCCACTTCTTTTTACCCTCGAGTTTTAAATGCAAGAGTTTTGTTACTTTTAGACGACAAAAATGGGGCGATAGTTCCATGCAATCACTTTTACTTTTTAAGAAGAATTCTCATTTGTACATCTTTCAGATCCTGAGCAGCTCACTAATCAGAAATTATGGATATCAAACACTTTCAGGAAGAACACAGAATGGTCGTCCTCCAGGGCTCAGCTACAGTACTCTAAGCAAGCAGTGCAGCATCACTATACCTGCTGATCTGTGGGTCACAATAGGCCTTTTCAACTTCCTCCATCATGGCGAGGTCATTCCAGGTCACCCCATTATATACCTGCCATCGATACGGCAAGTGGTAATGAACAAATTTGCATTTATCTGCAATGAGATCAGACACAGTTGAGAGTTCTGCAATAATAACAGAGAGCGAAACAAGGCAGGGTGGGGAGGGAAGGAACAAGCTTTCTTTTTGCCTTTTTTACACTCTTGCCTGTATCTCCTGGACTTTGGTGTGAGCAATAAAGAAAAAAGGCTGAAAATAGCATTTGAACTATAGGTGTGTCTCCAGTTTTACCTGGAAAAGCAACATAAGCTCTCATACTGCTAAATATATTCCAAAGAAACCACAACCTTCCCTTTGCTGAGACTCAACAGTGTCAGCTGGGAGAGCAGTGCCACAGATAGGAAATGTGTGACTATGGGTCACACCACCACATTTCTCAGCAGTAAAAACTCTAGTCTACAGGTCACATAAGCATTCAATATATTTGGTTCTCACTTTCCTTTAGAACATATGGGGTGGTTATCAAAATCTGCATGCTTTTTTATTTTCAGGCCAAGCCCAATAAATGAGGTAGCATAAAGGACTGCAATGCTCAGTAGAACATCACCCAAAAGAGATCCTACACTCACCCCTAAACAGGTAGTATGCTCCCCCACTAATGAGACTGCCAGGCACTCTTAGAGTTGTTGCTCTGCTTCTTCAAACATAGGAAGCAGCAATTTTTAGCTGCCTTGCATGCAAGACCTGCAGCTGTGCTATATACCATTCATACAGGAAGAGGAAGACTTTGGGGACTTTTAAAATCATCTACGTTTTCAATGCATGTATATCTGCATGTTTGAGTTCAGATCGGCTTATCACTCTTGCACATGTGCATATTGCTGGATAGAGGCAGAGGCTGCCCTCCAAGCCTCTGTGCTGGGGAAAGCTGATGTGCTCCACATCCAGTTATGGACCAAACCTCTTATTTACCACTTTTGAGACAAATGTGGCACAGCAAAGCACACTAACCCTCCAACTGTTACTTGAGTTTAGCTATTTGGTGATCACAATATAGCTGCTTTGAGCCTGACCTCCACAGCCAGCACATGGGTACATCATTAACACCATGCAGGTCCAAAGGCTGGTAAACTTCATCCTCAAGCCTGGTCCTAAACAAGCAGAGAGTCTGAGAAATCTGACACAAGGCTGGAGTAGTGGCTGCACAGAGAGCCAAAAGGATTTTCACTATTCATGACCCCTGATGTATCTGACCACAGAACATATGGAAATTAACCCTAGTTATGAAGACAAGAGTGTCTTTCACCTCTTTCTTCCTTCATTTTTGTTAACAGAGCTGGAGTGCACCCTGTGTGCTTAAATTAAATTGGCATACTGTAGACAAAACCACACTTGGTCTCTCTTGGCCAGATTTCATTTTTATTATCCATAAAATACCAATAAAAAAGATAACTTGTTTTTTTAAAGTGCTGTCTCTCTTCAAAGTAATGATTAAGAAAAGGTATTGGTCAAGCCCTAAAGTAACTTACTCATCTGCATCTCAGAAAAGGAGCTTCTGACAGGAGAGTGGCATCTTTACCAGAACACACACACACACTATGGAAATGCTAAATGCACAGAGACATCTCAGACCAGTTATTACCCAACTTACTGTGCACATCCTAAGTGAAAGCAAACACACTCTGATCTATTCAAGCAGCTCTTTTACCAAGATCAGGTGGTCAGGAGTAGTCCTTTAGAAAGAGACTGGACAAGCTCAGTTAAAGAAAATCTCATGGTTCCTCCTCATAAGCAAGGAAGAGCCTAACCTGGGGGTTAAGCAACTGTTCAGCGATAGCCTCCTAATACAATTGCTATACTTGCAGTTTCCCCCAGACCTCTGATATTGGCCACTGCCAGACAGACAATGGACTAGATTTACTTTTACCTTAGTTGGTAGAACTACCAAGTTTTCTTCAACCATTTAAACACCTCAGATCACTTTAAAAAGGACTTAAAAGGGAAGAGTACCATTATTATCTGATGTACATAAGATACTGCAGGAGTACAGGATGACCTATAGTTACCTTCCGTCAACGATGACAACATAAGAAGAGCTCTTAAATCCATTTAATAGTTACAGAAAGTGTAACATTTAACATTTGAAGAGTTTTTGCCACAGCAACACACACAAAGCCTGCCCCCATCAAGAGGGCTGAAACAGGCCATAGGTGGATCATCTAGAGAAGAAAAGGTTTAGAGAACCCACCCGACTTTCCTCTGATTATGTCTGTAATTCTAACAATGTTTATTAGTGACTTGGAAACAAAGCAAATAAGAAGGCAAAATTGCCAGTCCATATGGCACCGCTGTTACCATATGTCCCCTTGTTTCACCATATGATTGGGGAGTGTCTCTGTAGACCCTGCTCTCCAAAGATAACATTACTTTTTACAAAGCTTACCTTTATGCTTGCAGTACTTCCAGACATAGAACACACATATCTGATCACAGTTATCTTCTTTGTTGTCCTTTGAAGCTTTAGAAGAGGAATCACCTTTTTTATCTACAGGAAAGAACACATCAATCGTTATTTAACCTATCAAAATAAACCAAGATGTCTAAGACAAAGACACTGCATTTGATATTTCATCCCCAAAAAACAAGGAGTTGACTGCAGTAGCCAAGTTAAGTGTTTTCAGAATCCAGCTATCCCACATATATAAAGCTCCACCACATGAGTTAGGGCTTTGTGACTCATCAATAAATCCCTACAGTGGAAGAAGTCCCAGCAGAAATGGGCAAGGGCAATGAAATGAAGCTCAGTTACACAGGGTATGACTGACCATGGCCACTGCAAAGAAGCTGACTTTTTCTCAACACATAAGGGACCAAAGTGTGACCTTTACTGTAGATAAAGGGCTACAACAGCTGAGTGAATCAACTGGCAATATAAATGTTTCTCCCTTAATTAACCAGACCAGCATGGGGGGAGTGAACACAGGGCTCAGCCCAACACACGAGTATAAAAATTTAGCTACTAATAAAATAACTCCAAAGAAAGCAACGGCCTTGAGTTGGCTTCAGCCTATGTATTTATTCCTAGGGACTGGGAACACTCAGCATCATGACAGTGAGCATATTATACAGACCAGTATGGGAATCACATTGGTATTAACTGTGTATTGCAATGGTAACATCCCAATTTGTTTGTTGAGGATGATGTTTCTTACAACTTACCTTTCCCCTTCTTCAGTTCCTCACTGAGTTCCATATGCTTGTGATTACATATAGTCTGCATGTTTGTAGCTATCTTCACATCAATGCCTCCAGTTTCCAACACTTTCAATGAACTGGTATCCAAGAGGTTATGGGACCTCTTGCACCGAAAAAATCTACATTCCCCTTTGAGAAAGTGTCGACAAATATGAAGCTTGTTGCAGTTTTCCTGGTTGCAGTTACTATCCTTTCTGTTGTAAAGTTGGCAGATCTAGAAGTGGGGAGGACAGATGAAGTATGAAAAGGAATCAGTAATTCCACTAGAATCACATTAGAAACAGCAAGTTTTTCCTTTCTCCTGTAGACATGCAGTTTTAACAGCAGAAATACAGTGACAGAAAGGTGTGCTCTCATCGTGACTTCTTTAATCTAGGCAGGTTTCTTGTATGGAAGAGCAGGCATTTTCAGGTGACTGATGCATTTCCACTTTTGAAGTTGTGCATAAGTGGGGTTTGGTTTTTGGTTTGTTATTTTTCCCCCCCAAGAAAAGCCAACCCAACAAGCATTCACTCTGGGCACTCCTAAACAAGACAACCATGTAACAAATGACTTGTTTACAGCTATTCTATTAAAAAACAAACCAACCCCTGCAGACACCAAGGTGAGAAGAAGGAGCAATGGGAGGTGCTCAAGGTGCCTGAGCAGAGATACCCCCTGCAGGGCCCAGGACTGTGTCCAGGTGGGTTTTGAGTATCTCCCAAGAGGAAGACTCCACAGCCTCTCTGGGGAACCCCTGTCAGTGCTCAGTCACCCTCAGAGTAAGAGAAAAGCATTTTGGGATGTTCAGAGGGAACCTCCTGTGTTTCAGTTTGCGCCCATCACCTCTGGTTCTGGGCACCACTGAGGACAATAGATCAGTTCTGTGCTGTTTACACACTCTGAAGGGGAGTGTTTGTAAACACCAATGAGATGAAATTCCCCTGAGCCTTCACTTCTCCAAGCTAAACAGACCCAGCTCCCACAAACACAGCACACACACAGAGCCAGTCAGCATCCCTAAACAACCAAAGGGGCTTTCACACCCCTCTCCCCGCAGTCAGGTTTATGAATGGCCTGCATGGTCACTGTCTTCTGCTGTTTTACTTGGTAACAGTTTAGGTGCTCAATTAGAGGTAATCGACAATGCCTGACAGCAATGAAGTCTGAACAGAGCTATAGAAAAGAGCTTAAAACAATACCAATCAGTGATGGTTGCTACTCTCTGGTTATTACCAGGACTAATGAAACGAGTGCAAGTTTTAGATGCAGCTGAGCTGACAGAGGTTTTGTTAATCCTCC
Source organism: Melopsittacus undulatus (assembly GCF_012275295.1). Taxonomy (NCBI): domain Eukaryota; kingdom Metazoa; phylum Chordata; class Aves; order Psittaciformes; family Psittaculidae; genus Melopsittacus; species Melopsittacus undulatus. The sequence continues at coordinate 78,006,214 of NC_047531.1, read as the reverse complement.
TCACTCATCACCACCCCACTCCTTGAACCGGCCAGCACAACATGTTTTAAAACACTACAAAAAACCAAGAAAGGATCTATTTCGTCAAAGCCCTGCACTGTCACAGCAGGGAATAAGAAAGCAATAAAAGCATTAGGCCAACAAGTCTGTGGAGATTATAATCTTCAAAAAACAAAGGTAACAGGAAGTACTTTGGTAATTTCTTAACCAGGAAAGCTGTAGCCAGAACAGGATATTCTCGGCTTTGAAACAGCCATACCTTGAAGATAACATTGCCCTTATGCACATATGCGGAACCACCAGTGACTTGCATACAAAGAAAAAGTGCCTTGTAAAAAATCAGTGTACAAAACCTCAGTGCACTTTAGAAGGGGCAGGTTTCAGACAAAGCTGACTGCACTCATTTGGTTGCTTTCTCACAGGTTTTTCTCTCTCCCCTATACCCTCGAGCACCAAAATGTGCAGGCCTACATAGGCTGGAAAAGGAAAGGGGCCCTTGCTTCCTGGTCTCTATCACATAGGCCTTTTGTCCTGGAAGCACAGTTATTGTGATCTTTCACTTCCATCTTGCTTACCTCAGCGTAAATCTCTGGTGAAGCTGCTGATGTTTTTTGCTTGCTTGTTTGGAGTAACTTTATAGCTATCCTGTTGGGATAACAGGAGTAGCACACAAAACAGGCCATAGCCTTGTTGTCCAGTTCCTGCTGTGAGACAGCAGGTCATCTGCTGACAAGTCACAGGTGACACAGCTTTATCCAGGTGTGACCTCTCTGGTATTTACATAAGCAATACATTCCTCAGCATTTAGCATTTTTATTGCTGTTATTTTCTTTTTTCATTATAAGTACTTGGCACTTTCACAACCCCAGCTCTATGTCCTTTCTTCTGGTGCTTTCACACCCAGCCGTTCCCATTCCTACTTCATTCACACTAATCTTGGCATTACTGTTACATAGCATAATAGTTTGAACTTGAGATCAGAACTCCACATTCTCTCTGCCCCTCTCCCATTCCAAATGAACAAAAGGTTCTCTTAAGAAATCAGTACAACTCACATCAGGGAGGAAGGAAGGGTCATTTTGGAGAAGCAGGACTCGCAGCTCATTCTCATCAAGGCCAGACAACTCATGGGTCTTTAGAACCTTTTTGTTCTCAGCACTGATGATGTTGTGTGGGTACTTACAAGATCTGCAGGAAAATACACAGAAATATCAGTGGTTACTTCTGCAGTCAAGCTGATGTAAAGGACCACCTCAGATAATGTGCAACCTGGAAAAAGCCATGGAGAGAAAGGTAGTTTGGCAAAAGCCTCTGTGAACATTCAGATGGTGTCTGTAATTATCTAGAGAATGGATCAAACAGCACAACTGTGAAATACAGTAGTGTTACTATCCCCATGTTAAATACTGATGTGGCCAGACACTTTTAAGGAAGCTAGCAGCAGTCTGTCTACCCCACACTTTCTTTCCCTTCTGTAAGAGGCAAGTCAGGTCACACGACCTCAACAGCTAGAAAGAAAGCTAATTTTAGAGGAATACACCAACAACAGAGGAAGTTGAAACACTCTTGGTTTTGTGAACATAAAAAGGTTGTTAACTCAGAGTTGGCATGTAAAGAAAGATGTAAGAGTCCAAGAGTGCAAACAAAGAGATAGTGAAACTGAAAACAACACACTTTGTTATGTCTGCTGGGCAGGAATTTCAACAAACAAAAACCCCAAAACACAAAAACAAACCCAAAGGAAGTTCATTAACTTCAAAGTTTCGGATAAAGAAGCAATTAAACAACAGTAACAAAGATGCTGGTAGCATTTACTAACCCAAGAGAAATGTCTGAAGTGAGTATGAATTAGAGATTGCAGGTCTTTTTGCTTCTATTTGAAAAGATAATGCAATCAATAAGAGGAGAAAGAGTCAACCTATGCATTAATTCAGTGCAGTAAAATACAGCTTCCTAATGTCTTGCTCTTCAAAAGCATTTGATACAGCCTTCAGGTTAGACACAGCCACTAAAAGTACCTGTGAATGTATCAGACTCAAGCCTCTGTCCCCTTTATCATTTTAGCCTCCCTCTAGTTAACTTCTGAAACTCTTCTCACAGTTCTTTTACCTCATGTTGTGTCTGATCCATCCCTTCTGTACAGACCTTTGTGTAGCCAGTTTGCCCCTGACCACCACTACCTGTTGGACTCATTGCTTTGTAAGTTAATAAATAAGAATACAAAGCCTGAAGGGCAGAAGTGTGCCATATTTGGTCCTAAGAAACAACGTCCTAAGGATATTAGATTCTGTAGGCACTTGATTAATGGCTATGAATGTAAGTGAGCTATCTGTAGCTCAGGTGGGAGCCATCACCAGCATTCCTCCACAGAGAACTTCAGATTCCACTGTAGTTACACAGTGATCTACATCACTTGAGCACACATTTGGAAGTCAAAGGTTGAAACAGTCCACAAAGACAGTGATAACTAATCAGCTGAATTTAATAATATGTTTAGAAAAAGCAGTGAAAAGTTACTTACCAGGCACAACTTAAGAATGGGTTTAATAGGACTAAAATCCTAATTCCACTAAATAAGAGGACCACAGTATTTGCACTGACACTTTTATTTCCAGAGATTCTAAAACAAAAAGGGTGTAAGATCTGGAAGCAAGGGTAGATTTTACCTTACCAGTTAAAAATACTCTCTGTCTTGATCCATGTTGTCCTCCTAGCAGTACTTCAGCATTTCATTTTAATCAACCTCCCCCCATGAAGGACATACTCTTCATTTTAATAATTATTAATGCATACAAAAGTGACTTTAAATACTTGGTGCTATTTGAGAGAACAGAATCATATATCATTATTAAGGGTGTCACCTCACTACACATTTTAGTTCATACCAACTCACCCAGCACAAGTACCTACATGCACTTGAAAGCATTTCTAACAGTGGGTCATGTGGAAGGTTATTGTACTGCCAGTGATGCAAGAAACAGTAAGAAAATTTCAGCATCCTAACACACTGCTAGTACCACTCTGAGACATACACAGCCTTTCCCCACTGTGCTCTTCAGAGCCCAGTGCACTCTGAGCTGGTTTGCTGGGATAAAAGAGGAAGAATCTGGTGGTTAGCAACACAATACTGCAACAGCACAAGGCCTGGGGGGCTTAAATTCTTCTACCAGAGCTCACTGTCGCCATTGACTCTCGCTGAAAAGCTTCTGGGTTGCAATTCTGCCCTGTTTTATTTGTTTCATTTATCTTTATTTTTTAAACCTTTGGCCCCAGGCCTGGCTTTTCTGTGGGTCCTCTGTACATACAGGATCGATGTACAAGGGAACTCAAACGATGACTCTCACAGACAGCGGTGTAAGTGGAGCAAGCAACTTACACTGGTAACTTTATAGCTTAAAATCAGACAGGATATACTAGCACTCTTAGGAGGCACACATTTGTAAAGTATTTCAAAGGTTTGAGGTGCGGGTGTGATATGCAAGAGGCTTTAACAAGCAAAAAGTCGTAATACTGACAAGGAAAAACAGGCTTTAGAAACCGCAAGCTACCGCGGTCACTTTGAAAGTGACTAAATGTAAAAATATACAGAACATATAAAGGGGTTTAACAGCAAGACACAACAAGCAGCGAGAACGGCAAACGTGTTCTTCGAGAGCACGAAATGTATGGTACGAGGCTGTAACCGTGTCGAGCCCCGGGACACGAGGGGGCCTCGGGCCAGTCCCGACGGCGGCTCGATCCGTGAGAAGCCCACGGTGGCCGGATGCATATAAGGAGAGTCCCTCATGCCTTGCCCTTAGCGAGGGCTGCCTGCCCCGGCGGTGCTCACCTGGCCAGGTTGCACTTGCCCATGAGATGCAGCTTGCAGAGGTGCAGCCGGTCGCAGCCCCCGCACTCCTTGAAGATGCAGACCCGCACGGCCGACACGGCCAGCACCCACACTCCGCTGCCATCCCGCTGCACCAGGAACCGCTGGGAGCCCACTGCCGACAGCGTCTCCTCCAGCTGCTGCGCCGACAGACCGACCTGCTGCTGCAGGTCCCCCAGCGCCATCCGCCCGCCGTGCGCGCACAGGGTCTTGGTGAGGAAGCTGCACACCGACGGGTCGCTCATCGTTCCCCTTTCGCTCTAACTCGACGGGTCCAGAAGAAACTAAGAAGCTCAGCGGGACGGGGCGGATCTGTGGGGCCACCGCCCGGCCGGCAGCTGCGGGAATCGAAACCGAAGGTCTGGGGCGGAGCCTGCGGATGAAGGCATTGCTGAGGGGAAAGGCGAGGAGCGTGCACTGAACACTACCCTGGAGAAACGTGAGGTGAGAGCTCGTTGGAAGGGATGTGTGGCTTCCGGCTTGCTTAGAGCAACCTACTCTAGTTTAAGGTGTCCCTGTCAGTGGCAGGGTGTTGGAACTGGACGAGCTTTAAGGTCCCGTTCAACCCAAACCATTCCATGATATCAAGTATGGATCCCAGCTAGTCTCTCTCGGAGTGTGTACTTAGAGGAGAGCACCAGAGTCCACTGAAAGAATTTCCTTGTCTCCCTCCTAACTGCCCTCTTTACCTGTACATGACAGTGACACAAATGACAGAGCATTAAGCCTATAACATAAGAGAAAAACTTGGGACCCCCAAACAATTGTGGTATTTATGTAGCGATGCCATTGCTTCTCTTTCTTCCAGATGGGCAGTCAGCTGCTGGTCAATGCTGGTTGCAGCAGTGGGTGGCCTGGCAGGGGGTGTGAAGCAGAGAAGTGACTGGCTCCCATTAATGCTGAAGGAGGGTCTGTGGGTGAGTGAGGATGCATGAGATGAGCTCCAATACTTAAAACTCTTCAGCAGTGCAAGTTTAAGGAGCAGTAAGTATCAGCTGCTCCCTCTGCATCAGGAAGTTTGCCTTGAAAATAAAATCAGTGATAGCCTCTGTTGCCTGGTGCAAACGCCTGATTTGAAAGGCATGTGAAACTACACAGACACAGTCATGATCACTGTTTAGGTCATAGAAAGAGAACCACCTCAAGGAATGGGACCGAGGTGGTACAGTCTGTTGAAGGGAAGGCTATAGGAGGATCTTTTTGTTGGTCGTAGTTCCCCATATTTGCCCTGTTGCTATGAAACTTGAGCAAATGATTTTGTTAAATCAGTAGAAAAGGAGAGGTAGAAGAAGAATTTTGTCTCATCAGTTCTAGCCTTAGAAAACTAAACTGATAGTTCTAGGCTGGTTTAGGTTCTTAGGCATGCATATATGCATTCCTGGTTAGCAACAGGTTGAGGATGATAAAACTCAAATCTGTGCTTGATGTAGTTTCAGGACTGAATGATAAGGTAGGAAACGATTCAAACAGTGAATCAGCACAGTACTGCCAGCTCCAGGCAGCAGAAGAAAATCAATCAGGGAAACCTTTCAATCATTAGCTTGTATTTATGTCTTCTGTTTTTCAGCCAGTTCAGTAAGAGCATGTATTTGTGCCCTAACCCACCCTGAAAACTGAGCTGTGTGGTAGGCGGAGCTTTACTGGATACTTTGTTAGAACACAACAGAGCAGAAAAGTGCTGCAAGCAGAAAGAAGATGCAAATACAGCCTCTGCAAGCATGTGCTATTCTACACTTAAATGCACTTAAGAAGGGGTTTGGATCAGTCCAGAGTGAAAGCAAACTAAGAAACATTACTGGATTTATTCTGGGTTTTGGTATAATGTTTTGCAAATACCAATGTCCCGAATACTGGACTTCCTTACCAACTTCAAACAGAACCTACTTATGTGGAACACAACTAGGTGAGACAGAAGGGACCTCTATCAAGGAGTCATTAATTGGTATGATTTTCATACTGCACTGAGTGATTCTGGTCTTAAATATGAAGCAATTTGCTTAAAGTAAAAAGTTAGAAAACATGTTAAAAGTGGCTGGGTTAATGCAACCTCCTGTTGCTGCTAAAAATGTCCCTGTACATCTTTCTTTCTGGTGTCCTCTACTTCCAGCTGTAATGTTTGCTTGTTTGCCCTGGCTCTGGTATCCGCCTGACTTCTTAGTAAGCCAAACCAGCTTTCAGCGAATTGAAACTGAAGTATTGATTGGTATGAGCAAAGTTTGAATGGAAATGGAAACGTGTGTGCATAAGCACCAGCAGAAATAGCAGAACAAAGGTTAAAAGAATGGCCTGTATTGGTAACTAAAGACACAGTTTAAGGCAGTAAAATTGGGAAGGACATTATTTTTCTCAGACCAGGAAGACCTGCACTCTGTAGCACAGACAGCAGACAGCAGAAAACCCTACCCTCTGACAGCTGGACATGGCAGGAAGATACAGCACATCACAACTGACGTTTCTTTTCTTGTTGGTCCAACTGGAAGCAGACTACAGCCTCAGAAACTCAAAATGAGGAAACACAGATAACAGGTAAATGAGTTGCCTGAAGTGTGTGAAAGCAGAAATAGCCAGACTGTGAAGCACAGGGATGCCACAATAGTAAGTGCTGGATCCCAGGTAGCTTTCATACCCTCTATTAGGCATAAAAGAGCTATCCAAGGCATTTTACCACTGCCAGTGAAGAATAACACAAGAGATTCCATTAGGGTGTGATAGTTGGTGCCTATCTTCCTTTACACTGTATGTCATATAGATCCTGGCCAGACCTGTTGGGCATGTGCACCTCAGTACTTGTGAGTATGGGGTTTGACAGCGTGAATGAAGTTGAGTAAATTGAATGAATGAGCATGAAGCAGAGGAAATGAGTAAAATAGATGCACACCTAAACACAGCTGTATTGCCAGTGAAGACCAGTGTTCCCAGGACTCAGCTTCGTGACTGTCCTGGGATGGACAATCCTGTCCAGTTTAACTCCACAGAGTATGGGCTTCTCTAGCAAGCCTCTGGTCTTCATTTTCTTCATTAGCAAAAGGGTCTTTCCTGAAGCCCAAACCCTCTTTCCCCCTCTGTTGTGCAGCTCCCCAGCTGTCTTCCCTTATCACTCTTTCTCTACAGCTAAGGAGGTTGTAGTGAGGTGGGTGCTGGGCTCTTCTCCCAAGCAATGAGGGATAGGACAAGAGGAAATGGCCTCAAGCTGCTCCAGGGGAAGTTTAGACTGGAAATTAGGAAACATTTCTTCACCAGAAGGGCTGCCAAGCACTGGAACAGGCTGCCCAGGGAAATGGTTGAGTCACCATCTCAGGAGGTAGTTAAAAGACGTAGATGTGGGACAAGGTTCAGTGGTGGACTTGGCAGTGTTAGGTTTGTTGATGAACTTGATGCTCTTAAAGGTCCTTTTTCCAACCTAAACAATTCTATGATCCCAGTCAAAATGGTGCTTAAACTTCTTATTGAAAACCTTGATGACAGAACAGAGCATACTCTCAGCACAACTGCAGATGGCACCAAGCTGGAAGTGGTTTCAGTAAGCTGAAGGGCATGGCTGCTATTCAGAGGGGACCTAGACAACCTGGAGAAGTGGGTTGACAGGAACCTCATCAAGTTGAATAAAAGCAAATGCAAGTCCTGCACCTGCAATGAAATAATACCATGCAATAATGCAGGCTGTGGCAGTGTCTGGGAAGAATATCTGCAGAAAAAGACCTGGAAGTCCTTGTGAGCAATTGGTGACCAGGAGCTGGCAATGTGTTCTTGTGGCAAAGAAGCCCACCAGTGTCCTGGCATGGGAATAACATGAGACCACCAAGCTGGCTGAGGCTCTGGCACATGATGGATGAGGAGAGGCTGAGAGGGACAGGTCTCTCCAGCTTGGAGAAAGCAAAGGGGATGAAGAGAAGACAGAGCTAGACTTTCTCTAAGGTGCACAGGGAAAGGGTGAGAGGCAAAAAGCACAAGTTGCAATATGACAAATTCAATTTAGATATTAGGCTTCTTATTTTTATGCTTATTTTGTTTTGATTGGTTATTTGGTTGGTGTTTTTAAACCAGAGTGTCAGATTTGGCAACAGTATGCAATATGATGTATGTTGCATCCTTCTCCTGAGGAGAGTCTCTCTTTAAGCATGCTTTACACATGTGCATTTATAAACCAAATCCAGCAGGTAGTTCCTTGACAGTACACTTGTAAATATTTTTTTCTGTGGAAAAACAGTAACATAGGAGTATTGCACTTCAGTTATTATATCACTATGAGGCATGGTGCTATCAAAGAGCAAACCTTTAGAGATCCTAAAAAATGCACCCCATTGTGCTATTGTCTTTGAAGAGCAACTGATGTTAAACATCTCCAGAAACTTGTACAAGCTCTACAAGGCTGACTGCTCTTGCAGCTTCATTAGAAGGGACCATATAACCTTTGTTACCTTAAACCATTATATGCTTACTTTGCTCTCAGTTCAGCACCCAAACATACAACTTTAACAAGATAACTTGTCAACTGTTGACCTCTGCCGATCCTTCAGCTGAACGTTTCTCAAACAAAACTGGTTTCTGTCTCTGTAGCCATCAGTAAGTGATTTAAGCAAGAGTATCTCAACTCATTCCTTTGACTAGGTGATCTATCCATGCCCTCTGTCACGCAGTACTCTTCCTGCAGCTGTGACTGCAGGGTTAAGTGTGCCAGTCAGGGCACTGGCAGCATTCAGTCCCGGCCTGGGAAGCCGTGATGCCTGCACTCTTGGCCTACACTTATAAGCAGCTGTGTGGCCTTGAGCAGAGTTCTGTGAGACAAAGCTGGCAGGCATTTCTGTGGGAGCTGCCCCTGCTTCTCATGGGAACTACGCTTAAGCTGAGTCCTGTCCCTCATCCCATCCGCACTGGGCTGCAGCTGCTTTGCAGCCATGTACTGGCCACTGGCAAGTGGTGGGAATGGTGGCTGGTCACAGGGCTACTGCTTCCCTTGCTGTACTGCTGCTGCACTGTACTGCAGGCATCAGGGAGCAGCAGGAATGTGGCTGACAGCATGGCACAGTAGTGAGGTGAGTGAGTCATGAGCAGCACTGTCAACAGGGACCCAGAATAGCAATCCCAGGTTGGGATCAGGGCTGGAGACATCAGTCAAGGTCAGACAAAGCTCAGGGCAGCTGATGGGGCAGGTTTGAGTTCACACGGGGAAGCAGAGTCACCCAGTGCAGGTCAGGGCTAGACTGGCAGAAGTCTAAGGCTGAGAGTGGGTATGGCTATTGCCCAGCTGCAGCCTAGCACTGGCAGGGACTGGCAGTAAAGCTTCAGCTTCAGAGCAGCTCCAAAGGGAAAGGAGGGGCAGGCCCTCATGTCCTGCTTTCTTCACAACAGCTCTGAATGACAAAGGAGCTGGCTTTGGACTCTGCCAGGTAAACTTCCCTGTGACCAACCAAATGCCTACAACAGCAGGATGCTGTGGCTAGTAACTTTGTGCACAGCAGTTCTGTGCCAGGAATCTGTGCCATTGTTGTGGCCTCACACTATACCGTAACATGAGAATCTCTGTTGCTGCCACTTGTTGCTTACTCCAAAGCTACTTTTGCTCCTTAACATTGCTTGTATTTTCTTGAATAGCTTTCCAGAAAGCCCAGATCCACCTTCCTTCTGCAGCCAGTGACATGACCAAGCTTCGAGCCTGAAGCAACCCAGCTGTCCACCTTCTTGCATGTATTGGAGTAAGAGCACAACCCATCTGGCTAATGCTGATGCCTCAGAACAACACAGAAGGGTGGTGGTCTTAGTCACTGCAGCTTCTATGGGTCTGTACCAACAGTCAGCATTGAAAATAAACCGGAGTTAGGACAGGTGGATCACCACTAAGCCATTCAGGAACATTCTTCCATTGTGAAGACTGAACCTGTTCTGCTGAGAGCTCCCAGGCTGGATTTGGTCCATGGGTGCTTCCATCAAATCCACTACTTTTTGTTCTTGAAAGGCTTCCTACTACCTCTCTCCCATGCTCTGGGACATCTGTGCCTGAAGGAGCCTTGTCACTGTGCCTGTGCTAGGCTTTGATAACTAAGAGCCATAATGTTCACCATGGCTACTTAGTGCATCCTCAGCAAGGAAAAAAGGAAGGTGTACCCCATGCAAAATAAAGTCCTGATGAAAAACCCAGCAAAAGAGGAAAATTTAACCATCTGGCCCCAAAGCACGAGGCTCATCAGATGCTGTGGCAGTCACACTTGTTCTTTACTTTTCAGTATTTTTTTTTAATAGAAGAGGGTCTTCTTTTCAGTAATCTCAACTTTCCACAAAAGTCAGCCTGCTGTCAGGTGAAACTTACACCTTCTGAGATGGTTAGTAGGGTCAGCAACCACCAAACCCAGTTCTGACACAGTTTTTAGCCACCCCCCTGGTTGTACTAGCAGGAAGACCCAGATTGGAAGCTTCTTTTGCAGACCAGCCAAGTCTGGCACTAAATCACTCCAGCCTTACCTAGTGGGTGGGAGATTATGGCTACCCAGAGTTAGTAACAAAGTCCTATCCCTTTGCTATCGTGACTGTTCCTACAAACACTGCAGAATCTGGAGTCACTGTAGCTAAAAGTCTGCTTTGTCAGCAAACTCTGTGCAAATTTAAGGCCATGATTCACAGGGAAATCTGTTCAGAAATCTCTGGCTTGCTTTTGAACTACTTTAAGTCTCTGTTGGGTTTATGGTGGAAGAGAATTTTAATAGCTGTCTTTAGAGACCTTGATTTGTTCACTGCATGCCAACCAGTCTTTACATTCACCTGTTCTCTCTGGAGAGCTTCTTTCTTGTCAGCTGTGTGTTATTCCAGTCTTTGCTATAGGCAAGCCAGTTAAGGCCAGAGCCATCAAACATCAATTAGTCAAACAAGCAGACATTTAAGGAGATGTTCACACCACCTAAGGTAAAGCATCTTTCATAGACAGTGTTTCAGCTGGACACTATGGGGACTACACAGGGAGCCTGGGAGAGGTGACTGAAGCCCCCCTGTTCTGTGTAGTTATGCAGATAAAACAGTTTGGTTAATATTCCCCTGAAATGAGTTATTTGGTGAAATTCCTTCTTCATCTGTGCAGCCTCTACCATCACTGTTTCACTAAATTTGGATTCTAGTGTTACTGTTTTGGGGTTTTCACTTCTCTCTTTCAGGCAAAAATAAAGCCTCAGAGGCACACAAGCAGCCTACATCACCACATTAACTAACTGCATACTGACATCCATGGCCTGAACACTGCTCAGGACACCTTTTACTGCAGAAGGTGGAGGTTATTGTTAGAAGGTCAATGCAACTAGGGTAATCCTTGCTGTGAGGACTGCTCATGGAAGAAATGGTCAGTTCAAATAATTCAGATAAAAAAGGGGGGATCAAAGGAGTTTATAAATTAATGAAGGGCACATATTTAACTGGCAATCACTGATCTAGACAGTAAGGATCAATACTGGTGAATCAACAGATACATTGCTAGGTTCTTATGAAAGCTCAGTAATTATCTACACATTTCTAAAGATCCTTCTGTTACTCATTTCAAGAAATTCTAACTGCACACGTGCACACACAGAGTTACAAGGGTATATGCACAAACCTCTCCTGTCATAGGACAAACAATGCCCCAATCCCAACCTTCTGGAAGTAAGGGTTTGTTGTGGGACAGTTTGGCACTTCACTCAGAAGAGAAAAGCAACAATATACTTTATTCAATTAAAAATGTGACAGTGGTTTAATATGATTCAGTGGGAAAGTTCACTTGATTATTTACTGCATAGAGGACAGGGTTAGATAGAACTGTCCTCCTGTTGAGTCATGAGGGAGACCCTCCCGTTGAGTCTTGAGGTTCAGAGATAACCCCTTGCTTTCTAAACTAAAAGAGGTGTTTAGGTACAGCTGGATCCATTTCTAGTCCTAGACTTGGTCCAAGGTTTACGTCTAAAGATATATACGTATTTATATGCACTATCAATCCTTTAATCACTTGGTCAAGATTTCAAAGTTTAACATGCTATTAGCCACTGTTGCAGAGGCCCACAAAATTGACTTAGGTAGTTTACAAGCCCCAAAGGAAATTTATTCTAATAAAAAACAATTTAATACTCCAGCATCATTAGTAAATTACAGGTTCTAGATGCCAAGTGGAATCAAATACTACACAACTGACTTAAGCTTAAGTTTTAAAGAGAATTAACCCAAAATGTGTTTCAGTTACCAGTCAAGATGAGGGCTCTCAACCTCAAGGAGCTACCTCAGGCAGTGTCCCAGTAAGGGGAAAGTCCTCAGCTGCAGACCCACTGCTGTGAGGAGCAGCAACTCAATCCCTGCCTGCTGGCAGGATCCCATTCATGCCCTAGTAGAATCTGATCTGTGCTCAAAAATATGGTTTGAGGGTTCTTGGCTTTTGACCAAAGTGTGGGTCTAGCAGTAGCCAGCTGTACAATCCTGCTGTGATCAAAATCAGCAGACCTGTGGCTACATGAGCCAGACCAAAGCCAGCAGATACCTGTTAGAACTAGCAGACACATTTTTATATTTCAGCAGAGACCAGAGCCAGCAGATACATTTATTAGCAGGTATTAAGGCTCAGTGGTTCTTCCACCAGGGTGGTTGGAGATGCCATAGGGTTTCCCTACTTGCATTTATGTTTCTCCATCCTTATGGGTACCCGTGCCACCCCATACCACCCTCTGCTCCTCACATGCGCAGTCCCAAGTGTGGGTTCCTACTGGCTGCACTATGCTGTGACTGCTGGCTGGGTGCAGGGTCTTCACAGCATCCAACAGGGAGACTGTTCTGTCTGGCCTAAGCAGACATCAGGATGCCAGCAGCGTGACTTCTGGCAGTGCCAGAGCAGGTTTTGGCTCCTGCTGTTTCCAGTATAAGGTCTCTCTCCTCTTACAACAATTCTTCATGCTTCTCTCTGACTTCTTTTCATGCTGCTGCTTTGTTTCAAAAACCTCCTTGAAATTCCCTGTCCCCTATAACATAATACATTTTTGGGCACCTGCCTTCCAGATAATTTAGGTATTTGTTCCATAGGCTCCCTATGTGCACTCATATTTTTGTTCTAACGGGCGAGCTTCTTCAGGTCATTTGCCAAGTCTGGGACATGAGCACCCAAAAAGGCTCTTAATGTTGTAGTTACAACTGCAAATCCTCTAGGTATGCTTATGTCAGCCAAAGGAGACTTTGCACCCGTAGAGTTAAACCAAAAAGTAATCTTTCCAATACAAGTGGCATTCTCAGGGTTCTGGGCAGTAAGAAAAGAGGGAGAAATTTTCTGCTGTGGATCGAATTTTTCTCAACCCTTCTGAGCAAAGAGGTACTAAGAAAACTCAGTAATGCAAACCTTTAAGTGAAGCATTGTTGAAAGACCCTGCATGTGGGAATAACCTCAGTTCTAGTCTCTTAGAAGATTATGGAACAAACCCTCCTGGATATTCGTGTGACGTCATGTTTAACATCTTGTTATCAACACACTTTATCAAGCTCACAGATCATGTGAAACTGGGAGAAGCAGTTGCTACACTGAGAAGCAGGGCTGCCATTCAAAGGGATCTTGACATGCTGGAGAAATGGGCTGACAGGAGCCTTGCTAAGTCTGAAAAGAGCAAATGCAAAGTGCTGCACCTGGGAGGGAGTAACCCCATGGAACCATACAGCAGGGGCTGCTGGATCTCCACTCTTGGAGTTATTCAAAGCTTGACTAAGCAAGATCCTGACAAAAATATATCTAACCTTGGAGATGGCTCTATTGTGAACAGGAGGCTGGATGAGCAGACTCTGGAGGACCCCTCCAACCTGAATTATTCTATGATTCTATAAGGAAGGGATGAAGAGTGATATTAACTTCCACCCTCCATTAAAGATTTCAGCTTGAAACCTCAGTCTGCAATGCTGCTGTCATATGAACACAGGCTCATAGAGAATAGGACAGGGCTGAAAGGACATGTTCTTATCAGCCCCATCTGATCTAGCATGTTCTGTGTTTTGTTACAGGGACTAATCCTTCTAGCACTGCCTATTGCCTCCTCCAACACCCCATCCATGACTGGGCTCTGCTGTGCTGTGTTGCCTCAGGCCTCCTTAGAGCTTTTTATATCTGCCTATTTGTAGATACCCCCTTTTTGAGCTTTTGGGCTCTTTTGCTTGCTTGAAAAAGGCCCTTTTTCAGGGCCAGCTCATCTTGTCTCCTGCTCTGTCTATCTATCATTAAACTTCTTAAGGACATACAGACTGTCTTTTATCTTCCAGTATTCTCATTGTCTTGATCCTTTTTACCTTCAATGTCCAAGATTACAATTTCCTCCAAGCACCCTTAGTTCTGTGCTGGCCAAACCCTTCCAGACATCAGCTAAAAGTGCTTATTACCATGCCCAGTGTGCTCTGATACAGCATTTCAACCAGTCATCCATTTGCTCTATTAGTAGTCTTTACAAGTATTGCCTAATATTTACCAGTTTTTAGCATAAGCCTGAAGTCACAAGAGTTAATACTACAGTGAAGACTGCACAGCAAGTCTCTCAAGCACCTCAATCTCTCTTCAGTTATCTCCCCTGCTGTGAGATAGTGGGATGCTGAAAATCTGCAGGAGCTGCTTGCAGCTCTTTGGGCTAGATGAAAGATTAGTGTGATTTAGAGCCTGTGGAGTAAGCTAATAGCAGAGGAAAATAAGAGTTTAAAGAGAAGGAAAAAGGAAGCTAATGAAAATTCAGCTAAGCTTCAATCCTAACCGAACATTTAGACTGCTAAAAAGAAAATAATCCACAAAATTTACAGCCATAAAGGATAAAAACTGAATGAAGAAAAAAGCCATCCTAAACAATAGGGCTATTTGCAGGCCAGATTGTTCTCTGCTTAATGTCAGACCCACCAAATCTCATGCTGTCAGTGCAAAGCACAAGAATTTGTCACTTGGGTTTGCCTTACCTCCCTTCTTACCTGCAGGACCAGCATCTTGCACAGCTGTGGAGCTTCTTCATCCCATGATGCTTCTTGGCCCAGGAGCCTAGAGAGTAAGAGCAGCTGGTAGGCAGAAGAGCAGTGGGTGTCAGTGTCTCAGACAGGTAAAAGACTAGTCGGAAATTAAGTAAAGGACCAACCTGTAGTGATGACATGTCATGGCTGCCCCCATGCTCCTGGATCGTAGGAGAGAAGGTTGCGATAAAAGCAGCCCATGTGAGAGACGAGGCTGCTGATAAGGCTGTAACCACTAGATGGAACCCAAACACTTTGTATGAATTCGCTCAGTAGCTGTGCGGAGCTTATTTCGATTTTAGGTAAGGCTGTGGCTCTGGTAGCTGTGTCAGCATCTGTGCACAGTAGCATAAGGCTTGTATGGAACTACATCAAAAGCTCCCAAAATGCGGGTGAATAATTTATTCACTCTAGTGAGCAGGGACACTGAATATTTTATGTCCAAACCATGGAAACGTTATTGGTTCCTACAACATGGCACAAAACCCTCTGATGACTTGATAGAGAGCACTGGGATACATCCTCTATTAGGCATATCACCAACATGTGATTTTGGGTAAGTCATTTAACTTGGCTGCTGCTTGATTCCCCCATCACTAGAGTGGGGTTTGAAGCTGGCAGCATTGAAGTGTGCTGCATGTCTAATACGTTATTTTTGAAATGATTTAATACTGTTAGGTGGGATACATTGTGCCAGTATGCAGTGGTAGACAAAAACGTGGTCATCTAGACACTGCTGCTCTGCTACAAATCCTGCACTCTGCTGTCCCCTGGGTTTCTAAGCAGCAGGACTTGTGTTCTTACAGTGCACTAAGTAAAACAAGCTCAAGCAGAGCTACCTCTCTTTTCTGAAAAGCTTTGAATTTTAACTATTTTTAAAGAATAACAGTATTACAAAGCTTAGGGGCATGTGCTGTACCAGGCATGTGATGTACCACCGCTTGCAGAAACAGAATAAGAGGAATTCCTTCCCTTAAGCAGGTTACAGTCTTCACAGAAAAATAAAACAACACATACCTGGGGACAAAGAAAGCAAGCAATGCCCTAGTAAATGCAAACAAGCCATCACTTTGTGTGAGGGAATCCAGAGGGAAAAAGAGTAGCTCAGTAGCTGCTGTAAAGCTGACATAGCACTAGTGATGCTGTGAGTTTACATCAATTTATACCAGCTGAGGATGTGCCTAAGATAGGTGAAGTGTCTTTCTTAATGTCATATTCAAAGCCTAGCCTGGAGTTGCATCAGATCTTCAGAATCACAAGGTTTTCCTTTTCATGCACTTGCTTTCCCACCGGCCAGCTCCTGGAAGAGCTGCTTGCGTGTCTCATATTGAGCTCTTTCAGGACTCAGTGAAACATCACATAACTTGTAGGATCGTAGCTGGGAGTTTTAGATGAGCACACAGTAACACAGAGGAAGACTCCTTCAGATCTGAAAAAGAAGGCAGTGAAAAATTGTACTTTATGGTTTTAAAGGATTGTCCAGTGGAAGTAGAATTCTCACTATTGTAAAGCAAATTTTAAAAGTAATTCATATGCTAAATGATGCTTGATGATTGAATGTTGTATTTTCTCACTGAATGCAGTGTGATATATTACTGTCTAACCTTTTATCAGGTAATTGAGTTGCATATGAATTGAAAATATTGCTCCAGATGCATTAGCAGCCTGCAAAAGTCATTAAAGATTATTTTTCCTTACCTACATTGGGATGATATTGAGACTATATTAATAGCAGCAATACAGTACAGAGCAATATGGAGATAGTTGATTTATCAAGACATATGGGAAGCAGATGGCTCCAAAATATTGCTCAACAGTAACTTCACCTTTCAAATAAAAAAACCAACACCCCCCCCCCCCCCCCAGGAATAACTGGGATATGCTTAGAAGGTATCCAGCCATTTTAATCAATTCGTATGTATAAATGAAAGGCACACTGAGGAATCAGCAGAAGTCACCAGAATATTGAAAATGGAGTGTGAAGATCTGCTCTGTTAGTACAAATCTACTGGTCCCTCTGGTACCTCTTCAGGGAAAGAAAAGCCAGACCTCTTACAAGGACATTTTGCCAATTGCCAAAAGCATGCAGGGAAGTTAGTTCCTACTCTAATTGATAGCTTATGTGAAATAAATGAATTGATAGAGGAATAGCCCAAAACTGTAACTTAAAAGTTTGTAGTGTTTAAACTTTTGGACTTCTAAATTCAGCTTGTAGATTTAACAGCAACAGTTTACAGAACCTAATTTGAAGCCAGGGAAGTTCCCCTTGGAGGAGTCCATCTGGGAGAGTAAAACTCCAGAGGTGACATTACCAAGCAGAGTTAGTACTAGTCACAAAAAAGGTATGGGAAAAGAAAGAAGAGTGTTCTGCATGTGGAAAGCTGGTCTTCTGATGCACAGACTGAGCTAAGAACATTGCATTTCCTACTTTTGGCATTTTTTCCTGTCTGTGGAGTAGTATTAAAGCAAGACACAAAACTTGTGCTTTGCAATGCTAGTGCCTAAAGGAAGATCAGTCAAATGAGGTAGTGGGATTGAAAATCAGTTGAATAAGGTTGGGGGTTTTTATTGAAAGCTTGATGTGCACATGAATTCTGAATTTCCTGGCTTTGGTCAGTGTTCTTCTCCTCCTGTTTCACAAACACTAACAACTTGAGCAAGTCTATCCTCCAGCTCTTGGAAAAAAGCTTTGCCTCAGAGACTTTCTGCAGTAGTCCTGGAAATAAGGACATAAATTAAATGAAGAAAGCAAATGACTTGTGAAAAGCAGGGTTGTTGTAGCAGTTTCCGTGTATAAGAGACTGTTCTTCTAACGATAAATATTATTCATCTGATATAAAGTGGCAAAACTTTAAGACAGTAGCTAACATTCTAATGAGTAATTGCTGATCCTCCTAAGAGAATAAATAATAAATGCCTGTTCAGCTGTTTCTTCACTTTCACAAAACTGTTTTACACTGACCACACAGAAATACCATCTTCCAAACTGAGACTACTGACATGCATTCACAACTTGTGCTTAATTATAAAATCCCTGTGGTCTTGGCTGGAGACAGTTTTCCTAGACTTTGGGCTTGATTATCTTCTGTGATATGCAGGCATCTGTTTATTGGAGAGCACAACTCTGTATTAAGAAAGCCTGTTATTGATGTGCAATATTCACAAGTGATTAAAGCTCTACATTTAGTTTAATTCTGTTCCATCTATTCTGGGACAGTTCTGCCTTCAGGAAAGGGCAGCTAACTGATTCTGGTTTTCCAAGCAGTAGTTTAACAAATCACAACAGGTTTAAAAATTAAATACAGGATCATGTGTTTATCCAAGCAGACTGTACTCTCATGCTTCAGAAGAAACTGGAAATTACATAGAGGTTACTCTATGCATACATACTGCTATACTGTGACCTTACCAGCTTCAGGATGTCTTCAGTTCAGCTGTAAATGCCTGCAGAGACAAATGGCAAAGATAGTGATTGCTGGGGTGAGAAAGAGAAAGTGGAGCAAGATGAGTTAGTTTTGGTGATTCCAACAATGAAATAAATGGTGTGGATTTTACCAGGCTTTGTTCTGTTTAACCATCCATCCATTGTGATTGTAAGCCAGAATTCATACCACTAGTTGACGCAGACCTTATACGCATTGTGCAGCTCCATGTGACTAGAGTAGGACAGTGACAAGTCTCTGAAGGTGGGACTGAGTTAAAGGAGGTGTGTATGATGCCTGTGCTCCCCTGGTCTCCAAAGTCAGTACAGTCCTAGATGATACAACCGAAGGATCCCGGCAGGTGACTCAACTGATCAACCACGAAGGGACTTCTTTAGGGTGAGATGAAGTGTTCCTTTGGCTCTCTTGACTGCACTGACTAGTAGTGCAATTCAGTTTCTCAGTCACAGGCACCTAGAGCCATCTGAGATGTGCCATATCCTCCAGCTTTCCAGCCAATGATACAGAAGGTCACTGAGCCTCCCACAGACCTTGTGCCATATCCACCAACCAGTCCCAGGCCTATGTCTTCAATACCCTGTTATTTCAGTCTAGGTAAATCACACATACAGACTGACAGGTGCTTAGACATGATTCTCATTTGCTGAAGGCAAATTCACCCCCCTTTCATGTTGATGTTATGAAGCCAAAAACATCTTAAAAGTCCAACCTTTGCATGTAGAGCAGTAATGCTTTGAGTCAAAAGTACTGCATGCCTATGCTAGCAATTTAAGTGGTATCAAGGAACATCCTCAGCTATGGGAGCACAATCACCTGCCCTGTTCAGTCCTTACAGCTGTCCTTGGTGACACCTTTTGGTTTGTATCAACCAGTGTGCTCAAGAGCAAAGCCTGGGCATGGTTCAGGTGTCGATATGGGCCAGGGACCATTCCTCAGAAGATTGGGTGTAATCAAGCTGATTTGGAGGGGTGAGCTTAACAGCGAGGTTGTTGTTTGTCCCATGCCATTTGTCAGAATGGAGAAAGAACTGTCTTGGAGACACTATGTTTACTAGGATACACATTACCTGAGAGTCACATATATGGTCTGTATACACTGACTAATTAACCTTGCTGGGAAAAGGAAGATATTACTCCAGTTATATCACTACACTAAAAAGGCTGTGGCACCTCCATTACCTGCAGAGCCCTGGGCATCTCTAGATGTCCCATCATGACAGGCACTGTGCAGACACAGATTGTTTCTACCTGCCACTGGGCTTCCAGAAGTTTCCCTTATGACTGGTGCCTTATGCCAATGTAGCATATTTTTTAGCGTTCTATCAATGGATAAACATAAACTTTTGCAGCACTCAATGTGCATGATATGATCAACGGGAGCTCTTTGTGAACATCTGTATGAATGAAGGAAACAAACCTTTCTTCTGTCCCATAAGCTGTATCACCCTTAAGCTCCTAGTGACACTCGCCAGCTTATTCTGCTCTCAGACAGAGTGCACCAAGCTTTCTTCAGGGCTTAGACTTTCTCCTATGCTGTAGACAGGACAGCAAATTAGCCCCTAGACATCTCTCTTGGCTTTCAGCCCTTTCTAGCTTAGGAGAAACTAACAGATGTGCCCTTTTGCTGTTCTGCTCTGAGCTCATTATAGGTTTCCAGGCAGGGGAAATTAGCACAGTCTCTTTAGCATCTGCCTTTTCCAGCAAAGGAGGAGTCACATGCAGTCTCCTCAGCGCTGGCTATCTGATCTTATTTGGGCACAGATCCCTGAAAATTCACTGCCCAAACTGTCCTTCTCCTTTGCTTTGCTACTTGTGCCTGCCCCAGCTGGTCCTCCTGGGTGTACCTATTCTGGTACTTGGGAAATGAACTTGCTGTGCTTCATGGGGTCAGTGCCTTTGTGGCACTGCTCCAGAGAGTTTGCAATTGGTTTAGATGAAGAGTCCGGAAACTGGGAAAAAAAAAACCCAAACAGCCCTCTAAGGCTTTAGTTATATTTCTTTTATGATGGTAAAAGAAGCCATGGATCTGTTGTCAATCAGTTGCCATGGTTATTTATTTTTCTTAAAGCCTTAGGTCCTACAGCCCAGTTACTACCTGAGCAATGTGGTTCTTGCTTTAAAAGCAATTATAATAGCAGTCACAGATAAAGGCATGAAAGTCTAACAGGGAGAAGATTTTTTAAACCAAAACCAAACCAACCAAGCACCCAAACCCAGCAAACCATGGGGCAGATGCATGGATATGAAGGGGAGGAGGGTAATGGCTGACTGGGCCACATCTCTGGTGGCATGTTCCCATGCCACCAGTGATGGTGGCACATTCCCATGACATCTGATAAGGAGCAATCTCAGTTTTAATGTTTGGGGGGTTGGGCTAGATGACCTTTAAAGTTCCCTTCCAACTATTCTATGATTCTAATTCATGTGATGAGGGCCCATGCCAGACCCAGTCATAAGATGATGAAGGGAAACCTCGTCTCTTCTGCCAGGCCCTGTGCCCTATGGCCAAGCCATCTAGTTATGCAAAGAGGAATGTCTCTCTTGAGGCCCTTCGTGACATGGTTTAGTGGTGGACTTGGCAGTTCTGGGGTAAGGGTTGGACTTGATGATCTTAAAGGTCTTTTCCAACCTAGTTGATTCTTTGATTCTTTTCCTCCTCCCTGGCTGTGTTGCCTCAGCTGGCTCTGGCTCAGACAGAGGAAGGCTGTCACATTGGGCTTTGAACTGAAGAGTTATGAGCACTTTAGAGTGGCAGGGAAGGGCAGGTTAATCACAGATCCCTCATTTGGCAAAGCAACATCACAAAGTAAATTTTGCTCGGTGATGTTTTAAGAGCTTGATGGTTTTAAGTAAGTGTCTACATGGGGAGCAAACCCTCCATTATTGATCAACCATTATAATGACTGATAATCACAGGGACTGTAATATGATAAAATGCCTTTACAGTACTTGTTTCCTTGTAGTAACTTCAATATTAATAATGAAAGGTAGAAAAAACTTTATACCTGTTTCTTTCATCAGCAGATTATTAGTGGGAATCAAGATGATCCTATTATAGTGTCTAATGGTGAGACATATATATAATATAAATTATAGGAGACTCTTATCCAGGATGTGAAAGAGTTAACTCACCCTGGGGGGCTTAGAACAAAGAAAGAATATTAATTTTCTGAAGAAGTTGGTCTTATTGAGCCTCAAACTGTTGTGAACTTGATGCAGGAGTTATCAAGGGAAATCACACAATTGTGTGAAACGCATTGGGGTGGACAAGATAATCACAACAAACATAGGGGTTGATGAAATTGTTGGAATTTACTGCAGTTTTGTACTGATATAAATCCTCCTATGCTGAGCCACTGGCCATGATCGTGTAACTGTACCTCAGAGGGAGCCACACAGCTCTGCTTCTTCTGCTGGATATATTTTTAGCCTTGGAGCTGTGATAGACCTGCCACAGTAACACAAAGGCAAGCCAAATACATCACAAGCACAAATGGGACAGCCTGGAATATATGTTTGTGTGACACTGGCTAATCGCCTAAACTCCTGCTATAGTCAGTAGAGACAGAGATAATTCCCTTGTTTCTCTGACCCATTTCAGTCACCAGTGGTAGGACTAGATGAACTAAAGTTACTAAAGCAAGATCTTTCTCTCTCAATGCACAGAGTTATAGGGGAACAACTGATTTAGGCCACCAGCTCTATTGATTGCAATGGATGTTTTTTTTGTTAGTGTCCACCAGTAAAGGTGGCAGAAGAATTAAACCAAATTTGAGGAAGAAAAGGGCATCTGAAGTTGGTATGGCTTTTTTCTACTTTGAATACTGCTAGGCCATATTAAGAACTGACCAGTACTGAATGAGTCAGTAGAGCTAGGAAACTTGGGAAATATCCAGATGTCAGAACAACCAGATAATATTAATATGGAAATTAACCATTCAGATTATGTGAATGGGAAATCATATAAATTGAAATCTGGAAATACAAGATTAATGAGATAAATCTGACAGTGATCTCTATGCTCGGTCACTGCCTGCGCCGTGCACTGTGCCAATGGCTACTCCATATAGGGTGCTTTTGAAATACTAAATGAAAGACCAAATGAAAGCCTTTTTGCAGTAAGCAGAACAAAATATCCAACAAATTGTAATTAACCAAGTTATATGATGGTCAAAATGAAGAAAAGATGAAACTCTCCTATTTAAAATCAAATCAAATGCCTTGCAATAAGACACAGATAAATGCTTTACAATTATGGGATGCAGCATCAGTGCCTGTAGGGAAATACAGAACAATATATTCTAATGCCAGACACTCGAGAGACTGTTTATTTAAATTGCATGAAGATTTGCACTCCGGTAATCTCATTATGAACCATACATAGGAAACATGAGTTGAAGCACATTATATGATAAAATTGGACCTTAAAAGATTATCACATTTATAAGAATGTCTTCCCAAATAAAAGTAGCAAGGCACTTTATATTTTGTAACATCTAGCTCCAGAAAGTAATGCTGCTAGAAAACATCAATGCTGTTAGACTGGTTTAACGAGCAACTTCTCTTCCACGATTTCTTTTTCAATTGAAAGTCATTATTAACACCTGTCAGATCCCTATAAACACCTTCACCTTTCAAATCATATGACCTGCTTGTATTGTAGCTTATATGCGTTCTGAATTCGTGTCTCTGAGGGTGGTAAATGGAGTGACAAAATAAACCTTTTCTCCTACGCAATGATAATATCTAGCTCCCGTGCTGTCTTTTTCCTCCATACATGCTCATCTGCTTTACCACTGTTCTCACTTCTGTTTTGTGAGAACACTATAATGCAGAGGTGAACTTACATATGCAAATTCACCAAGCCCCAAGCTTTTCTGTTCTCTGGGGCCCTGGAGGTTTGGATATCATTGCAATACGACACTGCTGATAACACTGTGACAGTCATATGGGCACATACTCTGGTGCTGACCAATGCCTCCAGGCGCATTGGACAAATTTATGATCAGCAGTGGGCAAAGTGGCAGTTCTGATTGAAAATCATGTGCCTATTTGAAAAGACCAAGGAGCTGTTCCCATCTTTTTTATCAGCCATCCATCACTATTTGGAGGACAATTGCCTGGCTGGGCACTTCACCCACTGTGGCTCATTGCATCCAGGTAATAATGATATTTTTGTATGGGATTGCCAGGCCTTGGATCTGTCTATCTTCACCACGCTGCATCAGTACACACTGCATGGGCATCTCAAACTGCTTCAGCTCCTGGAGCTCAGATCAAAGATTTGTGCTTTCCACAGGGTACAAAGAGGCCAAGGAGGTCCTCCCACAGATAGGCATGTTTCAGCATAAACTCTGATGGAACATGAAACATGCACATGCCTGATCTATCTCCTAATTATCTTATCCATAGAATCAGGGTATGCATACATCTATCATGTTGCAATCCAGTTAGGGCTCCGGCAAATACCAACACTGTTGTTGGGAGAGCCATAAGCAATTAATTTATAAGGCTCTGGTCTGCTTCAAG
Organism: Melopsittacus undulatus; assembly: GCF_012275295.1. Lineage (NCBI taxonomy): Eukaryota > Metazoa > Chordata > Aves > Psittaciformes > Psittaculidae > Melopsittacus > Melopsittacus undulatus. Next base: position 77,982,419 of record NC_047531.1, on the reverse strand, counting down.
GAGAGAGACCAAATCAAACCAGATGAGTGTAGAATTCATGCTCTTGTTTTATCAGCCCCTCTGGCAGCTGCTGCTGCTGCTGCTTCTCTGCTTGTTGCCCAGGAGCCACCTCATGGTGTGACCAGAGACCTACTGACCCACCACGTGTGGCCTGTGGGCTCGGAAGCTATGCAGGGCAGTGGCAGACCCACATGGAGGACAGGATGATGAGAAACCTTCCTCATGTCCAAAGTGACCCACTGTGGAGGGACTCAGCTCCTGTCCTGTCACACGGCCAGGAACATGACTTTGCTGCCTGTAGGTTCAAGATGTATCAGTAGATATGGTTACTGAAGGACATCACCTACAGGAGCATTATGCTTGTGGCTCTTGCCCGCACATTTATTCCCATTTTTTCCCTGTGCCTTTGCCTCAGGAAAGATAATATCACATCCATGGGGGATGGAGGGGAAGAAAACAGTAGACTGTAGACAGGCAAGGAGCATGATTTAAAACACTGAATAACAATATTAAATTTATTAAAGAAGGCCATCGAATTAGAGTCACTTATATGCAAAATAGATTAAAATGCTGCGACAAGATGATCTGTTTCAATTTTCCTTCTCCAGAAAATGACTTCAGAATACAGAATTTTCTTTCATAAGCTACCTCTGGTTCCCAAAGACAAATGTAATTCATAATAGTGCACAGAGAAATGGCCTCTCTTTACTGGGCATGAGGTGCTGTGGTATGGAATACCCCTTTTGCCAGTTTGGGTCAGGTGTCCTGTCTCTGCTTCCTCCTGGCTTCCCCTCCTCCCTGGCAGAGCATGAGACTCACAAAGTCCTTGGTCAGAGTAAACATTGCTGAGCAGCAACTAAAAACATCGGTGTTATCAGCGCTGTTCCCAGGCTGAAAGTCAAAACACAGCACTGTACCAGCTACTAAGGAGGAGGAAAAGGACTGCTACTGCTGAACCCAGGACAAACCTTAAGAGAGTCTTCACAGATCCATGTAACTTACTTTATTACAAACAGCTTGAGGTAACTTCTTTTCCATTTACTGTCACTGAACCATCTATAAACTGAGGATTTATGACAATATGTATTTTAAAATGCCAAGTTATGAAACAAGGTGGTTCTATACTGCCATAGAGATCCACTCATTTCAGCAACCTGTATGTACAGTTAAATGTTATTTCTCCCTGAGAGTCCAATAGAACTCTGTGCCAGCCATTTAGCCTCTGGAAGAAGCTGAAGTGTTATTTCATAAAAGAGAAGCTAATTTTTATTCTGTATTTGTGTTCTTTTGAAAATACCAGTAAATATTTCACAATTGACTTAGACCACTGGGTGGTTTTAGCTGAATTCAATCAATTTTTAAGTTTGGGCTTTTCTCACCCACTTTTTTCATCGTTTCTGATTGGAAAAAGAGGTGAAAAAATCTCATAAAAGTCAACTTCTGAATTTTATTTTCATTTGGAATGAAACTTCTTTTCTCGCTTGAGCACACACACATATCCATAAAAATAAATGTTCTTAAGCAAACTGCAGAAGGTCTTGTCACTCATCAAGCATTCATGGCACTGACCTCTAGACTTTGAGATGGTTTGAGTTCTGTCTCACACAAACTAGGAATCAACCTTGCAATCAGTTCCTTTTTTTTATTTCGTATAATAACATGGCACTTGACATCAAACAAGGCATTTTAAATAGAGCCAGCTGGTGTAAATGTTTTCAGGGAGGAAGCCCGGGCTTGTGATTTTCCTCACTTTCCTCATTACAGAGTTGGTATCTTTAAACTGTAACACTTATCCACTTACCTATTTTCTCCATCCTTTCCTCTATGCTGTATTAGTCAGACACGCTGGCTGGTGGGCAGCTAGAAGGATCTGGGGCTCAATGATCAGTATAGGAGGCAGCCTGTTGACTTGGGATCTCTGGAGACACAAGTATTGTAGAAACTGCACAAGCTACTGGAGAAACAAACAAACTATTGTGTTATTTCTGTTGCAAAGATATTCTGAAGTTTTCCAGCTTGTAAGGAAGTTTAAGGAAGGACTGTGTATGTCTTGGGAGATCCACCTGTGGGAAGGTGTATCAAAGAGGGACATCTAGGACATGCCCTCTTTACCTTTGGTACTTGGGCAGGTTTTGATGGAAGACTTGTGAAGCACAGGGATGTGTCATTCAGCCTCATGCACGTCTTTGCCCACTCAGCTAGTGAGAAATTTAGAGTCGTAGAGCAAGAGAATCCAATCGCTTATCTCAGTTACAAATAGGTGTTGTAGTTTCCATCAAATATAATAAATGCAGTAGAGCATCTGTCTCCCAAAAAGAGCACACGTCATCTGAGAAAATAAGCTGCACCATGGGAAATCTTTTACTGATTAACTTCTTTACTGGATCATTAAGTTGTGGATTTCTTTTGTTTTTTATTATTAAAGGCATCATGTCATTAATGTAAGAAAATGGCTTAAGCAGCAGTCAAAACTTGTCATAGAGAGCCAATAGATTTACTTGCCACAGATATCATCACCTGAAGGCACACAATGGCTGTTGGTCCCCAGAGAGGAACCAAAGGTAAAGTACAGTCTTTGTGGAATGTTCCTTCAACTTTGAAACGTGTTCCTTTTCACAGCCTGTGATATGCCAGTGTTGGCCATTGAAAAGCATGATGCAAAATACCTCAGTGTGCCATGGCTCCCTCTTCACCTGGGCAGGCAGCCAGGATCTCCCTTGTGGGTGGAGGTGAGAAAGGGAAAGGCGAGTTCTGATGTGTCAAGAGCTGCTGTTTTGAAGGTTGTTTGGTTTTAATTTTGTGAAGCACATTTCCATTGCAAAATGGTGGGCACAGAAGATGTGGTTTCTTTTGTCTGTTTTTCTTCTTTAAATAAATGAGCTCTTGGGTATGGACAGGAGGGTAGATGAGAGGAAAAGAGGAGCAGTTTATTTTTGAGATGTGTTAGAGATGCTACTGGGCTTGTCTCCTTTTTCAAAGGGGAAATATTTGTGAGCAGCATGGTTAGCATTCAGATATGCACTGAGATTCCTTTAAACACATTTGTGTACAGCAATTTTAAACATCAGCCTAGCATACAAAATTTACATATCTATACAAGGGCGCTCCTCTAGAGGAGGAGGAGGAAAGATACATGGATTTTTAAAGAAATAATTATGTCCTGCAGTATATGCACATCCACCTGTTCGAAAAGATGGACCTTCTCAGATAATACACTCTTACATATGAAATAACATATATATAGTACAGTGGCCTTAGTACAGTGAATAGCAACTGTGCACAAAAGTATCATTGCATTTGGATAAGTTTGCTTCCCACAGTGCAAGTGGCTGCCCAGTGTGCAAGTGGCCGCCCAGGGTGCAAGTGACAATGCATGATGAGCTGGTGTTTGTGCTCATGCCTCTTCAGCTCAGCAAGCTTTGGTGATGAGACCCACTCCTAGCAGCCTGGGATACTGAAGTACCTCTGGTGTCCCTGGAGAGGACAGGGGGATGTAACACAGAAGTACACTAACCATGAATGTCATTGACAGAGTTAATAAAGCTACTCTTCATTACCTTTACTGTTACAAGAGCCAGGGGCCATCAGATGATGCTTCTAAGGGCCAGGCTGGAACAAACATATTGCAGCCATGCAGCTGTTCGTAAACCTGTGGCACTCCTTGCAAAAGTACGTGGTGCATACAAAAGCTTTACAGGAGCTCAAGAAGCAGTTAGCCAGCTACTTGGAAGAAAAGTCTATTGAGGGTCACTGACAAATGGCATGAGATTCAAAGGATGCTCTGAGCTAAAAACAAAGCCTGGGAAATAATGGGGGAAATAATGGGTGAATCGCATCTGCTTCACCTGTTACTACTTTTCCCTCCATGCCTGCTCATGAACCTTCATGAAAATAAGATCCTGCACTAGATGGATCCTTGGTCTGAGCCAGTACGGTCATTCCTATGTTTTTATATTCCTCCTGAGGAACACCTGGAGTGCCACACCACTTGCAAGTGTGGTGTCTGAATGTGACCACATGAAAATTGCCTGCTTTTGGAGACATACCCAGGCCTAGAAGGGGAATGTAATAGACCAGCCTCCATTTCTATTGCTTTCTTTTGTCAGCTGCTTGGATTAGACCCAGTCCACAGAATCATAGACTACAAGACCTAGACTAGATGTCCCAGCAACCTGTCCAGCCAAACCTTAGAAGTGTCCAGTGTTGGGGAATCCACCACTTCCTTGGGGAGATTATTCTGATAGAGATTTGTTATCACTGTGAAAAATTATTGTGTCCAACCAGAATCTCCACAGGAGTAACATGTACCCCTTACTCCTCATCTTTTCCATGTGACTCCGTGCAGAAAGGGAGTTCTTTGTAGCCACCCTTTAAATTGGTGACTTTAAATTTAATTTCCCCCTATTCCTGGTGTGGAAAACAGAATTATTCCTTTTCCCAAGGACATCTCAACTGCCACAAAATGAGATACTGTTCACAAGATAGAGTGGAGCTCTAAAAAGTCCTCCCACTTTGAACCTGAGAAATGAAGTTGCATTGCTGGCACTTGGGGGTTGCCTATACATGGAAATTGTAGGACTTTAACTACCCCACTGCTGGGACAGTAGTTTAGCCTTCTAATATTACAAACACCTATATAAAAATACTAATGCAAATATAGCTGTTATCGGGCAACAAATAGACCATAGAGTATTGAGACGCTTACATTGGAACATTACTGTCCACACAAAAAGTTGTACTGCAGTGTGAATGCACCAAGGGGAAAAGCCCCAAAACCCACTTCCAGGATGGACTGCTCTGCCAATAGAAAAATCTACATATAGGCTTAAATGACTTACCAGGGAAGCTAAATTCTGCCTGAAATGGCCATTTCTGGCATTTTACTGCACCAGGTTCTTTACAGGATTACCAGGGGCTAATGTCACAAACCTAACAGCAGCTTCCAAGAGATTCTGGAGAGCAGGTGAGGTGTTTGAGTGACATCCCAGTGAACACTACACAATCTAAGCCCTCCTTGTTGCCATACCCACAGCACTTGTACATACCCACAGCACTTGTAGAAAAGGGTGTGCCAACCTGTCACCTACAGGGAGAGGGTGTAACCAGGAAATGATACAGAACAACAGGCACTTTCACTGTTCCTTCAAACAGGACATGGCCAGGGTGATCCTCCATTACTCCCAAAGCTACAAAGAAAAAAAGCATCATGCTGGAACATGCCCTTTGAATTTTGAAGCCACTATTTGCTTATGAGACTGTTTTTCTCTCTATGCCTGTTTTCATTGCATATTTTCATGCATAAAATATGAAAAGTTTTTTTCATATTTTTATGAAAATTATTGCTTATTTTCAGCAAAATCAGTTTAGTTTGCTGACATAGTAGAACCATGCAAAATAGTTATTTGTATTCCAAGTACTCTGGGCTTTCCAGTCCTTTCCACTCCATAGCTTCTTGCTGCTCCTTGGGAAATGAGCTAGAGGTCTCAGTGCAAGTTCTGATGGGCAGAAGGTGCCCCTACTGATAATCAGCTCTGCAGGAGTCTCAGTGTTGGTAACACCAGTAGAAAAAGTCATGGATGGACTGCTGTGCAACTTGGTATTTTTATATCCCTGTGCTCATGCAACCAAAACCATTCATTAATTCATCACAGCATCATCCATGTGCAAGAGCTAAGGTGTGCAATCTGCATTTTAGAGCTGTGCAGCTGGGATGCTGAAAGATAAAGTGTCCTGCTCACAGTGCCATGGGAAATGCCATTCTAGCACTTTGATCCCAAAATGACCCAGGAATGTCTCATCTCACAAAAGTCATCCTCAAAGTAGGAATCAGCCATCATTCTAAGGCCCTTACTCCTTACAAGGAGTCACGAGGAGATGAACCCACTGACAACATGTGCTGGACCAGCGGAGGACCAACACATTTGGAAGTGATGATCTTTGCATCCTTCACCCAGATGAAGTCTCTTTACAAAAACAAGAGGCCAAAACAAGCTTCATGTAGAGCTGTATCAGAAGGTGTAAATCACTGTATCTTTTTACTGGGTACACTGAAAGGCAGCATTTGGGGGAGTGGAGCTAGATGATCTTTAAGGTTTCTTCTAACTCTAACCAGTCTATTATTCTATGATTCCATGATTTACCCCGCAGAGGAGATGTACGAGGCAGATGGTTTGAGTTCAGGACACTCCTGCCGATGGAGGACTGTGGTGTTGACGGTGGCCAGAGGGTGGTAGCACTGCACAGCTCAAGTGCCACAGCCCTCCGCACCAGGAGGAAGGGAGAGGTGAGGCGAGGGAGCCTCTGATGCTCCCTAGTAGCTGAGGAAGAAGAGGTGGTGAAGTCGGAATAAATGGTGGAAGCTTTAATACTAAAAGGGTATTACTAAAAATAGGCTCTATCTTTTATACTGCTCTTTCCTGACTCCTTCAGCAGATGTGTTACACTGGTTTTCTCCTCTCACTTGATACTGGAGGAGCCTTCTCTGCCCTCTTGAAACTAAGGTAAAAATAGCTGCAGGTTCTTCACTGTTTGTCAGGAAAAGGAGGAAGAAAAGGTGAGGAGAGGTGGTGTTTTAAATTAAGAGGAACTTTTACAAACACATCTCACTTTCTAGGCCCTAAGAACGCTATGCTGCCTCAAACAGTGGCATCCACCAGTAACACTAGTGGTCATTTTCTGGTCTTCTGCTTTTTTAGATGCTGCTGCTTCTGGTGTGGCAGCCACAGGCTGACAGACATATGGTTTCTGCACTGTGGCACATGACTGCAGACAAATAACCCCTCCAGGACAGTGGTCATGTGCATTTCCAAACAACTGTAGGTGTTTTCCAACTGTAATATTCTAGTCTAGCCTAGACTAGTCTAGATCTCATCCTATCTGAAAGCATTTGGGAAGCTAAGAATACCTGGCATTGTGGAAGTCTCCTGGAGCAGATATGTCTTCATTTTGTAGTTGTGGATACAAATTTTTACCTTAATTTTGCTGAAAGGAAGGAAACAGAGGAAATAATCTAAGAGCACAGATCACACTAGTGTTAGCGTCAGGGCTATTGTGTGCACAGATATTTATGCATGTGTGCATACAGTGGTGTGTCTGCCTGGTAGTATTCCTTAGCTTGGAGTTTAAAGCACAGAGGATCCAAAGCTCACAGCCTCAACCTGTCAGTTTACTTGATGCTCTGTTTTCTAGAGCTACAAAAAACAGTTGGGCTGCTGACATCAGTCATCTCTTCTCTTCTTCTCTCCTATGCCACTGACAACTGTGTGTTCCTGTATGTTCTACTCCTACTTCAAGTTGCATTTATCATAATAGTTTAAGCCAGAACAATGTGCTGACCTTACTGCATTACCATAAGCAAGAGGGTTTGCTGCTCAGAGCCTCAGTTCTCCTGTAGGTGAAAAAAAGCTAATGCTGCTTATCTCATTCTGCGGAGGGCTCCAGGATCCCCAGCTGCTGTGCAAGAGACAATAGCCTGATTATAATTGCCCAGGCACTGTAAGACCTCATACTTGGTAGCACTTCTTTGTCTGCCTCCTAATGCAACAGCTTTCAAACACCACCATGCACACTTGCTGGATGTTTTTTCTCCTTCCCCATGTGCTTATCACTGTTCTTCCCTCTCTTGCTGCCTCCTCTCCCCTACACCTCTCTCAAGAAAATCTACCCTCTTTATTGGCCCCTTTTCCTCCTCTGTCATTGGGTTCTGGTTAGTCAGCTCCCTTCCCTTCGTAGCTGCTCCTACCAGCAGTTACCTCACTACCATCCCCTCCTCTGAAACTCTCCCTCAGCCCTGACACTTTCTCTAGAAACAGCCGCAGGCTATTTCTAACCTTCCTTCTCTCATCAAAGCTCTTGAGAAATCAGCTCACTTTCATCTCTCAGCAGGGAGGCTGTCACACCGCTGCCACGGCCGCGGCTTGCGGGCCGGGCTGGGAACCGGGAGCTCCTTGGTTGGTGATGGCAACACCATCACTGAGTCACTGCCTGGCCTTTGGAAAGCCGCTCATCCTCTCCTGCTTTAAAACAGGAGCCGTAATTGCACACTTACCTCACATGGGTGTTGTAAACATTTAATTACCACTTGTAAGGTGCTATCTAAGAGTGAAATGTGTCTGTATCTCTTGCAGTGGTAGCTGTGACCACTGTAATCTGCACTTAGTTCAGGCCCTGACATATAAAACTGTTTTCCCCCTGTAGCCAAAACATTCCCTTCTGCTGGTCACAAAGGTCCCTGTGCCATAGTCCTCTGACACATTGGAGACTCCCTAGCTGAGAGCAATTCTTTCTGGGTAACAGGCAGGGAGGCTGAATTCCCCGCCAGTCAAGGTCACCCATCCAGCCACTCCTCTGATCACGCCCTCCTCTCTCTTCCCCTGAAATTGCTAGTGAGCCTTCTCCTAACCCTAACCCTGAACCTAAATCCTGGTCCTTCTCTCAGCTGCCTTTTCCACCGTCCTCACCCATCACTCTTGCCTTTCCCTCTGCTATGGCTGACATGACTTGTCCAAGCCACCCTCCCTCCTCCTGGCTGCCCTCTCAGCCTGTCTCAACTGGTACAATGCAAGATTTGACCTCTGCTTTCCTGAGGCAGTGGCCACAAAGACAGGTCTGTCTAGTGAGATGCTGTCTGCCCGCGAGGATGGGAAGAGGTGGTGGAAGAGGTAGTGGGTGGGCAGCAGTGGTGATGCTGCCATTTGACCACAGGCTGCAGAAGGCAGTGAGGAATGCGTCCAGAGCCCATCGTCTCTGTCCTCCCATGCATGCCCAAGAGGGCTCCATGATCTGGTGCTCCAGCACCACCCATACCCATACCCAATTGCCCCTTTATTAACATATTGCCCCTGCATGCTGCCCCCAAAAAGGACACAAAACTCACTGGATTTATGCTGCCAAGAGCAGTCCTCAAGGTGAAATCCAGAGTAAGGGGCTGGAGACCCTCTGTAGCCACCAGAGACACATGCAGAGTTAAGCCCAATAAGGTCAGGCCTTGGCATCCAGGTCCATCCACCTCTGTGCCTACTCTCAGTTCATCTCCCAGGCTAATATTGGGGTCAGCTCAAATTTCCAGTATTAATTACGCCTACACACCCCAAAAAAGCTCATCAGTGACTTGGGCTGATTACCACCTCTTTCCTGTGAGAGGGTGATCTGTTTGCTCTCACGGAGACTGTAGAACATGCAGTGCCTGAAGAGGCTGCAGTTAACCCTTCTGGATGTTGACCTGCTCTTGGAAATGGAAGACAACAAAAGAAATTAAGACTGTTTTAGATGAGAGCAATCAGAATGACATCAATGGGAACAGAAACATTAATTTTTTGTATTCTTGGCCAAAATCTTTGTCTTTGGGGTGTATTTGGCAGCTTCTGAGCTAAAGTTGTAAGAGGGTGTGAGGATAGAGTAAGACCTGCAAGTGGAAACTGCTGCTCAGCCACGGGAAGGCTACTTCCTATCCATAATGCATGCACACTAAACTATATCCATAAACGTCAGGCATGATTTAATAGGCTATAAAATCCTACATCATGATGCCACTGGAACTACTGAAAATAAAAGCAGATAAATCACAATTCTGTACAACTAGCTGTACTCACACCGTTGTTTGTTTCCCATTTGCAAGGGTTTCATTCTGCCATTTGCTGAGCACACACTACTCTCACTCAGCCTTGAGTTGAGCTCCTTTTCCATTTCCAAGCTTCCATATCAGCCCCCCAGCTTGGTCATGCTGCTGTAAGCCCCTGCCCCAGAGGATGCAGGGCTGAGCAGAAAGGTGCTGAGCTTCCCCATGGTTGGAGCAGCAGCATCCCATTTTTCCCCCCCAGCAATACTGGGTAATCATTGTAAGCAGATTGACTGCTGTTGCTCATATAATGTTATTCCTCACATTAGATTATGGGCATTAAATGTACTAGACAATGTTTATCTGGCAGGAAAACAATTTGTGTCACTCTTTTACTGCCAGCAAGATACAGAGTTACAATGACATGGATGACAGAGTGTGCACCACAGCTCCGAACGGAGCTGTAATCCTGTCACCCCATGGAGAAAATGATGCTGAAAAAGGAGGGAGGAGGTGGGGGACCTGTGAAAATATTACTAATAGAGAGGACTGGGGGTTGAGAAAAGTTTGTCTCACCTCTGCAGTTGAGGAGAGTGATCTGGAGAAGTGAAACCCAGACATAGGATACGCAGAATGTAAATCAATTGGGACTTACCTGACACAGAATCTGAACTCTGTCTCTCCAGCTTCGACTTTGGGGTTTTATTTAAAATGCTTTCCAGTAATAGAATGTAAGTGGGGAGGTTTCACCACGTGCATGTCAGCCTCTTACCCCAGCTCATCCACACTTCCCTGCTACTGTTCTTTCCCCAGCAAACTCCCCTGGGTTCCTTTCAGTCCTCCCAGGCTCAGGACATGTTCTCCCTCCTCCAAAGAGCCTCCGAAACAGCCTGCCTGGCTCTGCCCATCTCCAGCCAAAAGCAGAGGTCCCCTGCTTTTTGTTCCTTGGCCTTCGCATGTGTGGCAGCCCTTCCACATTCTGCAGGGTGAGATTTTACAGTGTCAGGGCAAGAAGCATCACCCGGCCAAGCCTCTCATTGCTTTTGTAGTGAGCAAGATGGCTACTAGGATGAGATGAGGGGAGAAGGTACATCTATTGCTTTGAGGGACCGTAAGATTCCAGTTTAAGCCATCCCTGCCAGTCTCCACCTGTTTGCACCACAGCAAGGGGAACCGAGCTGGCTTTAAACATAGGATGCACACACAGAGATAAGGAAGAAGGCAGAGTTGTGGTCAATGGGGCAGAATCTAGCTGGAGGTCTGTGACTAGTGGAGTCCCTCAGGGATCGGTGCTGGGACCAGTGCTGTTTAATATTTTCATCAACGACCTGGATGAGGGAACTGAGTGTACCCTCAGCAAGTTCACTGATGACACTAAACTGGAAGGAGTGGCTGACACACCAGAAGGCTGTGCTGCCATTCAGCGAGACCTGGACAGGCTGGAGAGTTGGGCGGGGAGAGACTTGATGAAATTCAACAAGGGCAAGTGTAGAGTCTTGCATCTGGGGAAGAACAACCCCATGTACCAGTACAGGTTGGGGGTTGACCTGCTGGAAAGGAGTGAAGGGGAAAGGGACCTGGGGGTCCTGGTGGACAGGAGGATGACCATGAGCCAGCAATGTGCCCTTGTGGCCAAGAAGGCAAATGGCATCCTAGGGTGCATTAGAAAGAGCGTGGTTGGTAGGGCAAGAGAGGTTCTCCTCCCCCTCTACTCTGCCTTGGTGAGGCCGCATCTGGAATATTGTGTCCAGTTCTGGGCCCCCCAGTTCAAGAAGGACAGGGAATTGCTTGAAAGAGTCCAGTGCAGAGCCACAAAGATGATGAAGGGAGTGGAACACCTCCCTTATGAGGAGAGGCTGAGGGAGCTGGGTCTCTTTAGCTTGGAGGAGACTGAGGGGTGACCTCATCAGTGTTTACAAATATGTAAAGGGTGGGTGTCAGGATGATGGAGCTAGGCTTTTTTCAGTGATATCCAGTGATAGGACAAGGGGCAATGGGTGTAAACTGGAGCATAGGAGGTTCCACGTTAACATCAGGAAGAACTTCTTTACTGTAAGAGTGACAGAGCACTGGAACAGGTTGCCCGGGGGGGTTGTGGAGTCTCCTACATTGGAGATATTCAAGGCCCGTCTGGACAAGTTCCTGTGTGATGTATTCTAGGTTACCCTGCTCTTGCAGGGGGGTTGCACTAGATGATCTTTCGAGGTCCCTTTCAACCCTTGGGATTCTGTGATTTCTTGTGGCTTTTCACAGTTCTAAAGGCAGCTGCTGGCATGGCCAAAGGAGGGTATGGTATTGCCTGCACAGCATAGCAATGTGGGATGGGGCACTTTTGCAGGGTGCTAGCCCTAGAAACTTTGCTTGGGGCACGATATTGTAACCAGAACACTAGAAGAGGTAGAAAAGGACTTGACTGTAACAACCTCGTGGTATGAGAAGGGCCTATGGTCCCACACAATTTAGTCCAACCTGATTTACCTATTGCAAGGTTACTGCCAATGGAGTTAGTGCTCTCAGAAGCTGTTAGGGCCACTCACTGGCTCATTTTCATGTGCTGCAACTTAAAAGCACATACCAGGCGTAGCACTGCCAACACATGTCTAAGCAGTCACTTGTGCAATGAAGTCTGGTTTTCAAATGAGACTATAAACTTGTCTCTTGGAAGACACTGCACTGCTTTGAACAACAAAGAGGAGTTAAATCAGTACAGTTCCTTTTTCCCCTAAAAGAATAGTCACACTTACGGTGGCAGAAAAATGTTTCTCTTATTTACAGAAGCAATACAATAGATGATTCAAAATAATCCATTATATGACGATGTGTGAGGATGACATAGCTTAGAGCATCAAGCATGTTCAGGGTTTTCTTTGCTGCTGTATGAATAGGTGTCATACCAGGATTTTGGCATTTCCATTGTGACTATTGTGGGTTTCTGAAATGAAGAAGCTATGAGAGTGCCTATGTAAATTGTGTAAGTATCTTTATATCAAATGCCTGCAGGCTTAGGGTATGCACTTATATTACTATTTTGATTTAAACAAACACCAACCCAACAAAACCAAACAAACCTTTTCGCAATATTGTTATACTGGTGCAAATCCTATTCCTAGAGCCAACCCTGAGCATTTAGAGGACAAATGAATCTCAAAGATTAGGCTCTTAGGTGAACAAATAAGAATGCAAATAATATGGATATAGCATTTCTCAGTCTAACACCTCAGACTGAATTTCATGCCTATTCCTAAAAAGCTAAGGAAATATTAACCTGCCTGAATCTTGGAAAAAGGACTTGCCTAATAACATGAAGTGAGGGCTAATCATCCTACTAATGATAGGAAGCAGCATGACTAATATACACTAGGACCATAAAATGCAATTTGGGTTCAGAAACAAATTTGATAAGGGAAAAAGACTCGTAGTGCTAAATGTGCAATGGGGATCATTTCCACTGCACCTCTGTGCACCAGGGCTCATGGATTTCCTGGTGTGTCCTCAGGACAAAAACTCTGTTGCCTGTTAACATCAATGTACCCTTGCATGTTCTTGGAATTTACTACTGTTTCCTACTGCGTTTTGTTCCTTAAGAGCTTGATCCTGTCCTTCAAGCTGGAAGAGCATCTCTGCTGAGGCTCAGTAATGTCAGTAGACCCATCAAGTCACATCAAGGGACTGTAGGTATCTGCTCAAACATTGGAAGACAAAATTAAAACCAGTAATACAAACTAAGCAAAGAATCAAGCACTAAAGAAGGGAGACAAGCTGTGCTGGGGAAAGATAAAGGGAAGGAAGAGATAACAGCAGAGAAACAGGACGAGTTAATGATATCTGAGCATGGGGAACTGAGTGCTTTTGCAAATACGAAGAGGAAAAAACCCCACTACCATGATCAAAGTCTCCTTAATTAAAGTAAGGTGAAGTCAACAGTTATTGCAAATGTCTGAGGTACTGCTCTACACTGCTGAAACTAGAAAACCAGCACACAGAAGAAGAAATGAAAACCTTGGCTTTCGGCTGGATGTAGGTTCCCAAGTGTCTAACTCCTTTGGGAAGAAGGTTCCAACATCCTTCAGGGCCATATGAAGAAAACCAAACTAGCTGTTGAGAAAGTGCAGCTAGGAAAACATTGGGAGTCTCATGGCTGTACAAGAGGCCCAGGTAACACAGAATCAGTGGAAGGCAGTATGCAGATGCACCACTGTGGACACAAAATGAGAAAGTCCCAAGGAAAAGCTGGTTTGCCTCCTTTTCTTCAGGGCTTGCTCCAGGGACAAATTCTAGACAGAAAACACAAGCATCCAAAGCCAGATTTTCAGGCCTCTGTGAGGAGGAAGAACACACTTTGGCTATGTTTTTTCTTATCCTGCTGCTGTCCCTGACCATGCCACCCATATTCCTTTCCTGGGAGAGCCCTAAGCGAGGCAGGGACTTGGCTCACTTCACAGGCCAGAGTACCATTACCTTTTGCCTGAATTAGCATTGCCACCATCTATCTGAGCAGAAAGTTAGGGGATTACTGGCTAGGCTGTTGATGACACGCGGCTCTGTGGGATTGTAAATCCTGCTTTTAACTGAAAGTTCCTCCCTGGAGATAAACTAAGCAGTAGCCTCTAGGTGAGAGGGAAGGAAGCTAACTGGGAGCCTGCTCAAGGTTTAATACAAGCTAATGGACTTCCTTTCTGCTCTGTGCAATCTTCATGCAGCATGGACTTAAAGGGAGAAGCTTTTCCCTCAAATTTCCAGAGCACCTGTCCTGCAGCCATGGACCATCCTGCTCACCAGGAGATGTGGCAGCAGTTTCATTCTCCTGTAAGGTGCAGCAGCCAGGACCATGACATCTCGAGACAGAACTAACGAGAGGAACCATGAGAAACCAGGTCAGAGAAACAAGGGCAGAACCAAGCTAACACATTACAAGGACTTTGGCCTTCCTTGTTCAAAGGGTTCAAAGATGTTCCCCAGTCACTGTGGCTAGCACCTGGTTAGCATGGTTGAGGCATATCTGTTTCTGTTGGCAAGGTTGTGTGGTATGTTTTGTGCAGCCATGTTTTCTTACAGCAGCTTCAATGGGATTGACTTCTGTCTGGAGAGGTACTGCACTCATGACTGTGGCCTTCCCTACACATTCACCATTTATCTCCCTACCTTTCCTAGTTACCATCCATTGCCCTCACATTTAGTGGAGTAGTGGAAAAAAGAGCAGAAAGAGCTGAAAGAGAACAGCTCTAAACCAGGCTGTGAACTTGGACAGGTACTTGCAACCACTCACACTGGTTGAGAGATAGATCAAAGCTTGTATTTGTAAGGGCCATAAATCAAAGTGGGAGGAACAGGAGCTGTCAGTGACCTGGAAGGAACAAATGTTGAAACTCCAGGCAGACAAATAAACACTTGGGACATGCAGCTTCACCACAGTCTCCATGGAGAAAAAGAGATTGCAGTTGCACTGCAAGAGAGAACACTGAGGAGTAACAGGACCAACTCTCATTCAGGGCAATGGGAGGTGGCAAATTTTGTATAAGCTTCTGAGCCAGGTCGGGGACAAACTAAACCATGATGGGGTTTTCGCTGCATTCACAGAGGATCAGGCAGATACTTGTCCCTAAGTGTGGTCATCTGTGGGCTGACATGACCAACTGAATAGGAATTAGAGAAGACGAATGACAATAATAAAGTAGCCACAGGGACTGATGAATCAAAGGAGATAAAAAGAAGGAATGGCAACAGCTAGGGAAAAAAGTGATACCTGGATGCAACATACAAAGAGCCGGAGAGGGGAAAATTTGTTTAGGGCAGTACAATACAATACTGCTGGTTATAGCCAGGCGTAATTGGGTGAAACTGGACAAATGAAAATATAGGACAAATATCTTCCTGACCATGGGACTTGCTGGAGTGTGAAATAGTCTCGAAAAGAAAGAGTCTTGAAAAGAAATGCCCCATTACCTGAGGCATTTAAAAATAAAGCAGACAGAGCAATCTAGCATGTGCTGCAAATCCTTTACCTGCAGGGGAGCGAAGCAGATGACCTAGCAGGTCTGTTCCATCTCTGATTTCTGCATTTAATATAAGGAATCAGGAAAGAACTCCAACTTGCCGTGAGATACAGAATGACTCAGCATCTGGAAAAGGCAGTGGTAATCTTGCAGGTAGAAAGGGAAAACATCACAGTGATGAAGCAGAGAGAATAATAAGGGAGAGCAGCACTGTAAAAGTGATAGAGATGCAGCAACTCTGCTGCAGCAGTTCAGCCATGCTGAGGGAAGACAGGTAAATATGAATCCTTTATTATTGAGTTGGCCCTGAGTTAAAAAAGGGTCACTGGTTGCTAGGCTGAGAGAGAATAGTACCTTCCCTCCATCTTCCTCATTTCATTTCAGGGACTAGCAACTGTGAAGCTGTAAGAGGCTGTGGGTAGTTAGTCCTGTCTGGAAAACAGTCTGCAGTAGCCCACCAAGAGGGGACTACCAGGAGACCCCAGCAGTCCAGCCTTTGGCCCATGCAGATGAAGCAGCCCTGCATTTGATGCAAGCCTGCCACAGCTAAACAAATGCCACATGTGCTGAGGCTTGCTTTAAAATACCATGGTAGGATTGCCTCTCATCTGTTATTTTCAGTAGCACTGAATCACTGAATAGGAGCCTGTTGTATTCCAAGGCACAGCATCCTTCCAGCACACTCCAGAGGTTGCTCTGCCTTTCAGTGACACGGGTACAAGCAGGGCTGTTGTGCTCCCACGCACGTTCCCAACTTGCAATGAAGTGGGTGCATCCAAAAACCAGCCAGGACGACAAAACTCTCTAAAATCACAAAGAGAGATTTAGATGAAGAGAGGGACAAGTTATGTTTTGCCTTCCCAACCCCTCTTCCCACCCCTGTCAGGAGGGCTCGGGCTGTACCTACTCCTGTGCCCGCAGGAGCCACAGAGTGGAGAAGAACAGCCCTGTTCCATTGCAGCTGAAAACAACACACGTTATATCATGCACTCCGTAAGTTGCGGGTGACACAACCCCGACCTGAACCTGTGCGCTGGTGCCATCCAGCCCGGGCTCTAAACATGGGCAGAGCCTCAGGCTCCAGAACGTTTCTCCGAGGGGACGGCCGCCTTCCGCCGGGCAGGGGCTCGCTGACGGGGCGGGGGATCTGCCGGGCAGCGGACCATGCTGCAGGACCACAGCGGCCGGCAGTGCTTCCGCCCCGGACTTCCCGTGCCCCGCCGTAACCGAAGCCTCATTTCCTGGTCGGGGCTCTTAAAGGGGCCGCTCCGGAGGTGGAACAAGTGGAACAAATAGAACAAAGGCCATTGTGCTGTCCGCGGGCCATCCGCTCCTCCCGCTGCCATCCCTCCCTTCCCCACCAGCCACATTCGCTCATCCCGCCGCCCATCTCCGCCGCTAAACGCCGGTACCGGCGAGCGGCATTTAAAGGGCCCACGGCGTCAAACGACACCGAATTGAGCCGACGCGACGCGGCTGCGCCCTTCCAGCTTTCCCTCCGCTTTGCCCGCCCCGGCACCCGAGGGCGCCTACGGCGACAGGGCAACCGGCACCACCGCCTTCCCGTTCGCCCCTCCCCGCCGGTAATGGCTGTTGGTGGCGGAGCGAGCCCTTTAAGGGGCGGTGCGGGGTGCCGGGAACCCACGTCAGTTTCGGCCCCGAAACTCCGGATCAATGAGCGGCGGCGGGGCGGGGCGCAGTGCCCGGCTCTTCCCCCGCCGCCTTTCGGTTTCTCTCTTCCAGGAAGGAAAACACCGGGAGGGGAGTGGGGCCGTGACGGCAGCGCCGCCCCTTCTTCCCCCTTCCCTCTTCCCCCCCCCCCCTTTTCCCACTTCCATTTCCCCCCGCGCTGCACACACACATACACACACACATACACACACGCACGCACAGGCACAGTCGCGCTCAGCGGGGCTGGAGCTATCGCTCTCACTCGGAGGAGGCGGCGGCACCAGCACCGGCACCGCTGAGGAGGGGACCCCGGCGGCGGGGGGGGGACGGGGACTCCGCCTCTCCCCCGGGCAGCTCCGCGGGCCGCGCCATGGTGGCGGCGGAAACTTCCCCTTGAGGGGACGGGCCGGGAAGGGAGCGGAAAGTGGGGAAAGCCCGAGAACTTCCCGTCCGTCCGTCCGCCCCGCCGGGCTCCGCCGCTTCCCTGCTGAGAGATGTCTGAGGCTCCTGCTCAGTGTTGCATCAAGGTAAAGCTCCATCCCTGGGTCCCTGTCAGCGCGCAGCCCCCGGCCGAGGCATCGTGGAGCTCCCGGTGGAGGCGGGCGGGGAACACAGAGGGACGCGGCTCCCGTCGGTTGTCACCGTGGTGCAGCCCCCGCTACCCTCGGGGACACACGCAGGGCAGAGCCGCCGCGGCCGAGATTCCGTGGCGTGGTTCCTCAGGGCAGGAGCTGGAGCGGGACGGGAGGTTGAAACGGAGCCGCGGAGCCCTGCCCGTCCTCCTCTCCTCTCCCATGGGGCTGGTGGCCCGACGGCCCCCGACGGCAACTTCGCAGAAAGTTTCCTGCCGTCGGGGACATGCAGCCGCTGCTGCTTCCAGCAGCATGGGGATGTGGGGGGTTCTTTTCCTTTCCTTTCCTGTCTTTATTTGGTAATGCCCATGTTATTAATTTTTACTCACTGCATTTACTAGCATCTCTTGCCCATCGGCAGGTAGGGGAGCCGTGGCTGCACAGCCGAGCCCCGTGCTGCCAGGGTCTGGGGGGATCCGTTTCTCCGTGGCTTGGCCTGTTGAAGGAGGGGTTGCCCCGTGAAGTTTCTGGTTCTAAGTGGAGGCGGTGTAAAGCTGAGACAATGGAAACAAAATTGCGTTTCCTTTTTTGTCCAGACCCTTCCTATCTGCTAGAAATAGTGCTTTCCTCTCCTTCCCTCACCCCTCGGTCTCGTTCCAGCCGTGCGCTTTCTGCAGGAGTTGCTTTCCTTTCCTGCCAGCCAGGAATCCCCCTCCTGCTCACGACTAACTGCCCGAGTTAAGAGTGCTTTGGCAGTTGTCTCTTGCTGACTGGCAGGAAAAGGTGACTTCCAGGCTCTAAGGGAAAAGAGCCTGGAATGAGCATGTATTTATTCACCATGATGCTTTTTTGTTTGCTTGTCCCAATTTGTGTACGTTTATGATGGGAGTCTTATGTTCTATATGCTGTGACTGCAGTTTGAAAAGTTGTGGGTTTCTTTTCTATTGCTGAGTTAAATGGGATCAGGCCCGTGTCCCGTGAAGTCTCGTGGTTTAGAGAGTCTAGTTGGACTTTTCATAACACAGACAGACAAATTGGATAATGGGGTATTGTATGCGCATTGCAGGGTGGTAAAACGCTAGTGCAGGCAAAACGTGTACAATTAACTAAGCAGATCCCTTATATAGATGTATGCAAAATGAAATATAACTGCTGTTTTTATTAGTAAATCCTGTGGAAAGGTAGGATGTGTTCTCTGGACAGAAGAATGCAAATGCATGCCATGAAATAGTAGTGTCATATGAGTTGTGTTTCCTTGTTTTCAGTGTGTGTCGTATTGAGAATGCGAGGCTTACTTCTGCTCTTCCTGAAGTCAGTGATAGCACTGCTTTTGATTTTGGGGACAGTAAAGCTGGCCCTTCCCTATCCTCACTAAGGTATGTTACGGAATCATCTGTAAAGGATTTGCTACATCGCAGGAAGGGGTACAAGCAAACTTCTGTTTGAGTCTTGAAGTGATTAAATGCCAAAGTTTCATTATGGTTAGGCAGATACTGGGAATCTGATGATTCTAAAGATCATGGTCGGAACTTATTTTCATTTTGCGTGTGTAGTTTGTTTAGATGCTGACTCGTGCAGTTATCTCTGTCAGAGAACAGAAACTACCGCTACTGGCTTTTTGGGGGATTGTTTTATTAGTTTCAGACATAGAAAATGCATATTTTCAGACCAACGTGTGAATTTCCAATGATAACATTTCTTCACCAGTCAAACCATTCAGGGTAATTTTCAGTTTTTCTAACAACCATTGCCTTCTGGATGCTTGTTTCATCCCGGAGGAGTTAGAGGTGGCTGCAATCAGCAGCTGGATTTAAGAGGTGTTGTGTAAATGGTAGTGTGATTATACAGGTACGAGTGATGATTTCTGTAGCGTGTCAGCCCGGCTTGCAGAGCATGAGGTCAGGGCAGAGGAGCAAGTTCCTCACCGTACTCCAACTTTGGTGCCAAGCTGCTGTGTTGCTCTGAAAAGTAGCCAAGTGTTGTGCTGTGAGGGTGCTGCAGAGCTTCATTAGGAGCCTGTGAACTGGAAGCAGTGGTGCTAGAGGATGTATTTTGTATATATTTGTTTTTTATTCCTTCCTCCTGCAATACGGATCAAGGTTGCGTGCAGTAAATGCCACAGCAACTGAGGTGATGAACCACAGACAGCTTCAGCAGAGGGAGTGAAGGCTGCTGCTGTTTATGCCCAAGCTGCTCAGTGCATGGTCTCCTTATCTCACCTTGCTAGGGAAGTGCTCCAATAAGATGTAGGAAAGCTCAAAGGAGGTGAAGTTTTGGTATATGTTTAACTACTGGCAATTATAATGAACTTGCCGTAATATCTCAGTTTGTGTCAAATACTTATCAGTATGTATGTGTGATTGTATATTGATGTGTGCTTGCTTTGCGGCAAGTATGTGTGCTTGCTTACATTCTCTTCCTCCGAAAGAGGAGAAACCCAACGCTAATATCCTGATCTTGCCAACGCTTGGGTGTGTGCTTGCCTGACTGATGGCAAGCAGACCCAGTAACTCCAACTGTGCTGTGGTGGCAAGGAAGTTAAGTGTCTGCAGAAAGAGTCTAAAGCTGCAGAGAGAAGTCATTGCTGGAGTTAAGAGACTGATCTTGGGTGTCAGAGGTGAGTGTGAAGGCTGGACCCTCTCTCCTTGTTACAGCTTAGGGTTTCAGCGTACTCCCTGCGTGAACCAACAGGCTTTGGGCTTGTGGTGTACTCCAGTCTGAAAGCACCTGAGGGCTTTGTCTCCGAGGTGGGTCGGGAAGGGATGTGTGGTGTGGTTGTCGTATTCGGACAGCCTTATTCATCCCAGGTGCTGGGATGTCTACATTGGTAGTAAACCTGTTCCTCTGATCCTGAGCCATAGTAGTTAGCTGATTGTTATTGTATATACTGACATGACGTTGGCACTCATTATGGTATTGGCAAGTGATCCTTACAGCCTCACCTCTCCTCCCCCAGGTGGGAGAACTGAGGCACAGGGAGAGTGTAAACATTTTGGCAAAAGCTTATAGGAGGGCAAAAGCTCAAAGGGAGACAGGGCAAGAAGTTTAGACAATGGTGATGGTTTTTGTGATTAACTAAGGTCCATGTGGTGATGAGTTCTGTTTAAAACCTCACCTGGAACTTTCTGATTGTGAGGATCTCCCTGTTTTCCCCTTGAATTTTTAATACCTCGAGAATATCACCATGGTGTCACATGGAGGCTCAAAATTCATCAGGCAAATAGAAGGATACCAAAGTATAGGGTGAGGGGGGGGAACTGAAACTGGGAATATGGGGGGGATCAGCAGCTTAAACTCTCCCAGTCCAGGGCTGCTCCGAGCCTAGGCTCCCCTGTGTATGCCTGCCTGATGCTTGAGCTGAGAGTGCTTTTGGTGGGCAGCACTGAAGGCACAGAGCCTTCCTGTGAATTGAGTTTCATAGCTGACTCTGGTGGAGATTTCATGCAGCTGTATGATGGTGGATGGGAGATCTTTCTCCTGCAGTGAGCTGTATGTGGTGGTCCTTGTGATTGCATGGGCACTGCAGGAGTCAGCACAGAACCCTGTAGCTTGAGGTCTTGTCTCACTGGTACTTACTTTGGATTCAAGGCTGTACTTTGTAATCATGTAAAAAAGGAAGAAGGGGGAAAAAGAGTAATGGTGTAAGCCAAAGGGCAAAGAATCAGTGCAGTGTTTGAGCTTTCAGTCTTAACTGGCTTTCCCAGATTGTTAATTTTCAAGTAGTGCTTTATGTCTCCTGATAGTTCATTGATGCTGTTTTTGCAAAGAGCGCTTTCCCACCAAACGCTTTCCATCTGAGGGACTGTTCAGCACCACATGGTCAGAATTCTGTTACCCTTAACCAAAGCTGAGTATCAGCTAGTACAGAGTATGTTCCTTAGTGTTTATTAGGGAACTTATGTACTAGGAGGAGGATCCTTCTTCTATTAGTGTCCATGACAAAACTCTCATTAAGTTCAGTGGGTGTAGGTTTGAATGGGAGAAGTACATACTATTTAACACCTGATTAATCACTTAACTCCTTGGCACCAGCTAAATTGAATCCCTCTGAAGCAAAATTTTACTAACACTGCCCCAATTAAACACTGGTCATTAGCATTCACTGTGTCATTACAGGTGAAGTCAGTTTCCTGGGAGGCAACCCATTAAAACAGCAGCCCCAATCTGAAAATGCCCCAGTGAAACAGAGGATGCTTTAATGATAATTTACATGCATATTGCACCTTACATCTCAAAGTGCCTTTTGGAGGGAGGTGGCTAAGCAGCACTGTGCTGATAGAAATGCTGATAACCAGGAGATGAAGTCTTGTACAGTTACACAGGAGTGATGTTCCTGCCTTTTAGAAGTTACCTGGCTCCCTGTGTGTGCCTTCTGAAGTCTCCTGACAGAAGCTTTCCTAATAACCTGCTTACTGTGAGAAGGGAGAGCTAAGGCAACCTGTGTTTTTGGCCAGTGGTGTGGTTCTGACCTACAGTCTAGAAACTGGCTAATTCGGGTTTGGTTGTGTTTATTTCTTTACATGTGTTTGTTTTAGAGTATTTGTGGTTTGATGCCTTCAGCTGGGCATCCCCAGAGTGACAGCTAGTTAAAAGCCAGTGCTTCTGACAGTGTTCTCCTTGGCCTTTGCTTTCCCTATCTGTGAAACAGACATGAAATGAACGTACCTCTGTGGTGCGGTAGTGAGGCTTGGTATTTGTAATGCAGCATGGGACCAAGCTGTGTTTATTATAGGAACCAGCAACAGGTTGATCTGATTTGTTCCTGGCTTTTGAGTTCACAGGGTGCTTGGGGGCAGCAGGGATGGTTATCATTTGTTTGTTGGCTCTTCTGTTAGGGGCCATCTATCTCTGCTGAGCAGTGGGAGAGGGTATGGTACTACTGTTTCACTGCATCCCAGTGGCTGGATCGGGCAGGGTGGTGTTCCTGTGCCCACAGCCCACACTGAAAGTGCTTTGGGAGAGGCGGGCACAAGGTGCAGGCGTATTTGTTCTGCCACAATCCTCCCTCTGGCTGAGGGCAAGAGTGCCTGGGTGGGATGGCTGCCAGATGTGGCTGCCAGAGCACTCCCTGCTGCCTTCCCTTCCCTGACCACCACCCTTCCCAGGGCTCCCTGGAGCTGAACACAGAGCAGGCTGCATACTCAGCTGTCCCAGGTGTTGTTTGCTCCTGGGGTAGGAGGGCATCCCTCTCTGTCAGGTCAGATACACCTTTATCATCTGACAAGGGAGGACCCATTGGCAAAGGCAGTGGTTGGTGATCAGCTGCCGGTGTTGCCACAACAATTAACGTTTAGGTTGCAATATGTCCTTGTGCTTCCTGCGGTGAGGAGGCCACCCAGGACAGCCCATGGGTGGGATGTTCCTCTAGGCAATTGTGAAGAAGCCAAACTGAGCCCAGGTATGTGCTTCAGTTCATCCTGAGTAAAGAGAGCAGGGAGGCCACCAAAGCCTCTGTGCCTTTAACAGCAGAGTCATGGCAGCTGATTCCTGCTATTGTGGGTTATTTTTTTTAGGTCTACAACCTAAGCCAAATTTAGACCATACTGGTTCTGGTGTTGCTGAGTTGTCTTCAGGCAGTGTTTTGTTGGAGCACAGAGGACAGCTACTCTATCTATGAAACATATGGAACTTGAGGCTAGATTATACTGGTTTACTTCTTTCTTTTTTTTTTCTTCCAAAAATGCTACTTCTGGCAGGAAAATAAATGCAGAAAACTCCAGTCGAGGTTGAACTTGTTTATGGAATGTCTGGAGCAGCGGTAAATAAAGGATTTTGAAAGGAGATAAGCTTTTCACTGATAGATGGTATTGCTCCTCTTCTGTAATGCTGCTGAGCTCCAAAGTGAGCTGGCTATAGCAATTAAGGAAAGCTGTAAATGATTCTTCATCTAAATGCTTTTTCCAAAGGTTATTCCTTGCTAAGCCACATGCAGTTTCTTTGCTTCAGTGGTGTTCTTGTGCAGTTTGCAAATGCTGTCCTGGTTAAGACAGTCTGGAGGGGAAATGGGCATGAAAGAGCGCGAGCTTCTCCCTGTGGTATTTATGTTGGTGTTCTGTGGAATGTTTGCACACGGAAACAAATAGCATTGTAAATCATTTTAAAGATGTGTATAACGCCAGGAGTAGCATTGGGTGTGACTGCAAGAGTTAAGTGTTACTACAACTCCACAAAAATACTTCCAATGTGACAACCAGGCTTTACATGGTAAACTATTAACAGCTGCCTAATATTAAATCCAGAGTTTGGATGTTTAATTTCAAAATAAAATGAAATGTGGTTATAAAGAGGAACAATGAGTGATTTCTCGGTGGGTTGTTGTGTTGGTGGGTTGTTGGTTTGGGGTTCTTTTGTGTGTGTCTGCTTTTGTTGAGGGTTTCTTTGGGTTTTTCCTAGGTCGCTCAGGTAGCATATGGTCAGGCTTGGAAATCAGTTGTTTTGAAAAGTCTTGAGGGTTTAATCTGGAGGAAACCAACTGGCATCCAGTAAGGAGAATCCTTCAAACTGATGGAATGCAGCGGAGAGAGATATTCTTTATATAGTTTGAATTTCAACAGAATATGGCTGAAGTGATTTTCCATTATGTCTTTAGTGGGATCCTCAGAAACATCTATTAACAGAAACTAGGAATGCTTTCTAAATGGAATAGGATTCTGTGGAAATCCAGGAGCTTGGAGTTCTACCAGATAAATGAAATGTTTAGTAAAAGTGCCAGAGATAGCAGTACTAGAATTCAGAGACAGATTTATCCAGTTAGTAGGGCCACAACAAGGCATTCAATATCTGCAAAACACATTTCTCTGTTCCCTTTCTCTTTTTTCCTAAAAAGGACTTCACATAAAAGTGGTTTCCATCACTGATAGAGCACTGTGAAGCTCTGCTGATGTGATTTAAGATCAAAGGGAGCAAACCCAGCATTACAGCAATATTGGGGTGCTCCTTCCCACTTCCAAGAAACTCATCTGAGGTCTCTGTTGGGATCCCCCCCATAACAGAAATAATCCCTATTTCCTTCTCATGGATTAGGAGTGGTTGTTTCGTTGTGTTACCTCTTGAAAGGCTGTTCTCATCTTCCTACCTGGCCGGTGCTTTAAAACCTGGGCAAAGCCAAGCCTTCTTAGAGCTGTCCAGGAGTTGAGGTTAGAGGTGGTAGGTTGTGAGGAGCCGCAGGTTCTGGGATGAGGGTGTTGGTCCCAGTTATCACTGGAGGCTACTGCGAAAAACCATTCCCTGGCAGATGAATCCTCCCTGCCACATCCATAAGAAGCTGCTTGGATGTTTCCAGCAGGCAACAACTGTGGGAGAATGGCCGTAACTTGAAGCCTGCAAAGCAATAGGGTTAGCACTCATGGGCCATTATCAGCTGTGCATTGCCTTTCAATTGTGGTGGTTCTGGCCCTGGCAGCCTCACCCAAGCTCCAGAGGACCAGCTCCCTCCCATTTAGAGCATCGCTGTGCTGGGTCTGGCAGCCTGGTGTAGGTACATGTAGGTGCTGGCTACCAGGCTGGGGCTGTGCTGTCACTGTGGGGTGATGGCCCTGCCATCTCCCTGGGGGTGAGGAAAAGAAGGGCTGAGCTGTATTCACAGAGGGGTGAGGATGCACTTGTTCCTGCTAAGTCCCAGGGTGCCAGGAAGGGCACCAGGTTGCAGGAACAGGAGTGCTGATGGGTGTTAAAGATATTTCTCAGTTGGCAGTCTGGGTGGTTGTGTCGCTGTCAAATGGCTTGAGCAAATGGGTTCTCTGGAAGAGGACTCGGGGAAGAGCGTGGGACAGCTTCCAGGGGAAGAAGGTTATGGGCTGTAAAATATTTCATGGCATGCGGCCTGAGATATATATCGCACGTTGGATGGTAAACACTGGGCTCAAACACACTGGAGATGGTGTCTTAGCAAGCTACCTACCTCACACCAGCTGAGTCATCAGAGCCATCCGTGACTGAGCGTGCGCTGGCTTTATTACCTCCCAACTGGGACAAATTACAACTTCTCTTAAACCTCAGAGTAAGAAGAGAGTGAATTAGTAGCGTATGCACAGCCAATTAGCACAGCCAAGTGAACCACGCTGATGGGCAGTGGCTGAGTTTTGCAGCCTTGGAGAAGTGGGCAGAAAGTGCAGTACGTATATATGGGGTTTTTCCTTCACCTGGGTAGTTCAGAGCGGGGCTCTCTGGTGGCTCTCCTGTTTAAAGAAATGGTGAGGTCTCCTCGAGCTGTTTGGTCCTGTTTGCTGACAGACCTCCCAGAACTGGTCTGGCAGCTGAGACTGGATTTTAGGAAATTATTTGGTTGGTGAATAAAAGAAAACAGCTCAGTTTTCAGTTTGGGGTCAAGTAGGCAAACAAAACTGTAGCAGGAAAGGAACAGGCAGTCAGATAGGAATTATCTGTATGTTGTAGTTTGAATGTGTGCCGTGTATCAGTTCAGATTAGAGCCTGTTTTCCTGACCTGCTAGGAAGGTTTTAGAGCACCAAAAGAGAGAGGAAATGGGCAGTGAAATTGACTTGGGAAACTTCCATAGGGGGAGAAACTACATTGCCTACAACTCTCTGGCTTGGATACTGCGGAGGGAGGTACAATAGAAATCTGTAAGTTCACACAGGAGTGTAGTATGGGGAGCAATTACTTCTTACAGTACAAAACTAATTGCTGGTCTTCATCTGTGTTAACTTATGGAACTCACTGCTGCAGGATGCTGTGGAGACTGTAAGTTCAAATGGGCTTTTAAGAGAGTGGAAGAATAGGTGAGGGTATTAAGTCTAACAGCCTCTATGAGGGGATGCAACAGGGCCAACAACACAGGCTATAATTGCACAAGGGAAACATTGCTTTTTCAGTCTGTTAAACCTTTCCTGAAACAGAGACTTCCTGTCTTCTGGGGACAAGATCCCAGGCATGATAGACTTGTTCTGATGATGTGTAGGCATTCAGATGCATCAATGTAAAATTTTACACCCTGGAAGGCTGGTCTCAAGTGCTTACTAGTCTCCTCTGGATTGTTTCCTAAGTCTTGGTCCCAGCAGTCGTGGTTTCAAGAGCACTGGTGAATTGTAAGTGGGAAGAGAGCTAAGGAAGAATCTGTGGCTGTGACTCAGAGAGATTTGTGAAGTCTGGGTTGCTAGGACTAGCGAGAGGCTGGCTTTGTTGCTTTAATTACTGAGATTCAAATGAAAGAGGGGAAAACCTTCAGGGAGTACATGGAAGAGGAATTACAGATCAGCAATTAAGAAAGGGGAAGTTTTTTGGTTATGGGGAAGAGACATTGTTTGCTTCCAGGAGCCAAATGTGAGTTGACCTGTGCTTTCCCAAAGGTCTCCCAGTTCCCATTATCACCCATGTGAAATGTGCTCCTGAAACATTAACTCTTTTTCACATACGTGACAAATGGTGTCCCAGCCGGAGCTTGCAGCCATGGGCATGAGAGTTGCTGCTTTCTTTGCCTGGCCAAATGTTGCAGGCAGTCACTGAGCTGCCTCTCTCGCTAGGAAGTGTTGTCATTTGTACAGACTTTGCATCATGCTTTTGATTGTGACTTGCCTTTTTTTAATGACAAATGGAAGAATGGATGTACAGAATCAATTCTTACATTGTTTTGCATGTGTACTTTTTAGTTGTTCCTGAAGAGTGAGTGATTCATGGTGTTGGACAGCCATTAAAGCATATTGATGTGCAGCTAAATATGGTCTTCAACCTAAATATAGGTTTCTGCTAATATATATTCTAAATATATATTTCTGCTAATCTATACAATGTCTACAAGTATCTATTTAAGTAATTGGATAGCCTTATGCAGATTTAGTTAGGCTTTTATATTGGGAAATACCAAATCATTTGCTGGGTGATTGGTTTTTATCTGTTTTTTCACATGCTGTTTATGATACACAACACTTGGCCTTACAGTGAAATGTAATTACAAGTGCAGTGTCCCCCATCAAAACCCTGAGCATTAAGTAGTTCTGCAAAAGATAGTAGTTTTGATAATTGCACATGAGAAGGAACACGGTACATTTTAAGGTGATATTACTTAATAAATGACAAACATTTTTTATTAAGCAAATATCTCTTTTTCAGTTGCACTGATTGTTTGTTTGTTTATTTCCTGTCGATTAAAATAATGACATAAACTTGAAAAAAATAGGCTTTTTTTTGATCAGAATTTGTCCCTTTGGCTTTTCTGAGAAAAATTGGTATCGTAGTCTTGAAACTCCAACAAACTGCAGGCTTTTCTAGACACACACTGGTGGTAGCAGCAGTCCAGGTGAGTGGTCCTGCAGCCCAGGGCTGGAGCTTCTGCCCTTGGTTTCCACCAGAGCTCCCAGAATGTGCTGCTCTCAGCCCAGCCACCTTCATAGCCAGACATCCTGAAATTTAGAGCTGTTCAGCACTGCTGCAAGATGGGAGCTTTGACATGCGGTGGTTCTCCATGCCCATGTGTGCAGGGAGCTGCTTGAACCCAACAGAGATCTGATATCTGTATTTCTACATACCGACTCCAAGCAATGGGAATGGAGGTTAGTGGTGGAAGGCAAACCAGGAGCCAGGGAAGAAGGGTGGTATTGAGAGTGAAGGAATTAAGATGTGAAGGGGAGGAGTCTGTGGCAGCAACTGCAAGCAGCTGGGCTCACTGAGACTTACGTGGAAAGGGTAAAAGTCTGCTTTAGAAGGTCACAAGAGGCAGAGTGAAGCTGAATTGGGAAGGGTTATTCTCATCCTATGGGAACAGGGAGGATCAGATGGAAGCATCTGGCAGTTCTGAAGAGGGGGAGGTATGTTTTCCCACAACATACAGCGAGGTCACTGAATTTACTGCCAGGAGTTGTAATGCAGGGCCAAACAAGCAATTGGTTTTAAAAGAGAGTTCATACTAGATGGATCTATTTTGGATCATTAGTTGTAAAGATACAGCTGCAGTCCTTGGCTCAGAAGGCCACTAACCTGTGGGGTGCTGTGAAAGGGAGAGTTTATTCCTTGTACTTTTTGCCCTGAGGATTTCCTGCTGGGTGTTTCTGGAGATGTGGTACTGACTTAGATGTTTGGGCTGAACAGAACTACTGCGTTTTTCCATTTTCATTTAGGGCTTTCATGCTTTGGTGCTGGACGCTGTACAGATGCCTCTGACAAGTGGAAAACTAGCCTTTGAGAAAACCTCTCGTGTGAATCAGACATTCTGCTCTGTTTCTTGACCTTGTTGTGATGTTTCCTCAAGCAGAGGTAGCCTGACCATCTGAAATGCATGAGGCCAATGTTCTTCAGGTTATGAAGGACTTTGTTCGGGAAAATTCCTAGGGATTTTCCTGACCTCGACTCTCCTCTTGGGCTGTGACGCCATTTATTGGCATAAAGTGTCCTGACCTATTTTATTTCTCTAGGTTTTTCCCAAGATTTGGCTGGCAGAGGGTGGAAAAAATAATTAGATTCGTGGATAATTCAAGTGCTACGTGCTGTGTCAGCCGCACCTCTTCTGATGGCTGATAAGAGACAAGTGAACACAGTTCCTTGCAAGATGGGGATGCGTTTGTTCGGATGGCCCGAACACGTAAGTGCATGACTGTGTGGCTGATGAACAGGTGTTATACAATACAGGGACAATTCCAGCACTTCCATTAATGTATTCCATCAGCAGGCTTGAAACCTGCTTTGGAGTGGCTATCTTGATTTGATAGTTCAGTCTCTTTGCCTTTCAGTCCCTGACTCTTTTCAAGTTCCTAATTGCTGAGAAAATGAAGGAGGAAGTGTTGTTTACTGGGTGCCTGAGCTTCATTTTTCCACACATAATGATTAAGAAGTGAGTAAGTTGGCAGACAGGACCTTCTTGTTGAGACCCTGTGTACACCAAATGCTTGCCTTCAGTACAAGTTGAGCTGTTTCTCAAACCATGTTTGTCCTGCACCAGTGCAGTTAGTGGGCAATTAGAACTTGAAAAGCCTGGTGGCTAAAAGGGAGAAAATCAAACCTGCAAATGCTTGTGGGTCCTTTACCAAGCCCCACATCTAGAATGGTGTCCTACACAGCAGGCAGACACCACAGCAGCTTGCTCTGACGTGGTACATGCTTACCTGTCTTCAGGCTGAACTGTGATGTCTATGCTGCACAACCTGCTCACCTTTTACTGTCTCCTGAGGCCCTGTCCCACTGCACCAGCTTGGGTGATCCCTCTGGCAATAGGCTCTTTTGCTGTTCCTAAGTGATGCCTGAATGTCTGAAGACATAATTCCCATTACCAACACAGTAAAACAGAAGCATGAATTCCTAAAAGATGTGGATAGCTGAAGATACTCAGTTTTCCCAGTGTTGAACACAGTTTTATCATTCCATACAGAAGTGAGTTAAAGGATATCTGTGTCCCACATGCAGAGTCTGGACACACACTGTTCTAACGCAGTGTGCAAGCGGACCAGTAACGTGATCCTGTGACTGAGGACTGTATTATTTGCCCAAGTTTTTTAGATCATCTCTAGTTTCCTACTGATACCCTAGCTGTTTGTACCAGGCTGCTTATCTCCTCAGTTTCCCACCCAGGCTTTGAGTATCTGTGTGGTTCATGGTGCTACAGGAGTGGGTGCTGGAATGCCATCTGTGGACAAATGAACAGCTAACAATGCACTCTTGAATGCAGCCTTCATTTTTAGGCTGGTGAGGCAAGGCTAAATTTTCTCATGCTTGCCTTCCCCAGTGCTCAGACTGCCCCTTTCTCACATTCCCAAATGGATAGCTGATTTGTTAACGCACAGTCGCCATACTGCATTTTCCTTCAGGTTTGTACCTCCAGTTTTACCTTGCCTTTCATATGTTTGAAGCCACAGTCCTTAAAAGTGGTGGTGACAAGGCTACTGGGAAAACACAGCCCTTGGAAATTGCAAAGTCTGTTTGTTCTTCAAGTCACTTGAAATAAGAGCTAAATGATATGCTTAGTTTTAGAAAGCAGCAGTATTCTATCTGATCTTGTCCTTCTAGTGGAAAAAAAAAGGTGAGGGTTTGATAATCTGTATGGCAGTACAGGGGTAAATTTAGTGATTTAGCCCATTAGTGGAAGGTACTTTAACTTTGATTTCTTAACAGTGTGTCAGATGAAAGAAGAATCATAGCCTGTCTGATTTCCCATTGCTGCTGGCTTGCACAGCTTCTGCCTAAAATGAAAAGGCAGCTTACAGATCCCGGTGTGCACAAGTAGCAGGGTGCTCACGTGGCTGTGTTGTTAACTTCCTGCCCTCTCTTTCTCCATCCCAGGTCTCACGTTTGCCCATTGTTAATTATTCTGGCTAGGGGCCTGCTGAGAAGCTCTGAACAGCAAGCGTTTTTCCAGGCACAAGGAATTTGTGCTGAGGTGTTTGTTTTTCCCATGGCTAAGTAGTGTCTAGTCTTCTCCTGGTTTGCCTTTCCTATGTCTGTCATTTCCGTTTTCACAGGGTGAGGGTATTCTCCCTATACGCTGCCCTATTTGTTGCTGTAACATGCATGTAGAAGGGCATGGATTGTATTGTCAGGCTATTCTAGAACATGTTTTCTTTTGAAGTACAGCAGGATTTGGCATCATAAGAGGTGAGGCTCTTTAAGAATGATACAAAGAAGAGTCCTGATCAAGATGTGGTGAGGCAAGTGAAAACTGTGACTTGAGCAGGGGTCCTGCGTCTTCATCCTAGATTGAATTCTCCTATGGTGTGGCTGTATGGTACTATCATACCAGCCTTCCCTGCCTCCAGCAGTATCTGCTCGTATCAAACTTGGGGCTGGCGTGAAGCTACTGTAACTATTCTTTGAAGACACTGCAAGAGTGTGCCTTTGTTATTTTGCTGAAGAAGTAGTTTGATGAGACTCTTACTTCAAGATAAGGTGGTAGCACCCTGCAAGATCTTGTCCCACCCTTCCCCTTCCTCCTCCCATGGGCTGGCACAAACCTTTGGGCGGCCCTATGCTTGATAGGGCAGCAGATCTAGGTGAAAATGGACAGCTTGTGCTAGCGCAAGGCAGAGCATGGTGTGGAGGTGGTGGGAATGAGCAGCTGGGAACAGGAGGAGGGCAGGGCACGTTTTTCAGGTGGCGGTGCCAGTTGATCTGGGATTAAAGTGTTGATGAAACTCAGAGTAAAGCTTTGGCCAGATCTGCATTACCTGACATGAGAACCAAAGCTTTTAAAGGTGCACGCCTACTTTCTTTACAAGAATCATCCCTTTAGGCTAGGTGGAGTAGCTACAGGAAAAGTGGTCACTGGATCAGGAAAACATGGTGGTGGTTGTACTGAGAAGTGATCTCTCCTTTTCTTATGCTAGCGGACACCAAGGGTCTGAAGCAGCATGGTTTGCTCTTCTAGTGTGAAAGGTAGAGCTGTTGCCTGGAGCTGTGAATGAGCCTTTTGGTATTAGTGCTGTCATCCGTGGACTTCCAACCATCCTATGGCTTGCTCTGTGTTTCTGAACGCACCTTGGCTGCGCTGTTTTGATTTGATTGTAGGAGGATGCTGCGTTAATAAAAGGAGGCACTTGCACCTTTTGAGTCTTCTGAGAGAGACCGAGAACACTGACTGCCAGACCCCCTGCTTTCATTGCAAATTTATGCTGTTCTGTACCACTGCTGCTGACAGACGCTCTGGAGCTGTTTAACCATGCAGCAAAGCATGAAGCCTCTCTGGGTCAGGGGAGGAAGTTAGTCCCACGTGCTTAATCTAGAGGTCATTTCATAGTTTCAATTATCTGTTGAAATTCAGTCCTCCACACGTGCAAACATGGAAATATCCTCAGTCCATACACAATAGCTCTGTGAGCCATGCTTGCCGCAGTTTTCCTGGGAAGTTGGTGTATAAGCCTTGTATTGGATGTGGGGTGAAAGGTATTTGGGGCAGCTTTTCTGTAGAAAACCAGGCCAGCTCATAGATCTTGTTTTATTTTTCGTGTATCTTCCATGTTGGCCTTGCAATGTGGTTATAAAAATGTACCAGCCTGGCCTGGTATACATACTCATTGTCCTGGACAGGGAGGATAGGCTTGGGTTAAAGGTACTCTATGGCGACACGGGAGGTTTTAGTTCAGTCTCTGCTCTGCCAGTCATTCTCTGTGACCTTGAAGTCATTTAATGTGATTGCCCCTTCATAACGTGATAACACCTATCAAAATGGAGTCAGATCATGGGTCGAAACTGCTTGTGCCTCTAATACGAATAATTACTAATGATCTTGCCCCAACAGCTTGCTGGGGTGATGAGTACTGCAGGATTATTGGCAGCAGGACCCAGGGTTTAACAGTACTGGGGATGATTTTGGATAGTTTGGCTTTTTTTCTTTAACTTCTGCTTCAAACTCTATCTGAATTACTCCTAAAGATACATACCACTGTGTTTTTTGGTGCATAAGAGGCGGCCTGAACCACGGCTAGGATAATGAACTTAAAATGTAATGAAAATTAGTGTTAAAACCTGCACAGTGTAGAACTGCTGAGCTGTCAGTTTGCTGTTAACCCCAACGTTACCGATTGGGGTAGATTCTAATGAAATGGTTTATTTTGGCGATAACAGCTTAGATGGTTGTTGTGGTAAAGACTTGGGAAATTCCTCTCCCTCCTCCAAAGTTATTTGGATACCTAAAGAAACATTTGCAGCTGAAGGAGGAAAGAGATTGATCTTCAAGACCCGAGTATTTACTGGAGATAATTGTGTTTGATTGGACCTGATCTCTGTACTCCACTGATTTCAAGAGGATTTGGCTGGAGACTATAGTGATAGCTGAGCAAGAGATAATTGATAAAGGAAACCTCATTATTAGTCAGTGGCCCTGGCCATAATGAAAGCTAGTCAAGACGCAGATTTTGTCACACAGGTAAAATCACTACTTTTAATTCATTTTCTGAAGGCTTGAACATGAGTGGAAAAAGTGTATTTGGTTTTAAAGAAATGCTGCAAACTCTTAGAAGTCTGACCAGGCTCCTAGAGATTTGTTAACAGCAAAGTCAGTTTTCTCTTTTAATTCCTATTATTTTTTATTTTGAGGTATTCTCGTACAAAGCAGAATGATTCAGCATTGCAGAACTTCATCCTTCATTTGGTTTCGCCCTGACTCAGCCTGGGGAAGTTGACTGAAACAACACCTTTCCCTCAGAATACAGATGTGTTTTCTAATAATGATAACTTCTGATTAGCAGATGGTGGCACCAACAGCAACAAAAATAGGAAATGATGGTACAAAGTAGCAGTTGTTTTTCCTCTTTACTCTTGAGCCTGCATGATGTCACTGACTGGCAGCCTGGTTGGGAAGGAGGCGACTCACTGACCATTCTTGCTCTGGAACAGTAGGTAGCACTGATGCTGTTGCTTCTCTGCAGCCCCAAGAGGTGACTTGCTGTCTGATTACCTGTCTCCTCCCCTGCACCAGCTCAAGACTTAGCAACTTGAGGCTCAACAGGGCTGACCTTGCTGGGATGAATCACCTGTCATTGATGTGTGTGCACTACTGATGGCAGAGAAAGAAGGCAGAGATGCTTACTGGCTGTGATACAAGTCTGCTTTCCATGGCTCTCAGTGCATCAGATGGAGGCATCTTTTCCTCCAGAGCCTGCAAGTTGGAAAATGTAACCGTGCTTACATACTGAGGGAGGGTTTGTGTTGCCTCCAGCCACTTCAAAATGTAAACCACTGAGAACATCTCTGAGAAGTATGAAATTGATGCGGGAAGTACTTCAATAGTTTGGTCAACTGCTGTCTTCAATTGTTTGGTCTGCTTTGTTTGGTCCAAATGTTTAGTCCACCTGTCTTCCATTCATCTGTCTGTTATTTTATTCTTGGTTCCTTGTGTGTACTGTGATTGGAAGTAATCTCCATTTGTTGTTAATCTGCTTTCAGATTTATTTAAAGTGCTTGTCTGCCTTGGTTTTGTCTCCTGTCCTGTCTCAGAGATGTGGTTTTATTCTACCATCCCTAGCTGAGCACTTTGCATCATACACAGGTACCTAGGTGCCAAGGTAGTCGTACTGTCGAACTTGTTCAGCATGGACTGGATAGTTACCAAACAGTGAAGAGATCCAATGCTGAATGTTTTTGTTTTGTTAAATTTAAAAAGGAAACAATATTTAACTGGAACACTCCCCTATAAAATAAGTCCTGCCAGTCCTGCTGCGTCACTGGTGGTGTGGACTCGAAGCACTGTTAAGGGACAGTGGCTCTGACCTGACAGTCAGCTCCCAGGGGTTACTCCCTTCCTTTTCCTTTGGTCAATGTTTGCCCCCTTGTCTGGGAGCAGGCACAGAATCTATGTCCCTTTTAAGTTGAGTAGCTGGACAGGGTGTTTTGGAGCTGTTCCTGCTGGGCTTACTTCAGTTTCAGAGACGCATTTTTGTTGGATCCATCCGTGAATTAGCTCAGCTCAAGCAATGTTAATTGTGCAAGTTTTACTTGGGACCAGTACAGCAGACAAGGAAAGGTGTGTGTATGTGTGTGGGAGGATGTTTTCAGCCCCGTAAATAATAATCTCCGACTCTCCGCAGGTCATTTCTTTCTTTCCTCTCCCATTACTCCCAAGGATTGTTCCTGCATGTTTTAGGGGTGAGATAAGGTTTCCTTTGTAAGTTAGGTGCCAATTTGAGCTTTAGTCAGAAGCTTTACGAAAAGGTGGTTGAAGTGCTGGGGGAAGGAGCTCCCTTTGAGCATCTTCCCTTGCCTGCTGGGTATCCCTGTGAAGAACTGTGGGTTCTTAAATGCCTTGAGAAAGGGCAGGGGGATAGGTTCCTGGAAGAGTTTTCTTTTCCTGGGGGACCCCTGAGGAATTTTGCTCGCACTTGCAGCCACTTTGCGGTGAGTACAAATGCACCTCGCTGTGCACTTCTTGGAACCGGGGCTCGCTCTCCACTTACATCTCAAGTAGTGGTGCTGCATGTGTTTGTGTACCCCTCCTCACTCCCACAGTCCTGAGGTTGTGGTGGATTTTTGGCCACCTGTGGTTGGAAGCAGAGCTGCAGAGCACTCTGCGTGTGTGCGTGTGTGTGTGTGTGTATAGAGGGATAGCAGATTAGAAAATGAGAGGTTGAGAGGCTCAAACAGCTTCCTGACAGTGTGGGAGTACAGGGCAGAGAAAGGAAGAGAAATCTTTTTGAAGCTATATCAGTGCTTTACACGGACGAGAATAGCAGGCAGTGTATTGACAGAGTGGTCTGAGGATAAATGTGGCCACGTAGCAAAGCCTTAGTGCTGTGAAATCCCTGCTGTCCACCGGTGAAACAAATTCTTCCAGCTTGAGTGCAGTTTCACTGGTGTGGTTGAGTCCACGGTACATGCTTCCGTTGGCATAGCTGTGTTAGAGCTGGTGGGCATTGGTCTGCATGTGCCTGTGGTGTGTGTGTGGCTCTTCTAAACACTACAGAGGAGGTGTGAGGAACAGCACAGGTCACATCTTGTGACATGTGCTGCTCCCAAGAGAAGAGATGAGGTAGCTGGGTATTCTCCTTCTGCAGATCTGTAATGTACAATGTTCATGGTAGATACTGGTCCTTGGGAGAGTGAATCTTTCCTCTAGCTTGTGTAAGGTCCGTCTTGAGACGGATTAAACTTCCTGAAAGCCTGTAGTGGGTGGTAACCGCGTCTTGGTTCCATGATGGAGCAAGGCCCAGCTTTTGTTTCGTGTTTTGGCCACTGTTTTCCAAGGCTTAACAAAGTAAATCAGTGTAATTTCCTTCGGTTTTCTAATGGGTAAACTGAGGCAGAGAGGAGCAGTGGTGAAAAAGGAGCAGCTTATTTAGCATCTGCTACTCTATGATAGGAGTAGCACCTGTTCTAGCCTGGTTCTGTGAGCACTTGTTCAATGGCACATTTAAGCACATGCTTAATGATAAGCATGACAATAGCTCCTGTGCCATGTCCTCTTTTCAGAGCATTGTGAATAGCATTATTCACTGAACCCAAACTGCAGGGCTGATTCCACTTATACCAACCCATGAGTATCACCCAGGCTGACAGCCAGGAGAAAGCTGGTGTAAAGGGTGTCAACAGCAGGCCTGTAGAACCTGTCTTATTAAGGATGCAAGAGATGGAGCAAACAGGCATCTTTACAGTGGAGAAGTGTTACCAGTTGGGTTGCAGGCGATGGAGGCAAACAAAATTGCCTTGACAGTTGGCTCTTGGATGGAGTTTACTTGAAAAGAAACCCCTGGTAGGCTCAGAACAGTCACAGAGAAGGAGCACAGGGTCCCCAAGCAAACAGTATCATACAGCAGTGTAATGACCCCTGTTAGTCATCCCTTGAGCATTTAAGCAATATATTTACTCTGTTTAAAAGAACCAGCTACCTAAACCAACAACAAACCCCAGACCAGATGAACAATGACTGTTCTGATATATCCACTTTCCTGTCTTCAGAGAGAGCTTCAGCCTTTGCAGTTGGCGTAAGGTGTTTCATGGTTATGTGAAGAGGCAGAATTAGATCAGCATTGGAAGCTGCTTTAATGAAGCCCAAGGTTTGAGAGGCAATCTAGCTTTTTTAAGAGCAGCAGTTTATTGTCAAGAAAATGAACTTTTCTAGGGTCTTGACTCAGGAGCTGTTTGCAGGATTGTGGGATTACGGTGCCTAGAAAGAGTGTCACAATGCCATTTGCTGCTTAAGTCCTTCTTGTACACCATGTGAGACACTGTTCATTTTTCCTTGCTCTGTAAGCCAGCCTTAGTTCACTATATGCCTCTGAGCATTTTAATCATCTTGCCGCTGATTTTTGGAAGGGTATGATTCAGAACTTTCACCCGAGTTAGGTTTTTCTCAATGAGATTGCTTAGGAGAGAATAAGTTTCAGGATTGTATCTCAGGAACGTGTGTACATGTGTTTCTTTCTATCTGTATATGCAGGATTTTGGGGAGTGTGCCAATCCTAGCATCAGGACTTAATCCATTCTGATTGGAACCAATGGGAATTTCCATTACTCATTGCCGCTGATACCCTGGAAGTGCTCAAAAACTGTGTAGATGCCATGGTCAGTGATGGTCACACTCAGTGACATGATTTACTGGTGGACTTGGTGGTCCTGGGGTAATGGTTGGACTTTATGATTTTAAAGGTCTATTCCAATCTTTGTGTGTTATATGGTGTTGCCTGTTATTTTTGTTGTTGTCTAAAATTAGACTACTGTATGTGCCCTAAAGAGTCTGAAGTGGGTTTTTTGTCCACTTTCTTATGGGTGACATGTCGAGCTCCCTGTGTGCTCCTGTGCCTCAGTATTCCCTGCATGTAAGAAAAGAAAATGCAAGATAAATGCTGCTGTATTGCCTTATAGTGCTGGGAGGCACTTTAACTGTGCTGCTGCCTGTACGACATGCAACAATCCTGCAACACCTTGTTCCACAGTATGTAAGCACAAGCTAGTAACAAGGACAGGCTGATGTTGTTCTGTGATGTTTGATGCATGTAGATAACTTAGTTTCCACAAAGGAGAAGTAAATTCTGTGACAGATTGAAGGGGGTGAATAGGTGTCTGAAGATGAGTGAAAGGTGAAAGGGAAGACTGTTAAATGGAAGGAGAAAAGAACTTGGTTACTGCCATAGAGGTATTACCAAATTGGGAAGCATTGGGTTAACATCCAGTTCCATAGCCAGAAGGGTTAAGAATTATTTAAATAACATCTACATAGCAATTTAATAAATGGTTAAATGATTTAATAAAAGGTTAAATTAAATTTATTAAATGGTTGGTAGAAAGCTAGAGCCATAATATTTTCTCTTTTGTTTTGGAAGGTGCAAGGGGTAGATTGAACTGGTGCTTCAGAAAGGGGTTGCTCATCTCTGTAACATCTCAGAAAGTCAGGATTAGTAACTAATTGAGCCTGGCTGAATAAAGAGAAAGGAACATACTCCCCCCTCATAGAAACTTGCAATTTGTGATGCAGATTGAGGGGAGGCACGTATACCACTTTTGAAGCTTGTCCTTACCTCACCCAGGTAGTTGCCATACATGAGATGTGCATCACAAATTTTGCTAAACTTTCATAGCCAGATGAGCAGAATCGTGCAAAACTTGTGTGATCTCAGGTTTGTGACTCAGGCCTGGGGGCTGGAAGCAGCGGGGATTTTCTGGACCTGCACTTGATTTTGGCCAAATATAGGTTGAGTGTCTTGATGGTTTGAGGGTGAAATAATTGAAAACTTTTATGTTTACAGTGATGATCTTGGTTAGAAGACTAAAGCAACGGCTCTTGATCTGAACATTCCCAAATTTGGAAGTCTGAAATCCACATCTGGTTAGAATTTTTAGATGGAAAGATTTTACCCTTACAGAAAAAAATCACTCGTGCTTAAACTTAAACAACCACAAAATGAATCCCACAGAAAAGACAAAACATTGTGTGGAGTGCATTTCTGGGGGAAGGAATTGATTGCAGTGCTTGTCACCTTGATGTCCTCAATTCCCACTACTAACTTCGTGTTGCTCAAGTTAAAAAGAGAGGCTCGTGGATTAAAGCAAGGTGTATATCGTGGTTGAACGTGCTTTGAGACGTTCTCTTGGACTGCCTCTTGGTGAGGAAGTTAAGGGTTAATAATTTGCTCTGTCTGCTCTTGGTGCAGAGATGTAGTCTTCGCGCACCAAGAACACAAATGCACAGGGGTCCCGCTGGGTTTGGTGGGATTACTCACGTGGCTGAATGCCTGCAGGCTTGCAGCTCAGTTTTATAGGATTCTTTTTTAGAATCCTTTTTAAAAATACACAGGAATTAAGCAATTTCCCTTACACAGTGCCTCAGCCAAAGCCCACTGAAGTCATTGGGAAGACTCCCACTGTTTTTTAGCTGGCATTCGGGTCTATCCTGTATTGCTTATGGCCTAGTCTACTGGGGGGGTGTGTGGGGATGTATAACCATCTTAGTTCTTCTAGAATGGCTATCCTGCTGTAATACAGTTGCCATGGAATAGGTTGCCCACGTTACTAGTGGCATAATTATTCTGGGACAAAAATACTTTGATTCCAGAATTGTCTCTGTATGGGAAGCCACTCCAGAATAAAAATTGGGCAATGGCTTCATGTGCAATAGCTGGGCTGCTTGGTTGCTTTCTGTAGGCAAGGTGTTTTAAACAGAGATGAAAGGCAGTAATGTGCATCCTCTTTTCCATCAGCACAGCCTGTCTGCTGTGAGTTTTTGCTGAGTTATAGTTCTCCTATGTTACAACACAAAATACTGAAACCTCCCAAAACCCAAGGAGAGACAAGCCCTTACTATGGACTCCAGCCAAACTCCTGATCCCACTATCAGATATGCATAGGTGGACCTCTGTGTCCACTAGGACTTTACATGTGCAGATACCCACCTACACAGATCTGATGGCAGGATCATGACCTTACACTAGTAAGAGAACACAAGTGCGGCCCTTTGGGGATGAGTACACAGGGAATGTGGAGAATGACCCAGGCAGTTCAAAGTCTTGGAAGTGTGCTATTTTTGAGGTCCCTGATCAAACATACCCACTCTCACATTTTAATGGGAGCCCTATTTATGGAGATGTTGATAAGCAATCTGGAGGGAAAGCTTTATCTGCCATTGCCTTTTTGCGCCAGCACAGATGAAGCAAAACAATAGGTTAACTCTGCATTGTGTGTATGGATCCTATGAACGGTTAGAGTAGACTCTAAGAAAGAGATTTTATGGTTTCCATGTTTGGGTCTGACAAGACCAGTAGGGCTAAGCTTTTTAGGATAATTTTCAAGGCTGCAACATTACTTTTGTCTGTTTAGCTGTTCCTTTAATACCCTAACTCTTCTGTTAACATGAGCACCGGCTAATACACTACACATATGTGCATACACCATATTAATTCCAGACACTTCACAGGCAGATCTTAGAAATATGGCCACATGATGATGTGTTAACTTTAAAGTATGCACTTCAGAAATAAAGCAGGAGTTTAAAGAGAAAAGATGGGTTACACTGAGACTTACTCTGTCCCTTTCTTTGTAGTACATAAATTCATGCACATATATGGAATTTGCAGGAGGAGATGAGCTAGTGTTTGCCTTTTTTTATATTAACCAAATACATTGGATGTGGTGCGGGTTCTTACATCTGTGTAGCGTATTTATTACATAGAAATAGAACGGGTGGAAGTGGCATTTCCCACGAAAAATGTCAAATTAT
This sequence comes from Melopsittacus undulatus, assembly GCF_012275295.1. Taxonomy (NCBI): domain Eukaryota; kingdom Metazoa; phylum Chordata; class Aves; order Psittaciformes; family Psittaculidae; genus Melopsittacus; species Melopsittacus undulatus. The sequence continues at coordinate 77,941,549 of NC_047531.1, read as the reverse complement.
TTTTAATAGATTTTTCCTTTGTAGTAAAAAAGTGTTTATATCCATTTTCAGAGGAAACACATTTTTCCATAAGGACGTGGATTTATTTTGAAAATCAGAAACTTCTCTGTGTTAATTCCCATCTTGAGACCTCTACTGTAAATGTCTGCCCTAAAAACTGTTGAGTGTCCTCCACTCTATTTAATTAAAGTAGATATGGAAGCTTATCAGCTTGTCACTGGGTTGGACTTGGAGAAACCTGGTTGAAGACCAAGTCAGACATGATGTTCTGGCTGTAATTAAACCAGATTGAAGAGGTGCTGCCTCAAGTACTTATCACTGTATTGTCTCTACCATCTCTATCCTACCTGCCTGCAGTTGTTTTCTTTTAATGGTGAAATTGGGAACTTGAGATACCCATCTCAGTGGGATTTACCTCCCACTGTCCGGGGGGCCTGTTGTGGTCTCCTGAACCAGGTTTTCCTGTGATCTGAAGCCTGTTTTCTTAGTGTCATCTACATGTTGAGATAAAGATGAGATGTTTATTAAAAAGCAAAAGAAGTTAAGACTGCAAACTAATTCCTTTTTAAAACGAGCAGAGAATCTATTTTTCCATTATAGGGAAATATGGAAAGCAGATGGTAGGGATTTTTGGCAGTGGGAGTTACTTTATTTGTTGGTGGAGAAGGGCTTCTAGAGAGGGTGTGTGGTGGGGAGCATGACTTGATTCACATGCTCCATTGCTGCAGAGCCATCCCAGATATATCTTGACCCCTGCTGCAGTCAAAGCTCAAGTGGTTCAGAGAGACTGATGAGGTGTGCTGACAGCATCCTGCCTTCTTGGCTTGGGCTCGTGTAAGCAAAAGCCAGCCCAGACCTTGCTCTCTGTGGAGCCTCCATTTCTTTGTATTTCCTTCAGAACCCTCTTCGATATGTGGCTCCTTGGGCACCTTGCAACACAGGCTGGGTGTGTATCCCCTCTTCCCAAGCGCACTCACCATGCTTTGGTGTCCCTGCATGCAGCGCGGGAGCTCGGCCACTTGGCTCTGCCGCTGGCTGCAGAGGCAGCCTTGGAAACTGGGTGTGAGATACAGGCTTCCTTTGAAGGGTGCTGCATGGAGAAGGAAGGTGGTGATGCTGTTGACATGATGCATTTTGAGTGGCTGCATGTGCCTGCCATGCAGGACTGGCCAAATGTGGTTGGTGTAAAAGGGATGTTTTGCGGGGAGCCCCCGCTTGCTCACAGCTGCAGAGAAAAGGAAAGCATGCAGGCTGAAGCCAGTGTAACCAGCACGGCTGCGATTGTCCTCCCAGCAGCCAGGTAGGCAGGGCAATTCCATGGGCCTGGCCTCATCCCAGGCCTTGCCAGTGCAGTCTCAGCACTTCTGATACAGAGTTTGCCTTACAGCAAAGTCCCCTTGTTCTCTGGGTAGAGGAGGATGGAGAGACTCCTCTCCCTCCTCCTAAACCATGCTACAAGCTTACCACTGGCACATGGCTTGGCCTGGGAGCTGTGTGGCTGAGGTGCTGTTCCTGCCTGCCTGTAGGCTAGGTTTCAGGCTCAGGTAGCAGCTTTAATCAGCCGGCAGTTCTCTACCATGATGTATTTTGTGATCCCAGCATTGCTCGGTCTGACCTGCTGCCACCCATCTGCTGGCTTCATTGGGCAGTTAATGCCTGGGGTCAGGAGGTCTTCCTTTCAGACCAGGGCTCCTCTGCCTCTCTGGCTATTATGCATGTATTCTGTATGTTAATGTTCGTCACCCTTTATCACAAGCCTTGCAACATCTGCTCAGCTCAATTTTCATCCCCCTGCTAGCTAGCGAGGAAGTGACTGTGCTTTCCAAAAGGGCAGGGGAAGGAAAGGAGGAAAAAACCTAAAGCAAATGGTCTTGTGAGCCTGGTGGTGCAAAGCATCCCTTCTTCTAGGCCCGCTCTTTTGTACTAAATTTAACTGTTGTTGCAAATGAGCAGGCTTGTCCCCAGCAGCAGCATGTAGTCCATAAAACATCTCTGTTTCCTGCCGATTTCATGTTTTGCTAGGAAGGATGCAATGCAGGACTTGAGATAGGATTAAGCAATGAGCATGGGCGTTAGTTGAATGACCGTAGTGAGAGACAGGCTTGTTCCCTCTCTCAGCCCTGTCCAAAGGGAGGTAGCTGTGACCTACTGAGTTACAATAAGCTTTTCCTTCACTGCTGGGGCTGTTCTCTTGTGCCATGGTGTAGTTGTCTCCCAAAATTACCTGGTGCAGGACATTAAGAGCTCCGTGATCAGATGTTTGTGATTTGACAGAAAGAGCTGACACTGGTTTAAAAGGAAATTGTAATATTTCCTTCATAGAGCCACTGATGAGAAACTTTGGACAAGAGTTGTACTTGACAGAATATGCTTTGACATAGTTGAGAGAGGCAGGAGATTTCTTATGTGGCTTTTCATCACAAACAGCATCATCATGAGAGCAGCATCTTTTACATCTTGTCTGCCCCTGCTGCCCGTTCCCCACCTGAAATCTTAACTGTGGGTGACATTAGAGACACTTTGACAAGGGCAAGCTGTGAAGAGGAGTGTGAACAGCCATCCCCATGTTAAGGAGATTAAGAGTCAAAGTTCACTCAATCTATGGTTCAAGTATTTTTAAAGGGAGAAAACCATGTCCAAGTTGTCTGGAAGCCTGTTTTCTGCATGAAACTTGAAGGAAATGAGACCAAAGTTCAGGTAGACTTCCGGGGTTTAAAATGGTGAAGATCTGTTGCACTGGTGTAAGTAAAATTTAACTGAACAGATAATTTCTGGGTTGTTTTTTCTGCAAGATTTCCCCTGCCCCCATTGGCTTCAGATGTCTTTGAAACAAAATTTGTATTTTTAAATTCTAGCTGAGTAACAGCAGCAAGAGTATATGGCATCTACTGTTCATGCGGTCATCCTTAAAGTGCTTGTATATCACATGGAATAATCAGGTATGGATTTATTTATACAGAACTGAAGTTTTCTGAGGTCTGAGATGCAATTTTGGTCAGAGCTTGTATAGATGCAGTAGAGAATCATAGCCTCGAGTGCAGCACAAGAGCAGAGAGGAGCCGTGTGGTCTTACCCCTTCTGCTCTCAAAGCTCAGGTCCTGTGCAGCAAATGATGGTTAGCACAGACAACTATATCCTTACGTGTATGTTTAGGAATTAGGGCTCGTGCTCTGGGTGCTGATGATTTGCCTACTCTTGGCTTAGATCTGACGTCAGTGTGTGTAAGTGAAAAAAGCCCTTGTTTTTTTCCCTTGTTCTCTGAAAACAAGAGTGTCTGGAATTAATATGTAGAAAAAGATAGGTAGGCAAATAGTCATGTGGATGCTAATGTTCTGTAACGATACAAACTGTCTGTGTAAATCTGTGTCAGGGATCAAAGCACCTGCCCCTGGGATTACCCTCATTGCTGTACAAATTGGCAGCCAGGAGTTCAGGGATGATCTGTGCATATGGGGAAGGGGGAGGTAGATGTTTTAAAGGTATAGGTAATATGTGAAAACACAGATTTTATAACCTGTGCTAAATATTTTGGAGTTGGGGAGTGTGGTTTGGGGTTTTTGTTGTTTTTGAACAGTGATGTAGGTTGCATACCTTAAATAACGCCCTTTAGTGGAAAAAAAGAACATCTTGAGAGACTGGCCACTAAAGCTGTGTCCTCACTGCTCTTGCAGTGTACCTTGTAACTCCAGTTTTCCCACTGCTCTCTCCTGTTTACGTGCACATCCTTACCTCCACTAGAGTGTTGCTTTCTCTTTGAGATTAAGTGATTGAAACTCCTTGTTGCCAAAGCTCAAGTTATGAAAATGATAAAGAGTGAACCATCCTACTTACATTAACTGCATCTGCTGATGCAGTCACTGTGTGTAGCTTATCAACTGCCTCTGATTAACCTGAGGGTCACTTTTGCTTGGGTTTGAGCCCCCAGTGGCTTCCGGTAAGACTTTGCTCTCGAGTAGATAAAGAGCACTCATGCATTCCTTATGTCTAGTGTGCTTTGGATTGTTACTTCTGGTTGCAGGGTGGTAAGGGACAGCAATTAAATCCCTGCAATTGTTTACTAAACCCTGAGCTTTGACTACACAGGAATTTGTGGTCGGTCGAGTACAAATTGAAATGAAGAGATTACAATTGACTCCCATTAACTAACATAGTAGTAAAATTTACTAGCCAACATTTGCTTCACAACAACTGTTTTGGGTGGTTTTCTTAGGCTGATACACCCCTTTTGAGACTGTTGGCATGCTGTATGCTTGGTGCATCACCTTTAATAAAAAGACATTCATGTTTTTTCTGACTTACATAGCTTTTGTAGTTGAACCTTGGTGGTAAGAGTCTTTGCTTCTACAGACCAAGGAGGTTATGTTGTTTCCTTCCACTTGCTCTCATGAGTGTTCCTTTCCATCCTCCTCAGTGAGATGTGGTTCTTTTCTGTGTTCTCTGCTCTACCTGGGGCTGTCAGTGTTTCCCATTTTTCTTTTCTCCCATGCACTAGAGAATTTGTGCCCCTACATTTTCACCTGTCTCTTAGTAACAGGCTTCCTCACTCTTTCCCCAGACTTGGAGCTCTCTGTATATCTAATAATAATTTCTGTTGTGCCAAGGGTGCTATATGCATCTCCCAGCAGGGTTGATGCATTCTTTTTCTTTTTGGCTGTTTTGTAATTACAGGCTTAGCTGTGGCAAGGGGTATGCTGTGATATGTCACAATGTCACCAGCCAGCTATTGCAAGTAATAGGAGCAGGTAGTTCTGCTCACTAACAAAGATACGAGTATCTCAATTTTCTACTTTTGCAATTCCCAGTGTTCAGCAAAACCTGTAGTTCCCTGTGTCAGTAGGATAGTGCATGCTTGCTCACAATCTTTTTAAGATTATTTCATGCAACACCAAAGACCAAGATCTTGAGTTTGTTCTTACATGCTTGCAGGTTGAGATGAGTTTCAGCACAGGTTCCCGATTGTTATGAATATTGACATTAGCCTAAAAGTGGCAATAGCAGTATGTAATAGTATGCATATATAATGTAAGCATATGTGCACACATATGTGCATGCGTTGAAAGACAGCAGAGCTTTGCCTGAAGCCTTCCACTCTTCCACCTACATCAACTGTTCAACAAAGTCTTAGGTTTCCATACAAATCAGGCTACTCTGCTTTTAAATGTGTTGGTAGCTTTAGCGCTTCCTGTTTGGGCCCTTGTATCTCTGTATTTTTATTGCTATGATTCCAGTTTCGATGGGAATAGGAAGAGAAGCTTTTGGTGTAAACAGATTAATACAGTTTTCTGTGACATACTAAGTTAAGTAATTTTAGCACTGGCTTAGCAGGCAGGAGGCAAGTAGAGTGGTTGCTAGTCGCGTGATGAATGCAGCTTGTTGTGTTGATATCATCCCACCACCCATACAGCATGTGCTGTGCTGTTTACCTCAGACTGGATTCTCCTGGTGCGGAGAACCACACTTTCCATCAGTTGGATGCCTCTGTGTCTGAACCTAAAAGTAGCTCAAGGGTGCATGCTGTAGAGGAGGAGTCTGCATAGGATGGCTGCACCATGCCTGTGAAGTCTGATCCACAGAACTTATAAGTATCTGGACTGTTAGGAGGGATCCTCTCTCTCACATTGCTATGTGGTCATGTGTGTAGGTATTACTATTGAACCCTTCCATGGTGGCCATGAAGAGAGCTGGACCAGCTCAGAGAGCTTACAACTGCAGGGGATGGTGTTTCTGTAGGGCTTGCAGGTTCAGGAGGAATGGCTGTTCTCATGTAAGCTGGTTTTAAGGGCTCCCACACAGCTGCCTTTATGGCACAACTGGAACTCAGTGAATGATTTTGTTTTTGTTTTCAGGTGGGCACCCATTCACTTGTTGGGTAGTCAGCTTTTAAATCCTTCCTAAACCACTTTGGAACCCTTCTGGCTGACAAGCAGATCCTGTATGAGGACATCACCCAGCCCTGCAAAGCTCAGCCCTTTGGGAGCAAAACCAGTTGCCAGAGAAGCAGGTGTGTCAGCTCAAAGTGGCCCATGAGGAGCAGCTGTACACTTGAACTTTGCCCGTTTATTTGCTCAAGGTTTTATCTCATCCTTTATTATACGGAAAATGAATATTTACCATGTCAGTTAAAGCAGGGCCATCTGAGTGGCGGGCTCCTTGTGTGTGTGGTGGCCTCACGGGTGAGAGTGTTGAAGGGGAAGGCCGTGCTTTCTGTGCCATCAGAGAAGATAGGAACACCTGAGTAAACAGTGGGCACTGGGGCTGAGTGGGTAGGGTTTGGTACACTCGATTGATTTCCTTTCCCCCCAGCTTTTTTTCTCATGCCCATAGCATTTTTGTTCAGTGGGCAGACTCTGACACTAGAGCAAGACGAGTGTTCAGAATAGAAAGCTAAACTTGCCTGTTATTTTTCATGTTGCTTCAGGAATTTGAATGTGGATAGCAAATTTAATACTGAAACAGAAATTTCTTCTGAATTGAAGGCCAAATGTTCCACTTGGAAGGTGTAGTAGCACAGTCTGCTGCTGTGCTCAATATAAGTTGTACTGGAAGAAAACCAACCCCAAACCAACAAACCTCAACATTAAAAGAAACCCTCTGTAGTAATTGAAAGGGCTGTTTTTGGTGCAATGTTGTGATTTTTAGCAAGATTGTGTGCATTGAGAGAAATGTTTACGATGAGATTTGTTACCACTTCTGGTCTTTAGAACCTCAGCAGTGGACTTGTAGTCAGGCAGTTGCAATTGATGAATGATTTTTTTGTCTAGTGCATAGTAGAAGGACAAAACAGCATAATTTTGTGATACTAGAAACTGTTTGATGTTGGAAGTAAAGCATCCATATCCATATACAGTAACCCAGTCTTGGCTGGGAGTTAGGCACCTGTTCATAGGGGAAACGGCATGTCCTAATATGCAGGGAAGCCTGGTGGATGCTCAGAGACCTGCTCTCTGTCCCTGAGTGTCTACCTTGGGCAGTTCATTTGGCTGCTCTGTGCCTCTTTCTCATTTTATCTGCCACATAACATCTATTTAGATGTTAACTTGAAATGGGACTGCCTCTTGTTATAGAAAACAACTGCTCTGCTTCAACGCAGTCTTAATATTAAACATAACCATGGTCTTTGGATATTCAAAATAAATTCAGCAAGATTCTGGTTAATTTTTTATTATTTTCAACTGCATTTGATCTTTGGACCTATGTAACCAAACTTTTTCCTTAGTAGCTTTCTGTTATTCTGCCTTTCGAAGGACTCTGTGGAAAAGAAGGCAGCATAAAAATCACACAACCGGTTTGGCAGGTCCTGTATAAACAGGAGAAATGCCAGGAAAAGTCTCGTGTCTTTGTTGCCAGCTTTGGGAAGAAAATCTGGTTAATTTTCCTCTAACAAAAATCTTGCTGCCACTCTGTGTGAGCAGGACTGTGGGGAAGGACATGTGGTGGAAGGGGCCGTGGGATGCTTGCTAGAAGGAACATGTGTGTCCTCACATACTGGGCATGTTCGTACTCTTGGGCAGTTGTCCTAGTCACCTTCTTGGCTCTAGGAACAGAAGAAGTGTTTTGTCATGCTTCTTGTAAGCAGGTTTGGGGTGTTTTTTCCTTCCCTGTCTCCTCTGACAGTTTCACAGCTCAGCACACATGCTAAGCACACCCTGCTTGATTAGATGGGGGTGATTGATGCCCCCCTGTTTTGCTTTGTGCCAGCAGTAAGGTGTGCTGGTTTTTAAGGCCATTTAGTTGACTTGGGTTGGGTAAGGAGACCTACCTTCCAAACTGGATCTGTGCCGTTGCATAACTGTGGGAAGGGCTGGAGTGCCTATGTCCTGATTCTAGTGGCAGAGGAGGGACGTGTTTCTGGAACGGGTGCACAGCTCTCTTCTGATGCAGGCCATCTCTGCTGCCACTTGTGAGTGGAAAGATTTCAGTCAATGCTTTGACAAGGGGAACATTAGACATCAGAAGTGCTCACGAGGAGGGTGTTTAACATCAATGCTAGAACACAAAGTGAGTGTTGCCTTCTCAGAGCTTTTGTGCGATATCCATGTCATTTTACTTACAGTCTTACAGTTTGCCTTTCTGTTTCCAGAGTGACTGTGTAACCGCAGAAACATGGCCATGTGTGTCGAGGGTCAAAATGGGATTTAGGCAACTTCCTGGTTCTTCCTATACCTCTCTTCCTAATTGTAAAACAGGATTAAAAACAATCCTTCCTCTGATGCTTGTGTTCTGCCTTTGAGCTCTTCAAGACTCTCCTAGGTTGGTGATTCTTTGGTGCCTTTGACAATGGTCCTGTGGTTCAGATTGCCTCTGAGTGCTATCACTGTATAAATGTCAAGTTCTAACAGCTGGGTTCAGATGCCAATAGAGTTCTGAGAATATTAGTTTCTAAGGTATTGAAGTAGGTTTTTGCCTGGCCTCTGTGTTCCTGATGGGCTAACCACCTCATCTGCGTATGTTTTGGTGCTTCCACTAGTAAAGGTGTGTGCAATATGCTTCTCTTCATTGCTGGAAAGTGATATAGGTATTACAGGACATACTTAAATAGTGTAACAGTAAGGACCATGGACAAGCCTTTAGATTGAGTGAAAATGGGCTGGGGACTAGCACTTTACACTTTTTCTTTAAGATATCTGCAATTTACTCTTATTTTAGCTGGCTCAATTCCCAAGCTTGTCACTTATGTAGTGAGGAAACATTTGCAGCTCGCAAGCAGTCTTATGGTAGGGATGGAGTGGCTCTCACCACAGCGTCCATTCACTTGTGAACGGCAGTGCTTAGCTGTGAAAACAAGCCAAAGATAACCAGAGTGAAACTTCAGCACTTCTGCCAGGAGCAACATCACAACCAATGCTTCAGGATTATGAGCTAAAACAAAATAATAATTTGAGGAAGAACAAAAAGCGATGCAAAGGTTGAAAGGGACAATTAAAACAATTGGGGAACTTAACGAACAGGAAAAGCTGCGACAGAAGGAGGGCAGCTAGCAAGAGACTTGTAGGCTTAGCCATCTCAGGGCTTGACAGACCTGTGGGCTCAGCATTATCCCATTGTCCTGTTGGCACAACCAAGCAATGAGGGCTGCAGTAATGCCACAACTTGTTTAGGAGAGTCAGTAACAGGTCTGGGAACAGACTCTTGTCCTTCTCACTGTTTCACTTCAAAAGTCTTCTGTGGGGCTTGGTTTTTTGTCCCCTGTGCTCTGTGTGTGGCATCTGCTGCCCAGCCCCATGCAGCAGCATTATGCAGGGGGTGATCCACTTCTTGCTCCCATTCTGAGTGCTGGGAGTGCCGCTGGAATTTCCAGAGAGAAGGAATAAGGGCTGTGTGGGATGCACCCTGTCACATGGACAGGTCATACCTGGAAGGCATCTCTTGTTTTCAGAGCAGTTGGGAAAGGATTGCTAATAGTCCTCCTTACGCAACAGAATATTCACCCGCTTAGTTCATTACTTATTAGCTCCAGGCAGGGACATTGCAGATTGGTTAATGGTAATGGCCAAATCATTAGACTGTGCAGCATTAATGGAGGAGAAAGCATTTAATAAAGAGCCATCACTCGACCCTGTCATTGTCCACGGAATTCAGACCATATTGCCCATGGCAGGGGGTTGAAACTAGATGATTTTAAGGTCCTTTCCAACCCAAACCATTCTGTAACTCTGTGATTCTATATTGTCATATTCAGGCTCTGCTCTCCTTGTGTCACCTACCCCTTCTTAAATGGATGGCTTGCTTGGGAGATTCAGCTTCTTTTCAGACACGTGAAAGTTCATCTTTCCAGCTGTAAATCAGATATGCTGTACCATGACCAGCTGTTTCTGTACAAACATATTCTAAAAGTCTCCTTAAACTTCTGCCAATCCCAATGGTTCTATGCTGGAAAGACCATGGTTTAGAGCAAATGAAATATTTCTGTTGTGTCTCAAGCTGTCCCCCAGGTGGTTTGTTTACTTTTTCCAAGTAATATTTTGTATCTGATGCATCCATCAGGAAACAGTTCAGTTTCTGCTTGTTTGCATTCTCAACCCCATGGTGTGCTGACTGGAGAGACCTGCCAAAAGCTGCTAAATAGCTTGTCAAATAAATTGCAAAAGGAATAACCCGATTCAGGTACAGGTTGACCTGCCTGCAGATTTTATGTCTTTTGATATAACTCTGCTTCCTTCAGTTGTCTGCTATTGCATCTTAATGTTTTAATCACAGCTGCTTATTAGCTCATCCTTCTGCAATATGTCTTCCAGATTATCTTCTCTTTCCTCTGTTCTTATTTCCTTTTGGCTGTTGGGCTGTATTTCTCATATCTCTGTGTGTTTCTGTAGTTCCTTTATTCCTTCCTTACAAGCAAGACCTTCTGACTCTTGTAAAACTTGTCTGTCTTGCATATATAGATGTGCGTTATGATGCAGAATGAAGAGCCTGCAAATGTGCAGGGTGCAATATTTGAAGTGAAATCCTACCAGCTGGTTTTTATATACTCTCCTTTGCTAGAGTTTCCTTTTTAAGTCACACTGATCTCATGCTGTCCATGTTAAAATTAAGTGGCTGGAGTAGGTGAAAGATAGTGGGAGAAGATGATCGTAATTTGATGTTTCTCCCATATCCAGTTTCTGTACAGTAGGCAAGGTCAGTGCAAGTATGGTCCATTTTAGGTACTCCCTCTGCATTTAATATGCTGGGAGTCAAATAATCTGAATCCTGATACAGTGACAAACATCCATTGTTTCTGAACTAGCCCATTAAGACAGTCTTTGAGAATGGGTATTTTATTTGTCTGTCTTTCTCTCTTTGTGGGTTCTGCTCAGTTTTCCTGAGTACCCAAGTGAATCTGCCCATTTTTTTTCACCAACAGCCCTTATTATAGTTGTCCCCTTCCTGGGCTGGCCTAGATTCCCTCTGGAAAGTTGCCTTTACCTACTTAGAAGTGTTGTTGAACAAGGGGGGTACAGCACACTCCCTGCCGTGCTTTGTGTTGCTGGATTAATTTTGCACCACTTAAACCTTTAGGAGCAGCAACTGTAAGCTGTGGGGTTAGACGTTGTCATGATATCCCTAGGTTTCTTTGTGTATTTGGTATGTCCTTTTTAATGGAAAGTCTGCCAGCAGTCTGAAGTGTGATGAAATGCTGTCATGAAACGCTGTGTATGCCAATAGTGCTTTGCTCTGCCACTGAGCAAAGTTGTAAAGATGTCAGCCTTGCAGGGGTAAACTGTTGTTTCTTAGGACAATAAGTAGGTACACCAGTGCTCTGCTCTGGAGTGGTCTTCCAGTGCCAGAACCCAAGCCTGTGATCAAGGTTGCCTCCAGCAGCAAGTAACTGCTCTTCATAGGGATGTTCTCATGCTTACAAGGGCAGGCACCTTATGTGATCACACATACACAACTTTTTTCCCAGTTTGTACTAGCTGATTTTTGGGTGTGCCTGTGTTTTCATATGGTAACAGATATAAGATAATTATGGTGTATCATGCTGCAGTTTGTTTCCAAACAGGCGTATATACACACAGTTCACCCTGAGGTTCAAACTGATCTCATGCAGATAAGGAGACAGAGTAAACTTAAGTGACTGAACTGGAGAAGATCAAGATTGAGGCCTGTATGTGGGCTTTACTTCCACTAATGTAAACTAGGACCAGAGTCATTGTTTTAAAAATTACTGGAGAATTTTGCAGTAATAGTATATAATAGTATATATAGTACATAATAGTAGTTTTCCAGGTATAGCTGGGAGCAGAGGCCAGCCATGCTATAGGACCAAAAAGGGTTTACATTGTATCTTTTAAAATGTGTATTTCAGAGTGTTGTAGCTCTTCAGGAAATTGTTTCTATCAGTGATTGAGGATTAAAAGAAGCTATAACTTTTATGTGAATACTCTCTCATGATTTTTCCACTACTTAACTGATGGGCATGTAGATAGTCCATGGCAGTGAATGAGTTGACCTCATCCATGTAACAGTTTGGACCTGTGGTTCGTGTTAGGGAAATATCTGATGTCCCCTGTTGTGAAGGATCGTGTTCAGAGAGCAACGCTCATCTCTTGTAGAAAGCCCAGAAATGATGGGTGTCCTTAGAGATGTGTTTGAATACATAATAACATTGCAGCCTGCCAGTGCCTTGGCAGCTCCATAATGCAACCAACTAAAACCACTTGTGCTGCCATGCTAGCCCTGAAATGCTGAACAGGAGCTTCAGGACTCCCACTTTCCATAACATGTGAGAGGGCAGCTGCCTGTACACCATGTTTCCCCTTAGATGTCCCATCTGAGTTTAATTTCCTCCAGTAAATTTGCACTGAAATGAGCGCATGACTCCAGTAATGGGTGCTCGGTGTGTGAGTTCCCACGCGTACCAGCAGGGTTGTACAACCACCATATGCTACAGATGAAGCTCCCAGCCCTCTCTGTTGTAGAAAAGAGGACACACAAAAGATGCAGTGGAACATCTGACATGCAGCTATCTAAGCCTAGAAAGACTTTCTCTATTGACCTCCCTGCTTTCTTGCTGCTTACTCATTGGCCACGCTACTTCAAAGGCTCATGTGGGTTGGTTTTTTTTAGCTGTGCAATGAACTCTCCCTCTTGAGCCTTCTGTGGTGCTTCGTGCTAAGCAAGTGTGCTAACAAAATCACCAGTAGGCACAGAAGGGGTTGCCAAGTGGATCAGTGCAGTGGCCACCTTCCTCCATGACCTGCTTTAGCAGAGATCAGCAGCAAGTTCTTTGGAGTGACAACCCCATAATGCAAATTCTGCAGTCACAAGTGCAAAAGAGCCAGGGGGAGATAGTTTCTTAATATCAGGATGTTGAATCTGTGGCTGGCTTCTGCCTTAAGTAGTAAGTCAAGTGGGCCAAAGTCCCAGTTTTGCTGCCTCTTCTTAGAGCTTCACTGCAGAAGGGTGGATAGAAGGGTCTCCCACTTCAAGTAGATAAGGCTTTACTCCCAGTTTGAAGCACACTGATTCCACTTCCAAATTCTGAACCAGGATTTGCTTCCCAGATATATATTTTGTGCTGCCTAGCTGAAATATCTATGGATAACATTCTTTATTATTTATATAAATGATTAATCCTTGCATAAATCTTATTAAGCTTTTTGCTTTAGTGTTATCTTCTCACAGCCTGTTTGTATTCTCTCTCCCCCCCCCCCCCCCCCCCCCCCGTATTACCAGTGACCTCAGTGAAGGAATGCTTGTTGAGCATGTGGTTCAGCTAGTTTTTTGCTTCATTTATATTTGCTAATTTGAAGTATTTTGCAGTGCTTAGACAATAATGCAACCGTATCATGGCATTTTCAACAACAGCATTGACCTCCTCAGGCTGCCCTTTCACAGCACTTGAGTGCATCAGTATTGTTGTCTGCACGATTTTAATGTAATTAGAACAGTGGCTGTAATCATTTGGGGATAAAAATGAACTTCCCCACTGTCTCCTGCCCCCTTCCCTTTCGTGGTGAACTGTTGCACCTCTGTTTGGTTTCTGTTGGCTGGAGTTAAGGGTTGAGATGTGAGAGGGTAGCCATCTCCTGCTCCTGTGCCTGCAGGTTCATCAGAGCAGGCTGAGAGGAGGAGGCAGGGAGGAACTGAGCTTCACAAAATCACTAAGGTCACCGAGACAATCTCTGCTCTCTGGGCGCAGGAAATGAGATGTTAATCTTTTCCCAGTGCTGCTTTGCATAAGGTCCATTCCAGAGAGCTGTGTTTGTTTTAATTTCACTAATTACTGATAGTGTGCTGATTATGCTGCTATAGATTTGACGTGAATTGCTATATTAATGGGATTAAAAATGAGGAGAAGTCTGCTATGGAAATTAAGAAGATGACAGAAGCTGGGGGAAGGGAGGAAGTGGAGAGTTTAATTCATACCCTGGTACTGCAGAGCTCTACTTTGCTTTTTCCTTTGTGACTGGCAGAAGTTGAAGTATGCATGTTATAACACTGACCAAGTCCCCAAAATGTTTTAATTGTGTATCAGTGCCATACAGTCTCTTAGGGATCTGATCTCCCCCTTCCTCCCTGTGTTAGACCCTGTAACTCACTTCGTAGTGGTGTCTTGGGCTTTGTTTCTAGCTATATCACTGCATACAAAACACTGGTGAGCACTGCATATGTCTTCCTTCCCTTTCCTCTTCCCCTCACTTGCTTCCCTAATGGTTAACTTACATGACTCTCCTGCTGTTATCCTCATGCTACTTTGTGGCTGGTTTGCTGCCATTGCCCTCCTGAGTGCCTAGATGTATAGGGCCTTCGGAATCTTTCCTGCGAGCTCCTCATTCTCCCCTGATAGCCCTTTTCTCTAAGGCCATTTTCTTCCCCCCTACTCTACCCAAGGCACCTACTCCAAGAAGGACCCACAGTAGGAAAACCAGACGCACCCAGGCTCCCCCCAGCTCCAGTCCCTTGCCTTGTCTTTCTGTTTTCCTTGCCTCTGCGTGCTTGCTGAAAAAGATAGCTGCTCTGGTCCCATGTCCTTGCAGAGCTAACATCCTCTGTGATTTGGGGCACACTGTTCTGTCCAGAACACCAACCCCGAGAGCTACAACCTTATGTTTCAAACCTAGATTTACACAAGCCAAGGGCTTGTTACTGGTGTTTTTTGAGCCTTAGAGCTTCCCCAGACATCCAGGAGGCACCAGAACATCTGTAAACCTGCTAGTGCTGCCCTCTCTGAGTGTGCGTCCCACAGGTGAGGAGTTGGAGCAGGGTGATGACATGACCCCCAGGGAGCTGAAGCTTCCCTTAAAGCAGCATTCTGATACCACTGTCCTGTGAGTAAGCAGAGGCGACCTGTGACAACATCACAGGTAACTTTCTCCTCTTTCACTTACGACAGTTGGCTTCCTGATGGTTGCCACAGCACAACTCACTGTATCTCTGCCTCGTGGTACTGCCTGCTTCTCTGGGAGCAGGGGGAGCCTGGGCTGTTTGGAGAAGCGAAGATGAGCAGCAAATGCAACAAGACAGGCATGGAGTGGCACACGTACGCCAGCAGCCTGAGGGGCAAATGTGTGTCAGCTTTCACTCTCAGTTAATTTTGCTCTGTGTAGCAGTGTTATTACATGCAGTGTGGGAGTAAGTTTTTATGCAGTGGTAAGAGTCAGCTGCCTTTTTTGTCCAGTGCAAGGTATTTGCAAACCACGTTGGTTGTTTTAGTTTCCTGGAAATTGCTGAACAGGTAAACCGTTTCTTTGCTTCAGTATCCCACCTGTCCAGCTACTGAAGTAGTTTTGTCACTGGGACAACATGAGGGCTTGCTCGGCATGTTTTCTTACCTGTTGTATTTCAACCTCTGCAAAAGCATGGATGGCCTTTGTGCCTGCATCTGAGTGAAGTTGGTAAAGGGACAAAAGGACTGCAAGCCGGAGAGCGTTCACAATGAAACCAGCTGCTGTGGAGTTTAGAAGGGTGTAATTTTAGCAAAGGCGTGAAGCTGTTGTTACTTGCAGCCTCATCTTCAACTGTTAGACTTTTTAAAACCCGTGCTTTGCAGTTTTGATTTGTTACTGTTATAGTTGTTATTGCTATTGCTCTATGAATTACTTGTGTTCTGGACAGAATTTTCTAACTGTTCAGGTACATTTTTGTCTGTAAAGGATCTTCCCAGTTCTCCAGACTGGAATCAGGGTGTGCTTTGATAGCTTTGGGAGTCTAGTCAGGTGTTATGTACACTTCTACCAGCCATCATCAGTACAGCTTTTGAATTACCTTCCTTTTTTTACGCAGGATGGTTTGATCTAAGGCTTTTTCAGCACCTGGATATTAGTATTTTATACTTTTCTAGTGGAAAGAGAACAAAACTATAGCTTGCCTTGTTTCTGACCATCTGTTTCTGTCTCTGCTAGGTCAGGTAGCTAAAAGCATGCTGCTCTCTCAGCAGACCTGGCGGTTGTCTGGGTGGCATTGTTGGAGCACTAGCCACCAGACCCCACCCCAAGGAGGGTCTCCATAAAGGCTGACTTAGCACATGTCTTCAGTAAGAGCAGTCAAGGTGAAATTTCATGCTGAAACTTTCCTGACTCACAGTGAGCTGAAGAAGCCTTTCAAAAATGATGACAGCAAGCAATATGCCAACTGTTTCGTCCACCTCATTGTGGCTACTGGCAAAATAGTAGAGAGCTGCTATTTTGAAGTTGCTTGCAGATGGCAGTTGTTTGGGGCTGAGCATTTGTCACTTGTGGGGTTAAATGTTTATAGAGTCCCCTGGCAGGCGGCGAATCTGTAATGTGGTAATGCCAAGCTTTTTCCTAGCACTCGTCAGCAATAACCTCAAAAGACCGCATGAAATATGTATTGGTTTAGTCCCTTAACAGTAGACTAAGTTACAGCAAGGCTTTTTGCTCAAGTACACACAGGGTTCACTCTGGTTCTGCTACCAGCGCTCCCTACCCCTCCTCCCAAGCCATTGCTTCAATAGCCCTACCACTGAACTATCTATTCTTGGCCTAAATGCAAAGGGGAATATTAACTCTTTCAGGAAGATTCCCAGTAGTGGAGTAGCTGGGTGCATAACGTTAGAAGCATGAGATAACCAGACACGTTCGATGGACTCCACAGACAGAAGCACTAGGCAGTTCTGGAGTTGTGAAGGTTAAAGCAAATCTGTTTGCAGTGGTGTGAGCACAACAGGTACCTCCTGGAAGTGTGAGTCTAAAAAGCCTCAAAAAGCCTGGAGGAGCAAATGTGACCTTGCGTGTTCATGGGAATGTGTAGGCTGGCAGTTGCATGTGGCTGCAGCACAGAGCTGCAGTAGGTTGCAGAACTAGACTGATATTTGCAGTTCTGCTTCCAGCCGTGTTACTGACTCATGCTGCAAAGGGGGATGAAGCTCACTTTTCCACAAGCCCATTGCCTTGACCTTCCTGTGCCATTACCATTCCACACCTCTTGGAAATCTGGCCAGGACAGTTACAAGGGCTACTCTTTCAGGATGCACTTGCTACATCTATTGCCCTTGAGAGGCACATGCTGTCCTTTTCCAAGACAGCTTAACTCTGCAATTACTCAGCTCACTTGAGCTTTACTCTTTCTGTAACTCAGGTTGTCTGTGTGTCTAACAAAAAGACTTACCTAATGTCTGTAAATTGCTTGATATTTGGGTGAAAGGTGCTGGAAAAAAAAAGCAGGATAGAAAGAGAGGGCATTTCAAAGGCACTAACAGCTAACTCCCCTTTGTGCCTTGTTAAATGTGTTCTGCAAATGCTACCAATTCACACGTTATTGTGGACATCGAAAGTGTGTGGAAAAGTAACTGCATTTACACAACTTCTGTTTGATTTTTAGTGTCCTGTTCTCATGAGTACTAGGAAACAATGACTCTGATGTATACATTTATAACAATAAAATCTCAATGAATCTGGTATAAATAAGGTTACCATATGGCTTTAGGAGGTGGAACAGTGTGGAGAAAAAGGCAGGAGGTACTGGAAGTGTAATGTCTCAGTTTGATACAACCTCGCCTGGGTGCTGAGGGAAGTGCACAGGGTTCTGGGTTCTGGATTTAATTCCATCTCCTATGTCCTGGGTTCAGTCTCATCCAGTACACAAAACAAGCAGCTGCAGTGTGGTTCGATTATCTGAGCTGTGCATCGCAGCAGGAAATGCTAGGAAGTGGCTAGTCTTGTTGGGAATCGCTGGCAGTATGTACCAGGGGTGAGAAGATGTGAATGGTCAGCAAGACTGAAGAATGGGCACAGAGAGCCGCACCTTGTGGGAACGTGAGGCGCAGAGTCAGCCGTTTCGGGTCAGGGAAGGAGTTGCATCAGTTGAAAGCAGAGTAATGTTTTGTAGTTCCACTTGTACGTCTTTCGACACGTCTCAATGAATGTCCCTGTTTGTTAAGTATGAAAAACTAAATTGATAGGAGCCAATGGATTGCTGTTGCCTGGACAGTGATGAATAGAAAGAAACTGGGTGGACACAGTAAGATGCTAAAGAGCTTTGTGGAAGACTGGAACGTAAGATTGAATGATTTCTGGTTAAAATGTACTGAGCTGGAAGCTGTGGAGGCTTTAGTCACAGAAATAGCCTAGTGATGATGGAGTGAACTAGGCCTGTTTTCCCACTCCATCTAAGCGCAGTATAGTTAGAATAGTTCATGTTCTACCAGCCATCAGGCTTCTCTGCCATGACTGTCATCAGTGGTGGCTGTAGTGTAGTGGTAGGATGTTAAGGCAAAACTTCTGATTCTTTGTGAGCTGCTGAGCAGCAAGGTGATAGGAGCACCTTGAACGAGAATGAACTGGGCTTGCTTTGAAGTGGTGGCTGACAGATGCAGGACGTCCTCAGTATTCCATGCCCCATTTCTTTCTGGACATGTCACCTAGTTTGCCTGAAGAGTTTTCTGCTTTGGTGCATGTAGTTGTTATTTACTCATGTTGTACAAACCTCCCCTTCCCTTTGGTGGGGAGGGTGCTCATGTTATGTTCTGCAGGTACCTCCATCAGCCTCAGTCTAGTTCCCTGCTGCACTGCTGTGATAATGTTGTGGTTCATAATGGAAGTAATTGCCTTCTCATGCTCCAGCACCAAGTTTGTCTTTCCACTTGCGTGAGATAGGGTAGGGGGCTGCACACGCACTCTCCTGCAAATGCTCAGGAAAGAAGGTAGCTCCTTCTGCCTCTGTATGTCTGTAGATGTAAATCCACACTGTTTGCACTGCCATTGTTAAATGTCAGCAGCAGGGTTTTGGGGAATAACGTGCGTTGCCTTCCAGGAAGCACACGATAATGATTTTTTTATGCTCCTGTAAAATCGTGGCTATGTTTATTTACAAAGGGTATAATGCGTGCTGTGATTGGAGTAAGGATTAGAATATGGAACAATTTTCCCATAAAATCAGATGAAATTTCAGTCTTAAATTTCTTGGCAGGCATTTTCAGTGACTATTATGAAACTAATGTAACATTCACAAATTGCCCTTTGAGTCTGTTTCACTGTCCTTGTGTAGCTGTTTTCTGCATGCTGATTTACTTGGTTGGTTGCAAGTTAAACAACGTCAAAGAAAGTGCTGGTAGCTACTTTAGGCAAGACAAAAAAAGTACGTTACTCAATAGTAAATAGAACAGATTTTAGTGATAGTGTGGTTTTCTGCAGCAAAGAGAAAACTAATTGCTTAATGTCTTTAAAATGCTACGAAAGAGTAAAGTGTTAACTACTTAATGTATGTGCTCAGATCATAACTGACTTGTTAGTGTAAGATAAAGTGATTTTGGCACTTTCTGTAGCAGTACTCACGTGTGTATGGTGAGGTTGCTGTCAGATATAAAACCCTCAAACTTGTGTGTCACTTCCCTTTCCTCCCTCGGCAGATTTCTGAGAAGACCCTTGGAAATTTGGTGGGCCTTTTGAAAAGTAGCCCCGTCACCCTGAAAGCTGCAGCAGTGTGTCCCCTGCTCAGCACTTCTGTGCTCCCTGGGCAGCCGGCTGCATCACTAGTGCTGCTCGCCCCCTCCGTGTGCACACACTTCCTTCCTTCCACCCACTTCCCCCTGCCCTGCCTTGGTTTCACACCTCTGTTCCAAAGTTCACGTTGTCCTCTCTGTCTTCCCCCCCCCCTCCCTGCTTTCTTTTTAACAGCAGGAAAGGATTTCGTACACACCTCCAGTGAGCCCGGTACCAAATTACACTTCCTCGACACCACTACATGTCCCAGTGCCGCGAGCCATCAGGATGGAGGAAGACACGATCAGACTGCCAGCACACCTGCGTGAGTGTCAGCGCGGAGTCTTCTTATCCTCTTGGATTGAGGAGGGTGCAGGGTGGTGTGAGGAGGTGTCTCTGTGTTTGTGGAAATGGGGAAACCCCCTGGCTATAGACTTGTTTTCCTTTTTTATAAAGCTCTAGCTGATTTGGTCTTTCTAAATACTCTTTCCAACCAAGGGAAATTATTCTTAAATACATTATATTATATTCCCACCTCACCCACTTCCCCTGCACTCCTTGTCAAGCATTTGGCTAATTTCTCATGACAGGCACAAATGTGGATGTTTTATTTTGATGGGAAGTACTGTGTTTCCTTCCACAGTATAGGAATTGCTCAGCGATGTGCTGTGACACAAGGTCAGAGTGTCATAAACCTGTGGCAAGTGGAATGTGTTTGTGCTGTGGGTATTTTCAAGCTGCTATGAGTCTCAATATTAAATACTCGTGGTGCCCAGGCTGCCTGCTACAGAATGTGTGTGCTGACAAAGGCAGGGGGAAAGGAGGAAGCATGATCTTAGCTGTGCACAAAAGGATGCTGCAAAGGAGGAAGGGCATTTCATTGACACTGGAACAAAAACTGGAGCTGGGGACAGGGCGAGAGCCAAGCACTTTCTTGCTGAGATAATTTAATGTTTGGGGAATAGGAAACACCAAGGACTGTTGGCCAACGAGAGGTGAATTAGTGGAATAGGATGGGAATATGAAAAAAGAAGCTTTCCTTTTTGGAGGGGAAGCAGTTCTGATGCAAATTGAGAAGTTTGCTTTAAACTTTCCTTGGGTGTTAACACTCTTGGGGTACTTGAGCGACAATGAGCGACAGGGCCAGGAGCAAGTGTGACTTCGTGTGTTGCCATCTGACAAATGGGTTTGGGATTTCAGGGGGAGGGGGGAAAATCTGTGTTTATCACAAGACATTCTCATTCTTGTCCTCAGCTGTCCCCCAGGAGCACACTTTTTCTGGATGCAGACTGTGCTCCCAGCACTTCTGTGATCCCATGCTCGCTCTGCTGCTGGCCACCAAGGTGGTTGCTCTGCCCCAGGGTCTCTTGTTGCCTGTGCTGTGTTCTGCCCTATCCTGGTTTTGCCTACTGCTGCCTTTTACTCTGCTAAGGCTTGACCTTCTGCGTGTGCTGCAGCAGAACCCGGGTTGTCCCTTTTCTGTGCTTTCCAATGGGAATGGGAGCTGGCACTGCAGCGTTTCTGACCATGTCTGGTTAGAACATCTGTTCAGACCATGTCTTGCTGCCTCTGTGAGCATCTGTGAGCTCCCAGATGCTGCTTCCTCATCTATGTGGCTGCTGGGCTGTTTCCCCAGCCTGGGGAGGACCTGCTGCCACACTTAGAAGGCATTTCTTTGCTTTGCCCAAAACTCAGACACAGAAACCCAACACAGAAACAGTTTTCCAGCAGTTCTTTTCCCACTGGTGCTTTTGATCTCAGGTTATCTTTTTTTTTTTTTCCCATTGCCTTAGTTGGTACTGTTTACTTCTGCTGTGGGAGCTGCTGTCTGTTGGCTCCGTAGCTAGGATCAGGGCCGGCTTTCCAATCACTTCCTGCCTTCCCTGCTGGGTCTGGCAGATGCAGAAGGCAGGAAGGCAGAGACCCTTGATACTGAAAGGGGTGGGGCATTGTTTTTACTACCTGCTTCCTTCCCGTCATCTGCCTAGCTTCCTAGGCACTATGAAGCTTATAAGGCTTCCTCCCAATGAAGACTTTCCACCCAGTATTTTTAGGCGTCATCCAGCTTTTCACCTTAATTTTTGTTCCAGTTTTAATTCTTATTGGCACATTTTTTAACTTGCAAGGAGGCTTCTTTCCTATTTGTATTTTCACACCAGTCTGATTTGTAGTGTACAAAACTAGACGATTAAATCGTTAAATACCTGTGGGACAGTCTTCCACAAAGTTAGTGTCTCAGGTCATAAACAACATGGAGCACGTTTACACAGCTTTACTGGTTGTAGTTTCTGTCAGTGTAGTATAGCTCAGTATGCAGTCAGTATTGACCCAAACACTGTTACCATCCAATTCACTCAAACACTGTGAGAACCACTGCTTAAAGTATGTAGATTCATAGTTAGACCAGAAGGGACCATTATGAATTCCTGAAATATCTCTGGTACAACTTGAATTACAGAACTTGACTCAGTAACTCCTATGTTTGGGTCCAGTAATTGAACTACAGCATGTTACACAGAAAGATTCCTGCTTTTCATATAAAGACTTCAATGATGGGGAGGGTGTAAGGTCTCTAGATGTTCTTTCAATGCTTAATTATCCTCCTTATTTGCCTTTTTTTTAAGTGTCCTATTTATAGTTTGAATTAGTCAAGCTTCAGTTTCCAACTATTAAATCTCATTATCCCCTTTCCTGCTAAATATTGTCAAAAGACTACTCCTGATAGAGGTGCTTTTAGATAAAGTAACTTCTTAACCTTTTCTTAGCTAAACTGGATAGGAAGAGAGGTTCTTAAGGCTGTCAATCTTCCTGTAAAGCTTCCAGATTTCAAACTCTGTTTATATTATCTTGGTGAACTGTTTCCTACTTCAGACATCCTTCTTAAGGTGAGGACAACAGAATAGAAGATCATATTCCAGGATTTGTCTTCCTATACCAGGTATAGAAATAACTAGGTGGATCTCAGGTCGTGAGGCTTATGAGGTATTAAATGGCATTTTGCAAGTCCTGCAGGGACTCCTCTCATTTGATTTGATAAGTATTTTTGTATTTAGAGAAGTGCCTGAGAGGTGGCTTTGGTCCTAAATCGAGACTGCCTCAGAAATCAGAAAAATTAGCTAATTTCTTGTTCAGACTTTGGTGCTGTGCGTAAAGATTGGGTTTAGGTCTGCAAAGTCTGAGAGTTTCTTAGGTCTGAGATTTTGTTTGGTTCCAGCCTTATTGCTGTTTTTGTTGATTAGGTGACGTATAATAACTTCTTTCAACCCTTACTCATTCCAGTCCAGCAGGAAGATAGAGTAAGTTTCTGCAGTCATACACAAAGCTGATAGCTTGTCAGGCCTCCACTCATTCTGTTTCCATGACATTCTGATGGCATTTACCGAAATAAAAGCAAGATTCAGTCCTAACCTGTGCATCTTCATCTCTGCCAGCTTACAAGTTCAAGAGCTATGTTACAAGTGCAGCTGGAAACAGCAGTTGGTGCCAGTGGAGTTAGAACTAGAGACAAATGTTTCAGAACATGAAGTGCACTTTGTGGATTCAGACAGTGTTTTATGCCTTCCTTTTAGAAATTTCACTGTTCCTAATGTTGAAGAGCACTGCGAAGGTGCTAACGCTCAATTATATCAAGGACAATTAGTAGAACAATTTCCTTTGGTGCAATAAATTATTTCTTGCTGTTTGCTGAGCAAATGGGTCTCAGCTGTGCTGAGCTAATTTCATCTAGAGACTTGAAAAGGGAGAAGTGCAAAGTTTAGAAGGGTGGAATGAGATTCCCCTTTGCTACAAGCATGCAGAGGAGGACTCCTCTTTGGCCAGTGCTGCTGGAAATAGATAAATCCCCTTTTCTGGAGGTGGAGGGCATGTTCCCCTTCTCACACAGCCTTTCTTACTTTAACTAGCTGCTTTCTTCCCAGCCTGCCCTATTCCTGTAATACAGAAGTATGATTTAGTCAGCCTTAAGTTTAAAACCATGTGATAGTGAGAATCATGTCCTGATAATACAGACCTCTCCCTGATGCTGCACTTTTTTGTAAGGGACTTCTGACCCATGCTTTTAATACTTTTAAACATATTTCTTTGCCTACCATCCACTCCTTACCTACCACTTAGCTGAGTATTGGGAGCATAGTAAGCAAACTATCAGTGGGGAGCTGGAGAATATGCTTTCCTCTATTCTAGATATGTAGTCAGAATCACTGCAGTGATCTCCAGTTTACTCTTTGTCCTTGGTGAGCACGTTGCGATAGCTTTGCAGCATATCTGATCTCCACTAGACTGTACTGATGTCAGACAGGAGGAGTATGTGGAAAAAGAGGTGTTTCCTAAGGATTCAGAAGCAAGTTTAGCTCTCACACAAGGCTCTGCCCTTGATACCTTCTGTGACCTTGGGCATCTTGGTTTAGCTTCCCCACTGTAAAATATAAAAACCATGAGTCCAAAGTCTCTTTTAAAGGATTTGAAAAATAGTACAAAGGCTGCCCAGGTATTGCGATAGTGAAGAATGTTGAGATGGGTGAAAGTCCTCTGAAGCTATTTGCATACCCGTTGTCTCTGAGGAAGCTTATTCCATATTACCATGGAGTTAGTTCTGTGTTTTCCTTTCCTTTCCTTTCCTTTCCTTTCCTTTCCTTTCCTTTCCTTTCCTTTCCTTTCCTTTCCTTTTTAGTTTTATCAAAACCAATCTTTTTGTCTTGTCTGATACAATGTCATTAGTTACTCATGTTGACCTATGGCTAACACCTTGTGGTAAAAAGTTCTTGGAACTGGGCAGTTCTTGGAACCTGAAACTTAGAGGTGGATGCGAGAACACTTCCCCATGTCTCTTAATATGCTCTGAATCAGAGAGAAAATAGCTTTTTCCTTTTTTTGTAATAAGCAAGATGAAATTTAGGTGGTTTGCCTTCTACAGCAGGGTTTCATGGATTTCTTTGTCTCCTTCAACAGAAAACGTCT
This sequence comes from Melopsittacus undulatus, assembly GCF_012275295.1. NCBI lineage: Eukaryota > Metazoa > Chordata > Aves > Psittaciformes > Psittaculidae > Melopsittacus > Melopsittacus undulatus. Next base: position 77,917,229 of record NC_047531.1, on the reverse strand, counting down.
TCAGCAAGAGACACAGTGATATCAAGTGCTGAAAAAGGACTTGCTGCATGCTGTAATCCCCATGCAGCAGCATTCCCTCTTGCATGTTTCTGTTGATTTGTACAGTCTGATTTTTATCTGTGAAGGGCATCTTCCCTTGGGAACGCCCATGTGTTTGTTTAGGGAGGTGGACCTCAGAGTTTTGTATTGATACAAGCATGGACAGGAGTTCATTTCTTCCTCTGAACAAATTAATCCTTCTTTTTTCTTCAGTGTTGGCATCCTTCATAAGCCTGTAGCCCATTGGCATAGCAAGGCGCACTGCATGTACTTCTCTGCAATTTTCTGTACACAGAGAATCATTGAATCACAGAATAGTTCGGGTTGGAAAAGACCTTAAGATCATCTAGTTCCAACACCCCTGCCATGGTCAGGGACACCTCACCCTACCCATGTTGCCCAAGGCTCTGTCAAACCTGGCCTTGAACGCTGTTGGGGATGAAGCATTTATTCTTGGCCGTAACTATTTTTTCTTGCTGTTACATTTTTCTGAACCCCCGACAGCCTGCACTGGTATTCAGAGTAGCATGATACACTCTGGATGTTAGGGTACATGCGTCACCTCATAGGGAAGAACTTTTACATTGGGACGGCAGTGTTGTTGTCTTGACTTTACGTACCTTTTGGGAGGCTGTGGTGGTGGCGGCGAAAGCTAAAGACCTATTTGTAAAGTTGTTGAGTACTTCTTGTTTCACATGTAGGCTTGGGTTCTAGTCCTTGGTTTTCTAGTGTGTGAGATGTTCCAGGCCACAACTGGTTTTGATGAACTCCAGAGTATTCTGACCTGGTCACATACAGCCAGTGAGATGATGTTTATCTCAGTATCTCTGCATCCCCTGCAATTACTGTCTGCACTAGTGCCCTCATTAAGGAGGACAGAAGGGAAATTTGTTTAGTTTTCTGCAGTGGTTATATTAAAGGCTTTAAGTTTTTAGTGAACCTGTCACAGAAATCTTCCTGCATGCCTATTTATATTGGTATTTGGTACTCCGATTTCACTGGGGACCAGTCCAGTAGCTCAGTCGACATCTTTGTGGTCCTGGCTGTACTACATTGTGCAGAAAAGCTCTCTGTATAACCCTCAAGTGTAGACATGAGTAATAGAGTAGGCCAGGCAGTTGAGCTCTCAGTTGGGCAGATTCTTTAAGCTAAGGCATTTATCAGACCTGAGAGCAATTTATCATGAGTTTCTTTCTTCTGATCACACATCGTTGCTTATATGCATAATATGCATAATTTGTGGTTTAAGGGCACCAATTTTCTTTCTCTTCTTTATTTTTGTTCCTTCTAAGGAATGCAGGAAACAATTAAGAGGAGGAGGAGGAAGCAACAACACTGTCAGGGTTGCCAAGGATCCATTTTTTCTGCGTAGTGTCTATTAATTATGTTGCTCCTTTTATTAATCCTTTGGCACCTGTTAATTATTCTACAATTTTGGCTAGCAGCTGGAAAGCCACTTTGAAGCATTAAGCGTATTGTTATTTAGTTACTAGAATATTCAATGCATTGAACTGAAAGTATGTAGTGAGACGGGGAAAAAAAGGCCCTTTACCCTAAGCCACATTTAGAGCAACAAGCAATAAAAATATTTGCTTTGGAAGGATCTTTGTGGAACAAAACTGACTGACGCACATACAGGGAAAATAAAATAAGAGCTGCCTAAAACAAAGGGGCTGTGAGAGGTGGCCAGAATGTCAGATGGATGACTCTTGAGACTAATCCTGATCTCACTGAAACGGGTGCTTAAATTCCCACTGACTTCAGTGGGATCTGGACTGGCCTTTTTCTCAGACGATTGGCTTCTTCCAGTCCCCTCTCTGCTCTTCTCTGACATTATGGCCACTTAAGCCTTGTTCCTCCCTGTTACTGTCCTTTATATACTTGACTTTCCTCCTAATCTGTGTTTTACCTTATACTTCATTCTGTCCCTGGTTAGCTAGTCCTTTCCTAGCCAATCCAACCTACTACAACAGCAAAAACTTAAGCTGGGACAATGGCTCTTCTTGCTACCACCTGACTGCCTGCAGTAGTTAATCTTCTTGATGTTGCATCTTTGTCTTCCACGATGGGCTTTTCTTACATGTTTATGTTGTGAGCTATGCAAGGCAGTGCCTCCTGGTCATTCAGTTTATAACTCATAACAATCTATTGACAGGCTGACTGCACTGTGGAAATTCCAGCCAGCTGCCCTGTCAGTGACACTACTTTGGTCAACCCTAGTGAAGGAACTAGGTCTGGCTTCTTCATGATTCTGAGTTACATACAGTTGTTAGGCAAACAGGATGACAATCTTGAGCCAGTGAGACATGGATTATGCCTGTCTGTTACCTAAGGTGGCCTCTCCCACAGGCAGCCTCAGGTGTACATCTAATTTTAACTCACCTACTCCAGCCTGCCTCCTGGGTGTTTCTTACAGTGAATCTCAGGCCGGCCCTGGAGTGATCATACGGGTATTGTATGGGTGTCAAGCTCAGTCTCAGCTTCACTTTTGCACCATTACTGGTCCAGCTGGGAAAGCCGTGGCCTTTGGGTCAGGAAAATCCTGATTTTCATTTTTATGGCATGGTCTTTCTTTTTCATCAGCTGTGGGAGGCCGACCCCCTCGTCACTGGGTTTGCAATGGGGCAGCTCAAGGCCACTTCAGTTGTCACCCTTGATGTAAACAGCTGGCGAGTTGAACCTTAAATCTGTTAGCTCCTTATTGCTAGTGACTGTGGCAGAGGCATCCAAGTTAAGTGAGAAAAAACATGTAAAGGGGCAGTGCTGCAAGCTGGTTCTGCTTCTTGAGAGAGTATTTCATAGGCAAGTACCTTTTTATTTTCAGTTTTTTAATGTACCTGGTTGTTACTCAGAGTTAACTTGGTGGTTTCCTGCACCAGCAGTCCCCAGTGGAAGTGTGTGGAGGGATGAGATCCTTCCTGTGCTGGTGGGAACTTGCAAAGCAGTCCTGAGGTAGGAGTGTGAGAGACCTTGTGCTTCAGGGTACAGAGAACTGGCAGTGTGGGAGTCCCACTGGTGCTAAGCCAGCCTTTTACCCTCCTGGAAAGCTTCACTTCAGGGTTTTAAATCTTCAAAACACAGACTCACCTCTATTCAGAGGGGAAAGGGAGCCATGTCGCTTTAATCTGGGATTCAAGCCGATCCTTTGTGGAATTCCCCTGGAAAGTGTGGAGAGGAATAAGAAGCAAAAGCAGCAGGACATTTATGGTATTGCTGGGTTTGAAGCATTTTTAGCTTTGTCTTAAAGGGACGCTGTCAAGATCAGTGAACCTAAAATTAGCTTGCTTTTCTCTTTCCATCCCAAATGTGTCTGTTTAATATTTCATTTGTGTTATAAGTGCTTTTTTTGTTCGTTTGTATGATTTTTTTGTTAAGAAATAAAACTAATGTAGAGAGCCTGGTGTTCATAAATAGCCCTACAATTAAAGAAAACTTAGAAGAGAAACTGCGTGTAAGCCGTGACTAACAACACCACAATGACAAACCATGGTGTGGTGAGCGCCTCGCTACAAAACACAAGTGTGGTAGAAAACCCTGTGGAAGCAACATAGCATGCATGCAATGTCCACTCCCCTAATAAAAAACAGAGCTGAGCCTCTGAACATTGGAAGAGAGCACCACAGTTCAACTCTAAGAGGGCACAGAGTGTGTGGGCTGCAGCTTCAGGGTACCAGGGCTTAATGTAATAGGCTGTACAGAGAGAGAGAAAACAATTATTTGATGCCTTTATGAGTGGCTGGGTTTCCTTCTGCTGTATTTGTATGGCTTCTCTCCTGTGCTGGCACTCCTTCTGGTGCTAAACCAATGCAGCCTGACAAAATCACAATTAAACAGGATTTTATGCCCATTTTACAACTCCCTTTTTTACTGCTGGAGCTGGATGACTGAATGATTTATAAGTTCACTGAAGAAATTTCTGGTAAAACAATTCCATCCAGAGCTGGAGGCCCAGTCCAACGGCTCGGCCAAGAGCCTCTTCCCAAGATTGTTTTCCAAAGATAACTTGGGAAGGGGAAGCATGTGTGCATCAGCCACTGCTGTGGATGCTTGTGTGTTGCTGTCTTTTATGGGATGAATATGTTTGAGTGTGCTCACTCCTCATGTAAACTGCTTTGTGCAGGACTAGCATGCTGCTGTTAATATAGCAGTGATCCTTGTTCAAGAAGTTATGAGTTATTTATATGTTAAATAGGCATATATGTCAGTTAAAAAACAGTCGCCACTGATTGGCTTTCTAGAGTCAAAGCATTAGGTTCCTTGCTCAGCTCCAAATCTTTGCTTATGTGCATATGCATGAAAGTCATACCTTAGGAATAGCCCTAAGCACCCTGCTTTATTTACTGCATATGCCTGTCTGGTTTTGATCTCCATATGCTTTTGTATCCCAGTGAAAAAAAGTGTCCATTCTGCACTGGCATCAGGGTCAAGGAGCTCTATGGCAATTACACAAAGCAGAAAATGAAAATGTTAAATTACGGCGTGACAAGTTAAAATGAAATTAATGTCTGTAATGATTAACCCATGTCTCCTTTAGAGTCCACAGGCATAGTACGGGGTGTTCTGCAATCAGTGGGAATGTAGGGTGAGGGACAAAATTGATTTGGACACAGTGCAAGTCTTCCTGTTTGAGAGTTTACTGGGTGGATCCTTGTAGCTGGAGAGTCACTATTCCAGTCTCAGAGTTGCTTGTAGCACCGGATCCCAAGTACCATGAAAAACTGGACCTCTCATGCAGGCAAGCAATATTCCACCCATGTCCTACATGGCCTTTGCCCTGTCCTGGTGCTGTGATACGCAGAGGGGGATAGTACCCTAATACAGGCTTTTGGCATTACATACTCGGTTCTCAAAGAAACAGTGGTAGTTTCATTGACTTTTGGGCTATGCACCACTGGGCATGGCCTGGGGGTGGAGGAGGAAGCAGTCAGTCGGGTGACAGGAGCTCAGGGGGGAGGGCCTGACGACTATACTGACCACAGTGAAGAGCTGGTCTGAACAAACCAGTTGTAGTCAGCACTGTGAGCATCAGCTCTTTGCCAGAGTGATGAATTTTGCAAATGGTTTCTGGTGTGGATAAACTCTAAGAACATACTTATTTCAGAGGCAAATACTATAATGCTGGTAGTGCAATTGCACTATCTCAGCATCCTGCTAAAAAGGTTTATTTTCTTAAGTTATTCATGTGTTCTCAGCATTTTCCCTCTTTCAGTTCTCCAGAAGCACTTTTTCATGCTTCCCTCAGGTGTCCTAAAGCTTCTTGTTTGCAGAGCAAACCTCCCAAAGGGGCTGTGACCTGGTCAGAGCACTGACATTTTATTTTAAGCCCACCAGCAGCAAAAACACACGGAATATTTTTGAAGGGAAATTTCCTTTTTGGGTTTTTGTATCCCTGAAAGAATTTCCGATGTAGGCAGACAGTAATTCCCAGCTACATACTTCCTGATAAGGAAACAGCTCCAATAAATGCAGCTATAAATAGCTACCTTTTTAGTTTTTGAAAATCCAAGATTTGTTTAGCCTTTCTTTCAAACTGTTGAAAGAAGAGGACTGTGTAGGATAAGAGCCTTAACGTTTGGCATCCCTTGGCTCTCCAGATCAACAAATTAAGATTGTAACTTGTATCTGTACATTTGATGATGTGAAACTGAAGTGTCTGTTTATTTCTGCTCATACTTCTCACACCACCACAAAAGAAAAAAACAATCTTTTTTGGTTTGTTTTTTTTTATGTCTGTAGTAAACATAAATCTCATTTTGCCTTTCTCATGAGGGAAATGCATTACCTCCCTTCAGCAGGAGTCTCATGCTTTTGCTATGTGCCTATGTTTTAGTGCTTCTCTAGATAGAGTTTGTTAAAGGTGCTCTGTTATATCAGAATAAGTAGCATGATCTTCAGTTGCATTTTTTCACATTTACTGTGGATGTGCTGGAGCAAATTCATAGTTACACCTAAATTTGCTTTTTTCTAAGAGCAAGTTGCTGGGGCAGTTTTGTGCGGTTAGTTTACAACCCTTCTGAATTGTCTATCTCCCCCCTTTGTATGGCTCACTTCTGTGTATTTTTAATTTGATGCCTTTCACTTTGGGCTTTTGCTGAAATTCTTATAGATCATAGAATGGTTTGGGTTGGAAGGGAGCTTAATCATCTTGTTACAACATCCCTGCTGTGGTGGGGTTCCTTTTCCATCCTGCTTTTCTTTGCTCTTTCAACAGTGTCAAACACACAGTATCTTCAGGAAAACAAATTGTTGTTTGCCTACACAAAAACTTACAGGTGAATGTTTCTGATGCAAGAGTTTGTGTGAAAATGGCTTTTCAGGTTAGATTTCAGGTCAGCTGTACTTGCCATTCAGATTACAATTAACAATATATACGTGTCCCTTAGGTTGATTGTTTTATAGAGGATGAGTTTGCTTTGTAAGTCACCTTGATGAGCATTTAGACCCGAGTTAGACTTAAGTTTCTGTCTCATGGTGCGGAGGGGTCTGTTTGCAGGCTGGCTTGTCCTGTGTGGCTGCTGAGAGGATGTGTTTCCAGCCAAATCCCAACACATGTCTGGGGACAGGCTTCTTCAGAGGGCGTGTTAGTGGCTGGGGCATCCTCTGTTCTCACTTGTTCCTGTCCTGAGCACTCCCCCTGTATTTTGGGGGGTTGTGCATGTGATGTGCCACTGCACATTGGCACTGGCTGCACCATGGCCAAAGCCCCTCGAAGGGTGAGGGTTCCTCAGTGCCAGGAGTCATTGGAGAGCTGATGCCCACCGCAGCAGAGAGGAGGTATAATAATCTCCTTTTTCCTCCTCCTCCGTGTTTCTCCTTCCAGCGATTTCACAGGATCTTATGACTTGTGGCCAAATCCTACCCGTGAGGGCACTCAGCTGCTGTGGGCCCCTCCTCTTGGCCCGCTGACTGTGCTCCCGGCTGGCCCAGAGCCGAACAGATTGCACAAGGGTGCAGCTGGTGAAATATCCCCCCTTGCCCTTATCGTCCATTGTTCACTGAAGCACCATGGCAGGGCTCAGCGCACTCCTCTAGCTTCAGTTGTGTTCAAGCCCCTAAGCGCATCACTTGTACTCAGTTTCCTGTGGTAGGTACCTGAAGGGGTTTTACCTTCTCCCTCCTGTGCTCCCCTCTTGGCTGCACCGGGAAGGTTGATCTGCGTGTGCAGGCCTGGCCACACCTCCTCAACAGGCCCGTGGAACATGCACAATTAATACGGTATTAATTAATTATGGGGAGAAGTCGCTGCTGGCACAAGAACCAAGGCTTGCAGCTTATAAAGTGAATGCTTTGATGCTGAGCTTTAAAGAACGTTTCCATCGACTCAAGCCAACAGAGAGATTCTGTGATACTTAAACCCTCCCTCCGCACAGACTCCACAGCTCATGATTCTGCCACCCTGGGCACTAACAATAGAAATAATGGTGGCAGAGGAGTGTTCAGAAAGCACAACCGGGGATCCACTCTCATGTCATGTGTAGGATTGCACAAGTCCCAGGTGGAGAAGTTGGGGCTGAACCAGAAATTGTTTGCCATGCCAGCTTAATAGATGTTTGCACTGTGCAGAAAGAATTACTTTCTGAGCCTGCTGAAATGAACAGGAGTTGTCTGACTGACTTCAGCAGCTCCCATGGTTTTATCCAGAACATGTGTGTGTGTGAGTAAATGTGTAGGTTTGGGATGTGCTTCTACTTGTTTGGCCAACTTTTGGGGGAAGAGAGATGAAGGAACAGCTCTACCTCTTTGGTTTTATGCAATACTGATAATTTCTCCCTTTCTACTTCCTCCTTCTCGGTAGCACAGAAGGAAGTAGCCCTGGTCCCTGCCAGTCCACAAACCAGTTACTCATTTCAGTTCTGCCACTCGAGTGGGTCCTCATGTATTTCCTAGTGGGGGAAATCTCCCTTTATGTATTTAAGTTCCTCCTTCCTAGTCTCTCTTTTGTTCTGATTTCTTCCAAGCAATCTGCCTCCTTCAGTTTTTAACCTCGTTGCTGGCTTTCGCTTCCTCTCCGTGCTTCAGTGAAGGCGTTTTGTCAGAAAAACCCCTCTGTACACAGATACTTCTTTGTTCCCTTTTTTCTTTTCTGTTACACTTCTTTGTATCTTGCTTCCTTGGAAACTTCCTCGGTAGTCTTACTACCTCTGGGGTTTTCGCTGCTTTACCCAGCTACTCATTACTATGTTGCTGGGTGTGTTTAAGGCACCTTGATCTTTTTATTAGAGGTATTTTACTGCTCTTTAAATCTTAATAGGCAGCGGTGACAAATATTGTTATTAAATACACGGGGCTTGTTTCATCACTGCTCTGCAGCTTGCTTGGTGGTTTTCACTTGTTGAAGGCGAGCACGACCAAATCACAGGAGTCATTCTTTGCTTCCACTTTGTGTTGTTTGCAGGGGTGCAGTGCACAGCGTGGGGTAGTGATGAAAGAGTCATATGCAGTAGAAGTAGTTCAAGGTTTGGTGCAGGATTTGAAGCCTTGGAGCTCAGCAATAGGAGCAGGGAATAGCACTCGATGTCTATAAGAGCTGGAGCATTCACTGACCTCTTGCAATTTTTACACCCTCTCTCAGTTTTTGAATAGTGAAGAATAAAAAACAAGCGGAGGGACTGGGAGTGACAGTAGAGGTAACAGTGACAGCGAGATGAGTCGTGTTTGTCATGGGCAGACCTGAAGCAGCTGGGCTGTTAAAGGAGTCAGTATTTGCTGTTGGCCTCCTGCCACACCATTATCAGTGTGTGCAATAGCGATGGCTGAATCTCAGAAAGTTTGGTGGGTGATTCAGTTCAACAGAACACCCAGGAATAAATCCAGATGTCTTTCAAATTGGTTGGGTATGCAGTATTGTAGTGAGTTCTCCATAATGATGATTTTCTTGTGAGAGTTCTGGGAGAATCCATCTAGTCTAGAATAACCCTGAGAATACAGCTTCTCACTCGTGGCCTTTCTGGTGCTCCATCATTTGCAGTGAGAACATGTGTGCACAAAACCCCCACTTAAACTAAAAAAAGAGTTAACAATCAAAATTAATTTCAAAGCTGAGATGTTTTGGATTTTTTATTTTTAATCTGACACGTCTCGTCTCTCTGTGTACACACACATACTTAGATTCTGCAAAACGGATGCCTGCTCAAATGCTTGGGTTTTATGCACAGGCCTGTTACTCTTTTTTTTCCTCCTGAAGCTAATTAACAATTACACCATGTTACAACCATTTCTTTTAGGCAAAGTTGTAAAATTACTGCCTGTAATCAGGAAAAATGGATGCAGAAGATGGGAGAAGGCACCTTTTGTGCCACATATGCTGCCCATTAGGCATGTAGTGCTGTCCTCACATCTCTGTTGCATTAAGTGGGCACCACAGAGTTAGCCTGTGTTTGAGACTAAAGGCCTTGGTTTGAACTGGTCTTTCAATCTGTTTTTGCCTGATCTAATGTAGAGAGTCAGTAGTATTGTGTATCCCTTGAAATCTCTAAGTTGGCTTAAAATTGTAGATGGGCTCAGTCAGCTGCATTTAATGCTTTCTTAATGAGTGCACTCTGAGGACCACTTCCCGATGACTACTAATGTGAAGGTTAATCCACAAGTCTTGGCATCACTTTAGAAACTGAAATAATCAGAGGGGTACAACCTATTGTGAATAAAGGTAGCTCATGCTCATACATTTATCCTGAAATGACTGGGCCCCCACTCGGGAGCATTTTCACATTACAATTTTAGAAGTTGATATAACATCAACAATGTAAAGGCCTTAAAAATACAGTTAGTGGTCCAAAACCTGTCTCTTAACCAGCTCTATATTACACATATGCTATGTATAATTTGAGCCTCAGGACAGCCGCACTTTAGTAGAACCTGACAACTGGAAGAGCAGGGACATCTTCTTTCTCTGCACGAATAAAATGCTCAGCATGTCTTTACCACTTGATGTCATGGTCATCTACTAAATTAACTGCTCCCAGCATCACTCAGAATTGGGATGAAAGTAAATTATTCTTATGTTCTAAACTCTTCTTGAGAGAGAGCAATTTATTCATATGGGACCACAGTACAGGGAAATCTCCTCCAGAAGGATGTTGTGGTTGTTCAGCAGAAAACAATTACTGATGTGAGTAGCTCGTGACTTTTTCATGTGGTTTTACAGTAAAACCTGTGAGTGTCCCTTGGCTGTGGAGTTGAGCGAAGATATTTTTCAAAGATCAGTTCACCAGTCTCAAATTTCTTTAGCAGCTCTGTGTTAATTTCATGATCCTGCACTAAAATTGTTGGAAAATTGAAGTTCTAACACAGTTGTGTTGAAGCTCCTGAGCTTCTAGAGTGGTTTCTTAACACCTTGAGTTTGTTCAGACTCAGTCCCAGTCAGGGTGTGATGGTCTCATCCACACAGTTATTTTTTAATGATAGGTAACCTAGCTAGAGCAGACTACTTTCCCAGTTTTCCTGTTCTCAGGAGACTAGGGGTGGGATAGTGTGCTGCAGTTTGAGGAAAAGATAGTTTTGTAAGTGAATGGGTTGGCAGGGAGAATGTTACCATGTGGCTATGAAATCATAATTGATATGGAGAAGGTGAACAGCAAATGATTATTCACAGTTCCTTACAACACAGCAAATCCAGACATCTGAGATAAATCATTGGCCAACATGTTTGAAAGATACAAGAATGAGGGTTCATCACTACCTGAAAGAAATAATTTCAGGAAGATATTTTAAGGCTGAAAGAGTAAATAGATCTCTAAAAGGAACCAGATAAACCTGTGGAGAGAGGGCCATTTGGTCAGTATGGAAACAGTATGCAACTGCAGCTAATGATGTCCTTAAACCACAGATTACCAGAGAGTGAGATGAATAATACATATATTAATATATATATTGAGATATATATCTATATACATAAGAGATTGCTTAATGTTTCCTTATTCCTTACACTTTCTGCTTATGACCCACTACTGAAGACATTTGGCTAGATGGGTCGGTGATCTCTTCTAGTATGGCAGTTTTTCTGTTTTACCCATCTCATAACCATCTCCAGTGATTTGACAGTAGTGTGGACGCCATCCAAGCAGATAGATATTCAGTATGCATATGCTATGCCAGAGGGCTCTTTTAGGTGATAACTAGCTCATCAGCTAGAGGCCACGGATAAAAGTTAAGTGGGGGGATTTGCCTTGAAGCAATTCTGACAAAAGTCTCTTTACACAACAGCTGACTGAATCACTGAATGTAATGCCAAGGGCAGCAGCAGAAAAAATCTCATGTAAATTAGCTGGCGAGAGAACAGGGCAAAGCTATGTGGTGAAGGAAGGAATGGGAGAGGAGGGCAGGCAGCCACCTGCTGGAGCTTTGGCTTCGAGGACCAGAGCTCCCCCATCAAGTGTTGGAAAACGGATTTGAAGTTGGGACTGGGGAGGAAGTGTGGAGAGTCTCTCTCCCTGGCATACAGGCCTCCAGTGGATTGTCATCACCCCCATATGTGATTATGTTATCCCTCACATTTGTTTCTCCCACATGACCTCAAAGGGTCACTCTCATTGTCCTGCTGTCATCCAGTCCAAGGTCTAGTTTGGCCTGTGGTCCTTCTATGGCCCTGTCTCGTCAATGGAATGTGTAACATACATAGGTTTCAATTCTGCTTCCTGTCTTGCCCCAAAACAACAGTTTGGGTTTCTGGGTGTAGTCATTTAAAATGAAGTTATTATTCGGTATGACTTGCGATTCGAAATGGTAAATTAAAAACCAACTGGGAGTCTGGCAGTGCTTGCGATCTGTGCCACTTTCCTAAGGTGCTTCATACAATACCGTATGTTGTTATTCACTCTGGCCTGGATGTTCTTGGCTCTCTCCTACTTAATGATTCACAAGATGTCTGTGAGATTAATTTTTGTAAATGCAGTTTCCCCCTGCTTCCCTCTCTATATTCTCCCCTCTCTTCTTTCCTTGTGAGTTTTCACTGCTAAGGTTCATTAAATAAAACCCACAGTATGTACAAAGGACAGAGTGCAGTCTCAGGCGTGCTAGTGGGAGAGATCTGAGATATGGTGCACATTTGTCCTCTGGTTTCCAAGTAGGATACCGGAGTAGTTTGGGAAGCTTTTCTACAGCTCCCCTTCCTTTTCCCCTGCTCTTTCTCAGCTCTCTATCTGTGTCCTGTGCCTCTCTCCTGGATAGATAGAGTTCTTGTTAGTAAAAGCTCAGCAGCTCATCTCCTCTGAATGCTCCTGTCTGTCTTTGGGGAGGAGGGAGCAGGAGAAAAGCTGTGTGTGAAGGGGGGGTCTCCTCACGCCTGTGCAAGGGCAGAGCCACTGATCCCAGCATGCTGGCTGCAGTAAGCAGGCAGGGCTGTTTGTGGGGCTTACATGCCAGAGTTTCTTCAAACAGCTCTGCTGAAAGGCATGAGCTGGGCTCACTTGTGAGGGAAATTTCCTTTTTGGGGAAGTTGCTGCAAAGGAATTTCCTGTGTGGGCAGACAGAGCTTCCTGACTTGAAGGCTTCTTGGAAGGGAAACCGTTTCATAATGAAATGATAAATTAAAGACATACCAGCCTGGTTCGCTTCAAAACAGCTATTGAGAGAGCTCAGGCAGTGCACCATTATACTCCCTCGCAGAATGAAAATAAATTGCATCCTGACAGGATTCTCTGTAGTGGAGCATATCCTTCCCCCCAGCCTTCCTCCCTGTACGTCTCGCTTTCCTACCCTGCCTCCTCCTTTCCCTCTCCTCTGCTATTTGCTGCCCTCTCATCTGTCTTTTGCAACCCCCGCTAACCAGCAGGCAAAGGAGTGTGATGCTGGAGATGGTGTGCTAAATGTGCTTCTTTCCTTATAGAGACTGCAGCTCTGGTTTAAGCCCTACTATGCTGGCCGGCACAGTAAGGACCCTGGATGTAAGGCATAGAAATGGCATGTGGCTGTTGTGACAACAGGGTTCCGTGTGTTAGTGGCTGCTAATGCAGTTGTGGCAAGGAGAAATCAGGGGTATCCACAGAGTTTAAGTAAGTGCCCATAATAAGGAATGTCTTGGTGTGGTCAGGAAAATAGCTGGAAGGAAGGGTTGCAGATATCTATTTCCTGTTAAATAAGAGGAAGAAAGGACCTTTGCTCTACCCCAGCCAAGACACAATGGAGGGAGGGCATCCCCAGAGATCTCAGGCTCTTCCAGCCAAGTTTTCAATAGGCACAAACCAGTGCATGTTATTTCTCTGCTCTGTACCATCCCAGTCTGTTGAAAAGTGAGGGTGAGTGCTCGTGGGTCTGTGTGCCCTAAGGGATTGTCTGTAGCTGCGAGCTCAGGTGAACTGAGTGAAGAGTTCAGGTTAGGCTGCTTGTGTTGCTGAACGCGTTGTGCATGCAGATGGAGGATATGATTTGAGATGGCATGCGGGTAGAGGAAACAAACAAGCAAGAGTTTCACATCACCTTCCTCTATCTCAACTATATAATCTGTAAACTTGATGGGTGATTCTGCTCAAAACACCTAGTTCCACAAAGTGATCTGATGTGCACTGCTACAAGTTTGGCATGAGCATTTTCTTTTCTCCCTTGAGAGAAAGTCTTTATTCCCTCCCTCCTATTCAGCTGGCAATTAAAGGTGTTTTAATTCATTGCAAAAGTCCCCTGAATTGGTCTGCAGTACAGGTCTTGTTCTGCCAAGGAAGCCTTATCCCTCTCCACTGCTTAGGGAGTTTCTTAGATTTGAATCACTGAAATTGCCGGCAGAACATTGCACGATATTATAGGGAGTGTTGCAGTTTTGGGAAGTTTTTCTTAAAAATGCATCTGCTGAAGCCACATGACAATAAAAGAATTTGAGGTTTATTTATTTTTTTAAAGCAGGTTTTTGGCCTGCATAAAGAAAAGCTAGAAAAAGTGATTCACAAGGCTTAGGAATCGGCTACAAAGGACCACAAAGAAAAGCATGTATGTGTGTGATCATATGTATATGTGTTTAATAGCTTTGGTGATTTTTACCTTCTCTTTGTTGCCTCATTTTCAGATTCTTGGAATTAGTAGTCCCAGAGGATTCCACTGTTAATTTGGGAAGTTATGTCATCAGTAACACTGTGTAATCATTCCTTGTATTGTACTTATGTGCAAAGTGTAAAGTCTGAAACACAGAACTTTGCTTGTTGTGACTGGTGTACCACACCATGGCACATGCCCATGATGCATGACAGCACCATGAAGCAAATCTGGTTGCGCTGTGGCCAGGGCTGTCTTAGAGCTGTCTGAAGAGATGGTGCTGCTGCTTACATTAAAGTTAGGAAGGATCTGTCTTGAGAAGCCTGTACGAGGGACATGTCAGTCTTGGAGCTGTGGCATACAGGTCCTTGGAGAAACAGGCTTCTGCTCTTTGGTACCAGACTCTCTTCTTCATTCAGTGTATGATTTGGCCAGACTGAGTTGAAAGCTAAACAGTTCATAGCACAGAGAGCCTCACCATGGCTTGCATTTTGAGGTGTTCTCTTTCCTAAACCACACAAGATGAAAGTTGCATGGAAATATTTCAATGGCAACACTCAATATTGTGTAAGTAGGTACTGGTTTTAAGTAGCACTGTAGAATTTAAGTTTCTATAGTTAAGGTATAGCTCAGAAGAGAACAGTATGGAAAAACCTACTTTGTTTTAAATCTATTTGATAAGACACCTGGCAATTTTTACTTGAAGTCTTATTTCTTATAGAGGTAGAGCTGGAGTTGAGCATGGTCTCTCAGAAACAGTTTCCATTCAAGGTACAGCACCTGCTCAATGTGCATGGCCTTAGAGGCCAAATAATTAGCATTTACCTGATGTGCATGACATACCTTGGATGAAGCCTTGTGTGGGACATTTGACAGGCTTACTGCTTTCCCTGTTTAGTTTTGAGTTGTGAGGCACCCAGAAGTGTAGTAGGCCATCTGACTACAAAGGGTGAATAAACATTGGGCTCAGGACTTCTGTGCTGTCACCACCTTTTGATAGCATTAAATTAATGATTAAAATCAACATACCACGTATTGCTTGCACAAGTTGCTTCTCTTTCTAATGTATTTTTTTCAGCTAACCTCCACCTAAAATAACACCATTGCATTTTCTTTATTGCCTGCCTCTTTCTCAGGCTAGGGGTGATGTGTGCCTCTCAGCCTCAACCAGTGCTGGGGTCCCTCCCAAACTGTGAAGTCCCATTATCACATTTTTCCTCCAAAGAACACAGAACTGGTTTCTGTTGCCTCTTTTTATTTGTTTTTGACTGAAAACTAAACAGAATTACTTCTAATCTCTCAGAACTAAAACCTAGGTAACATCCTGCAACGGCGGCAGCCATAGCCACACCAGGAGGAAATCTGAGTAGGAGCACAATTGTTGGGCTGCACATAGGACGGAACGGTTCCACCAGTGTTATTTTTTTGTAGCAGAGGTTTGCAGTGTTAATCAGGTGACATTCTGAGCTTACTCTTCAGCTTAATGATAGTGAGTTCCAGTAAAACGCAGGAGGGAGGACACTTAATTTGTGCTGTTTTTTTATTGCTTTAAATGCACATACTCTTTGCTCTTGGCATGATATCAAAAGAGCGCTGGAAGGAAATTAGGTAGAAAAAGGACATGAAAATCACAACCATATGAGTGATCTCTAAGGGTATTGTTCTACTTCCATGTGGAAAGCCCAGAGATTCCTTGTAGAGGTTCTTACTGGGCTGGCAGAAGATGGATATCCTATATTTCACTTCTGGCAATAGTGGGTCAATAGAGATTTCATTAATTGGCTGAAAACTAACAGTGATAGAGTTTAAACAAATTGTAGGCAATTATTCCTATCTTAGGAATATCTCCTAAAATGCAGGGTCTTTGAGGACAAGGGAAAGATTGGAGGGTGAGGTAGAATGCATCTTACTCCCCTTGCTGTTGCAGGTGACGTTCTACAGCCTTATCTTGAGCTCTGATATACTCTGAAATAGTGCAACATGTATTTCTGCTTGAAATGAGGAAGCTGGAGATGGTGAGGTGCATAGTACATGTCCCCACTTCAGAACGGTTCATTTTGTTACATGCCTGTCTGCTTTGGTGGAATTTCTGTGACTTATGAGACCATTAAGTCTTGCCCATAGGAGGCTGGCATTCAGCCTCTGTTTCCCTTTGATCAAACCAAGTTTCTGTCTTCTGAATAACACTGACTTGGACCACTCTAAATCTCTGCTCATGGGGTGCTTATACCAAATACTTGCAGGCATTTCTGTGACTGCACTGCCTGCTTCTTCTACAGTGCTTCAAGAAATATGTACAATGTTTCTGAAAGCTCACCTGATTGGTGTTGGAAAAGTTGAGGAAAGAATATGCAAGCCAGAGATCATTTCAAGGTAGCCATTCTTTGGATTCTTCTAGAACTTTGACGTGCAGGCTGCTGGGAAAGTAACTGGTGTTTTATCAAGCTGGATCTCACCCCGATCATTTGAAATGCTTCCTTTTTTCACCTCAGTGTAATTTACAATCACAGATGTATTGCGGCAAGAAATGTTAACAGGAAAGAAATGTAAACACTCGGGCTGTGTTTGACTTCCTCTAAATATCTATATGTTTGTGTTGAGGGAGTTATTCAATTAAGAATTAAATAAAGCTTTCTAGTCAAGCCTAGGAGAGCCTAACTCTGAGACAGGTTCATCTCTTGAGGATCTGGAGGAAGGGAGAATTACATGTGCAGCAGTGCTAGTTGGTATGTTGCCCAAGCTGTCGCTATGACAGCATTTCAACATGGTATCAGACACAGCTCTGCACCAGCTGCATTTGCTTCCCATGAGAAAACGGATTGGCATGGAGAATCCTGAGGTTGAAAGTGAAAATTATGGACATGAGTTTCCTCTCTTGCACAATCCCTGGTTAGGGGCTTTCAATTCCTATGCCTGACTGTATGTGAAAATGCTTAACTCCTTAACTGCTGAAGGATGCAATGATTTTCTCCAGGAAATCTGTCTCTTGGTATTTGAGTAAATGTTACTTGAAGGGAAAGGGTGAAAAACCAGACCTCCCCACATACCTCTCTTTACTAAAGCATGGATAACAGTGAATTAGTGCACTACTTTTTTTAGTAGTGAAGACCTGAGCTAAAATCCAGCATAAGATAGATAGGGAAAGTCAGACTCTTCATAGTCTTTAGTACTTTATGGGTTTTTTAAATGCTGCTCTTCTAGTTTTTTTTCCAGGGCAGGTGGCAACCAGTATATAGCTGAACAACACGGACTGTGAGTAGGTTTACTTTTTCAATTACCTTTCAAAGCTTTCTTGGAAACAGTTCAAAAAACTCCCTGAAATCCACAGGCTAGAATCTGAAAAGGAAATATTTGTCCTTTGCACAGAATGTCTTCTCAGTTCAGCAGCCTTGGGACTGTAGCAGGATGGCAGGAGTTGGGGCAGGCTTACAGTGAAGAGTAGTCTCAAAACACTTACAGACCAAGAGCTGGAATACCTGAAACCGTAATCACCTGAATATCCCTTGTCTCTTTTACACATGTCAGAGATTCAACTCTGCCTACCTAGACTAATGTGACCGTAACTGTCTGGTTTAAATGTGTTTGGGCATGCACAGTTAGCCTTTCTGAAGCAGGTGAAGAGGTGTTCTCGCTCTTCACGCTGATGCTAATTACTTATACCTGTGAAAAAACTGTGAGGGACTCAAAGTGCTATTTTTCTTAGGGAAATTTCCTTTCTAAGGAAGTTAGTCATATTAAATAATTATTATTATTTTTAAATCCAGTATGAGTGGAGGGAGTGCCCTGATTACACATTTCCTGGAAAAGGCCGTTGGTGACGTACCATTGACTAACGAAAACTCGCCAGTTAGGAGCTCTTTTCTTTAACTATTTGAAAAGGCAAGAGTATTTTAAAAGTAAAGGCCTTCAACGCTTCCTTGTTCTTTCTTTCTCAACCCACCATCAGTGAGCCTCTTTACATCATAACCTCTACAGATTCATGGCCCTGATTGGAAAATACTGACCTACTCTGAGATAGCAAAGTAAGTAAAATAAAAGCCTGCTTGCCATCATGTTGCCAGCTATGTGGCTGTGCAGTTTAATGCCACAACCTAAAATGCAGGGAGGAAGAAAGGAAAGAAGCACAAAGGAGGCACAACAAGCATGACAGCAGATTGGGCATGTTTCCCATGAAAATCACAATATTGCTTTAGCAATATTGACAGCCCTCAAAGAGCTCTCTAGAACCTGCATAGGGGTTAAGGATGAAGTGTTGTGCCTGTATGAGAAATTCTGGGCAGGAAAGGGAAAAGTGGTGGAACTGAACTTCTGTATTCCATCACCACTAATTCTGTTTTTTCTAGCATGTGTTAAACCAGTGTCCAGGAAATCTGGGAGTGGATGAGCCAAGACTTCTAAATGCCATTTTAGCTATTATGTCTAAGACTCTGAGAATTTTGTTGCTATTGCTCAGGAGAGCATGACTTGTGACTGCAATTTGTTCAACTCAGAATGACCTCCAAGCCTTACTGGAAGTCAACTTAAAAAAAAAAAAGTATCTCCCCTCCTCTGTTACCAAAAGAGATTTTTCAGGTTTAAAATCATCATCGTGTAACGTTTTGTTTTGAGCATAACCCCAATAATATCAACATGAGAGAATTATGCAAACAAGGAAATTTCCATGGGCGGAATTGCACAATTTCAAGAAACAATCTGAGTTATTAAATAAACATGAGCACTGATGCCTTAGAATGGAAGGGCTGTGAACTGTCTGTAGCTGTTGGAGCAGAGGAATAAGTATACCTTTCTTCTTCCCTGTTCATTGACTGAACACACAAGTGGGCAAGAACAGTACCTGGCTAAGCGTTTGTGTGCAGTGCCAAACCACAGGGGTTGGTTGAAGGGCTTGTCCATGAGATTTACTGTTCAAAGAAGTAGCGCAAAGAGGGAGATAAAAGCAATGTTGCTATAGGTGTTAAAGCTAAGCAATGAGAGTATGAAGTGTTGCCAAATGCATTACAGATTATCGTTTGTACTTCCATAGGATTCTGTATGGTGTGTGGCGACAGCAAGCTCTAGAATGTAGTAAGACTTTCCAACTCCACCACAAAGATTTCTGTGAAAGATGCAACACAGACACCAACCTCACAACAATCTGCATTTCAGCTTTCAGCAACATGCTGGACTTCAGTAACCTTATATATCCTCCTAGGAAGCTTAAGTGTGCCCACCAGGCTATACCTAGGTATGCTCCCATAAATGAGCTATTAGGCTGTATTGTTTTACTGGTGTTTCCACTGTCTAAATTCACATCAGGTCCTGTCATGGATGTTATGCCTGTAAGGGCAGAATACCATTTTAATCTTTCAGCACTGCAGCTTCCATTATTACAAGGGTGCTTAACTATGGCAGGGATGAGTCTTACAGAAATTAAGATAATTAAGTGATTAAGGTAAGTAAAAACTCAGTACCAACCTCTGACTTTGCATGAATGAAAACCAAAACCAGTAATGGTCATGAACAATGTGATCGGGGATATGTAAGGTGTATAGCTGTTGGAGGAGTGAGATTCTAGAAGAGCCATCCAGCAGGATTAATGGCTCAAGCAGTCTAAGCAGCTGATGGAGCTGGTACTATTTTAAACAGGATTACTGTAGAGAGGATTCAGTTTGGGGATACTTTCTGAAGGGTGATCCACTTAGAGGTCCCTTGTGGCTTCAAAGCTCTGTGTGCTGCTTGCACAAACCTGGAGTTCTTGGGGATGTCTTCCCAGTCAAGATTTACAGGGGTGCTTGAGATGCATGCAAAACCCGAGATTTACTGGCTTTTGTATGGCTAGCATATGCCTCAAAAGCCTTTGTCCCATGCACACCATAGGTGTATATAATCATGGAAGGGATTAGAGTTGAGACCTAGAAGATGAGAGGGAGGTGAGATGAGCGAAAGGACTACATGTGGAGTTAGGGAATTATAGAGTAGGTGTTTTCTGTAAAACCAAGAGGGGAGGATAGGCAAGATGGCACCAGTCTGCTCTGTGAAAAAAGAAGAACAGGGATCCAGGCATAAGCTACCTTTACTGGGACAGAAAAGTGGCTTATTTGGCATCACGTGACTTGCAAATGTGTGCAAAGCACATTATTCCAGCAGAAGAACTTGATTTTCTGAAGGCTTAGTCAATGAATATGAATGAATCAATATACACTTAACATTTCATTGGATGATAATCAAGTGGTGAGACTCATCAGCAGAATGACGGATGTGGTTTCTTTATCTGACTGTCAAACGGAGAGTTTATGTGTCATTCTTCACTTACGTGAGTTTGCCCAAGGCTTGCATTATTGGTAAAAACTGTCCCATTTGCTGTATTTAATGATCTACAGGTTATCAAGGCTTCTGCAATTCTTTACAGGCTGTGACACTTTATTGCATGATGCTACTTACTTTCCCTACCTAGAAGAAGGTCCTTTACAAGGATAAGCACATTCATTCTTAGAAAATATTTTGAAATCTGCTGATGAAAGGTGCTTCTTTCCACTGTCTTCAGAGTGTTAGCAATAATTCTGTCTGAAGAGGATGAAAGAATAGGGAATATGGATCAAAAGACATTGACAATTAGAAGTTTATCTAATAGGCCTGCCTTTAGTGTAAAAAAGCTGCCACAATTTGAGTAACTGAAGGTAACTGAAAGTAGGAGCATGCCTTTGTACTGAGCAATGGTGAGAGAAGCTAGAGCCCTGTAATATCTAATCTCACCCCATCTGTGTTTCCAAAGTCTACCCCAGATGAATGGCAGGTCTGTAGCATACAATAGGAACTCAGGAGAGCATAGAGAGCAATCAAAACATGATCCAGGGAGATCTTTCCTCATTTATAGTTACCAGGGCTTTGACTGGGGCTACATCATTGTTGACAGTTTAATTCTACTCTGTGGTCCATGCCCCACATGGTCACAAGAGTCTGAGTACAGTGAGAAAGATGATGGCTGCATTTTGGGAAATGTTCTGGAGCAATTACTGTAAGCAGGACAAGTTGGCTTGTTTTTGTCAGTTCTAGTGGTGAGTACGCACGCTGGGAATTTCAGAAAGATGAGCTCTGACGCTGCTTCCTGTGTGAGATTTTGTTGCAAATTTCTCTTCAAGCATGTAAAAACAAATGCAGACTTTGTATTTTCCTCAGGGTTTCTGTGGTATGAAAAGCAGTGTAATCTTAGTTCATTTTAAGAGGCACTGATTTGACTGTGTTTGATGTAAAGGTGGCTTCAATCTTACTGATGTCATTTCAGAAGGACAGCAATTGAACAGATGGAGCAGCGCAGAACTTGTGTGAAAGGAAAAGGAGAATTAAGGTGGGGTATTTGAGGCCAGTACCAGTATTTATCTTTTGTTTTAAAGGCCTGGACATGTATTCTATTTAATCACTTTATTGGTAGTTTACTGACCTGGGTGATTTCGATCAAGCATAGACTTCCAACTATTTATTTTCCAGGTAAATACAAAGATGACTCCTAAACATATAAGTATAAAGAGATGGCTATTCTAAGAAAGTAGATGCCTTTGAAAAGCAACATTCCTTGGCAGTACCACAGAAGTGTCTTTAACTTTAGGAGGCTGACTGAATTAGAAAGGTCGTAGTTTTTGCTAGCTAAAGGTTGTCTGGTTGTTTTAAGTGACACTCAACAGAATCAGGCCAATAATGCACACAGGTTTCCATCTTAAGTAAGCCATTGTAAGAGGAGGACAGAAGTTTTTCATAGTCAAGTATCTTCAGAAGCTTTAGAAAATGATGAATCAGTGTTGCTGCTGTTGGTTCAGAGCAAGTATTGCTCTCTGGTGTTCTTAAGAATCACAGAATCCCCAAGGGTTGAAAGGGACCTGGAAAGATCATCTAGTCCAACCCCCCTGCAAGAGCAGGGTAACCTAGAGTACATCACACAGGAACTTGTCCAGGTGGGCCTTGAACATCTCCAATGTAGGAGACTCCACATCCCCGCTGGGCAACCTCCTGTGGCCTAAGTTGTCCTGGACCAGATCCTGCTTCATCATATTCTATGCTTGTTGTGAGAGAAACAAGATACTGAAACTGGAATCCCCTTTGCAGAGACAAGATGGTACATGAGCGAATCTCAGGCTGCACTGGAGAAATTGTTCCAGTGGGATAATCCATGTCCTCTGACTCTAAGCCTTAAATGTGGCCATAGGCAGGGAGACTGAGTGATTTCAACTGTATAAACTCTGGTTCCAAGACCTGAAGCTGCTTCTTCAAGAACTTTTTGTGACCCAGCACTCTCCTACCTTTCCTTCCAGTCCCCCCAGACACACTGGAATTCAAATGTGTTTCAGAAGTGGGGTTTCTTATGCCTTAGAACTCCTATTGGTTTGGCTTTTTATACTTTGCTATTCTGTCCATCGTACTGGTGTAGGCTTGATCATTCAGCACCACACAAACTCAATTTAGAACTTTAGAAGATGGCCTAGCAGATGGGGGATAAACCCCATGTAACATACATCACAGACCCACTAAATGTCAATTTTTATTCAAGTCATGGATCAGTCTAGGAGGGAAATTAGGGGGGAGGGGACAGTGAGAAGAGAGAACAAGCTGGTTTAGGGGAAGGCTAACAGATTTGGTTTGAGTCCAAATCATGCTAGCAGTGATTGTAAACAAACACTTGGTGGTGATTCAGTGGCTTCTGTTAAATAAATGGATGGTCTCTGTCCTGTCCTCAGTAAAGAACTATCCATGTGTATTCATCCCACATAATTAAATTTACTGTAGGTGTACCTGTGAGCTCAGGGCTAATCTGCCTGCCTGTGGGATTGGAGATCAAAGCAGATTCTCACAGGTCAAGATTGTCTCTCCATGTCAGGGTTAGGCTGTGGCTGAGGCAATGTCATGTAAACTAGCTCTTCTCTAGTCTGCATCATAGAGGCTTTGTTGAACATTCCACTCTTCAGAGCTGGTGCTTCAAGCTTTCTCACAACACTGACTTCCCTATTGATATGGAAGTGTAATGAAAAGAGATTGAGAAAACTTAACTGAATGGTGCAGCATCAAGAGGCAGAGGGAAGGCAAGAAAAACCCACTTGTCAGCTGAACAAATTGAAAATTAGAAAAGTCGGCATTTTATCAGTCACTCCACCCCCTGGCATTTCCTTCACGCTTAGGACTTTAATCATCAGTAAAACAATAATAACAAAACATGCACAAGGAGTCCAACTATCATAATTCTCTTCAACACAGCAAGATACTCTTCAACAAATAACCATTAAGAGATTAAGCCTCTTTTATTAATAAATTGTTTGGTATGCCAAAGGCAATTTGTTTGACATTACTTTTGCAGGATTAAGGAGTTGAAGACCTTAACGACATGCTAATTGTCTATACCTGGCAGAAGTTTAATACTCCATACCATTGACAAAAGTAGCATTCACAGGAGATCATTTGCTAATGCAGTCCTTGGTTTGGCTGCTAGTAAAAGCATGGAAGTATATATTATGATGATGCTTTTCATCCCAAAATCCCCAAATACCATTTTTGATGAGGGTTTTCCAAAACTCGTACAGTCCCCCTGAGGAATGCAGTGTTAGTGTTATTACTATTGTCCATGTCAGAGAAGAGGAAAACAGCAGTTCCTACAAATACTGTAAACCAGGGTAATGTAAGGCCACTGCTGAGAAATGCCAGTCTTGCCTTCCCATTGCTCATGCTGTTCTTCCCACCTGCATGCTGGCTACTGGCGAAATTTCTTTTTCCACCATGCAAATGTTCAGACTGAGAAATTCCTCTGGGTTAAAACAAGTATTGGGAGAAAATACTTTTTTTTGTGGTTTACCTTGATCATTTCCTTCATTAAACTGCTCTTACAGCTACTTGGAACACTAAGAAGGTTTCAAGAGAGTCATTTGAAAACTGGAACACGAGATGGGAGTAGGTAGCACTGATTTATTTATTTACTTTAAACCAACCTAAAGTGCTCATAAAATTGTGGCCTGAGATACAGTTAACCTGTATAAGGGCTTGCTCAGACCACTCTTTTGAGCTTCCCAAAGTCGGCTTTAGTCTAGTGAGCTGTTACACATAGGGTCCTGGTCAAATTGAGTCTTGTGCTGCTGCATCTGAACTGTAGCCATCCTGGCAGCCCAGCTGGCTTGCCACTAAACAGTGAGTGCAGAGCAAAGGTGTCATTAGTAGTGCAAGATGCAGAATCCAGTAACCCTCATCTGTGTTCTCCAAAGCAGTGGATAACATACTCCCCATGGCCTGATAATAGCACTTAATTGCTTATTTTTGTCCCTTCTTTTAAAACAGCTCATTTACAGGCACAAAGCCTGGATCAGATCTTGTAAAAAAAAATCCAGTTCTTCATTGTTTTCTTCTTTCTGAAATACTTTTAATCTAAAAGTCATGGAAGCTGAGATTATCCCAAGGAAAGTTAGCATAAACATGAGGGGGAAAAGGCCCCTCAGGAAGACATCTCCATCTCCTGCTGCTATGTGGCTGTAAAAACCTTCTGTCTGGTCCCCACTGCTGAATTAGGTATCAATAAAGTACACAGCTCTGAAGAGTGAGACCACTTTCTTAGAAGTGTGATGGGGGATCGAAAGAAGTCAAGTGGCAATAAACTCTGTGTCAGCAATTTGCTTTACTATGCATCTGTCCAGCATCAGCTATTTTTTTCTGGTGTACTGCAGGAAAAAACCTGCTATGTTGCTTTATTCAGGAAAGGTCCTTGTTTCACTGCATTATAAAAGCATTGGTTAATGGGTAGGTGCGTGTAGAAATGTACGGGTGTGTGCATGGGCTTGTTTAGCATGCTTGAATAGCACTCACCATTGAGTCTCAATATTCTGACTTTTACTGATGACACTAAGTGAATAATGTCACATCCCTTTGAGCTGGATGTAAAGGCAGACACCACACACCGAAGCCAGCACAGGAGATGTCATCTGCAGCCAACTTGTCAAAGGAAGCTCATCCAAAATTCAGGAGTTTGTATCCCTTGTGTTGGTCATCATTTTACAGTCAACCTCATTCGAGCTTCTGCTGTGTAAATGAGAGGCATTACTCTTTTTAATTGCAGAGCTGACCCCTGTGCTTTGGATACTGAAAGTTCTGGCTTTTACCCTTATGTGTACTACGAGCGAGGCTGAGCACCTCACTGGAACAAGTTGCCCAAGGAAGTTGTGAATGCTCTATCCCTGGAAGTGTTCAAGGCCAGGTTGGATGGTGCTTGGAGCAGCCTGGTCTAGTGGAAGGTGTCCCTGTCCATGGCAGGGGGCTTGAAACTAGATGTTCTTAAGGTCCTTTCCCACCCAAACCATTCTGTGACTCTATGATTCTGTGATTTATGGTGACAGTTTATGTAAGAGTAGCAGCTTTTAGGAAGCAGAGAATAGACTCTGAGATTACAGCAAAGATGTTATTTACAAGTGATCCATCAGTGTTACTCATCCATTGGGAGAGTCAGGCCTGGGAGAGGCTGGAGGATGCGGATATTTCCCCTAACCCCTTGTAGGACAGTGTGGTGGTAGTTGGGTATTGCTGTGAGTGGGAGGTGTTGAGGAATAAAAGAGTAGGGAAAGCAGTTCTGGTGGCACCAACCTTCTGCAGCTGCCTGCTCTCCATCTGGAGTTTATATTTAGTGAATGAAGGCTCCTGTTTATCACTGTCCAGAGGACAGATCAGGAGCTGTCTCATCTCATCTACCTGTCCTCTCCTACTCCTTCACTCTAAACCACATATAAGTCCTTAACAAAATGCTGGTTAGGTGCAGAGAAGAAAAAGCTATAGTATTGTCCTCCTACCAGGGCTGCTTCCTGGTGGTTTTCTTGGGAGGGCACATTTTGGTGGTTACAGGCTGTAATCTACATTAGTGTGCCCAGTTCTGAGAGAGCTTCTTCCAACAGAATCCCTACTCAAAGCTCTAAGCACATTTAATTATGTCTCAGCTTTTGTGCTGTCATTCAATTCAAGGGACTGCTCTTAGAATTGGCTATGGTTGGTAATAGTAAGCTTTGACCATTAGAACTTCATTCTAAACACCAGGAGGTTTGTTGTGCTGAAACAGGAATGAGGTACCAAATGAGGTCACCCTACCAATAACTCCTCTCGCTTATTGATTGTCTGATATGTGCATTTATCAGCAGATGATAAATGAGTGAGAAGGGTTTTGTTGTGATGTAGATCACAGCAGGTCTCAAAGTCAGTCAGCAATTTTTGTCAGCGGGAAGGAGCAAAGGGGTTATCAGTATGTGGACCTAATATGTCCATGTACTCGGTTTATAGCTGGGTGTACTGATTGAGTTCTTTAGGTCATTCAGAGTGTGTGTGTATACATCTGCTTTGTCAACTTAGTGATTTGCAGAAATGTGTTTCAGCCTACTATGGATTTTAAAAGACGGATCTTGATCAAATAGCTCATCATCATCCTGGCTACCTGATGCATTTCATCTGTATTTGTACTATGCCTACATTGGAAACTGCAGTCATCCACATACTACTTTGCACTTCTTTCTTTCTTTGTATTTACTTGCAGATGGGTGTGTTTAAGTATATATTTAAAATTCAGTGCCTTTATGCCTCACTGTCTGAGAATGGGAGAGGAAGATAGGGAGCTGCCAATGAGGAAATAGTGTCTGAAAGCTAGAAGAATGGAAATAGTGAGGAGCCAGGCACATATTTAGAGAGATGTAATGGGAAAACAAAATCCTGTTGCAAATCTAAATGTCCCTAAAAGTCTTGGATCTGCATGTGGAAACTAACCTCAGGTACTTGCATGTGTACAAATGATTAGTCTATCAAATTCCAAGTTCTCTATGGATTGTACAATGCCCATGGCAGGTTTTTCAAAATGCGTAAGGGTAATGACTTTTACTGGACAGGGTGTAACACTGGCACTTTCAACATAACAAATTGTCTGCTCCAGAGAGCAAAATATTCCAGGAAATGGTGCAATTGTATATTCAAAGTGTAATAAAGTCATCACTAGAGCTTTCATGGCACTATTAGATGTTCAGGACAATAAGTAAGCACTGGACTCCCTGAAATTGTTGTCCAGCAGGCAGTCATAGGTGCCATGTGCTGAAGCCATCTTGCAGGACAGTTCTCTTGTCACACTG
This sequence comes from Melopsittacus undulatus, assembly GCF_012275295.1. Lineage (NCBI taxonomy): Eukaryota > Metazoa > Chordata > Aves > Psittaciformes > Psittaculidae > Melopsittacus > Melopsittacus undulatus. Next base: position 77,890,137 of record NC_047531.1, on the reverse strand, counting down.
CCTTCCTTGGAAATGGGAAATATCTCTTGTGGTATCTGCTGTTTTAACTGTCTGATGCTTCTCCTTACTGCCTTGAATGGCTGCATATTTGCAGAGCTGTCATCCTGATGGGGGAGAGTAGTTGAAGTCTGGGTGTTGCACCAATACCTGTGTTGTCCATCAGGGCTTGGTGACTCCCCAGAGAGACTTTGTCTTGCAGCAAGGTTAGCTCCAAAGTTTCCTCATTGCCTTTGGGATTTTCTGATTTGACTTCTTTTTGTCTTGTGTTTTTGTTTTGTTTTTTTTTTTCTTTGTCTTTCTGCAAAGACCTTCTCCAAAGCAAATCACCTCTAAAACCAAAGATTACTTGTTCTTTATTCTTAGTGATCTGTTTTTCTTAGAGACTAAAGAAAAAGCTTTGGCTCTGAGCCTGCATGATTGACCTGATCTAACGTTTGATACTAGGATGTAACATTTCTATTAGTAGCATTGGAACATATCATTTTTTTGCCTTAGTCTCCCAGATAGACCAACAGCATCCTGGGCTGCATTAGGCAGAGCCTTGCCAGCAGGTAAGAGGAGGGGATCCTTCCCCTCTGCTTAGCTCTGGTGAGAACATCTGGAGTGCTGTGTCCAGTCCTGGGCTCCCCAGTATGAGAGAGACACAGACAAGCTGAAGGAAGTCCAGTGAAGTGCCATGAAGTTGATTTAGGGGCTGTAGCATCTAATATGTGAGGAGAAGTTCAGAATGCTGCAGCTATTTAGCCTCGAGAAGGCTTAGCAGCATCTTGTCAGTGTGCATAAATATTTGATGGAAAAGAGTAAAGATAGAGTCAGACTCTTCTCAGTGGTAAACAGTGGGCACAAACTGAGATACAAAATACTCCATTTACACATCAGAAAAACTTCTCTACTGGGAGGATGCTCAAACATTGCAAAGTTACCCAGAAAGTTTCTGAAGTTCAGGATACTCAAAACCCAACTGGCTGTGATCCTGAGCAACCTGCTCTGGCTGACCCATTTTTGATCAGGGTCTGGACTCAGAGGGGACCTCTGCAGATGCCTTCAATCTCAACTATTCTGTGATATGTGCAGGCTGATGAACCCTGATAAAATCTTACAGTAAGGATCTCATGCTGCTGTTGATTGTTATCCTTAGTCTGCTGGGAGGTTAAATTATGCCAAGCAGAAGGAGTTGATGAAATAGGGAGAAGAGGATTTAATGGGACTGTAGTTGCTAATGGAGTTCCAGACAGTCTGGAATCAAAAGCATTCACTAAATTATTTGAAAACCTAGTTTACAGGATATGATCTATTCCCTTTATTTTCCTACTTCACTGACATTCATTAAAAAGTTCTGTCTTTTAAATGGGACAGTAAGGTCTAACTTTCCTTTTGCCACTGAAGAAAAGTTACAGGCTGAAGTAGTTGTCTAATTAAAACTTTAAAAGACATTGTGTCACATTTGCAGAGATGCCACCGAATAATTAAACTTAGAAGGGACCTCAGGAGGCCTCCTCTCCAACCTTCTGCTAAAACCAGGGTCAGCTACAGGGCCAGACAAGGTGGGTCATTTAATCCTCCAAGGATGGACATTGCACTGCGTCTCTGGGCAACCTGACCCAGTGCTTGAGTGTCCTCATGGTGAAAAAAGATTTTCCAGTCCAAATCTTTTGCTCCTTTATTTTTTCCCCCCCTTAGGCAATGAAGGTAACAGATAGGTGCTGTTGGGGGGGTTTCACAAATGCATAAGCAGTCTAGATCTCTTACTCTCTTGGGCACTTCCAGAAGTTCCCCTAGGCCCTTATCTTTATTTTGAAGCATGAAAGTGCATCTGGAAATCTTACCCAATATCTCCTGGGCTTCATAACTTTAAGAATTTGAAAGCTTTAAAATGAAATCTCTTTCCTTTCCAAAATTGTTACCTTTCTTGTGTTCATGAGCAATGATTTAGGATTTGGAGGGGCTTTGATTACAGGAGGATGTGTTTCCTGAAGTATAACCAAAGCATTTCTTTTTGAGCGTTTTCTTCTGTTAACGTTGCTAGTGTTAATAATGATGAGGTAAGATCAGATCTGGGGCCATAATTACATTAAATTTGTAAAGAGAGGCAAGATTCAGAATTCCTTTCACACCGCCTAGCACATTTCTAGGAAACTGCATCAGTGTTTTAAGAAGGCAAAGAAAACGTGTGTATGGAATGTTAAAAACATTGCATCTCTGTGTATCAAATAGGTTTTACTTTTGAGTAACATTTAAGGTAGAAAACCTCACAAGTCAGCTCCAGTAGCATGTATTTTCATGTCTGACAGAGGCTAATTCAGTCATGCTCCTTACCCTAACCATAACTGCCTTTTTTCTGTGTGTGTGTCAGTGTTTGCTGTTCTTAAGAACAGATATTTGCCAAAACAAATGTATGTGAGTGATAAAAGCTAAGAGGAATGTCTGTTGGACCACAGGAAATTTCCTGTGCAGGAAGAGATCTTGGGAACTTCCTGTGGAGCAGAGCATTGTGGGTCTGTTGGCAGAAGTCCCTTTACCACAGCTGCAATTAACTAGAAGAGGGTGGAAAATAGTTGGCACTGCCTTTTGCCTTCATATAATTCAAGAGGAGAGCCTGAACTAGACACTTAAAACCCCCACTGCTGCATGAGCAAATCAGAGTTGTGGATTTGCAGATGATTACTCTTGTAACCAAAACCCAAGCAAACAAGAATGGTGCAGAAATACAGGTCACTTTTGCTCATACTCCCATACTTTGCGCCCACCTTACAGGCTAACTTGGTTCACATGGGGGTATCCCAAGGTTTGAGACTGACAGGAGACCTTTTCAAGCTCGGTCCCATATGCCTGAGAATGAAATGTGTCCTTAGTCTCTGCATTTTGTACAACACTATAGCCTGGTACCTTGCAGCATTTATGGGACATTGACAGCCTGTATCCTCCAGCAGAGTTTTCCCCTGTCAGTACTGGTCCTGTACCTCCTGTGAGCCTTCCTAGCAGATACTTCTCAGGCAAGTTCAAATCTTCATGCAATCATAGAATAGTTAGGGTTGGTAGCTAGGGTTGGAAAGGACCTTAAGATCATCTAGTTCCAACCCCCCTGCCATGGGCAGGGACACCTCACACTAAACCATGTCACCCAAGGCTCTGCCCAACCTTGGCCTTGCTGAAGAAGGCGCCATAGAAAAGGCCACTGAAATGGTGCTAGAGGTCTGTGCTCCCTGCAGCCCTGTGTTAAATGTGGCATTAAGGCTATTGTCCCTCTTCAGAGAGGTCCAACAGCAGCTGACTGTAAAATCTGAACTTTGGTGTAATGGTCTCACTTGGTGATTTGTAAGCCTCTCAGGTAGCATGCTTCCCCTCACAGAGTTGGGGTCCTGTGGCCCAGTGCCCTTGCCCATGCTGCTTCAGCATTTGGGGTTCTTCCCTTACAGCTGTGTGCTTGTGCACTCTCCTTTTGTACCCAGGAACTCTTTGTTTGCTTACTGAGTGTTTCCCCACAGGAAATTTCCTGTGATGGAAAGCTGTGAGGAAGCTTCCTGCCAGCTGAGATGCTGCAGGAGGCAGATAAGGGAGGCACTGGAGCTGCAAACCGCAGCAGCTGAGGAGGGGCTGTCACCCGGTGCTGCCTGCCGGAGGAGGCTGGGTGGCAGGAACAGTCAGATGCTTTCTTGAGTGATGTGGAAAACCCACCACTGCTGTTGGCTGATGAAGTCTTTGCTAAACTGGGCACTGCAGCCTGGTGGTGTTGAGCCCACATCCCACATAGCTGCATGGAAGCTATGGATTCATTTTTACCGCATCCTCATGGGTCACCAGCCTATGGCTGTCCCTGGCAGTCTGGAGAACCACTTTGTATCACCTATTGGGATTTGCTCCTGCATTGGTACGGAAAGAGTGGTCTGGCTGTCAAGTAACTGTTACTGTGAATGGCACCCCAGGCTCTGGCAGAGACCTCTTGTCATTCTGGGCAGGGATTATGGCTTGGCAAGACTGGAGCTTGGTCATCTCCTAGGAACTGTGGCCTAGGAACTGAGCTGAACCACCGTTGGAGCTGCAGCAGTGGTTCAGTGAGGCTGAGGCTCAGTACAAAACTCAGTACAAAACTGAGGACAGTACAAAACTTACTTGGGGAAAGCACCCTGATACAAGAGATATTTTCAGGCAAAGGCATGTGATGTTGGTGGTCATCTTATCACCTATGCAGTTAGGTGGTGGGACCTTGGGGAGCACTGAGTCTAATAAGATATCTGAAAATGACCTGCATCCTTCCACAACTCTTGCATTTAAGCTCACAGTGCCTCTGTTTCCTCTCATCTAATGTCAGGATGTGAGTGCTTCTTTCTAACCCCTTTGACATCTCTGCCAAGATCAGTGGTGGCTGCATGAGGAGTAGGACTTAAGAGTTGTCAGTCTGTCAGCACAGAGGTATGCCTGCCCCATAAACAATACTAGGAGCTTCCCTCTCACCAAACTACCCTTTGCTCTCCACAGTGTCCCCTTCAACTCTTCAAAACTTTTCCTCTGCCCCTACAGTACCTCAGCATTCCATACTGTCTGATGCATTATCTGTACCCTACAATGATTTTTACAATCCCCCCCAAAGTTACTGGTTCCTGATAACATGCCTTAAATCTTCTTTTTGTTAGTATTCTTCTCCGTTTGTGATCAGTTGCCTAAATATTGCCTACACAATAGGGTTTGTTGTTTGCATGTAATTCTTCTGTGTGCTGATTTATGCCAGGAACCTATAGCACTTTTTAAATCAGAAGATGGAAAAGAGAATAATTTTCTGCACATTTTGACCTGAATGTTCCTGGTTTTCCTCAGAGCTCAGACTCTTGAATGTGGCAAAGATGCTTCATTAGCTTCACCACTTTTCTGTTTGCTGGACTTCAGAAATTCAAGCTGAGATCAAATTAAATCGAACAACGAAGTCCTGAACTAACTTCTTTAGGTCCACTCCCTCTAGACTAGGAAAGGCAGATGTTTTAAGCTTTTAGTTTTCACTATGGCATCATTTCAATACACCCTTTATTCAACCAGCGTAACTGTTCCAGTTTGATTAATGGACCTGACTCATAAATGTGTGCAGGCTGGCCAGCTGGCCCAGCCAGTCAGTGACTGGGTTGGTGAGACTGGCCAGCTGGCTGCCATTTCTTGGCTACTAGGGGACCCCAGATTGCAAGTGCTGCTTCTAAGCTATGGGGTGAACAGGAATGAGCACTGCCTTTGGTCTCCTGGTAGGACAAAGAAACATCTTCAGGGTTATATGTAGCAGTCCAGCCCCATCTTGTCTAACCTGCCATGGACCAAAGGCATCCATGAAAAATGGTGAGCTTTTTGTGGGGTGAGTGGTTGCACCACTTGGTTTTCAGGTTTCCAGACACTTCCCATCATAAGAACTTGGTTCTGATAGTTTTGCAACTCTTGTACTTTTTAACTTCTGTGACTGATACCTTCTTTGCCAGGACAGAGAATAATGTGTTGGTGTTGACTGCTCAAAATGTCTAGTGCCCTAAGATCCAGAACAGGCTTTGAGGAGAAGACTTTGTCTCTCCTGTGCTCTCAGTACCCTTCTGCCAAGCCATGAGGATGGGAGTCAGCCTGTTCACAAGCAAAAATGAGAACTCCAACTTGGGGTCTGGAAGGGAGATACTGTAGCAAGGAGGCTGGTCAAGGATACTGGCATTGTGCACTGACACAATTAGAAGTGGAGGGAGAAGGACATGAAGTTGAGCTGGGAGGATGGATTTCTTAATCGTGCCTTTCATCTGCTGTCACATACCTCTGCTGCACAACTTGCTGGCAAAATCAGTCAGGGCTTTGGCAAGATGTCTCATGGCCTCCTGCTGGTGTTGGTTCCTGTAACAAATGACAGTACATTCCTGCTGCTCCCAGTTGCTCCTTTAGCAGAAAGTGGCAAAGGTCTGTAGGTTGGATCTAAAAGCACTGACCCTGCTGCTGACCAATGCATGTTTTGTTATGATGCCATGGGGGAATTTCTTAGGGTTTTTTTCACCACTACTGGTACTTCAAAAACAAGGGAAAAAATTACACTTAATATATACATTCTGCCTTACAGCTACTAAGGCTGTAAAAGTGAGGAAATGTCAGAATTAACGTTGCCCGTGCATGCATTGATCCTACAATTACATCAGTTTTGCATATGCATCAACATATGTAGTGTCTAGCGAAGTCCCGGGACTGCATACATAACTTCAGGAAATACTCATAAAGAGGAAAGGGTCTAAACCTTAGTCAGGAGAGAGGATAATTGCCGGAGAAAGCTATTAAGTCTGCAGGGACTCTTGGTCTGCTCACTGGTATCTCAGCATGAATGGTGTTTTTGCAGCTCACAGGTTGTCTGTAACCACGTCAGCTTTGGTCATGACAGCTTTGCTGGAATGGTTGTCTTGAAGCATGTGAGTTTCTTCCTGGCTACATTCATTATATGTGTGGGTTTGCAAGGTCAGAAGTGGTTTGCAGTAAATCACATAGGAGGCCTGTGGCTGAACTTGGGTTTTCCTGGTCCCTTGACCAGTGTCTTCCTTGTTACAAGCTTTTTCCTTTTGCAGCAGTACGCAGACCTACCTTTGCTCGATTCACATTCAGTATCCGTGTGGAAATAACTCAGCTGTTTACATGGGATAGTAGGAAAGTATTTATTATATTTTTAGCAGTCTGTGATGTAATTTAGCAGATGGAAAAAATGAGGAGAGCCAGCTTTCTGCAGACCATCAATATGTGCTCTGCAGGCTTGAGCTGGAGAATTGGTAAGCTAAACTGAGGCAGTTCAAAGGTTGCTGAACAGATACACACACTATCAAGGTGGAAATACACTCATGAGAAGACCAGTTAAAGTGACTCAAATCAAGAATAAGCTCTTCCACTGACTGTAGTAGGCTTTTGGTTAAACCCCACTAGGTCCTAAGATGCTTGGTTTGGAGATCTGCATAGTGTGCGATGTGTTTGTAAAGTGTGTTTGTCATGCTGGGGAGGTAATACATAAACCTTAGCATGTACTTGTGCAAGCTAAATGTGCTACTGAAAGTCCTAGAGAAAGCATGATCTTGATCATTCAAGCAATGTAATTGGTTTTAATAATTTATAGTTTGAATAATACACTAGGAGATCTTCCGTAATACATTGTGTAAACATAAAGTATTGGGAAATACTGCATTATGCTACAGATTGGCTAATAAATATTTTTAGTGAAGTGAAACAGCTCAAGGCTGCGAAACATAATCCAACTGGCAACTTAGTAAACTGAGAATTTGCACTGTTAGTGTGTAAATATAAATAGTGAAGTACAGAAGTGAAGTCATTAATAGACCTTATCAGTCAGTAAAGTTGCTTGGCATTAATTTTTCATACTATAAAAGCAGCTGTCTTTGAAAGAAAATTCTTCTTAGAAAATGTCAACACTACAGTATTTTTACTGTTACTCCAAACTATTCTAAGTTGAAAAAAAAAAAGAAAAAGAGCTTTTAGCAGTGGTTATCAAACCAATTCTCCTAACAGGTATGGAAAATCTGGCTTACCCCAGAACCTGGCTTACCCCAAAACTCAAAGCAGACATTACAAGAAGTACTGTGAAACCACAGCACCAAAAAGTGGTTGCACCTTGAATGCAATAGATTAATGCCAACCTTTTTTCCCTTTTTGTTTTTTCAGTGGTTCTGACACTGTACAGTCAAATTAACTTTGTTAAGGACTCACCAGTCTCCTGAGTGCCATGACTATTTTTTTCTTTCCCCCCCGAACTTACCACCTGTGGAGACTAAGATGCTGCCTCCTGTAGCAAAAGTTATGATGTTATCCCACCATTTCTGTTTTATTTAGCTTTCATGAGCTGGGGATTTGGTAAAATACCAGCAAATTACATCCTTGCAATAGCTCTGCCGAGAGATTACAATCTAAGGAAACTCTCTGGACAAAAATCTCTCCTGTTTGTGTGCATTACCAAACACACTGGGGTCCTGGTTTATGATTGCAACTGAGACACTATAATTATGCAGAATAATAATGCCAGGCCTATTGAATTAAATGATGAAGATCATTTGATTTCAATTAGGACAGCACCTCCTGGCCCTTTGCATGGACCAGGTCCTCATTGTGTGAGCTGCTGTCGTTTTAAAATAACCGTATTCTGTCTTTCTGTACAAACAGGGCATCAGGCCCACTGGTTTATAGATACTAGATATTTTTAAGCTGCTATGAAAAAAAAGGCAAGGGCTTGGACAGTTACTGAGAACTTCAGAATGTGTCATAATCACAGCATAATCCTCTCCAGAAGAAAAAAATTGGGATTAGAGAGACACCCCCACCCCCAAGTTAAAAATATGTATTTAAAAAATCTTAACTAAGAAAAGGACAGGTGTTTACCCCTTTCTTCCCCTGGATTGCAGTTACCCAAGTGAGAAATCCCACTAAGATCACTGGAACTGCTTGTGTGAGTAAATGCTCACAAGAATATGGGTTAAACAATGCAACCCTCCGTGTCTTGTTTGTTATGTCAATGTTGTATTTATTTAAATTGATGCACTTTGGTATTCATCATCCTTTCCACTGTTTATGAAGGTTGCTTTGCAATTTTACCTTTATCTCAATTTTGACACTACAAGTATGAATATCACTTATGCTTTGGTTCAGAATTGCTTTTAGTTTGAAGAAATTTCAGTTGCTTCTTCTGAACAAATATAATTAGGAGGATTTCATTGAAAAACAGAAAGAAAATCCACAGCTATTTTCACTAAATGCAAAAGAAACCTACACAGAAAAAACAGAATCCTTTTTGTACTAACAGCAAATATTTCTTTATTTAATGTTGTGCAAATAAGAACACTTACCAAAATGTGCAGCAGCTCTTTACAAGAAATAAATCAATAAGTGTATAATAAAATGAATATTGGGATTAACTACAGATAAGGTTTTCCTGAGGCCTCTCTGGCATATGGAGAAATGCCTGAGAACTGGTGAAGTGGGGAGAGAATGAAAAAGAAGAGAAAAAATATATGCAAAGCCACTTGGGTAGAGTTATGCAAATGACCTTATCAGGGCAAGCAAAAGGCTTCTCCATTGTGTCTGCCAATTAGGAAATAGCAGCTATGGACATATTCAACTCCCTCTTCTTGAGGAGGTGCAGCTTTAGCCTGTCATGTTGGCAACCACACCATGACAGGAGATTAAAAATTATCTCCTCTTTTATGTCTTTTTAAGGGGTTGGCAGAGATGCCAAATGAATCCTGGATGGGGCAAGCACCCTGATGGTATCCTAGTACCATTTTTTCAATTTCATATGGATTCTAGCAAGCCAAGAGAGCAAAGAAGCCACTAGGCTTTGATGGGGGTACAGAAATATTCCCAGATTTCCTTGGGAGCACTGGTGTCTCTCCATTCTCACTCCCATTCTGAGGAGAGAAAGAAAGAAGTAACACTTTGTGCTGTTCAGCCCAACTCAGCCTGCCTAGTCCAGGTGTGCTGCTCTCTCTTTCTCTTACCTCTAATGATTAAATCCAATGTCACAGTTGGTCAAACTGAAGGGAAACACAAGAAAGCAGCATCTGATCTTATGCAGTGATTTCCAAACACCAAAATGTGTCAGGATTCTTGAAGTGTTTTGATAATTAACACAAAAAGAAGATGATATGTTCAAAATGAGTAACACAAACCTGATATTGTGGGAAACATTTCTATCCCTTTTGGTGCCTTGCATACTACTCAGCACTGCAGCTAAACTGTCAAGATCACCACTGATTTCCACAGGAGGTGCAGACATACTTTTCAGGATTGGAAACCACTGTTTTCAAAACTTTGAGCAGGCATTAACTGGTCACCCATCTAACATTCACCTTGGTGGAATAAGTTCATGGTCAGTATGATATGTTCATAAGGATTTTTCATAGCTAGGGTTTGAGTGTGCCCGAATTGTCTGGAGACAGCTGGACAGTACGGTGAGATGAATGGGTTGGCTGAAGTGTTACACTCTGGATTGGGTGCACACCCTGAGGGTACATCCAGTTTGTTAATGTTGCTTTATTCAAGTTGCTGCTTCCCAGGCTTAAAAGATAACCGTGTGAGTAGCATTACTTAAGCAAGAGAGCAAAGACTGAAAAAACAGTGGGATATTTTTGCATGTTAAAGCAGAGCAGGATGCAAAAATAAGAACCCAAACAATTTGTCTTTCCTTATCCTCATAGTGAGAGAGAGAGAACTTCCTGGGTAAAAGCACAGGATTTAGTGGAGGCTGAGTTGGCAGAAATGTGTGCACTGGAAATGCCAGGGTGCAGGACTGTGGGACCAGCCAACCCAGCAGGATGCTGCAGATAGCGGCGTTCCTTAGTACCCAACAAAACCCCTGAGCCTTGAATGTCCTTCTTGTTGTATGGAGATGCAGGCTGTGCAAAAAAATCAACTTGGGCCTTCAAAACAGACAGTGACCTGAACTAGAGAGAGCTAGAAATTTTGGTGCAGAGGAGCTGTGCTTCCTCTGTCCCAGTGAGGGTTGGCACTGCATCTGCCTGTGTGAACAATACAGTCTGGGGGGCTGAGTTCACATGTGTGTCTTTGGCAAAAACAAAAGCAGGAGAAAAAGAACTGTGTCTCAGGAAATGCTGGTACTTCGTATGCAGCTTTGGGCTAAGTGCTCTGCTGTTATACCCTGTACCATGAAAATCCCTTCTCTGAACACAAAACTGAAGAGGCAGCAAGATGCTGAGATACACAAAAAGATCTCAGCGGGCATTGTCTTGGACTCTTTGGCTTTACTAATGTCTTGATCCACTCTCTTAGATCCCTTTTTTGTTGTTAGGTTTTCAAAATACTTTTCTTCTTCAAAGCTACTTCCTATATGGAGTTTTTAATGCCTCTTACAGAGGACAACCTGTTTCCCAATATCATTTCTCTAGGTTAGTGATTGTTATAATTGCTGCAAGGATGACATTTAGCAAGGAAGGGGAGTCAGTGAAGCGACACTTGTTCTGCATGCCAGCCCTTCTCTTACACACAGAAACTCACTTATAGTTCTGGGAGAGACGGGGGAAAGCCGGAATAACAGTGCTGTGATGGGGTTTTGTTCAACACACGCTGCTCGCTCCTTGTTTTCTTTCTGATAACACCAAGGTATTTATGTGCAAACAAAAGACTCCTCTTGCCGAATCAGCCTCCTCCTCCTACCTGATTCCGTCAGCAGAGTCGCAAAAGCATGACTGTGACAGCATTAAATGAATAAGGGTGAGGTTGGGCAGACAAAGGAAATCTCATGCAGTGTGCACACCTCAGATACTGGGGAAAATGGAAATCTAGACAAAATTCAAAGTGAAATATCAGCAAAACATCTTGTTGAACATTAATCATAGTTGTTTCTTCTGAGAATGAATCTTCAAGTGAAATAATGTTTCAGGACCTACATTAACAAATTTGATCTGAGCAGGGAAGAGGCAATATTGAACAGGACCAACCCAACAGAACCATCCAGCTGCTTCAGAGGAGGATGTAAGAAAGAAATACAACAATTTATTTAATAGTAAACCAGCCCACAAAGAAGTCTTTACCTGAATTTCCGCTGTTTGCTTATCCAGACACCTGAATAACAGGGGGGTAAATCTTTTCTGAAATGGCATCCATGCCCTCAGAAACTGCATGGTGTCAAACTGTGTTTTCATGAACATGCAGTATTTGAGTCCATATGCTGTATGTTTATTATCTGTCAGAGTGGTGTGAGACATCTAGAGTCTGCAGACTTTTTCAGGGCTTCACGGGAAAATTTTTGGCACTTTGCATTCCCTAATGTCATTTTGTGTGAAATTGCTGAAGAAGACTTCTCCCCCCACCCCTCAAATTGACAGTGTGCCCGTGTCTGCATTTCTGCACCATGCTGTCAGTGCTAAGCCAATTGACCCCAGTCATGTAAAAAAATCAAAACCATGTTAATAAAGGCAAAGCATTTTACAGTAGTTTTGCACTAGTAGCTTGTTAAGAAGAAAGGAAAGACCTGGAATGTCAACTTGCTTTGCACTGACAGCATGTATCTATTAACTTAGTAATTTCTGTAGTGTAAGAATTAGAGAAACAGGCATGAAGCAAAAAATTAGAGCAACTTGAAAAAATAGGTTAGAAGGGATCCTTTTTTCAAAACATAGTTCACTATCCTGTCCTTCTGTGCATGTCTGCTTCCTACCTTCATAGTTCTCAAGTTTGTCTTTCAACTTGCTCCACTCATACACAAGCACACTTTGATCCACAGTCTGAAAGGCTTATAATCAGTGCATTCCTGTTGCAGTCTGGATTTGCCTTGTGTGCTGTAGTTACCAAGAAACTTCCCTTCCTCTAACCTAATATCAAAAAGAATTTGCAAAAATTCACTGTTGTCAAAACCAGGTTTCCTGCAGACTTAATTTGTGACACAGTTGGCTTAAGCAAAGAGAGGATATCCAGGCAAGTAGGACAGCAAATACCACAGCAGGTAACCAAGTTCAGACAGGTCCAGGCTCATGACCAATAGGTCCATATTGTGGATTTTTAAGAAGATATTCTGTCTTGTGCAAGTTGGTTGTGAATCAGTCTTCCCAGGAGAGCAGAAACTTGAGATGACTTGGAGGTTATGATACAAAAGAATGAAGCTAAACTGGTTTGGACATTGTAAACCAAGCAAGTCTTGAAGCACTGGAAAAATGGAAGAGAAATTGTTATTTCATAGAGACACCTCTGTTCCTTTCCTGACTTCAACGTGATTGTATGAGATTTTGTGAGCAGAATGGTGTGTGAACAGATAACACCTATAAATCTGTATTTCTGCAACAGATACATAATTTGACAAGTGTCCTCCCCAGAACTGGTTGAAATTTGCCAAAATATGGGGGATTTTAATTAGACAAGTTGATGAAAAAGTGTTCCAACTACATTTTCACAGTATCCACTTAGTGAAAAGTATACGAGGATTCCAGTAGTTTCAGTTGGTTCCTAGGGAGACCAGTATTGTATGCACACCATCATGCTGTTCCCTATGCTTGTACATTCAATCCCTTCCCTCTCCTGTCTCTTTATATTGCTGTGTCCTCCAGGCAGGGACTCCTCTTTATTCAGTGTTTTATACTACCTGGCACAACTGCCAGCCATGCCCAGAAGCCATTAGATGTTACTAAATGTTTCTGACAGGGGATATAATTTGATTCTCTTTCACAATACTGAAAATGAGAAAAATAAGGTTGCTACCCCCCACCCCTTCAAAGGAGGGGGCACTGTTAGTGGGACTGAGAGGGGTGACTTTCTCACCCTTTCCTGTTGTCACAGCTCCTCAGCTGATCCCATCTCAGCTCTGGGGCTCCCACCTGCAGCATAAAATACCCCTCCCAAGAGACAGAAATTCCCTTTCCATCAGCCCATCTGCAGTAGTTTGTTGGTGATAGCAAGCACTGGGATGGCTGTCTTTCCTGTAGGAAAGGAAGGGTGGAAAGAAGGATAGCACAAGATAGCTTCACTGACATTGAGGTTACTAGGTGTCTATACTAGCACAATAGGTTTAGAGGATATTAAGAATTGTTAATCTGCGATGGTATCAGTTACCCATTGTTACTAGTATGCAGTCTCTCTCACAGCACCTTTACCTTTTCAAGAAACCTGTAAAGCAGGATGAGGCACATCCTCCTTGTGAATTATCTCATCCGTTTGTTTTCATGAAGCTTGATCCTCTACTGGAAATGCGTAGGTAAATTATTTGCCTGTATTGACATTGCAATAATTCTTCCAGCCCTGGAAGCAAGCCTTTCTTAGTGACATCATCAGGAGTAAACTTAAGTAATACAGCAAGCCCATGCATTTTTCAGTGACATTAGATGTTCTATAACAATACTAGCTGAAGCATCTCCCTCCCCTCTCTGTCAGCACATCCAGCTGTTATTCCTTTTGCAGTTTGCTACCTCTCTGCCACTTATGTTGACCTAACTGTTAGTGCGGCTCTTAATCAGCTCACAAAGATGATCTAGCAGAAATGGATGCGCATATATACATTAAGTACAGATTATCTCTCTCATCAAGATCACAGAATAGCTCCTCCACCAATTGCACTGTCACATTGAAGGAGTAGGCAGAAAACAATATGAAGTCAGCATTGCCACTGAACAATATACTGTCTGAGCTGTGGGCTGAAAGGAGCTGGTTTGAAGGACAGTATAGTGATTGCAGACATGCCAGCACTGAGATAGAAATCATTATCCCTTTTATTCTAATATACCCAGTTCAGAAGGGGGTATATTTCCCTCAAGCTCAGGACTCCAGCAAGACACTTGTGAAGCTGGGGAAAAGAAACTAAACGTGTGTATTTCTGAGATCCAAGGCTGTCACAGAGAGGTAGCCCTAGCTCACACAAGTGTGTATCTGCCCTGCAGTCAGAGGTGAGTTGGTGTCACAGCTGCCCAGAATTTGCTGAAGCCATAGTACCCCAGTCTTCAGCATGAATTAGTCACCATGGTGTCAGGCAGGCTATGCTGAACATGCAGCGTATGTTCCTTGTCCTTGTTGTAGTTGGCACCTCAGGGAGCTAGTTCAGAGAAGCACCCCAGGGATGCCTGCAAGTGCTCCAGCCATGGCTTTGTGCAGCCTGCCCATGGCTTTGAGACACACAGCATTCTATCTCCCATGGATCTTTCCTGTTGTCCCAAATAAAAAAATTGATTTGTGATTCTTTGGGAAATACTTTCATATGGCCCCAAATAAATGCTTCAACTTCGTAACATTATTGCACAGAAATAATAAGTGGAAGCCGACTGGGTTTGGGGGCCTAATATGAGAAGTTAGTGGGTGTGCTGACTAGCTTCTGAGCAAGCAGGAGTTAAACCCTGGAGAGGAAGCAATTCTCAAGCTGCAGCAAGGATAATCATGATAATTTATCATCTGATAATCAAAGAGCACACACTTAATTTGTTCTCATTATCAATGTATTTCAAGCACAAGTACTTAAGTACAAGAAGCCTTTCTGTGCACAAGTTGCACTGGAAGTGTAGAAATAAAGGGACCCATGCAAATGCAAAGCAGTTGTACTTCTCCTCAATGGGTAATGTGTTGTTGCGGAGTTTGGAGTCCGTCTCAGTGGCCTCCTTGTCCCCCTGGATGTGGAAAAGGACCCCCAGCATCAAGTTGTTGTAAACACTTGACCTTTCTCTAGGACATCAGTGTCTTCTTGGAGAAATGACTGACAGTTTGTAAGAGCTGCAGGGATTTAGTTCATTAAGGAACCATCAAGAAATGAAGCTAAATCAGGAGTTTTTAATCATGTCAGAACTCTGGTTTGCAGCATCTTGGGAGTGGGAAATGTCTGCAGCATGCTAAGAGCAGGCTTTTACCTCCTCTTCTGAAGCCCAAGATGTGTTTTGGAACTGAGTATGGTGTGCAGCCTCCAGAGCTGTAATTTGCACCATTTCCCCCAGTTATTTAATATTTAATGTCACCTGAAGGCAGGTTTTCGCATAAAGCGTAGAACTCATATACTGGTGGATTGAAACAGGCTTTTATAGCCCTCCTGGCTGGAGTCTGAAGGAGAATGCCTGCTTAAGCAAGAGTCAGAGGTCCAAAAGTGAAATCAGTTACAGTAGATGTATGACATGCTTTTACCACATGCTGGTGGTAAAATTTTCGCTACACTGATTTGCTTAATGGTTACAGGCAAAGTAAGCCATGGCTCTGTCTGTGCTGCCAAAATCTGCTGCTTTTACAGTAGCAGCACAAGTGCAGCTGCAGTGCGCAAGGCTTGGAGCCCCAGCACAGAGGAAGCCAACAGATGACATCTTGCTGTCACAGCATAGGCCGTTCTGTAGCGGAGCTGGCCTCACGTTCCCTGGAAACAGCCTGGAAAACATGCTCTTTGTGTACATGCTCTCCCCTCCCCAACTCTCATAGTCACAGTTGAGGTAGGAAACAAAGTCTCAGCCAAAATTCCTTAAGGGAAAGGGACCCGATTTCTTCAGGATGTGAGCCTCTGAGAACAAAATCTCCTTGTGAGAAGAAAGCAATTTCTTAATACAGGAGGATTACAGTGTCTTGTTTTGTTGGTGGTGGTATTTTGTTGGCATGTGAAATTGAGATTTCAAAACTTTCCACTTGATTCAGCTGTACAAAAAGTACTTCCTAACCTCTCTTTTCCAGAAGGGTAGAATCACCTCTAAGTTTGCAGCCACTGTAAGATGGAGGTGACCTAGCTGGTGACCGGTCACAGTAATAAACTGCTGTATTCATTGCTGCTAGCAACTGTTTCTTTGGGTTTTCACATCTTTCTGGAGTGTTGGTTAGGCACCTAAAACTGGAGCTTTGAGTTCCGTCACCAGCATTATTGCCGCATACTGTAAGCATGGTAATAGTCCAAGCACCCGTCTCCACTGTACAGCAATTAGACAGCAGGCAAGAGACTTAAGTAAAACCATATGTAGGTCAAGACTACCAAGATCAATTTATTTCTAATTGCTTACAAATTTTCAACACCCCAGCCAGGGATCAAGGCTATTTTGTGTCAAAGAAACAGCATGTATTGACAGTTCATTCTAATACAGGTTTGGGGGTTTCTCTTTAAAATTACTGTTGCCAGGATGCACCAAGTAAGTGGCACAAAAAGCAGGAAGAAAAGTAGATGTTAAGGAAGTAAAGATGCTTTGCATTTGTCCAGTTGTAAAGAGGAGCAGAATATAGTTCCTGGATTTGATCCTCCTATAATAGATTCAGTGTATGGGCAGATGTCCAATGACTCCGTGCCTCACATCTATAAAACAGATATAACAGTCTAATCTCTCTGCAATTGAAAGGCACTGTATGGTGTAAATGGGTATTACTGATAGTAATATCAGCAGTGGCTGTATCCAGCTCAGGAAGACTGAAAAGAATGTTTGTTAGACCTGAACTTTGACCTGGATTAGGATAAATTGAGTTGAAACAATAAAGAGCTGCTGAGAAGAAAATGAAAGTTCTTATAATCTCCTTGACTTCTGCTTGCAAAACTGCTTGCTTCTGGCAGCATTGTCTTCTGAGCTAGCTAACCCGTGCCACTGTCAGCGCTCAGCTGGCTTTTGTATAGGATACAGTTTTTGCACATACAAGGGAAAAAGCAACAGAAGACGTTTCTTTCAGCTCCTTTTGGAAAGGAGCACTAGGAAAGCAATGTCTGCTCCATGGAAAACAGCCAACAATTGGTGGAGAAGGAGTCAGGAGTGGATTAAGACTATAACCGGGAGCAGATCCAAACCAACATTTCCCCATCCCCCTGCCAGCTGCTTGTTTTGCACAGGCCTCTCTGGTCGGAATCCTGTGGTCACCGGCCCTCTCTGCCTGTGGGCACAACATGAGCAAATAGAGGGGTCTGGGACCCAAGCAAGTTCTTCCCTGAGTGCAGCAACCGCGGTAGTAGCTGATGCTTGCAGTGAGCTGTACAGCAGCAGTGTGCTGTCCACAGCTCACTGACTCACGGTTACGCTCCAGTCTTCTCTGAATGTGGTGCCCAGATGCAAAACCCCAGCCTTCACCCTGCCCTGGAAGCAGAGCTCTTTTCAGGCTTTTAGGAAGGTTTTGCAGACAACATGAAAGGAAGCTGGAGCCGTTCTGTGCAGTTCTTGAAAGCTCTTGGACATGGCTCATGGAATGAGTGCCTAGAAAACAGGCTGGTCTTTTCATCACCTCTGCAGTTGCTCACTTGTTTAGCTGGTAGCTTTTCCCTTCCAGAACTTCAAACCCGGGTCATTTCAGCATGCCTACCAACACCGTTTAAGTAGACTGGTTTCCCTGTTCCGGGTGAATTCTCTTTTCAGGCCTCCAACTGCTTGTCAGCAGCAGGTAGCCTGCTCCAGCATTGTAACATTTTCTGTGACTGATCCCTGAATGGGTCAGCTCACAGGACTACATCCTAAGGTCCACTTTTTCTGTAAGTTAGCTCCAGAGGATGCAGGGGGAAACATGGAGGCAGTTGCTATGGGTCAAATACTGATTTTGTTTACAAGAAATGGAGCACAACTGGCCACATTAAATGACTGGGTTGCCTGAGTTTCTATTCTGACGTCAAGTCAGAATACAAACTCTAAGGACTTCAGGAATTGGTCTGCAGTGTTAAGGGACTTTTCTGACTGTTTTGGGGGTTGGGGTCTTAGACTTAGCTGAGTAATTTTGTGTAAGAAGAGTTATTTCATTTACTAACCAGTATCTGCAAAGAAAAGGGTTTGGCTATAGAGTGAGAAAGAATATATTCTTCATGTTGAATTCTGTAGAGTGTGACCTTTCCTCCCTCCTTCACGCTTACACAGTCTTCACGTTTTGTGGGGGTTTTGTAGTGGTGACTTCATCTGCCATCATTTATCAGCCAGCTATCAGCCCAGAGAGCTAATTTAGAGTCCTGCTTGTGCATTTGATCAGCAAATGCAAACCATGTGTAATGTCAGCAGGTCAGGGGAGGTGATGGAACATGGGATTTTCACCTCAGTTCCAGAAAGGGCCATAGTTGCTTCCAGGAAGCAGAGCTTGGCACTGGGTGTGGGGAATTGAAAAGATTTATTTCCCTGTATGAGAGCACAGAGCTTGATCATTCTAATCGAGCATTTTCCAATCAATATGTTTCTTACGGGCTTTCCAAAGGCTGCATTAGGAAAGCAATTTTATTTATTTTATGGCCCTGAAGCCCTAAGGGATTGGGGTGTGTCAACTTTCCATGGTCTCTGTACAGACAGTGAGAAGGGCTGGGTCACAGGACACTGTGCTAGCAAAGTCAGCATGAAACCCAGCCCGGTGCTCCACTAGGTTTGTCTCCGTAGACATCTACATATTGCAGGGGCCCCAGCGCCAATGCAGCACACAGAGCATTACCTGTGCTTGTGCTGTACCTCCAATACCCTGCTCAACAGGGCAGCAGGAGACAGGAGCCTGTGCTTTTTATTTCAGACGCTACTGAAAAAGCTGTTTCGCCCTCTGTTCCCAGCAGTGTAGGAAGCTTCCCAAAGCCTTGTCATTCTGATTACAGGCAGTTTCAGACCCTTTTAAAGAACACGCAAGTCTCAGTGGCGTCTCTCTTCCTGCCTATCACATGACTCCTCTGTTCCCTATCCTCTCATTGTTTTCCTTAACAAGACCTGTAAAGGTGCATTTTCATCTGCTGCCATCCATTTCCCTTGTACTGGTTTGTACTCACTTCCCAAATAATTCGCTCTGAGGATTAACCTTTTCCATCTTTTCTACCTTCGCTTATCTCTGAGCCTTGAAACTGCAGAGCTAGGTCTGTGCTGCAGGCTGAGGCAATCCCTGCAGCCCAGCAGCAATGAATGGCCACTGCTTCACTACATGGGTCAAGTGGCATCCGATGGAAAGAGCAAGTGGTCAGGAACATCACTGCTCATCAAACTTCTGTCCCCTACTCCTAACAGCAAGTACATGGACCACCAGTGATACAGAGTTTATACTGTGGAAAGGCTGTATCTTCCACATGTATGCTAAGCAACGAAGTATCCCAGAAGTTAGGCTGTCCATCTGCGTGGGGATAGCTAAACACACCACAGCTCTCTGTCACACATTCCCCTCCTCTGAGGAATTAGAAGGGCCTCCTGAGAAAGCAAGGTCCTTAAATCTGCTTGTCTTTCCCTTCCATAACAGGTAGTCTTGAGGAGCTGCTGAGTACCTTGTGGGTGGGAGCCTGCCAGTGCGGGTAGCTATGGGGAATGCACTTGCAGAAGGAGATTGCTGCAGCAACTCCAGCAGAGACAGAGTAGAATTCCTGCCTCAGGAGGCCCTAAGCACCCAGTTTAGGCTTTAATTTGAGCCCCCTTCAGTGTGATTGGCACACTGCTGTTGAGCTCAGTGCAGCCCTTCTCAGTGAGCAGCGCATCCTGGTTTGTGCTGTAAGGTTTGAGTGTGGTATCAGAACAGGGCCCTTGGTCTGCAGCAGCAATCAATACCTCTGAACAGGGAACCAGAGAGCAGGAGAGATGGCACCGTGGGAGTATTGAACTGCAGTCATTTGAAGAAGCTGTACAGCGTTCTTGCACTTTTGAAGCATTATAGTTGTTAACTGGCCAAGCCCCATGACACCTCTTTGCATTTGGGCAGCCTAGCTTTCCAAACAAAGAAGTGAGACAGAAGGAGAAGACTCTTAGAAGTTGTCCTGGCAGAGCTTAGGCAATGGATTTGAATCTAATTCAAGTTTTCCTCCAGACCATGTTGCCTTTATACAGAACTGAAGGGAAAGACACAACCTCATGCCCCTGTCCTGGTTGACATTCACCATGGTTTGCAGAACCATATATTTTGCTATATGGGTAACATGGAAGAATTTTCTTAATAATAGAAAAGAGAGCTTCAGTTGCTAAAGAGCTGGTTGGTAGCAGACATTCTTCACAACTCATACAGCATCATTTTCCGACTAAAGGCTTAAGTACTGTCCTGTAGTCAGCTGGCCTGCCTGATGCTGCCAGTGGTGATGCATCTGTCCCTGGGTGTTTGGAACCAGCTGCTGATTTGCATGTGCTGGCCCCTTTGCTGTTTGCCCAACTGCAGTAAGTAGTTTTTGGCATGGGAATGAGAACAATTCGGTCTGCTCTGCAGAAAGCAGGGATAAATGAGAGGTCTGTCTGTACCCCCTTCTCGCCTCATCATCCTGCCTGCCAGGCAGACAGGTGTAAGCATGGAGTGCCTGGCGAAAGTGGAAGAAAGAGTTAGACGAAACTTTCTGTGAATGCTGTTTCCATCATGCATGCTGTCCTGTGGTTGAGTCCTCATACTGAAACTGAAATGGAACAGCAGCTCTCGGTGAGTACTGTACATTTAGCATTGGATTTGTGTCTTCAGATTGTTCCAAAATGAGTCAAGGTGAAAACAGCCTACGGTACATTATACTTAATGTTTTAGAGGTATCTGTTACATACGCCATACGTAGCAACTCATACTGTAAAACACATATTCTGTCTTCCAAAGCAGCGATGCTGAATGTGAGTGCTTGGCAAGATTCAAGGTTGGCTACATCTCTTCAAAAATCAAAGTTGTAACCCCACCAGAAGTTTGTGGTCAGATGCAAATACCACTGGCTGTGTAGTTTTACGTGCAGAAGGTTATACTAGGTGAGGGGAGCACTCAGTATTTCCAACCTCAAGTTTCCAGGAGTTCACTGTCAAAAAGAGTGAACTCTTAAGAGACCATCAGCTTATCACCTCTTCAACTGAACAATACATTAAACTGCATGCATGTGTAAGTGCTTGGACAAACCTAAAAAAGTTGACTGGCTACTTCAAGGTGTAAATTACCCCATCAGCCCCTCTTCATTGTACTTCTTTTTTCTGGACAAAAATAGAAAGGAACAGTGGATTGCTTCTGCAATACAGATGGTTATGGGCTTGTGCCCTGCAGTATGAGAATTGGTAGCTCTCACTATTTACAGGTAGATAGCTTAAGAGGTGTTAGAAACAGGACTTCAGTGAGGAAAAAGCAGCAGACATAATCTATTAAAGACACTGGTGCACCAGCCTGTGGCATTAGAAAGGTGACCACTAATTCTGCTCTCTGTTTAATGTATATGAAGCTGTCAGATTATAAACATGTCTATAAATCATTGTATTTTACTCTGCTGGAAGTGGTGCTTGGAAGCTGACAGAAGACAGGCTAGAAAATGGACCTCTCAGAGACAGATTTTGATGTTTTACGTGGCTTTGGCTAACCTGCTTTCAGCTATTAAGTTCAAGAAGTTTTTGCTGGTTATTTTTCACTATACAGGTAGGGAAACCAGGGTTGGGGATGCTTGCCAGATTTCATCCAGCAGAGCAGCAGCAGAGATGAGAGCAGAGCCAGGTCTGAGTCCCAGGTCACAATTTACCCTCTGAAGTCTGTGGTGATGCCAGCCACCAAGAGGGCAGACTGGGAGAAAGGCAGCATCCCCCATGTCTGATGTACACCTACCAAAGGCAGCAAAGCCTTCACACAGATTCCAACAGACAGTTCAGCAGGCAAAACTCTGTCCTTATTTTGTAGCACAGCACTCAATTTCCTCACTTTATTCTGCTTGGTAAATATCTTTGTTAGTTGAAGACAATGCTGTTAGCTTTCACAGAGAATAAAACTGGAGAGATAAAAAGAACCTATTTTCTTCCACTGTGGGCATGACAATAAAAGAGAAGATGGAGAGGGGAAAATAAGAAACAGCATCTAAAAAAGAAAAATGTTGTAAGTGGGATTAGTTTTTCTTTCATGGAGAGTACAGGGAAACATTGTCAGGACCTACTGATAGCTATGTGTGCTGTGCTATAAAATCCCTTCAGCTGGAGAGCCAACCCTCTCATGCCCTTGTTTTCACAAACCCAACTGCTTCTTTTTAAGAAAGGGCAAAGGAGGTGGAATATCAGTTTAGTAAATGCTGTACCACACACGAAAGAATTACTTTTTGAATGGTAGTTTCCGAAGCACTTTCAACCACACCAACCTGCACCTCCAGAATAGCCTCCTCCAATGACTGAACTGGTTCGGTCTCACAAAGCAAATAGGTATGCAGTGCAGGCAGGCAGCTAAAGAGAGGCTTTGGAAGAACCTTAACTTCCCAGGAAAACAGCAGAGCTGGGAGAGAGGGAAATGGGAGCAGAGGTGATCAGTCTAGGGAAAAGCTGTGAACTTTATGACACTTTGTATCTTCGAAACACAATGTGTTTGTAAGTAACACCCGCTCTTGTTAGCCACAACCAGGCTGAACTAGGCAGCCTGCTTGCTGATTCCCAGTAACCAGAAGCCAAATGGTTCTAGGTCATACTACACTGGGGCTTTTCTTATGAGCTTGGGAGGTGCTGCTGAAACCCAGCAGAGACCTGATTTGCAGTGTGAACTGTTGGGTCTGTTCCAGAGTTGCCACGTGGGTGTTCCAGTCACTGTAGCTTATTTGGCTGGTCTGGGTCTAGCGATGACCAATCCAAACCTCTCTTTAGACATGATATTTTTGTATTAGTTGAATGGAAGGGGAAAATACGCTGTCACCAGCACATGGGAAACATTGATCTGTGTTTGTACAGAGAGTGATTTATTTATTACGTTGTTATCTCTAAGGGAGCATGCACCTCAGGTGAAGTTGCCATACAGCTCTGTCCATGTTGGCCTGATTTTCCCACTGATGTTTCGTTTTGTTCCTCATCTTGCGAAGTACATGTCAGAAATCAAGTCAGATTTCCATGTGTTAGTTTTAGGCAGTTTGTCACTTGCATGGCATGGCGAGGGGGGAGACGAAAGAAACCGTGCATGAGCATCTCAATCACTCCTCAGATGGACTTGTAGAATCATTCATGTATTGTGGTCTGGCTGTATCACATCTGACTTTTTTTCTCTTTTAACTGCAGTCAGTATACATGCTGCCCAGCAGTGGCATGGGGTCTGGAGTGTGTTTTCTGTAGTCAGTGCAAGATGGACCTCATTCTCACGTTTTAGATGGTGGTTTCCATGTCTCTGAACAGATCTACACTTCACCTCACTCCCTATAAAAAGAAAGGTCCTGCAGAAAACTCTGACCCCAATAATCAGACCCTAATTCACTGGGGGTGGGGGAGGAATTTAAGTCCTTCATGAATAAATAAATAAATGCTACTTCTTGTTCCTGTGTGGCACATAATACAGTGCTTAAGGGGCAGTTGAAAGCCAGTGGAAATTCATGCTGCTGCCATGCAGACGTCCCTTCTTTAGGTCAGCTCTGACCCATTCTCAGGCTTGATCTCAATTCCTTTTCTGACTGGGATTCAGTTCTGTATGCAGCTGTGGCTCTGGGACTTTCCAAGGCTGCTGTCTGGGAATCTGGTATAGCAGCAGACTGCAATTCACTGCATGTGACCTCTTGCTGAAACAAAAAATAGTGCTGCCTATCTGTTAAAGAGGTAAAACCCAAAACAAAACAGTGGTACAACTCTCCCAGGTTTCTTTTGGTGCTTGGTAGGAGGAGAGTAATCAGATCTCAGAGAATGGTATGCCAGGAAGGAAATTTCTTCCCATGTGCAGCATACAATCAGCCAGGTGCAATACGAGGAAGGAAGGTTCGTCTTCCTCTGAAGCGTAAGGTATTAGCCCCTGCCAGAGGCTGTGTACCAGAGGTCTGATCAGATACGGCAAATTTTGTGTTCCTATGCACAGTGTAAAGCTTTGTAGCAAGTCAAACAATGAGTCATCTCATGAGAGGGAAAGGAAAAGAAAGCTTTTATCTCCCAATAGATTGGAGATAATCTCTCTACTTGGGTATAAACAGCTCTTCACCCTGCTGCTTGCTCTCCCCAGGGAGGAAGCTATTTTAGATTTGTCTGTAAAACAGATATTGAATTGTCACACCTCGCAGGCTGATCTGCCTGGGTAGCAGGCAAAAGGTGTTTGACTTTCATGGTACCTTGGTTGGGCCTCTGTGAGTAAACACAGTAGTCTAGACTGTATATGCTGTAAGAGCTGGCTGGGAGAAAGGGAGTGACAGATTTTCTTTCTTCTCTCTGTGCCCAAACTGAACATACCTGCTATTTTACTATAAAATGGAACACTACTCTTCTATGGACAGAGTTACATTGGTAATATTTTATAGCTATACAGGAAACACAAGCTAAAGCAGTGCTAAAGATGCCACAGCCTCAGCACTTCTGTTCCTCTCCAGTATGGGAATAACACCTGCTAGCACAACAGCATATGCAGGAGTGGTGGACCAGTCTGAATACACCTTTCTCAACCATACCCATACTGTTAACCAGTTGCATAAGCAGCCCTTCTTTACAGACCCCAGACACCTAGAAGGACATATAGCCATAGCTCTCTGGCATCTGCCAGGTGAGCTATTATTCCTCATCAGTGACTTTACAAGGGGCATGAGGAGAGAGCATACCTCTGTTTTAGGAAAAGATACACACTGAGAATGGATGGGGTCAAGGACTTTGCCTCCTGTCTGCCCTGCACCTCAGAAGAAGCAGTGGGAAGAAAGTTCCATTTCACAGTGGAAACCTGGAATGGAATAATGTCTTAGAAGCTTTTTTCAGGATGTTGAGGTAGTTCTTGTTTCTCAGTATGTCACAGATAAACCAAGATGCCTAAACTAATGAAGTATTTCACAGTCCAGTGCTTAGAGTATTTCTGCATCAACATGACATCCCTTTCCTATACCTTCTCCTGAGACTTTGCATGTTATGGTGTGGGGAGAAAGGAGGATTCACTGATGTTTGTCTGTATTCCCATGCCTTGTCTCAATTTGGTAACAAAATTGTGGTCTCTTCCTGCCGTAGGTTTGCAGCCTGTTTACTGGAGCAGGGATGATGTGGCACAGTGGCTCAGGTGGGCAGAGAAGGAGTTTTCCTTGAGACCGATTGAGAGCAGCACTTTTGAGATGAACGGCAAGGCTCTGCTGCTTCTGACCAAAGAGGACTTTCGATACCGGTCTCCTCATTCAGGTAAGCATTGTTTACAGAAGCTGTGATTGAAAAGAGGGAGGAAGCTGCAATGGAATCCAGAGAGGATCAGAGCAGGAAATGTTCACATTTGTTGGTGTGGACTGGGTGAGGGGAGGGAGGACAGAAACACGTTGTATGGGACAAGGACAGAAAGGGCAAGGAGGGAATGAAACCCTGATACTCCTGAGTTGTAAGCAAATTTGAATGCAAATTCAAACCTAAACATGAAACCGGTTTCTAGTTAAAGCTCCCTGTAAAAGTCCCAGAAAGCAACTTTCTCTGGCAGCGCTTTGTGATGTGTAGCTTTTCCCTGTAAAGGTTTATCTTTTCACAGACCCAGCTACAGCAGGAAGTTAACCAAATGCTCCAGCCTCTTTAAGAAGCCCATATTAGCATTTTGCCTCACAGTTGGCTTGGCTGATGTGCTGCTAAAAGTGACTGCAAAACTCCTCCCTGGGGAACCTTTCCTCTGTTTCACAGCCCCTGTGGGCTTTACTTTACCTTATTCTCTCATCTTGTGCTGGAGTCCAGCCCAAGGCACAGCACAGACAGGTGTGTGAATCAGTCTGCTTGTTGCTCAAATTATGTCTTCATTTATTCACAAAGCAGATGTAGAAATGTGTATATTGCCTGCCTGTATTTATATCCCCTGGGGTCTGTCTGCTCCAGTTTCACAGGCAGAGTAACCTGCCTTCCTTTGTCAGGGATGTTTAACTAAATGGGATTTGTGAGCTTTTCTTTTGTGACTGTACAGGGTACCCCTATTAAACATAAAGGCTCATAATTCTGTCACCATAGATGATCAAGGAGTTTGGACCAAGCAGTG
Organism: Melopsittacus undulatus; assembly: GCF_012275295.1. NCBI lineage: Eukaryota > Metazoa > Chordata > Aves > Psittaciformes > Psittaculidae > Melopsittacus > Melopsittacus undulatus. The sequence goes on along the minus strand of NC_047531.1, from coordinate 77,863,941 downwards.
GCAGAATTTCTGTGAGGAAGCTCACTAGGTGCAGAAGTACAGCTGATGCTGCTCGGATCCAGCTGAGAAACAAGCCATGGCACTAATTCTGCACCAAGCTGCTTGGCAACTCCCTTGAATGCATCCCCCCAACCATTCTCCTGCAGAATCTGCCTCACAAACTGTGGCCTATGTTTAGTGTATACAAGGTTTTATAAGCATGTACTTCGAATCCGGGACTAATTTTGTATGAAAGAAAATGCCAAACATTAATGTTTATTGACAGTGTAATGCAGTAGTGAAAACTGATGCCTAGAAACTTTGAATTGTTTCATTAGAAAATTAGCCTTGCTTAAGGCAAAAGGAGTATTGAGAGTAGGGATGTGGACAAGGATTGTAAGGGACACTTATGTATCTTGTCTGCAACTCCACTTATCATCCCAGTGCCTTGCTCCCTGCAAGTTATGCCCCTGCTCTCCCCCTTATATGCTGTGAGGGCACTTGAAATTAGTAGGATTAAAACATTTGTAGGCTGGAAGCCTACAGACTTTCCCAGAGAAAGGCCTTTGGCTGGCAAAGCCTCCCTTTATGCAGAAGGTTAAGCTCTTATTTATCTACATTTGGAATGAAATAACCAAAGTAAAGACTCCCTCCTTTGCTTTTTCCCTCCTTCTCTCCAGGTATTTCCCACTGATAATAAACTTTTTAGAGGACATCTGAGTCAGTCTCTAAAAATCTAGATGACTGTAGGTAAAGGGATGTTACCTCAGCATTTCCCAGATTATTAACTCTATGTGAAATTTAAGAACTATGAAATAATGTTTGCCATAGAAGCATTAAGTTTTTAGAGATTGTAGCTGCATAAAAGCTGTACCCTTGTCCCTCATGGCTAAACTAGGAGAACCACATCTGCTCCCCAGAGCGGTCCTAGCAATAAAGTGGGCTCACAGCCCCACAGCTATTCTCCTGTTTAGGGCTGGCCAGGGAAAGGAGGCAGCAGAGGAAGGAGAGTGAGAAATGCTTTTCACTTTCTTAACTAGCATTACTGCATCTGGCTGGTGCAGAAACATAACTGTTTTGTTAGGGAAAAAAATAAAGATAGCCAGGTTTGTGGATGTTTTCACAAGTCTGTCAGTCCAAATCAAAAGAGGTACAAATTTGCTACCTTGTTGCTTGGAGTGTTACAGCACTAGTTTTGATTTTATGCCACTGTTGCCTTCAAGGATGCAAATTATGTGGTAAAATCACTTTTTAGCCTTTCATGTACTAAACATGGAAAGGGTAACTGGGTTCTTGAGGCTTTGTTTTTAAGTAGATTTTCAGGTATCACAATCACCTTTTAAAAATGCCCTAAAGTCACTGCTGAGACAGTAAAAGCTGCCAAGATACTAAAAATAAAGGAATCTGAATCATGGAAAGCAGGATGGCTTTAACTGTTTAATGCTATTCACTGAACTTTCCCACAAATAGAGCACTGGGAGTTCATAGAGACAAGGGGCAAATGGCACACAGCTTACATATTTCACAGAAACAACACTGAAAAAGAGCCCTACACTCAAGAAAACTCTCCCAGAGAATCCAAGGTTTCCAAAGTGAAACTTCACAAAGTTCTTTTTCAAGTTACATGCTACTGCTGCAACCTGTTCCAGTGTAATGTGAGCAGTGACAAACAGAAGGAGAGCAAGCAGAATTAAAAGCTGAGACTTCTATCCTTTTGTTGTACATTTTCACCTTGAAATGTGCAACCAGTTGCATCAGACAAAACATAGAAGTACCTAGGGTGTTATGTAGATGATGTTGGAAGGACATCAGTACAAGACGTGATACATAAAAAGACAAAAAACAAGCAGTTCGTCCATTGGTCTCCTAGATGTTGTGGTGATACATTCCACTGAGGAAAGATATAACAATTCTGGTGCGAGGGAATTGGGGAGTAAGGGGGAAACAAGGAACAGCCTTGCCTGCAACCCAGAAAGAAACATCTGGATCAATTCACACAAGGTGCAGTGCAATTCACTGCAGGCATTTCCATGGAAGAGTGATACAGCAGCAACTCACAGACTGTATTCGCCCATGCAGAGCAGCAAGTTCGCTGCGGTTTGTTCCTTAGTCTGCCTTATATCCCTGGTCTAATAGTGCCTCTTGAAGTGAGCTCCGTATAGATTCTAGAAGCTAGAAGTAACTACCTTTGGGATCATCTGGGCTTTTCAGAAGTCCAAACCATGATACCAGGAGTGACGTAGAGAAGTTCCTGAGGCAGCTATAGCACTCAGGTACCTCCAGGAGTTGTCACACAGCAGAGGTGCTCAGGATAAGTAAATTTCACCATTCTTTTAACTCTTTGAGTCCATCCCAAAGTAACTTCTCCAAGTGAGAGTTCTTCTTCCTGTGGATTTCCTAGAATGGAATATCTTAGTAGCACACTGCCTCTGGCCTTGAGGCTTTACAACATCTTCTGTGTCCTCCCCCCATAAAGTGTAAATCGTTCAGTAATTAACTAAAACGACCATCTTTGCTCCCAGCAACTCATAGCATAAGCCATGGGCTCTAAGAATTCTATATCCTAAGGTGTCTGTCTAAGAAACTGAGGCTGTGAGGAGGTGAGACACTGAACTAACCACTGCTTGTTTAGGTTTGGAGCTCTTGGATGGGCACTCATGTTGCCTGAAAAAGACTCACTTTGGGGTAATAAAAGCTGTGTCTTGTCATTCTCCCATTTTTCCACAGTCACACACAGAGGCATGATGTGCAGCTTTGCTTTTTCTTTTTTTCCTTTCAGGGAAGAACCTTCCAAATCAGTGAAATGCAGGATTTTACTGCAAGCATTTTGGGGTCTGAAAATAGCACCCAGGAGCCATGAATTCATGCATCAGATGGCTAAATGAGTCTTCTCAGCAGTATGTAGGTTTTCATTTCCTTTTTCCTGCTGTTTGTATTTCAGGTGATGTTTTGTATGAACTCCTTCAGCATATCCTGAAGCAAAGGAAAGCTCGTATGCTCTTCACACCTTTCTTCCACCCTGGGAACTCAATCCATGCTCAGCCAGAGGTCATATTACACCAGAATCATGATGAAGGTAACTCTGTCTCATTCTTATGGGAGCTGCCATTATAGGGGGGAGTAAGGTAAAGCTGTGAGGAATTACGTCATTTTCTTGCTCCAAACTTACTTAAATAAAGTTGCTGTCCTCCCTTTGTCTCCATGGCTTTAGAACAATCAGCTGGTCTAGGAAGTCAGCCATCCATTCTCCATTTATCTTCTGTTGTTTTGTTTCCAAAGCCTACTTAAAAGCTATGCCAGATGCAGATTAAAAAAATCTGGCATAGAAAAGGAAGTTTTATTGACCCCATTGATTCATCTTTCCTCATTACCAATTAGGTAGACAAAGATGCTGGGACTTTTGGTACCCAGGAGATGCAACTAGATGTAATTGTTTGCAGAGCAAGGGAGAAAGAAGGTAGCCTCAGAGAGGAATGTCTAAATCAAAGTCACTTCAACTGACAATCTGTCATCACATCATGCCAGAGTTCCTAACACCGAGCCCGTCATGTTGTGCAGCTTTTGAGCTGATTGGGCAATTCATGTTTAGAGATGATTTTTTTTCTGTAGGTTTTCTCTCATTTTAACCATCAGAATTACTTGCTTAGGTTATTAGTTAACCTTCTGGTAATGTCCACACATACCATGGCTGTCAGAGGTGCTGAAGAAAGAATAGGTATGTTTGTGGAACTGTAGATTTAGGCTTCCTCTACTCTATTAGTGCAGATCAAAATGCAAGTCTGCTTCCTTTAATGGAAACATTAAGGTTTTATTTTCTTTTAAAACATGCATACTAAAATAATTCTTAGTTTTCTCCAATAACAGAAAAAACAGTAAGCCTAAGCCTTTTAAAAGGTCCTTTCCATGAAAGCATGAGGCAGAATTCACTTTTGCAATTAAAAAAAGCCAAAACAAACCTCAAAAAAAAAGTACTGTTATTCCTCTTTCAAGTAAACAGGAGAATAGAAGTGAGTTAGGATATTGCCCTAGTCTCTGCTAACTGGAAAACAAGATGCATAGGTCATTTGAAGATTCAACATGAGATTGCAAGAGAAGATTCAGAGGTACTGTCAAACCTAGACAAGTTGCCCATGGCCAGCCTGACCAAGCCAGAATCAAATGGCACCAGCAAACCTTTGAGACTAAGCCAAGACCAGAACAGCAGCAGGTGGGATAAGGATGCTCCAAAGTGTTTCCACACAGCTGTGCAAATATTTCAGATTAGAAGAGGGTGCTACAGGTCAGGATGAAGTTGAATTGGCAGAGTTATGCAAGAGACAGTTTCCTGGTGTATTAAGATAGGCACTTCCAGAGACCTTTACTAAAATCTCAATTTTTTGCTGAAGCTTGGCATTCACCCACAAGTGTTCCCTCTTTAAATTTCAAACAGAAACGCTAGCTGCCCTCTCAGACACCCCTACATTAAAGATACAGAGTAACTTTCACTCTAGAGAGGATTTCATGGACATGTTGAGTTGGCCTTTATGTGTGTCACATAAAACCTAAGTCCTTTGCAGTTTAGTTCAGCTTAAGTCAGAACACAGGATGATTAAGAAATTACTTTGATTTCTCCCTCACAGTGCTCTGGCTGCTGATAGTACCACTGATTTTGTTTAAAAAACTCTGTGCTATTACTTGAAACTTTTCTTTATAATGACAAAAATCAGTTCTTGTTTTGCTGTGAGAGGAAGTTCAAAACAAGCAGGAGAAACTACAGCTTCAATCAGGACGTATCTATGCCAAGAATTTATAGGCAGGTGAATTTATTTTTGTATTTTGACACTTCTTCTTTCTTCTTGTTTCACCAAGTCACTTGGGAGAAACTAGCACAATTAAGTTTACCATTTTCCATCACCAGAATGCAGCTTAGTAAAAAAAGAGAATTAATGTGAGAAGCAGAGCTTAACCCTGCTTAACTCCCAAGTTGTAACACAGGTGTCAATTGGCACAATTTTGAGTGGTTAAACTTCATAGGTGATGGATCTTTTCTAGAATCCCTCCTTACTCCAGTGATCTTTTCCATTTTCTTCTACTGGCTAATTTGCCCATTTCCTAATAGACTTCGGATCCAGCTTCAAAATGCTTCCGTTACAGGCTAGTTAATCCAGAATCAGATGAGACCAACATTTGCATCTAGTAGCTTTTTACTAGCTTAAGCAAAGTGGGTTTGACTGTGAAATCAATTAACAATGGTGCAGGGTATCTCTGAGATGCATTGACATTGGCGTGAAATCTGCGCTGTGAGCATCAACCTCTGTCCCTGTGAGAGGGATGAGCAATCGAGAGTGAATTACCTAAATCTCCAGTGGTCCTTCTGACACAGCACTGAGTCATTTGATGGGATGCCATACAGGAAGCTCACACTGTCATTCCCTGCACTTCTTTTGTGGGTAAGGAAAGAGTGCTAATCTTTGCGATTGTCATGCCAGCAACTGCTCACTTTCAGAGTGAATGCAGCCCTACCCATCCCTATATGGATCAGATAGGTCAGCAGTTTTCCTCAGAGCTGAATTCCTTTTCTCAGCTTTCTCTTCAAGCAAAGAGTGTTGGTCACTCAGAATGAAGTCAGACTAATGAGTGAATCTGTTCCTATTGTGCTCAACTTGCAGTCATCAGATGTGCCAAGGAATGAATGTGATGAAGTTTTTATTCTGTTCAGGGTCATTTGTGACAGTGGAACTGCTTGGAGCTGGGTTTGTTTTATGGTAAAAAGCAGTTTTGACCATAAGGAGATTCTTTAGTTAAGTATTTAAAGAGAAGGATCTTGGAGGAAAGTGAATGCTAGTGTGTATCCATTTGTGGTTATACCTCTTGCTGCTTTTTAAAGAGTTCTTGGTCCCTACCTTCTCTCCTGTCCTGGTTCAGAATCTCAATGGTTTGGAAGCAGATAGATAGGTCTGCTTCTGTTTGGAGCTTCTCAGAGCCAGCTAATGTTTGCAGAGAGCTTGGTGGAAAGCACAGCAAGGCATTCCTTTCTGCTTTCAAGATAGCTGCTCCCCCCAGCCAAGGCACTTTAAGTAAGTAGGACAACCTGTCCAATATTCTGGTCTATATTTACAGGCCAAGAATGATCACTGTGCATTTGAATGTACAGTGATGGGTGTGGATGGTCTGTAGAAGATAGGACACTGAGTAAGATTTGGGGGTTGCTTTTCTTTCCATTGTGGCAAAGAAAGGAGACTTTAAGAAAAGACAGCCACAGAGGTATGTACAGTTGTGAATTAATTCTTCTTTGGAAACATTTGGGCTATCCCACATTAGCTGGCCACATTGTATTTAAAGCTGGTCGGGTTAAAACAAGAATAATATATAACTGGAGTCTCATGTCCTCCACCTGTTTCACTGTGAGTACCTTAAATAGCTGTACAAATGTATTTTTCTTGTCTGGGACCACAAGTGTGTGAAATAAGTATTCTGGAGCGATGTAGCTTCTGCCTAAAATCTCAGGGTTTTCTGTAGACTTTAGTACACTTGTACAGATGAACAGCCAGTTGAGTAGGCAAAAGGATTGGTGCCATGTCACTGCCTGGCTCTACATTTTCTCAGATCTAGAGTTTCTAGTCAGGCCTCTCCCTGGGTATGCGCTGATCCTTCTGATGCCTGCCTGGGTTCTAGGGCAGTGGGAGCCCCCTGGTCTTCATCTTAACAGGGTTTTCAATGAGTATCACTGCTTCGACAAGAGAATGAGGGAATCTCTAAAGAGTATCAGAGCAAGAGGAGTGAACAAACAGGCAGCCACAAATAGGCAGCTACTTGTTTGACACGTATCCAGCAGTTTCCTTCTCTTAACGTCCAAGGCTTTCAATAAACAGCAGTGAAATTTGATCTTTGTTTTTCAGGTAAAAACCTGTTAGCCATTGCGCTCTGGTGGTGTTTTCCTCTTTGTCAGTAATTTCCCCAGTCAAAATGGCCTTAGCTAACTGAAATTTTGCACTGTTTATGTCAAGCATTTCAGTTTGTGAGAGGATTGTTAGTATGTAAAGATGCTGACCTAGAACCGTGACTTATCTCCCCTGTACTGTTAAGGATCACAGCTGGGGAAGTTTGCTCATGCAGAAGTGATTCTAGAAGTGACTCCTGGGACAATTCATCAGTAGATAGCACATACTAAATAAAACAACGTGAAAATATCCCTATTTGATGGTACATGCTCTTAATATCAAGACAGATAAAATTTAGCCAGTGTTTCACAAAGAGCTTCCTATCAGTGGGGTTTCTGTAGATAACCCACTCCATATTTCAGACTAAGGTATTCTTCACCTTGACCCAAGCCTCTAACATCTCAAACTTATTACCCAATGTTTTCCTGGAGACATTTTCCTTTTTTATCTCTACCATCTACCTTACAGTGCTCATCATGGAACAATAACAGGAGCCACATGTAGAGACATGAATGGCAGGAGATGAGTTTCAAAGCATTTGCACAGAAACATAGTACAGCTGAATCAGATCTTACTTTCTTTACGTGTGTTCCAGTCAGATTCTCAAAATGGTATTTCTCTTAATACGTTTCCCCAGGAGCTGCCTTTATGTGGTGGTGGAAGAAGATTGTTTTCATGACACTACTCTCATTCTGGGTAGTAATAACTATATCTGCATTTATATGGTGTTTTTCTGGGCCTCTGTATGTCACACAAATGAAAACATTTCCAAGCTGACAAGCAGTAAGTCAACAAGCAAACATTTCCAAGCAGTACCCAGTAAGTCCAGTTAGTAGTGTGACATTTAGATCCTACGCCTTGATCGCAATATAGCTGATCTGTATTGGTTTTTTCCTCCACAGATAGCTTTGTCCAGAGACCCCCAAAACCAACCACAGAAACGGTCCACCACAACCCCCCAACCATTGAACTGTTGCATCGTTCTAGATCACCCGTCACCAACAACCACCGTCCATCACCAGATCCCGATCAGCGGCCATTGAAGTCCCCTATGGACAGCACTATCCGTCGCCTTTCCCCAGCTGACAGGGTGCCGGGGATAAGGCATCAGCACGAGAACAGCCAGCAGGAGCCCTATCCTCTCTCAGTGTCCCCAATAGAAAACAACCACTGCCCGCCTCATTCGGAGGTGCTCCAGAAGCCCTCCAGCCCTCGCCAGGAGAACACCAGGGTCATCCAGCTGATGCCCAGCCCTATTATGCATCCTTTGATACTGAACCCCAGGCACTCCGATTTCAAACCACCAAGGTTGTCTGAGGATGGGCTTCACAGGGAGGTAAAGCCAATCAACCTGTCCCACCGAGAAGAGTTAGCTTATATGAACCACATCATGGTGTCTGTATCCCCTCCTGAGGACCATGCGATGCCAATTGGAAGAATAGCAGGTAAGCAACATTCTGTAGGTTACACCAGAGCTGATGCCTTTCATTCATAACTAACTATGCTGGGTATTAAGAATTTGCCACTCTGTGACCTCAGGAGTTTACTGGCATTCTACAAGTTTCACCACATCTGTGGTTTAGACAGTTAAATATGATTAAGCCAGCGTTGTGGCAAGTAAGCAGAGGTGCAGAGTGACTTGCTTGTGACCACAGAATACGTAATTGGTATTGAAACATTTGTGTCCTGACACTGACTGGCTCTCTACCCACTAGCAAACCATTTCTTTCCCAAGATACCTATCTCCAAAACTTTGTCCTGCAAAGAGGTGGTTTTCCAAGAGTTGTATTCACATTGATGTATAGTCTCACAGAAAGGAAAAGTCCTCTATCTGTGGCCTTTGAGATAATGTACTGTCAAGCCCACTATTATGGAGATGGCGAGACTCATACTGCCTTGGAGTCCTACTATGTGTCTTTCCAGTGCTTCTCACACTAGGATTGTCCCCATTTTAGAGAAACAAGGTTGCCTTTGTCCCCCACAAACCACAGGTATTGTCTCACTTTTGTTATCGTAAATAACTGACATCACAACAGCTGAATCAGGAAGCTGAGGTTACAGAAAATGTTTTTGTACTTGAAAGGGAACTGTGAATAGGTAGGGAAAGGGGGAATGGGAATCCAGCCGCTTCAGAAATAACGCTGAATGCTCCAGTAACCAGTGTCTTTGGAGAGATGTGAATATGCACCACACCCAAACGCATTCCATGCATTTATGTCAGCAGTGAGCCAATGTGATACCCAGCTGCTCTGGGGTATTACACATGTCCAGAGTGTTATATTTTAAAACACCTTGTTCTTTTTTGTCCTTACATGCCTCAGATTTGTTACAGATGTGGTGCTGCCTTAGCTTTAATGAGGAAGACTCTTTATTTTCTTAAGACTTACCACTTTAAATCCAGAAGGTACATATCTCACCATCTAGTCAAACATCAAACACGGCAAGAGCTATGATCATTTCATGTAATAGAGATAGGTAACAGAAATTAAGCTTTTGATATTTTTGCCTGGCTGACGTTTGTCTCTCTCCATTTGATTGTTATTGCCCACACTATTCTCGGCAAGCTAAGAAATGTACTTAATGTTGTGGCAGAGAAGATACACTACTGGTTGCACCACTGCAGATTTCCTTTCCATAAAGTACTACTGGAAGATCAGCAGGTTGCTAATTTTCATTTTTCAGAAGGAAATGTTCTCTAAGAATGAACCCCTGACTGAAAAGAGTGTAAGAAAAAAATATGAGGAGTTGTTGGTGGTGTAATTTTCAATTCAAACTCAAGAGTTTTTTACATAATTGGGATCTCTTGGTTTCTACATGTTGTGCACTGGGTCTAGTGACACAAGCCCTGTAACTAGTACTCCCATGTCCTTTCCATCCCTATGTTGCTTGCAGGGCAGCAGAGCCCAAGCCCTTGGATATTTAGGCCTAAGACAGTTGCTTGGCAAATATGTGTAGCAGTTTGAAGTGTTCTACACAGGCTGTATTTGCATGCTTAGCTGCTTTCATTTGCAGTCTTGTGGCTTAGCTTAAACCCACCAGCATGGGTGGCATGTCTTAAAGAGCTGGTTAAGTATTTCATGCTAAAAAGACCTGGGGTGTATTCAAGCATTCAGTTCAGGTGAGGCCAAGGGTTGGGTGAATACATAGCTGGTGGTTGCTAACATCTTAGATTTCTGCTGATAAATTTGCCAGTGCCTTATGTCCTTTAATTGTAAATGCCAACAAACCTCACTTGCTGTACAGGCACAAGGTAGTGCTATTCTAATTGGGTTGTAATGGCTCCTGAGCTGTAGCTAGACTGTATAAAGAGCTCACAGCCGATTTAAAGGTGACAAAACCCAGATTACTATCAACAGTGTAGAAAGCCTGTGTTTCATGCCTTCAATTTAGAGCTCTTGCCATTACATGATCTCTTTTTAAGGGCATTTGTGATTTATGTTAGCATAATCTATTTTCCACCTGAGTGTCCTTACCTTCACTGACACTGCTGTAGTTAACATGGAGGCTATTGACCAACCATGGCTTGCCACTTTGATTTGAGAGAGATGAGACCATGAAAACTGTAACACTTGGCTTCTAAAAGGCAAATATACATCAATGCAAGTGTATTGTTATAAAGAGACTTTTAAAAAGTCACTGGCATTATTTCCATTTTATGGATGAGGAAGACTAATGGGTTGGTTAAAGAAAAGATTTACCAATATAGTCCAGTGCCAGAGCTAAGTACTTATATGTTTATATATATATATATATATATATATATATATTGGTGAGAAGAGAGCCTTTACTTTCTACTGGCTTAACCATTTGAATGCAAGTGGTTTTCATAGGTTATACTGATGAGGAGCAGCTACCAGGGAAGCCCCATGGGCTGCTGACTAAAACGTCGGGTTGAGTTCCAAAAGACATTCTATTCCCAGCTCAGATATTTTAAATTGTAAAAGGAATTCTTCCTAGACTTAAGATACCTCACAGCCTCATAAACCTGTTTACTTGTAGATAGAGTCTGTTTTTAAATGCAGCACACAATTACTTGGTGCTGAGAAAGAAAACAGTGTTTTCACTTGCTATGATCCACTAATACAGTGTTTTCAGGTCAATCAATAAAGCTCTGGGCTTCCTGTCAGACAAAATAATGACCTCTGCTCACCGCTGACAAATCTTTCCTACCTTTTCATGTAATATAGTTTCTCAAAATATTAATTTTACTGGTAAATCACTTTCCATTTTACAGCATAGAATTTCAAGTTGAAGGTCTTGTTCTCTTTTCCTCTAAGGCCATTTTACACTTCTCTAGCAAAGCAGAGGCATAAGGTATGTTACTCATTAAGGTCCCATATATTATTCATCAGTGGCTAGAGTAGATTTTTAGTATTACGTTTAGCTATCTTCTCAACACAGTATGCACGAGTCTTTTCTGTAACATTGTCAGAACCAGAGGTTGTTGTGTTGGAAGGATCCAAAGGCAGACCTGCATCCGCTGTAAGTATGCTGGGCAAGAGTTAAGCTAACTAACTCAGGCATCAATAGTCATCTAGCTATGCCAGTACTTCAAAACATTAACAACGTGTCAGAAGGGGAGTTTAGCAGGGCAGTGTAATGGACAGTTTTCCCCACTGAAACTGCTAATTCAAAGCAGCAACAGTGTTTGTTGGTAGTCAGCTCCTAACTTGAACTCCAGCAAGCAGGCAGTCTGTCTGGCTTACTTTCAGCTCTTCAGTCCATCTTGGTTCCCCCTAAAGAGTCTCCAAGGATTTCACTCTGTGGGAAACAGAAAACAACTTTTTTCTCCCTATTATTTCTTTTAATATGGTTGCAGTTTCAGTCAAGCCAGGGGCCTGAAATCAGCTCTTCTGCAGAATGGAAACTGAACTGCTAATGCACCTCTGACTGGGAGGGTTTTGTTATCAAACATGTTAGGACTTTGATATCTCATAAAAGGTACTTCCCCAAGGTACAAGGACAGGCAGGGGTTGTTGTGTTGGCAGGTGTTCCTAGCGTGTCATGGCTGAGGCATGCACTGCAATCTTGGTGGAACCACAGCAGCCAGAAACCCTCACTGCAGCCATCCTGAAGTTCTGCTCCCATAGCTTTCCTTGGGATATCTGCTGTTGACTTCAACTAGGGCAGTTTTTCACAACCAAATTTCATTTAGGTGTCAAAAGTGTCTTTTTTCTTTCAGATATCTATGTTCACTTCCACTTGTTAGCATGCAGGAAATCATCCAAATTAATATAAAGAATGACATGCTAGTGTTTAGCTCACCTTTGATTCAGTCACTTCAAACTCACTCATACAATTCTGGATGTTTCTTGTGAGGGGAAGTACATCACTGAGCAGGTTCCTGGGATTTCTGGCTTGCTTAGTCATTTTCTATGCTAGCTCTCTGAGACTAAAAGGCTTGTTCACCAATCCACAGTAAACGCTGGTACTGTAACTTTGGGATATAGATACAACTACCTCTTTCCTCAGGCATTGCCCACTGCAGATTGAAAGGCAGAGTGCCCTAGAGCAGTGGTAGGTGCAGGTGGACTCCCCTCAAGGGCTCCCTGTCCTGTTGGAATTGAGAGCCAATAAAACCCACTAAGTTCCGTGTTCACCATGTGTGTCTGAGGACAACCTATGCCATTCATACAAGTGGCTTAGGAGGATGAGCACTGCTATTCCTTCGCAGAGCTCCACCCTGCCTATTGCTTTTGGTTCTGCTCTGCATGTGTGGAGAAGGAATGTAAAGGCAGGTAAGTGTTCTGCCTGTTGTTGTCTCTTGGTGTGCTCTTCTTATCAACTGGGTTACCTTAGCAACTGGGCTGTATCTGACTTTATGAGCTGCTAGATTTGTTTCTTCCCCTTCAGGAGTCAAAGGAAAAGCCAGGTAATGTTTAAACTAGTCAGAGGCACACTGCCTACCACTGTATTGGTTTGGCCCATAAAACTATTGACTGCTGTTGGAATGAGGACAAGCAAGATTCTTACCCTGCCAAAGTCATGAAAGAGCTCTACCTCCAGCTTTGCTTCTGACTTGCCTCAGCCTTTCTGTGCCACACATCCAGAGAGTACAGGGGCGTAGCATGAACACCACGTATTTATAGTAAGACACGTATAAGCAACTTCTCAACAAAAGCAGTCTGATGGCCGAAACTGAAAATGCAGTCCCCTGGTAAGAGTGCATCAGCTATGAATGACTCACATTCTACTAAAATCTACAAACCAGCACTTATGATGGGCGTAGGCTGTGTGCTAGCTCTGAGCATGGGGAAATCTTCCACCCCAGACCTCTGTTAAGGATAGTAGTTTGGTTGGTTTGTGTGGGGAGAGAGGTTGGAGGGGGAACGAAATCAAGGATTCTCCTCCCTCTTAATTTAAAGAACTTAATCACTTCTCATAAGCTTGTGTGGGAAGGGAAAAGACAGGAGGGGTTATTTGAGTGAATATTTCCACCAAAAAAGTACAAATCAACTGATGTGGCTTTTTTTTCACTTTGAACTTGAGCTGGAAAGCTTCTTTTAGAGAAGGATAAGAACAAACTCAGCTGACTGAGGAGTTAGATTTGTAACAGTAGACATTTAGAGCTTAAACATCACAAGGCACCAAACCCACGACACCTTGGTCAGCAGTTTCTCCTCAACTTACCCACTAGGACCAGAGCCCCAGTGCCCGCATTTGCTCCCGATATGTTGATGTGACATTTATGGCTATGTCAAGTTGTAGGATGGTTATTTTTTGTTAACTGACATACCAGCAAAATCCTTCATGCAGATGCAGTTACACCACAGTAGTTGGTTTTCTTTGTGTACAAAATAGCTGTACAGGCACAGTTACAATGCAATGACATATGTTGGGAGGTAGAGAAGGTGGGTGGGAAAGGAGACAAAACCCAGTTATACTGTATTGTAAAGGGGGTAAAAACCAACAGCTAAGCACAACTTGGAAGTTAAAAGTTTTGCAGCAGCCGTTAGCTGTTAACCTTCACAGAAGGGCTGGGAGAAAACATGGAAAAGATCATACTAGGTACTACTGAATGGCATTTAAAGAATAATATAACCATCAGGCACAATCATAGTGACTGTTCACAGCTGATACCCTATGATAAGGTCACACACCTAGTGTATGAAGGGAATGTGGTGCCTAAGTTTTTCTGGATTTTAGTTTGGCTTTTGATACTGTCCCTCACAACATCCTTCTGGACAAGTTGTCTGTCTGGTCAGCAGCAGTATTCCTCAGGCCTCAATTCTAGGGCCAGTTGTGTTCAACATATATATCAATGACTGGATGCAGGTGTAGAATGCACCATTAGCAGGTTTGCTGATAACTCCAAACTGGAAGGTGCTATTGACTCTCTTGAGGGACAGGAGGCTTTACAGAGGAATCTAGATAGATTGGAGCATTGGACTATGATTACTGGGATGAAATCCAACAGGTTGAAATGTCAGATCCTGCGCCTAGAATGGAGTAATGCTGGACACAAGTATAAACTGGGAGAGGAGTGGCTGGGGAGCAGCCCTGCAGAAAGAGGTCTGTGGGTGCTAGTTAGCAGTAGGCTCAATAGGAATCAGCAGGGTGCCCTGGCAGCCAAGAGAGCAAATCACATCCTGGGGTACACCAAATACAGCATCACCGGCTGGTCAAAAGAGGTGATTACCCTGCTGTATTCAATGTTGGTGTGGCCTCACCTTGAGTGCTGGGTGCAGTTCTGGGCCCCTAAAGGTCCTTGAACTTGTCTAGAGGAGGGCAACAAAGCTGGTGAAAGGCTGGAAGAAGTGTCCTACTAGGAGTAGCTAAGGATTTGGGATTTGTGTAGGTTGGAGAAAAGGAGATGCCTTGAGGGCTCATGGCTTTCTATAGCTGCCTGTGGAGGGAACATGAAGAGGGAGGTGCTGAGTTCTTCCCCCTGGTAGCCAGTGATGGGATGTGCAGGGGAAGTTTAGACTGGATGTTAGAAAGCGTGTCTTTATAGAGAGGGTCATCAAACATTGAACAGGATTCCTAGCAAGACAGTTGATGCCCCATGCCTGTCAGCGTTTAAGAGGAATTGGAGCAGTGCCCTTAATAACATGCTTTAATGTGATCAGCCCTGAATCAGGCAGTTGTACTATATGACCATTGTAGATCCCTTCCAATTGAAATAGTCTATCTAATTCTGTTCTATTCTAGGGGATGCAGCTTCTTGTTCTACTTAATTTTTAGTGTTAAAAATACAGTAGTATCTATCGGCTCTATTGTGCTGCATTCCCTGCCACAAAGAGTTTACTGTCCAAACAGACAAGGTAAATATAAAGAAAGGAACGGCATGCAAAGGTGAAAGGTGCTGCTGGTGAGAGGTGTCGGAAAGAGAGAGCTATACTGCACAGAGAAGGAAGTCATGCTGCACACTGTATCAGTAGCTGCCATCTGACGGGTCCCTCAGAATTGTGGGTTGTATTTACTTCTAGATCCTAGTGACTAGTAACGCCCTGTGTTATGCTATAATGCCTCACACTTGCAGGTTCCAATTTGCAAAAAAAAATGTATTATCCAATTTAAAATTGAAACAACCAATACCCTGCACTACTGGTCAGTCTGGTATCTCCTTGGGTTTTTCCTTCACTAAACGCCTCATCATGACAGCAACCCAAGCTAGCTGTAAACTTAATGAGGCTGGGCACATAATGTATACTGAGCTATCTGCTGCTGGTTTTGTCTGTTGCGGTATTTAAAGCTAGTTGTAATGTCTCTGTGATACAAACACTTCAGTTTTGACCCTCCAGGCAAAAGCAGAACCTGCCCAACTGTGACCATCCACTACTGGAACAATAACTCAGATTCTTGAACTCAGATCAAGGCCAAGTCTTGTCTTTTGTGTTTTTCGTGGTGGTGGTTATGAGTTGTCTACGTGTGTAAGGCAGTAAGCACAAAAGGTTTTAGTGGTAAAGGCTTGAATCTAATTTCCTCATATAGTCATTTAGTGGTTGGTAAGTGACTTTATTCCAGGATGACAAGACTGCTTTGTAAGTAAAAGCCATCTTCTGCCAATCATTTAGGTGGACAGGAATGTCCACACAGACCTGCCGTGGCACTTGATACTTGGAAAAGCCTATGCCAGTCAGGTTCCCTGTGTGCACCAGCCTGCAAGCTTACTATCCATCCCATAGTGTGCATCACTGTTTCATTCATTACTTTTCCCCCTTCCAAAGTGGCATCATGAGTTTCACTGCAGTGAATTCTTAGCTAAACTGAAAATGATTGCTGTATCCTCCTTTGCAGAGGACCAGTGCTGACAAACCAAGCTGTAGCAACTTAGCTTTTGTCATACATTTCCTTAGAGGTATTCAGGGTTTTTTTGAACAGCATTGTTAGTACCACAGGAGCCTACCTGTATATATGCCTGAAGCTGCTAAGGCTCTCTTCACCATTGTCATAAGGCATGCTCCCAGCAGGGTTTGACAACATTGTAGTGACTGGTGGGCTTCTGTGAAGCACAGCCTTTGGGGTCAGATGTGACCAGACAATCTCAGTAGCGGAACAGTTACAAGTTACAGCCTGGCAAACTACAGGCTACAGAAACGAGAACAGTGGTTCACTTTAGCATTACAACTTTACTAAGCTGTAATTGGTGGGGGTTCAGCGCCTGCTTTCCAGGCAGCTCGCCCTCCTTCCCACAGCTCATACAGACAGATTGGAGCCTTGAAAGGACCTGAGAATCTCAGTGTAGGCATAGCCTGTCGTTTCCATTTGGATATGACAACGATAATGTCACTGGCCTTGTTTAATTGCTTGCCCTTGCAGTCATGTGCACTTTTACATTTGCACTATATGCCATGTCTATTTCAAGCCCCTTGTGGAAAGCCAGACTACTATAAAGAGACTGAAGTATGGATGAGAGTCAAACTCAGAGTTCATAGGAGAAGTTTTCATTATAACCTTGAGAGTCATCTTAACATGGCATTAACAATTAATTTCAGTATGGAAGTGCTCTTTCGCTGCCAATTTAACTAATGACACTCAAGCACTAGCTGAATAGCAATAGCTTGGATATGTGGTTGTAGATTTTCTGTGAAGTGTCTGGCTTTACAGGTGCCTTCATTCTTACTGCACAGTTACAGGAGCAGAAATTGCAGTCAGGGCTTGTTCAGGTCCACTCAGAAGCCTGGACGGGAAAGCTCAGTCATTTAGATTTCATCCTTCTCATTACTGCAGCATCTATATGCCATGACCAGACAGATGGGTAAGTGGGTTCAGAGTACCTCAGTCTCCGCTGGGGTTAAACACTTGGGGGATGCTAAACACTTTTTCAAGAAGCTTGACTTCTAATGAAAGCATGTCACTCATTTTCCCTGTATATTGCACACTTTCTTCAGGCTAGAGTTGTGCAGGTAATGAGATTTTCTTCTACAAAGCAAACTTGCATTACTTTGAACCTTCTTAGACCAGGAAAATGCACTGTAGTGTTGACTCTGCACTCTTCAGAGACAGGCCTATTGAAGTCTGGCTTTAATACTAACCAGTTAGAAGTAGCATACAAAATCTTGCATCTGTTTATGTTAATTCGAATGCACACCTTTAAACTGGTAAGACTACAGTTTTCCATCTGTGTTGTGTCAGAAGATCCTGGAGATTCGTACATTGTGGGGTCAAAAATTATTCCTCTTGTTGGGAGCGACTTTGCTGTAGTTAAGTAGTTCTGCTTTTTCACACTTCTCTAAAGCACAATTCAAAAGATAAAGCTTCATCTTTAATTGTTAAATTCCCATCACTGAAGTGTTTGGCCAGTGTTACGATGTCAGAGTGGTTGTGGGGGGTTTGTAGAATATGCATGGGAGCAGGCAGAGGTTGAATTACTTTCCCTTTTCCTACTCATTGCCCTTCATGGGCAATAAAGGTCAGAAAAAGCCACAGGAGGATCAGATGCAGGTTTTAGCAAGATAAATGGAAGAGTGCTTTCTAGCACTGCCGTGGAGCAAAAGAACAACATTTGAAACTAATGCTGGAAATACCTGTCTGTTTGGTGGGGATGAAGGGATGGCACAGGAAAATGGGACATTTTCAATACAACAGACTTCAGCTTGCAAAGTCTTCTTCTATCAGACTGTCCCTGATCTGTCCATTACATATTCTTTGTGATTTGAGTGCTCTTCTCTACAAGCACATGAGGGATATGAACTTTTTGGATCATTCTTCCCTGTACAAGCTTTTTTTATTGCAAAAGACAGAACTTGGCCTCATCTTGCTGTGTTACTTTTCCAACCTCTCAGCACAACTGTTCATAGCACAACAGTCTTGGGTTTCCTCTGTCCTTCTGCCTGATTTCCCACTCGGCGCTTGGGTACAAGACAGAAGCAACATGCAACTGTTGTATTGTGTGATCTGGCAACCTCTTTCCTCAGCCCCAGCTTGAATTTACAGAGCTGAGCAAACAGTTGTCTGTCAAGAGATTTTCCCACAGGAAACATTGGCTTTACTGCACCAGCTTACCATCCTGCTTCCAACCGTAGCCAACATTCACAGAAAGAAAACTCTTTTTCCTCAGTAACCTGGACTTGGATTACCATATAGTGATGAGCAAGACTGTTCCATCTCAGCATCAATGCTCCCCCAGTCCTCAGAGCCATTTAACCCCTTAGTCATGAGACTTGGTTACTTTTTTCTCATAGTTTTGCCTGCTAAAATAAGTATTTCATGGAAGTAGATAGATACTGAGGTTGGATTTGTGTCTCAACACAGCAGTAATCCTACTGTAGCTCATCTTTCTTTCGCAGTGTGCTGTCTGTTGGTTTCCCAATCTATTAATTTTTTGCCATGGAAAAGGTTTTCAGCAAGAATAAAGGAGCTGATTTGATAAGGTCCATCCATTTGTCTTTCCTCTCCTTTGCACCCATTTTATTTTTCCTCCCTCTCCATTGGTGTGACAGGAGCAAGTTAACTGAATAGTCCTCACTGTACTCCTGAGCACATTACAGTATCAGCCAGTCTGCTGGACTTCATGCATCAGTTAGAAAGCCCAAAGGTCCATCTGACTTGTCCAGAAGGCTCTGCCTGTTGCACAGCTAGGATATGGTTAAAATGCAGTTAGAGGTCATCTCCACAGCAAGCCTAAACCAAGTCAGGACTTAGGAGTTCTCTCCCAGTCTTTGATATTTTCTATACAGCAGCCTTTGTGATTTCTTGGTTCTGGCTACAGTGTAAACAAATCCAGATGTCCCAAAGTAGCATATCTTCTCAGAGACTTACTGACCTTCTCCTGCAAGAGGGAGAAGGCAGTAGGCTGAGCAGGACCTTCTGTGTCTCTCTCTTTTCCGCCTGTTCTCACCTGGTCTGCTGGTGAAGTCTGCCACCTTTTTGCTGGCTTTAGCATTGACTAGATCTTTCTGCATGCACACCCAGCTCTCAAACAGCAGAAAGACAGCTGGTGTTTTTTGCAGGGTTTATTTTCTTCTGCTAAGTGATTTAAGTTGGCTCATGGAGAAATCTTAACAGCAAAACCAGCACAAGGTAAGCAGCAGGAGGAAAGGAGGATAAGATGGAAGGGAGATCGGGACCTTCTTCTCACAGAAGCTATGGCCAGCTCAGTTTCAGCAGTTCATCATTTTAATACCATGAGCAACACCACATTAGCTGTCCTAACCACGCTTAAGGTGTACTTACAAATCCAGAGTACAGTGAACTTCTAGAGAAGTAGTGTTCATTAGTCTTTGTTGTAAACAGCCATTGTTCACTGTGAACAAATGCAGCTGAAGCACACATCACCTTGTAAAATAAATGCGCTCGAGTTTGGAAGAACTCTTCAGCTGGTAGAAATCATAGAACCATTGAAGTCAGAGAAATTTTAGGCTAATCTACTCAGCAAGGGGTAAGACCTCAGCTGATGTCAGAGGGAGTGACAACATTACTTTGGTGTGATCTTTTCCTCTGTGAAGCCGTATTAGTTCCCAAGCCAGTCCTCAATGAGACCAAACCTATTTCATGTAATGATCTTTAGTGCAAGATGCGGCTGGGTCTCACAAAACATTTCTGAGGGCCAGCTCTGGTGCTGCACCGTGGGCCTCTCCTAAACAACAGAGGTCTCAGATGCAGTGTGTGTTTCAGGAAATGTTGCTGTGCATGGGGATGTTATACTCTGAACAAAAAAGGTTTTTGCATGTATATGCCTATGCATGTGTAAACGTATTTAGTCTAAGGGAGCACACATGTAAGACCTCTCACTACTGCAGCATCAAAACCACCTTAAGGAAATGACACTGGAGAAGTCATTCCTAATGGCTGAACAATTGTCAAAATACTATGAACCTAAAATCTATACTGTTTATAGATCATTCTGAGATGGTATTTCAGTTGTAAGGGAGATACAGCCATTAGGAAGTGTTTATATGCCACTCTTTTTTAGATGTATATTCAGAAGACTATGTCTATAAAGGATATTTGAAATCAAGACTCTATAATACATTCTTCTGCTCAGACAGTGTCTATTTGACTATCACAAGGGGTTTTTAATGACAACATTACAGTTTCCCCCTTTTTTGTAACACTATCGAAGCAGTGCTGTAAGTGTGGGCAGAAAACAGAGCTTTTCACCCAGAGAAGAGAAACTGTGTTTTACCATGCCAAGGAGAAGTGGCTGAGACTCGAGTGCTTCTGCCTTGTGAAGGGACAGCTTAAATCCAGAGTGAGGAGGCAAGCGTGCTGCTATGAGTGAGGAGAGATTTCTTCCTATTGCTCAAACCCCAGCCACTCTGTCTCCTCTCCCTCATCCTCTCCAGAGACATGCAGCTGATTGTTTTTCTCGTGCCTAGTGTCAACTCTAGCAGCCAGGCAGCAGCCAGGGGACTGCGTGAGGAGGCAGCTCCCAAGGCTTTACTTTAGATCTGACAGCCTCAAGACTACAATACATGGCTGTTATTAGCAGGGGTGTGCAACTGCTGCCTCTTGCGCATGTAGGACAGTGTTTATGGAGGACATCTTGAAAGCCAGGCGAGTACTCTACACTTTATCACTACCTTGTGCATAACTACAAAAATCTCCCTAGGAGCATTAATTGCAGGAAGAAGGTTGTAGGCATGCCTCTCCATTTGAAGGTGCTGTTTGCCCTAATTCCCAGCTAATGATGTAGTTTAGTCTTGCCCAGTAGTACAGTTGTGAAAATGGTGGCACATGGAAATGTCAACTTTTAGGACCCCTGCCGCATTCCTGGGTGCTGTTCAGGGTGCTGTTCACTACCCTCCCAGTTTGGCTAGGTTGTTTGATACCACATCACCTTAAACCTTCTCAGTCCCTGCTCTCTGCACAGCTAAATCCCTTCACCTTCAGATTGTACAAAGTTCAGCCATCTAAGTTCACTTTTCCTTAAAAAAGTACATGTGTGTGTTAGGGGAAAATGATGCTTCCTTGTGTTAGAGACAGACTTGCTTTCTAAGTAAGCTTATTTTAGCCAAAAGGCAGGAAATTGCTGCACACCCAAACAGTTTAGGTACCAGCCCTGACTCAGCTCCCTTATTGAATCTCACGCTTTTAAACTTGCTTGGCCTCAGCAATATCCACATGCTTTTTTGCCATTGCTCACTAGCCAACACACCCCCTGTGCAGTGTTTCCCCATGTGACTGTTCCTTTAGAGGCCACCTGACAGCCAAGGAAGTGATTGAGTTTTTATGGAGTCATTCACGCCACCCAGACTTTCCTCAGAAAAGTGGTTTGCACCTAGGAAACAACTATCCACATGCAAGTCCTTGCTCCATTTCTTCATCATTCCTGGAGGATGCAATTTTCTGTATTGTCTTCACCAGCCTTCTGTAGAGCTGCCTCTTTTCCCAGTGGAGAAGCTCCTTTTAATAGCATTTTCTAGCATTGCCTCTTCCTGGGTTTTCACCAACTTCATTGTCTTGCAGTCTGCTCCAAATGGGCTCTACCCCACATTCATTACAGTTGCAAAGAGTTACCAGTAGTCTTTGATCTTGTAGTCTCTATTGTCCTATTAAAGATGGTCTCTACTAGCCTAATAAAGATGGATTATTTGGTTGCTGCCACTCTGTCAGCCATCAAGACCCCTCCAGAACCTCATGGGTTTTTTATACCATGCATCTCTGGAGAAAGATACCCAGGGTGTAAATCATTTGTTGCTAAAAAAACAAACCAAACCAAACCCAAACACCTGAGTGCCTATACTCAAATTCCTAAAAGAATCCTATGTGAAACTTGAAAGTCAAACTGATTTAGGTACTCTGCAAACAGAGCTCATATGTTTAACTAAATTGTGCTGCCAAGCATCAGCTGGTCCACGATGACTGACAGTCTGCACACTCATAGCTCCCAGCAGAGGTGACGAGAAAGTCAGTGAGCCTAAATCTTTTCCGCTGGTTTTTAAAGCTGATGCTTTTTATTTCCTGTTTGCAGTGACTTGAGACATGTTACTGCTATTGCATTGAAGCATGCCAGCTCTTTAAATTATTGCAACTCAGTCGTATATCTAAATTTGCTGCAAGACAGACGTAGCTTCTGAAGACAGGTTGGTAAATGGTTGTAGAGCCAAGCAGAATTTTCCATAATCTTCAGTTTTCTTGTTGAAGCAAACAGAGGTGTGAGATACTTGGTGGTTGGGTACTTTTGCAAATAGCACCAGCCTAAATACCTCTGCAAGTCTGAGCAGCTCAGTTTAGAATATGGGATGGGGCCCTTGATCACTTAGGACTTTTCTTGTGAAGATCTCAAGATGCAGATCTGAGTTCTTCTCATTTGAGGAATATTTATATTCAAGCTTAGCCTGAATCCATTCTAAAAATTAAGTGAACAACAGAAAACAAATCTGCACTTGAATCCTACCTCTTCTTAGGGTCTGAAGCTCTGTTGTTAGTCCAGTAATTTGCCACCCAGATATCTGGGGGTGAATTTTTTGTGCTTTCTTGTTTTTGTGAAGAAGGGCACAGTGTGTGTGAGTGTATGTGTGTGTGTTTGAAGTGATGATGGGTAATGGAACATAACCAAAGCCATTAGGTTCAACTAGAATGTACTTGCTGGCCACACTGAGGTGAACATGCAGCACAGTGCAGTGCACGTTGTATGTGCAATTCCAGTCAGCTGTCAAGAAGCCATCAGCTCCTTGAAACTTTTCCAGGGGCCATGGTAGAGAGGATATTAGGGGTCTGCCATCCCCATCAGTAAGAGTTGTATTTATAGCACTGGAAATTTTCAAGAGCATAGTTAAGGTAGTACGCTACTGATTAAAAATAATATAGCATTGCAAATAATGAGGTGAAAGTAAAGTTTAGGGTAAATCATACCTCTGTGTAAATATTAGCTGTAAGTTGCTATAATTGGAGAGTGTCTGTCCTAGGCTTCACATTCAGGACTGTGGCAGAGCTTGACATTGACTTGCCTCTGCAGGAGCTCCATCCCTCCAGCTGAACCCAGGAGGGCCACTCCTGTCAGGACTAACAGCAGTGGCACAAGTAAAACCAAATGACTGATACTGGGATGCCAGATTCCTGCAGCACTCTCCCAATGGGCCATACATCAACCAACCACCTCACAAATTTCCATCACAAGCCAAAAGTGCTGGTTCAGCAACAGACCCACACGTCCTTCCTCTCTTCCCTCAGTTTCTAATAAATTCCTGCCTTGACCAAAAATATGGCTCATTTTTCCTTGATAAATATCAGCTAAGTGAATGTTTTCTGATTTGAACCTGCTTCCACCAAAACAGACCTCTTTTGCAGATGAGGTGGGGCCAGCTTTAGACCACCACCAGTGTTTAGGGCAGTACTGCCCAGTGATTGCCATGGTGATGATTCACTGCTGACCTAGGGAATCGCATCACCTTTTAATGAAGGACTGCATAGAAAGAAAGCATGGAGATCTTTGAGAAAAGCTGGTCGAGAACAGTGAATTCAGCATGAACCATTGACCTAGTCTGTACAGGCTTTGTTGTTAGTTATCACAGATTACATGGGATGATGGAAAAAAAAAGGTAGTTTTTGGAATGCAGCAGTATTGCCAAGCCTGATCAACTGGCAAAATATGCCCTTGGGAGTCAGAGAAGGAAACTGAAGGAAAAGGAAGATAGATAGATAGATAGATAGATAGATAGATAGATAGATAGATACTGAAGGAAAAGGAAAATAGATAGATAGATAGATAGGACCCAAAATACAGTTCTTTTGTTGTTTGGGGGTTTTTTTGTTTTGGTTTGAATTAAGGTTGCTGCATTAAAAAATCATTCTATGTACAGCATTTCATTCTGAGTTGTGGAATAAATTGTACATATGTCAAGGAATCACTTATGTGGCCCCTTACTACACTATTATCTGAGCACTGCCCCACATTATTAAAAGGCACAAAGCAGTAGAGCAGTATAATCTCCCTTCCCTTGTTCTGTATAAATTAAATTTAGAAAACAAGTTTTTTTCTAATACATGCATGTCTGAGACTAAGTGTATTTGTTTGTGAAAGAATATTGATGGAAAGGTGATGGAAGAACTGGCTTTTGTGAATTTGTGAGGGGAAGGATGACAGAAATTGAGACTTTGTATTTCATGCTCTACTACAGGCCTCCGGCACGGTCCAGGGAAAGTCACTTGTACCACACCACACAAGGGGTTAGCTGCAGCAGCATTCGGCATTGCAGCCAGCTACCTACTTGGTATCTACAGCCATGGGATAGGTGGCTGGGCTACGTATGTGACTTCGGGTGGGGGAACAGGGAAAGGAAGGCTTCTCTGCATTGTTCTCCGTAGGACTGGTAGGAAGAGTCTATAGTAAGGGCACTGGCAAAGTAAGCTCTGTTTTAGAGACAGTACAGGTTTCAGAGATATTCTTTACAGTTTGAAAATGGAAAAAAACATCCATAATGTTAATATCTCCAAGCATTTCAGGTATGCTTGTTATGTGTTACTCATATCCCTTTTCAAAAAGCATTTTATATTCTCATATGGAGCATGTCATCATCCCCATTGTAACACATTCCTACCCCAGACAGACAGACTTGAAAAGGAAAGACGGGCTGACAAGAACCCACCTTTATCACCTAGGAGCTAGATGTCTTTGGTTGCCTGCCTTTTTACTACTCGTAACAAGTCATCTCTCAGAGGTTGGTTTTGCTTTCCAAGTAAAATGCAACTGTAAGTACATCTTAGGGATCTGGACAGTTGAGCTATAAAACTCCTGTTGTTTCTGAGAGCAGCAGAACCCCCAGCTCCATGCAATTCACTTTACATATTTCATAGTTGCCAGTTATTATGCTGTGCTGTGCACACATACATTGCAAGCAGGAAGTAGGAGCAGCTCAGCTCTTTGCTTCTTCAATCTCAAGAGACTGCCATGAAAGTGAAAAACACTAAACTAAAACCTAAGTATCTGTTAGACCTTTAATTAGCGACCTAAGGAGTGTTTGCCAAGAGGAAATTTGAATTCAATTACCCAAATAGAAAGTATTTAACCTCTCAATAGCACTCAAGTAATTACAATACTTGGGATTTTTTTTTCAGAAACCTTAAAAAATAAAACAAAAAGCAAATTAAAAAATGGTAGATTTTATATTGCATGGAGTATACAAAGGACAGCTGTAACCCTGCCTGTGTTTTAGACGTATTAAGACAGAAAGGGACAGCCTCAAGCAAAGAAGAGCAGGTTGCAGGATTCTTGATTTCCCCAGTGAAAGAGCCAGCAACATCATCAGGGCCAATAGTGGTAGTTTTATGTGCATCAGTACAACAATAAACACACAACTAAGATCAGCAGGTCATCTTATACAGCTTTTAATGTGATAAAGATGCTCAGTTAGTGCCAGAAGGATTGAGATTCATGAGAAGAGGCTGTATATTCCACTGCCTTTTGCAAACATTAGTCTGTACCAACCACGCCGTTTCAGACTGCAGCAGCTGTTTCAGCCCTGATCCCAACTGTTCTTTCACTGAACATCCACACAAAAGTTTCCAGAATTAGTCCCAGGGAAAAAAAAAAAATCACTATTTTCTTGTTCCTCTCTTCACAGACTGTAGGTTGCTTTGGGATTATGTTTATCAGCTGCTTTCTGACAGCCGGTACGAAAATTTCATCCGATGGGAAGATAAGGAATCCAAAATATTTCGGATAGTGGATCCCAACGGGCTGGCCCGGCTGTGGGGAAACCACAAGGTAAGGAAGCAATGCAGTTTTCCTCCTGCAGCACTTCACTTCTTGTAGCATAATAGGATTCACTCATAAGCAAGGGGAATAAGAAGAAAGCATGTGCATATAAACTACTGCTGTAAAGTTATAATCTTTCATTCTATGCACATTAGAAATGTAAAGCATCCAGCCTCGAGCACTAAAACCTACCTTTCATACACAGAACCTGGTGGTTTGGTTTAAAGGCATTTACCTATAAATGCATTTAATTATAAAATTACAAGGAGTGCAAGAATTAACGGTCCTTCTCTCTCAAGGCATCTCATTTCTTCCCAAAACCTGACGCTAAGGGTGTTCTGATTAGATGTAGTCTGTATATTATGTCTCAGTAGGAGCTTTCTTTCTGTGTTCCTGTCTACGCCAACATCCAGAGTTCACACACTGTCCTGTGACAGACACTAAATGCTGCAGTATTACATATTTTCTTTTAAGAGTGTAATTCTGCTCTGTTCTCTGGAAAACAGTTACTGATTTTTGCAGTTTGGGACTGAGTATGTATGGATTACATATATATATATATATATATGAGTATACATAGTCTAAAATCTTGATAAGGTCAAGATTTTCTCCTGTGACTCAGTGCTTACAAGAACATCTGTTTTAGAGGTCTTGGGCTGCAAAACTGGGAACGGAGAGTTCAGATTTTACCCAGCCTCAATGCTAATAATCGGGCCTTGCCATCATGTCTCATGTTGGGTGTCTAAAACTGAAGCTGCATGAGCCACTTGGGAAACACAGTAGCCTTTTAGTACATAAGAAATGGAAAAAGCACACATGGTATTTCAGGGGGCTTCCCAATGAGCAGAACCTAGATTCTGCAGGACAAACATTGCCACAGGAGCTGGCATAAATGTAGCCTCCCTTAGCAGAGTTGATGTGGCCAAGGCAAGCAGAGGAGGTCTGCTCTTAGGTGACATTTTAGACATGGTAGATCAGTCTCATTTCATAAATCCAGTTCAGCACTACAGTCTTCTGCCTGATCTTGGACTGTGCCAAGCCAAACTCCTAACATGGAGGCTCAAAGAGCAAAAGCATGCTTCTACTAGTTTGGCAT
This sequence comes from Melopsittacus undulatus, assembly GCF_012275295.1. NCBI lineage: Eukaryota > Metazoa > Chordata > Aves > Psittaciformes > Psittaculidae > Melopsittacus > Melopsittacus undulatus. The sequence goes on along the minus strand of NC_047531.1, from coordinate 77,836,862 downwards.
ATTTTGCCCATGGCAAGGCGGCTGCTTAATACTCATGCAATCATGGCTTTACCAGTATAGTTGTCTCTCTAATGGAGGTTTTTTTGCCAGCATAGTAACCAGTGCTTGTTGTACCAGAAGAATGCTCTTCATGTAGACATAGCCTAAGGGACTGATCCTGCTATTCCAAGTCAGTACTATGGGGGCTGCCCACGCTGCCAGTGCCTTGTGACACTCAGTGCTCTGACTATGATGTTTGGGTCAGCAGCTCCCAAAATGAAGGGGAGGCTCTATATAAAAGCAGATGTACAACCTAATGGGCTTCTTAATTTACACCCCTATAATATGAGAAGTAGTCTCTCAATCTCCACAGTGCTCTGTAAGCATTAACTAGTTAATGGAGGGGAATCCCAGAGGAACAGAGCTCTTGGCAGGGATTGCTGACAGATTCAGTCTATTAGCCACTGTTCTTATGCTTTTACAAAAGGTGGTTTTCATTAAGAACAAGCCTGTCATGTCCCACTTGGCATCAGCATCTCCCTCCATCTAATGGCTCCTCCTGTGGTTGACGAAGCCTTTTGTTATCTGTGATCCAAGAAACTAGAAAAAAATCACTCGGAATTTTTGTTACACTTCCTTGCTTAAATTGCCCTCAATGAAAAGAGACCCATAAAAATCTGGTGATGAGGGCTGGAGGGGCAGGATGGGCCTGCAAAGGAGTGGAACATGTAATTTCTTGAACTGACTTGGTTACTTTAGCTAGCTCTGATAGTTCTGCAACTCCTTTCGGGGCTTAGGAAGATTTCAGTGAATCATCTCACCACATTTTTCCTTTTTCTCTTGAAAAACACAGAACAGAACAAATATGACTTACGAGAAAATGTCCAGAGCCCTACGCCACTACTACAAACTAAATATTATCCGGAAGGAGCCAGGACAAAGGCTTTTGTTCAGGTAATTTTTGCTTTTCTTTGCCATGTCTTTATACAGGCGATTAGCTTTTGAAGATGGAGAGTGGAATTGTGTGGGGGATACTTCATCGCCACAGCTATAACACAGGTGACAATTGGCATACATTTGTAAAAGCTGTCTAAACCAGTGCTTCCCAGATTTCAAGGCAACTGCACCAATTTACAGAAATATGAGCCTCTTTCAATGATCAGTGGAGTCAATAGAAGTCTTTTCACTTGCTTCAAGCAGGCTGTGCCATTGTTTAAGACCTTAGCTAAGTGATTCATGATCTCAGCCAAACTGCTAGAAAAGCCATTCCAAACTGACTTCTCAAACACAGCTGGTGGTGAAAGCTAAGCAGCGATCAGGTGTTTCCTCAAGTGCACTGGCATCACAGAAGAGAAGTGCTGATGACCATGTCTTCAGCAGTGCTGCCTACAAGGAAGAGAGGGACCTGTAGGAGCTGTTCATAAAACCTAATGCATCGGATGGGATGATACAACCAAGAATTCAGGAGGTAGTGTCTGAAACAGCATTAAAGCAGGAAGTTACTTGTACAAACTTGAGTGTGGCTGGCAGAGAGTGAGAGCACTCCAGTTCTCTTCAGACAAGAGCAACGAGTCCTGATGCATATGTCTGACCCAAGGAGCACTGAACTCAGACCAAAGACTAAGATGCCATCAAAGCCACTGCTTTGATGTCAGTGGTCTGAAGCTAGTAATGTGCTTCGAAAGGGTATCGATAGGAAGACAGTCCGTTTTCTTAAATAGCTAACAGGACTGCATGAGCACTCAAACTATCTACAGCTGAAAAGGTTTCTGTGGAATGTCTTGTTTATGTCAGCTCTTAGGAGGAGACTTAGGTGGGGGAAGGAGAGTGAAGGGAAGAACGAATCACAGGCAAAATCAACTGGTTAAAACAAGGTTGCTCCATCAGCAGCAGTACCAAGGGAACCTGTATCGCTATGGCCTTGTGGGAAGACTCTGCTGCCCTGGGGGAATTCGGTGATGCTGAACAGTGAATGTGCTTATCTTGGAGCCTCTCCTCCAGTGAGGGCACAAACAAAACAGGAGTCTTCTCAACCAGGCTGCCTATTTTCTGAAAACTGTAGAAACTTAATACCCTTGGAGACCTCAGTTCCTCTGTCAGACTTGCCCAAAATTGACCAACAAATTCAAAGGTCACCAGGGAGCATAAAACATGAGCATATAAACCTCATTTCCTTCGGAAACTGGAAAAAAAAACAACAAAGCATTTTTTGCACAATTCCCAATAAAAACGTTTTGATGTTGTTTTCTTAGACCTATTTATATCTGAAGAGAAAAAGAAGAACAGCTGCAAAAAATCAAGCCATTAATGTGCCTTTCTTGGCTATTTCTCACAAGCATAGAAATAATAGGAAATGTGTCTATAAGTAACATGCAGACAGTTCTCTTATGCAGATATCTGTATAGAGCTGTAAGTAAAATGGAGTCAGAGAAGGGTTTCTAATAGGTTGCCTGGGTGTCTTCTGCAACAGAAGAGGTCACAGGAACTGTTTGTGCATTAGCTTCTTGTTCTGGGTTGATTTTTTAAACTTTAATCAAATGCTATTACAAACACTCTGGGTTCCTTAAAACACGGACCAGAAAGAATACCTGAAGCACTGCGGTACAATCCACATCAGCCCATTTCCCACATGGTTTAGGAAGCAGAGCAGACAGAAGGTAGGGAGGGCAGTGGAATCACTCTCTGTTTCGATTTCCTCCTCCTGCAGGATCAACAAGACAAGCCCAGGGTTTAAATCAGGGCACAGTCTGGCCCTTAGGCTTTGGTGCATTTTCACTGTGTAGCCAGGGACTGATTCACCACTTGTGTATGCTCGCTTTTGACCACGGTAACACCATTTATATCAGCAGTGTTCTTCCAGCATACAAATGGGAGTGACACAGCAGTGAGTCACAGCCCTCTGGGGTTTTTTTCCCCTAAATGCATACGTGCACATGGCTTCCAAAATTAGAAGGGGTGGCAAAACGTTAGTTCCAGGCTGTGCTATGCATTTGCTGGGAGACTTCAGATTCTTCAGTCGGAGAGCCCTCAGCTTTATAAACTCAGAGGCAGAAGATGAGGCAAGTCTTGCCCATGAGCTTCTGCAGTGATTTTTCTGGGTCAGTGGTAGTAACAAAGCTCCTGTCAGTTGGTTTTGTTTTCATTGGGGCAAGGATACTGAGCATATCATCAACCTGAAATAAAATCAGCTCCTCTGATTAACACATTTTGTACTGCTGGATGTTAGCCAGTGCGTCGTTAATGGAAGACTGTGAGATTTTGTAACACGTCCAGCATAAACATCTTTCATCCTAATTTCTCCAGAAGTACTTATGAGTTAGGAAAGTGATTTGTGTTTAAACTAGGATTTCATCCTTCCTGTGCCACACTCTCTTCCTATGCTATTAAATTCAGAAAGAAAAAGCAGAGCTTTTCCGTGCTGTCTCTGTGCAGTAGTACACAAAAGCATCCTGGCAAAGATCAGGACTGCAGACTTGATCTGCAGGCTGGTGGATGTCCTTTCCCATTTCCTACTGCTGCCATGCCTCCCCAGAGGCAGTTTCTGTTTCTAGCCCCATGCAGACTCACTGCATCAAGATATTAGTGCTGGGAGCCATGGCATTCATTTACAGAGGATGCTGCTTCATTACAATTAGGCTTGCTACAATCACACAGGAAGAGACTATATTTTCTCACAGTTCCCTAACCAAAAAGCTTTTTCTTTCAGGGCTTTTTCCATTTCCCAGAACTTGATCTGGCTTGATCCTTGGCTTTTTCCACCACTATTCCTTTGGTGTTTCATATTCTCGTATTTCATATTCTCTTCAATCACCTACATAGAAGATAGCACTAACCAGTAGCCCTCTACTTCTCCACACCTTGCTTTTGCTGTAAAATACGCTGGCCATAAAGGTCTTGAATGTTGTGTCTCCAGACACTGGAAATGAGTGTAGCTGTGGCATGCTAGCATCTTGCACGACAACAGCAGACAATACAAAGGAGAAAAAGGAAATAGCTTTTTTTTTTTTGGAAAGAACCATGGGGTTTGGTTCAAATTTGGACTTTCAAGGAGCAGGGGTAAATGCATGTGATTTTTTTTTTGTTTCCTTTCAAGCTGCGGGGAAGGGAAGGCACCAGTAGGCTGGGGAGAAGCTGGGAAATACTCAGGACTATTCATCAGAGACTGTATTGGTAGGATGAGGGGCAATGAGTTCTAACTTAAACAGGGGAGAATTAGGTTAGATATAAGGAAGAAATCCTTCCCTGTGAAGGTGGTGAGGCACTGGCACAGGTTGCCTAAAGAAACTGTGGCTGCCCCATCCCTGGCAGTGTTCAAGGTCAGGTTGGACGAGGCTTGGAGCAACCTGGTCTAGTGGAAGGTGTCCCTGCCCATGGCAGGGGGTTGGAACTGGGTGAACTTTAAGGTCCTTTCCAACACAAACCATTCTGTGATTCTGAGATGGTTTTGGGAGCTGTAGAGATGTAGCTGTTCGTCAATGTCTTGATGAACATAAAAACTGAGACCACTGGGAAATCACGTGTTTCTCTGTTTTGCAGGTTCATGAAGACCCCAGATGAGATTATGAGTGGCCGAACAGACCGCCTTGAGCACCTTGAATCCCAGGAACTGGATGAACAAATATACCAAGAAGATGAGTGCTGAAGGGAACTGGTGCACCGCCTCTGTGGGTCCGTGGGAGAAACATCTGCCCAGATGGCTGGCATGGTTTGGGAGGCGAAGCAACAACACAGAAGCAGTACTCGGGGTCGCCGCTTAGCTTGAAGATCATGCAGGACCTGAAGCACCTTAACAAAACAAACTAGCAGGCTGAAGTGGTGCTGGCAGAAAAGTAACAGGGAGAAAGCCCGGACTTACGCACTACTTCACTGTTCCTACAACGTCTCCCTTGAGTTCTTTCTTTCTTTTTGGTTTGTTTCAGTTTTGGGGTTTTTTTGTTGTTTTTTTCCCTAATAAACATGCAGTTTGACTTTCCTTATCTCACATAGGACAAGACATCAGATTATGCTTTTTGTTTTTTAGAAGGCTTTCCTATGGAAATAGAGTGCTCTTATTTTCTGTGCAAGTCCCATGACATAACACCGCGTAAAACAATAGCAACACAAGAAGGGATTTGCTCAAGGGTTCCAGTTTGCTTGGATCAATTTACATGTGCTGCCACTGGGAAATGTGTTGAAGCTACCAAAAGAATTTACCATACATAGCTGTCCAATGAAGAGGAGTCACCCTTCGTGTGTAGGCTGGGATATCATCCCAGCATAGCTTGGGCTCATGAGTTTTGTGAGTGGCTATTAACTGCTGGAATATGGACCAAAACCAATCACCTAAGTGCTCCGGGGAGGAGAGAAATAAATGTGACAAACCTCTGCAATAGACTGATGTTGACATTTTCCTTCCCTCTAGCAAGGAAGTGATAGAATGGAGCGGGGGGAGGGAGAGCAGGGACAAATACATATATATATGTGTGTATATATATAAGCATTTCATATATATATATATATATATATGTATATATGTGTAACCCCTACAATATTGACAATATATCCACAATGCAGAAATTCAGCTCAATGCTTTCTGTAAAAAAGCAAAGGCTGGAGCATCTGTAGTTACAAAAGGGAGGGATGTTTCTCATATCTGCTAGCAATTTTGGGGTGAAAGGTGAAGGACTGTTCCTTACATGGTAGGGAGAAAGCAAAGGGACCCATAACATGGTTTGTGTTACTCAGAAGCCTCTTCAGGGTCATTTTGTGCTGCTGGAGAGGTAAGTGATTCACCAGTCTGAAAACCGATGGTAGACAACTAGAGACCAAATAGCTGTACTTCTATCTTGTAATTGATTTTGGCTTTGTTTTGTTATTTGGTTTTATTTCATGCATCCCACTACCTTCCCTCACCCCACAGCGCTGCCGTCAAGGGAGCTTGTCTCAGCTTGCCCATTTCTGACATGATTTAAAAGCCAAGGCAAAAAGAAACCCTGCAGCCGTGTTGCTTTCTTGGGTTTTGGTTTTGTTCAGGTTGCAAGGTGCCCCAGTTTTTACCCCCCTGATTTGGTTTGCTGCACTGAGGGTGATTTGCATGAGGGAAGGAGCTGTGCCCAGTTTGGTCACAGGAAACTCAGCAGTCCTTGATGCCCAATACCAGAGAAACTGCTGGGTTTTCTCATTTCACATTGCTTGAATCACCGTGACAGGGAAGTCTGTGTTGTCTGGCAATCTGTCATCAGTGGTCCTTTTAATGGAAGGAAGATCTAGCAGCAGAAGTGATGCTTGCAAAGAGAGAAGATGTGTAGAGAAACTGCAGGAATCACATGGTGTCTGGAAAAAAGCACATCCATACCAGTTCATTAAAACCAGAAGGCTTCTTTTATGGGAACACACATACTAGACATGGAAAAAAAATCAATGGGCTAATCTAATCCATTCTAAACCAAGAAACAATGTACATTCCCATAACGGAGCTTTTATCAGCAATTAAACCAACACAACATTTGATCTCACCACATATTTAACAAGAGGATTTATACAGGAAAAAATGGCACTGAGAAATGCGTAGTCTCCCCAGTGTTTAAATACAGATAGTCTAGTCTCACAGGAGACTTAATACTGAGTCACAGGTTGTATAAGGAACAGCTTTGTTAGGGATGTAGATAGGCATCATGTGAGGAGGGATTTCTCAGAGTGAGTATCTGATGAGAAAGGACAGGGTGTACATCCCTCCATCAGCCTTTCCCAGCCACTTCTTTCTCTTAAATAACAGTCAGTATGTTCCAAGTCCTGGCACACCATGTGCTTGACTTCTTCTGCCTCAAGAAAAGATGGGGAATGTGTATCAGAAACATGGGTGGACCTGATACCTGTCTCTGTTGTGACTCTGAAGTCCTTGGAGCTCACGAGGTGTGAGACTGGGGAGCACTGAGGGACTTAGTGGTCACAGATCCAAAACTAAAGGTCCCTTGAAACCAAGGAGTTACTCTGCCACAACGTCAAGGGCACCCAAGTTGTGGCCATGTCTTGGGAGCTGAGGTGGAGAAGGTGTGGTGAAGAGGTGAATATGAATGACCAATGAAGGGTGATCAGGAGTGTCAGTGCAAGGGAATATCCTTTACTGCTGTGGTCTTGACAACTGCGTAACTGCCTTAATTTATTGTGGCTGCTCCAGCTACTGCTAAGATGGTGAGGACTAAAAAAGGTGACAAGACCTTCTATATAAAGTGCTCTCATGAGCCACAGGTTTTTGTCACTGCCACAGTGACACTGCAAAATGCAATGAGGGGCAATCCACCAGTATAAGCCCATCTGCTCACTGTATGCTATCAAGGTTCATCCTCAGCTCTGGGTAAGACAGGAAAAAGGCAAGGAATCCTGAAATCACATATGTTGTACCATAGGGAAATTTTCTAGGAGGAACCTTGCAGAAGCAATATTCACCTTTACCAAAAATGCAGTCACTGTCACCTGCAGAGTCTAAGGGGAGAAAAAAGTGGTGGTTGTTGAAACTCTTTAAGTTCACACATAAAGGACATCTTAAGACAACTTCTCCATCACAACCAGAGTTCTCTCAAGGCTGACGCTTGTTGGAATGAAAATAGCCTTTGAACTTGGAGCAGGCAGATCCCACAGAGGATCTTCAGGCTGGTGCTGTCCCCTGCCTCCTGCCAGGCCTGCACTGAGTGCCCAGAACTGCAGGGGCCTGGGACCTGTTGTGGGAGCTGCAGGAGTTCAACTGGTCTTGGAAGCAAGTTTATCAGCTATGACTAAAACAAGACAGTAACACCAGGCCAGAGCAGCTGTAGTAGACAGATTCCCATCTACCTCACATCCCAGTGGCAGATATGTGGAGTGCAAACACAGAACTGATGTACTAAGCTACAGGAATGCCTGGCTATCTGGGCTAGCAAAGGTAACGCTGTCTTACCACCAACCCTGACACCCCTCTTCCCTCCCCAGGGTCTGGTATCTCAGTGTAGAATTTGCCAGCAGCAAAGCAACCAAACTTTCTGCCTTTGCCACCAAAACAGGTGGGGAAAGGAGAGTCTCGTACTTAGAGACATGCAAAAGCCCCCCAGGCATGGTCCTGGGCAGCTGGCCCTGCTGGAGCAGGGGGGTGGACCAGATGACCTCCAGAGGTCCCTGCCAACCTCAGCACCCAGCTAAGGATCTTCACAGTGTGCAGTTAAGTGGGACCTCCATTGCCATCCTCTTGCTGCAAGTCTGAACAAGCCACAAGCCAGGCAGGCAGGACATGCTGCTGTTCACCACACAGCAGGACATGCTCTTGATGGCAGGGGGGTTGGAACTAGTTGATCTTAAGGTCCTTTCCGACCCTAAGTATTCTATGGTTCTATGATTCTATGACTTTAGTTTGATTCTATGACTTTAGTTTGAAACCTGTTGCCTCTGCATCCAAAGAACACTACTGGAGCCCTGCCCGTGAACACTAAGCTGCTGCCACCGTCCTCAGTTTCAGACTCCATGCATGCATCCTTTACATCTCCTTGTCAGGCTGCACCCATGTGCAAATCCAGAACGCAGCAGTTCGAGGTCTTCTTTTTTTAATAAACTCCTAGTCTGTTTTCATTGATGACGGCTTTTTTGGTTTTCTTAAGGTGTGGGGCTGAGGGACTGGATCAAATGAATGTAACAAAACAAAACAAACAAAAAAGCCTATTCTCAGGGCCAGTGAGTTGCAAATAATTTTTAAAATGCCTGTAATTACATCATCTCAATAAAAAATTTAATATAAAAGTGGGAATGCCAAATTTTGTTGGTGCAGTCATTGCTATAAGGTTGTTCTTTTTAAAAACAAAGGTACTCAAGCATCTACAGCATGACAGCAGCAGTTTTCCATCAGGAAAAGAGACCTGCAGGCTTCCCATGCCCAACTAGGTATGAGCAGTGCATGGATCTTTCCTGGGATATGTTGTTTAGAGAAGATAAGACTGTCCCTTGGAGTATTTATTTTGCTGCCTGCCCTGCGAGATGAGCAGAGCACCCCAATAGGGCCTAGATGGATGCACCTGGTTCTTCTTCTTTCTCTTGAGGAGGACACAGAGGACAAAACAAACAAAAATGAGGTGGTGTGATGACTGTTGCTTTATCTTTATCCTGCTAAGGAGGCCAGGTCAAGGAGTTTGATGTATTCATAGCAGCAGTCATCTCTGCAAACCAGTGCAGAAAACCTGCCATTAATACTTTGCCTTTCCAGCACAGGGGAGGGCCTTATTTTCCTATCTTCACCCCTAAGAGGCAAGGCATGGAGACATAGTGGGTGCCACCAGGTGCTGGGTGCTTAGGGCACAGCAAGGTGAGGCAGCACAAACTGCTTGCTGCTGTCCATCACTCCATAGAGAAGCCCTTGTCTGCTGCACAATGGGATTATTTGTGCTTACGGTATTATGGTGCTGCTCTTCGGTGCCACCAAACGCCATGGCAAACACATCTGGTCAGTGCCACACTGATGCTCTCTGGTAGGAACAGTTTGTGACAGGTGAAATCGTTTGGATCCCAGCTATGGCTCAGGGTGACCCATGATAACCTGTAGGTTATCTGTGGGTTATCCACTCAGCTGCTCCTCGCTTGGTTTTTGTTCTTGGTTTTCTTTCACTGTTCTTTTTAAACCACAAGGCAAAGGAGTAAGCACAAAACAAAGCCCTCTCTGAACCAAGACATCAAGCAAGAAGGAAACAAAGTGTATTGCTCCATAATTCAGTACCTCCAGGCCATTTCCCTTCATTTTAGAAGAGGAAGTAGATGTATCCCACACCCTATCCCAGCTTTCTGTGCACTCTGAACAATAGCAAACACTGCAGATTGAAGGCATATGGAGGAAGTTCTTGGTGATTTTGGCTATTGCTCAGGTGAGGCCTTAAGTTCAGAGAGACATTGGAGAACATCCTCTGGAGGTTGCAGGCCTGGCAGTGCATGCCCAGTACATCTTCCCCTCCCGTTTCCAAGTTTAACTCAGCTGTAAAGCAAAGCTAGCACAGGCCAGCATCAACGTGGGGATCATGGATGATGCAAACATTGGCAGACTGCGGCTGACGCAGGCATGACAGTGCACGCTCCCCAGTGCTGACCAGGACAGATTTTGCACTGGTGTCAAAGAGGACCTCAATGCCCATGCACCCGCAGGACACAGAGAGGTTGCGGGTGAGGTGCTGACAGCAGCAGGTTTTAACTATGCAGAAAAACATCTAAAGTAATACTTAGCAGAAAGGTTTTCCCTTGTCCCAGGTGAGACTCCACCTGTGAAGCATGAGCAAACAGGCACCTGCTTCATTCCCCTCAAAGACTTCCACTGATTCAGACAATTCCTGACTTCAGGTTGAAACCCAAGCAGCTTCCAAGCAATGCAGGAAGAGCCACCAATGACAGGCGTGAGGGCACAAGATGAGAGAAGACGCACTACTACAGCACAAAGCCAAAACCCAAGCCTGCTTCATTAATCACCTGAAAGGAAGGATGGTGTGTCCATGCAAATATTCTAATAGCATAGAATTATGGTGGATCTGCCACAGGTCAGCTCTCTCCATATTGGATTCCATTGCACACAGGTTCTGCCAGCTACACTGGATTCATCATGGGCACCCCCCTGCCCAGTTCTGCTGCAGAGAACAGCATCCCTTCTCAGCCCATGCAAAACTGCAAGTCATGCCAAATTAAACCCAGGTAGTGCTGCAGGATGAGCTTCTCAGCACCTACTTCCAAAAGAGGCAAGGACATGAGGTGCCAAGAAATCAATGCCAGGGCACCTGCCGCTCCAGCGCAAAAACATAAGACAGGACTGTGCCCAATGGTGAACAAAATCACATCAGTTGCTTCATTCTAGGGGTTCCTGCCTGGTTTTCCCAACCAACTCAAAAGTTGCATGTCATTTTGCAGCCAAGGCGGAAAAAGAGGGGCAAGAGCCTGTCTTCCCACCTTCATATCTCCAGTCTGCTCACCTTACTGCCTTAAGAAAAGGGGAGTGGGATGTGGATGCTCAGCAGTGGAGATATATTGATGTCCCATGCACAGCAGTGTGTGGGGACCTGTCTTATGCCAGCTCCCTGGCTCAGGCCAGTGGTGGCAATGTCACCAGTGAATGAAACAGCCTTTTTCCTCTGCCCCTGTGGCAGTGATGTTGTATCCCTGCTGCAACAGCCTTCATTTGCTTCAAAGGACAGCATTAATGGTGCTTAATGACTGTCTTCCATGGCATCACAAGCCAGGCAACCTGTTTGCTTATTGACCAGCTCTTCTACCCATTGTGTGCCCTGGTTAGACTGCCCATGGAAGAGTAAGGCTTATGCTGTAATGGTTCACTCTGCAGGACCCAAATTTCTTGTGATTCTTGACAGGCTCAGGCCAGCCAAACATACAAACAGGAGGAAAAATAACCTGGCAACTGCTGTAGAGAACTGGAGCAGTGCACACATTTGCTTCAATGCTGTCCATTTGTCAGCAAAAGCAAGTGGGTGCATCTCTGCCAGCCTCAGTAGAGCATCAGTATGTTCCAGCACAGGAGCCAGTTTAACACCCGACAGCCCCTCTTTCTGTTACTGCACTGGGATGTCTCCCACAAACTACAACCAACATTTAGAGGGAACAAAGAAAACACAGTGCCCTCCTGTAAGACAATAGCGGTCGTTATGACCGATATGATCAGTTGTAAAACCTGCAGGGACACATCAATCTTTCTGCCTCCTGCGAACACCTGTGCATAAAGTTTCTCAGCATCTCAAAGCGCTGGAGAACAGCCGCAACAGGAAGAATGTAACTGTTCAGGAATTAGAATTGATCTCCTGCCGCCTGATAAACACGGTTAGCCTGGGGTTGTTGACTGGAAGCCAAGCTCTGCTAAATGGACAGAGTTTTCCAGTCAACCCTTCCTGGTGTTTGACAAGGTAAAGGGAAGGAACTGAAGTGAAGACAGCTCGAACAAAGCAGGTATTGTTTCCTGTGGGCTTGATAAAGATGTGAGCACATGACCCATCAGAAGAAAGTGAGGAAAAGAAGCAGGGATGGCATGAAAGCTGAGGGAAATAAAGAGCTGGTTCTGATGATCACGGAGATGAAAGCTGGGAGTGTTCATCACATGCCTTGCCAAGGGCAGGGCCAAGGTCAGTAACTTTCACTTGGCTAATGCATGCTTGCAGTATATGAACCAGCCTCTATTCAAAGACCTGCAGGATGAGGTCTCCACCTCCTCTGTTCCAAAGGTCAATCATCCCTTGCATTAATCTGTTCCTTCCTCTCCATTTCACTGTAGCTTAATTCCACTTCCAGTCACTAGCTCTCCTTATGCTTTTCCACCCTGAATTCTGCACACTGTAATGTCCCACTAATACACAATATCCTTACTGACTGCAATCAGTGCAACTCATACTCTGTTTTATTCCAACTAAACAAGCAGGATGCAAGGGAGGAACTGAAGCTCCCGTTGTACAACAGCTTCCTGGAGGGGCTGCTCGTGGCTCGGGAGCTACAGGATGGAGCCACACTTGTTTCTTTGGGTGATGTGTGGGCTGCACCTGCAGGAAAGGCTCCAGAGAACACCCCAATCTTTTGGGAATGGCTGGTGTGAAACAGAAAGGGGAAAGGGAGAAGCGCACATTCAGGTGCCATTTTGGTGCCATGAAACCCCAAATAACCCAACAAACATGCTTCTTCCAACCCTCTAGCTAGTGTGAGAGGTTTACTCCCCACCTGAGAACGACCCTGGGGAAATTGCCTGCAAATAGAGTAACAAATACATCAGGAAGAGCTGACTGTTCCATTTTTCTCTTCAAAATGTTCCTAGTGTTGGTGAATGCTCCTGGGAACACACTGTCTCACAGACGAAGGGTTCTTTCTCTTCACATGCCTCCCTGGCTCACATCCCAGCTGACTCCTAAAAATTCACTGGAATCAGCAAACAAGAGTAATTAACAGGCAACCAAATTTCACATGGCCAGGACTTCACTCATTCAATGCACATGGTCCAGCCCACTGCTGAAATTCCCTTAATGTTACACAGAACAGCAGGAAAATGGGCCAGACAGATCTGCAGTTCCACCATCACAATTCCATGCACAAAGTGACAGCTTCGCTCTGCTAAAGCCAATGGAAATAAGGGCTGTATAAAATCTGTGCAACACAGAGATCTGAGCAGTGTCCACCAGGAGAAATTAAGGATTTGCGACAGAAATGAAACTTAACCCCCACAGCAGCCTCCTCAACCAAGCCAATTCCCACCTGGGAGTGAAAGCCATAACAATTTGTTTTCATGGCACTTTGCAGAGACCTGGATTCAGTGTTGACATCCATCAGCTCCCAACACAGTCAAACTGACAGCACAAAATCAGCTTCAGACCCAGTTATCAAGGACTTAGGTGTCCAGGGCTGTCAAGTTTTGCGCTTTCCAGTAAGAAGAGTTTCATTAGAAATGTTTTCACACCAGCAGATAAGTCTGGTGTACAGAAAGAAAACACTTCATAAGATTAAGCCAAGTCCATCTGAAGACATAAGAACATATGGCCCACTTTCCAAAAGGACTGATTAACCCTCAGTTTTCACTGGAATCAACAGAAAACCACTTGTTTTGCATTTGGAAGTCAGACTGATCCTTTAGGCTCCTAAATCCGTTGATTATTTACGCCCATTATGAAGACTACCTTGCATTGCTCTTTTCCAGTGGCTCAGATCTAGCAGCATTGCAGAGTTTTCCTTGCTTAATGTCAAGGCTTCACCACGTCCACATGGTCAGGCAGCCTCTTTGCTGCCCTGCATCCCATCTCTGTGGGAGCCTGGCTAAGGGAGCAGTGCTCAGCAGTGGACAATGGACTGGGATAACAACACCCTTTGGAAAACTTCGGTTCAAGGGCTGGTCTCCATGGAGCAAAGGCAGGAGCAAAACATAAGTGCCATTTGAGATACCCAAGACATCTGCACAGGCCTGGTGGGACATGGTGGAAACATGCATCTGGTTTCCAAAGTGCTTCTGGTTTGGGAAATGCGGATGACAAAGGCACATTAACAAGGGAGGATAGAGACCTTTTCAAATGATGCTTGAGAGAAGAAATAGTGAACTGCCTTGGAATAAATGTTGCTCTCATGCTCCAGACCATCAGCAAAAGGTTTGGGGGGGTCTCCTAAGTGCAGCATCTGTGGCTGAAGCAGACATACACTGTATGGGAAGGGATGGAGGGAGAGATGCCTGGTCCCTGCTGAAAAACAACAGAGCACAGCTACGGGTGTGAGAGGCTGATTGCAAAAGGGCAAATATTTATCTGAGAGAATTTCAGAAAGAAGGAAACATTTTTCATCTGGTTGTTAAATCCTTCAGGAAATTATTCATTTTTCCAAGGAAAACATTTTCTCTAAATTCAAAACAACTGTTTTTCTCCCAGCTTTTGTTTACAGAAGAAGGGAGAGTTTCAGCTCTGCCCATTTTCATCTGTGCTCCACAAAATGTCAACCACAGTTCATGCCTTGGGTCGGGAAGTCACTTTTCGGAAGGAAAACAATGAAAGGAGGTGTTGTGAGGCTTTGCTGAGCGTGGTGCCTGCTGCTGGGGAGAGGTGGGCAGAGCAGTCCTGTCTGCTTCCCACCTGTTGGAGATGGGTTACGTGTGATGAGCCCATTAGAGCCAAAGGTTGACTGCCAGAAAAGCAAAGGGGAAAACCAATTGATGCACCTCTTCAAGAGCTGGCTCAGCACTCCTGGGCAGAAAATGAGCATCTACTGTCTCTAGTTCACTCCTACTTTTTCCACCTTGATACTCTATGTATGACAGATGCCTCTTGTGGGTCCCAGTCACATGTGGTCTCTGTGCAGTAAGTAAGCAGATTCCAGGCCACAGAGTAATTGTCCTGTCATCTTTTGGTCTTTCCCATTTCATAGCAGCGTCGCCAGCAGCCCTAGGAAGCCACAAATAAACCTCACAGACCTTGTGCTGTGACTGTGGGCTTCTAACCTGGTCTATTGGTAACTATTAACCAAGGATTTCTTTTCTGCCCCTACAACAAAGGTGGTAAAACACCGGCACAAGTTGCCCAGAGAGGGTGGATGCGTCATCCCTGGAGACATTCAAGGCCAGGCTGGATATAGGTCTGGGCAACCTAATGTAGTTTAGGATGTCCCTGATCATTGCAGGGGGACTGAACTAGATGACCTTTGAGAGTCCCTTAAACCATACTATGATTCTGATTCTATAATCTTATCCTCCACTGTCACTGAAACCAAGAGGTGCTACCTCCAGCTTCTTAGATTATTTTAGCTGCTGCTGTAATAACATGACCCATCAAGCAAATTATTTGGTTGTAATCTAAATCTTATGAATGCTGAAACAAAACAAAACTGAATAAAAATCACAGGCCATGGACACAGGTGGGGACTGTTCCTGAGCATTTAGGCCACCTTTCGCATCTGTGTAAACTAGCAATGTCTTAATGTGCAACCAAATTGAGCACATACCACAGTAAGTCCATCTGAATACAGGCATGGATGTGCCTATGTGGGGAAAAAAGAGGTGTCAGCCCACCAGCAAGCCTGAGTTGTTACAAAGCAGCAGGAGACAATGCACTGCTTGCAGGAGCAGCTGCAAAAACAAGCAGCACACGCAGCTGCAACTGAGGCTGACAAGGGGAAGGAAAGGACAACAACATGACAGAGAATCAGCTTCCCAGCTCTAACCCATCCTCTAGAGCAGCCAGCACAACCTGGCTTACCCTGACTGACAGCAAGGAGCCTCCCTCCCACATCATCAGCCACAAATGCTAGTCTGGTAAACCCAGGTCTTCCCACCACCCTCCCAGTGCCAGCACCAGCCATGATGCACACTGACCTAGGCAAAAATAACCTGCAGAGAAAGGAGAGGCTAGTTTTCAGCTGCTTCAGCTCCACGATCCAGCTCACCACCCAACTGCACAAGCAGCATTGCTGCTGCAAGATGGACAGTGGGAACATGCAACCTGTCCTGGGTTTAGCAGTAGCAGTCATTTTTTCTCCTCCTTAGTATCTGGTGCAGTGCTGTGGTTTTGACTTTCAGCCTGAGAACAGCGCTGATAACACTGATGTTTTTAGTTGCTGCTCAGTAATGTTTACTCTGACCAAGGACTTTCTGAGCCTCATGCTCTGCCAGGGAGGAGGGGAAGCTGGGAGGAAGCACAGACAGGACACCTGACCCAAACTGGCCAAAGAGGTATTCCATATCACAGCATGTCATGCCCAGTATATAAACTGGGGACAGTTTCCCAGAAGGGTTAGATCACTGCTCAGGTCAGGCTGGGTATCGGTCGGCAGGTGGTGAGCGGTTGTATTCTCTTCCTTTGTTATTTCCCTTATCATTATTATTATTGGTGTTAGCAGCAGTGGTTTGTGTTATACCTTAGTTACTGGACTGTTCTTATCTCAGCCCATGTGAGTTACATTCTTTTGGTTCTCCTCCTCATCCCTCTGGGAGTGGGGGGAGGAAGGGGGGGAGTGAGAGAGCGGCTGAGTGGCTGAATTGACAGGCTGGGCTTAAACCACGACAAAACCCAAAATGGGGAGAGGAGAGGACTTTAGTCTGCTTAAAGCAATTAGGAAACCACAGCTCAGCCAGATCCCCACTTGGGCCAGCTCTCTGTATCCATATGCTTCCCATGGAGCTCCATGCTGTCATTTTCTTTCTAGTTTCTGACATATAAACACCCATCACTCCCCAGCACAGCTCCACAGCAATTCACTTCCGAGCAAACCAGGCTGGAAAACTGAATTTCTGGGGCATGGCACCATCTTTGCACACTGTAGAACAGCAAAACTAGTGGCCATCCTGCTACCTGGGCAGGCACAGGCAGCTGGTTGGTGTGCTTCAGAAGAGCCTGTCTGGGCACTGCTCTGTGAGGGTTTCAGCTGCAGCCCTCACCATTTATTTTCTTCCTTTCAGTTACATCCCCCACAAGTTATTTGCAGCCATGTGGGAGCAGCCAACAAACCCAATGGGTCTACTTCAAAAGCGCCTATAGCTCCTCTGTCTGGGGGTTAAAGCCTTTTGTGGCTGGGCAGAGGAATGAGCGTAGAGCAGAGGAACACTAAAGACACAAGCAGCAGCACAAGGCATTCACATGGTTCCTGTGGGAAACCCCCATCTCCCATGGCAGGACCCTGCCAACTTTCACAGGTGGAGCTGCCCCTTCACTCTTCAGGGAGCACCCTACCTTGCCAAGTAATGCTGATCCCCTACACTGGTGGTCTCCTGTGGCAAGACCACCCTACATTGGTTGTCTCCTTTGGCAAGACCACCCTATGTGTAGGCTTTAGAAAGAAGCCCCATCCTTTTCAAGATAACAATCCACCAGAAAGAGAGTTCACTTCAGTACAAGTTACATCTGATTATCCAAAACACATCACAGTCTCCCAGCTGCTTCCTTGGCACTTGTGACACGCACTTCCAGCACCCTCCAAAAACCAGCCCTTTTGTCTTGGATGAGGAGTTGGCCACAGAAGTAACCACCTCCACACAAGATTGCTGCAATTCCCAGGCTCTGAAATCCCCCGGATATTCACTTGCCAGCTCCCACCACTATTTAGATCTTCACAGCCTCAGTGAAGATGAGCTGGGGAAGATGATGGGTGTTGCTCTGCTCTCAGAGGCAGCAGGTACTTTCCTAAAGTCCCCAGTTGCCCTGAGCGATTCTGCCTCCTCTCAAGCACTTCTGGTCCCTTGTTGCATGGTGAAGTCAAAGAAAAACACCAAGGGGATTTTGGAGGGGTTCAGTTTTGCAGTTCATCATCATGTGAGGAGCTCCCATTGCCACAGCCTCATCCCTGTGCCTCCAGAAATCCCCTAAGTGTGACCAACCAAATAGTCCTGGCTCCTGCTTCCTCCACTCTGGTTCTTCCCCTCTATGTATCACATTCATTAGGTTAATTTAACCCTGCAGGCTTTGTAGGGTTTATTTTTCACCTTTGCACAGATATTACACAAGATGCGCAGACCTTTGCTTGCATTTAGAGCTGACAGCTTCAGTCTCCCCTTCTGAGCCCTACAGAAAAGCACAAGCACTTGCCAAAGACAAACTGTTTTTGTTCCCTTCCTTCCCTCTGCAAGGAGGTGTGAAGGATATTGCAGTAGGTGCTGTACTCCCCACCCACATTTTTTTCTCACTGCCAAACACTAAACACATCAGGAATCACTACAAGTTTGTTGTTTGTGTGTTGTGTATAGGCTATATATATATACAGTCTATATACAAAATGCAGAAACGGTTTTCTTCTTAAAAACCAAACACTGAAACCCACCTCCTGTGTGATCTTTGGACTAACACTGAGGGGGCCAGCTCAGCTGATAAGGTGGGGAGCCCTATCCTGTGGGATAGCTATAGCCTTAGATGCAGAGCTGATCTCCCAGCCTTAGGAAAGGAAAAAAAGATGCTCGGGGGCTGCTTATTCCATCAAGGAGACAAAGATAACCAGGGGAAAGAGGGTTTTGAAAGTTAGAGCTGCACACACTCACTGCAGAAGGGGATTGAGAAAACCCAGCCTAGGTCTGCAACTTCTGCTTCTGCCAGAGCTGGTCTGTTGTTCCCCAAAGAACCTTCCCAGGAAGCAGTGCCCTATAACTCATTGTGATAAACTGGCACAGCAAGCATGGAACCAGATCAACATTAATCAGACACCTGACCCAAAGGGAACAGCAGCATCCATTACCAGCATTGCATGCAGAAGCACACACTCGGCAGACAGCAGCAGGAGAGCCCAGGTAAGATCAGTGTGTGGCACTTATCAGTCAGGTTGACAGCAGTAAGTGACAGTTCATATCCAGACATTCAGGGAGGTGCAGTTCCAAAGCAACATTGTCAACTAGAAGAGGTGCTTCATCTGCGATCTGTGTCTTGGCATGTACAGTCCAGCCAGAGAAGAGTGTATGCACGATCCTCCATAAGGAGTTGCAGCAAATATTTCAAAGTAGCTTAATTTTGTTTCATGCAGTCACTGTTTAACGCTGGTTGGTACTCAGGCCTGTCCTGCACACATATACAGATCATGTGCTAGCTCTCACTGCCACCTTGTCCACATACAGCAGGGCATCAGCAGAAGTTTCAGCTACTGGTAGCTGAACTGCAGAGCTGGAAGTTCATACTGTTGGGGTATAACTGGAGCCAGTAACTCCAGTGGCATGGGACCATGGGCTGGGTGTGGGCTGCCAAGGGGCTGCAAAGGCAGTGGGATACATTGGTGAGGTCAGAGATACAGTGTTTAGCCCCAGCTCAGCATCCAGGATCCCCAGGAGGTTTGCATTTGGTGTTCTAACCAAAGCCAGGTTTTGTTCAGGATCAAACGTGTGTGATATTTGCTCTGGAGTCACAGCTGTGATGAGGTGGAGCTCAGCAGAGAAGAAGCTCTCATGGCTGCTCCTGCGCCTTCAGCTTCAGCTTCCAGCCGAAGGCTGAGCCCAGCAGCCTGCACCCCTGAGCTGCTGTACCTGTGCCAGACCATCCCCTCCTTGCCAAGGGGCCTCCAGGGTCCCGCGCTTCTCCATCACCAGTGCACACCCACCCAGCAGCGGTGGTGGCTCCAGCAAGCAGCAGACACCCATCTATCACAGTGGGTTATCACTTTCTCTCCTCTGACACAATATAAAATGCTGCCCACCTTGCTGCCAGCAACCCTAACCACATCACAAAGGAGGAGGAATCTACAGAAGTATTCAAAACATCTGGATGTTGTGCCACTGCGGCAATTAAATCCATGCTCACTTTCTCACACACCGCCTGGAGGGAAACCGACTGCACGGCAGGGCAGAGGAGGACATGCCATGGTAATCTCAGCTTCCTCATAACCCAGCTCCATGTTGCAACCTCTGAAACCATCCTTAGGGCCAAGCCTTGCTCTGGCAGCCATCCTCTTTGGGATGGGCTCCCTCTGTGGATGACAAGCCATTCCAGAATCTACTTTGTTCCCATGGGGGACAGCAATGCCAAGGCTGCTTCTCCTCACACCCACACTTAGCTGCTTTTTTTGGAGCCGAGGCACACCAGGGATGGGGAAAGGGACCATCCTCCCGGACATGGCCAATAGGTTTTTGCTTTGAGAGGGCTGTGCCATGACAGGCTCCTCTGTGCTGCTGGCTGAGCCCCCTACTCCAGCTCTATGGCTGCTGTCTCAAGCTGGCACAGGCAGGCAGTGCACCCTGGGTGATCAAGGGCAGCAGAGCAGCTGAGGTGCTTCAAGCAGCCTGCCAGAACAGGTCTGTCAGCTCCTTTCTTCCTTGTGTGCACAGCAGAGCGGTGCTCTCCCAGCCATCCTGCCTGGGGCAGGGGGTACCTGTGTGCCAATGGCATCCCTAATGGAAGGTTTTTCCTGGGTCTGCTTTCCATCAGGAAAAGGGAGTTGGCCACAGCATGACCACACTGCAGCAGTGCCTCGGCTTTGGTGGCATCTTCAAGGATGTGAGGTGGGTTTCCATCAGCCCTCTGGGCAGCCCAGGTGAGCTGCCTTGGTCCCTGCTGCCTGCACTGGCCCAAGGGCCCAGACGGGCTGTCCAATGTCCAGATTTTCCAACCCACATGTTGCAGGGTCCTGCCTTGAACCGGCCCAAAACATCCTCTTGGAAAGTCCCTGTCACCAGCACCAATACCCACTTGCATTGTCTGCTTCAGAAACACAACAGGAACGAAACTGCAAATGGGGGGTTTCATTGATTGTATTTCAGTGTCCAATCTTCTCTATCACAGGCACCAAACTTCCAGTGAGGGAGTCAGGGAGAAGAGCAACACTGCTTTGAAGCCAAGAAGATATTCCTGCCGAAGGAGCTCCCCAGCACTCTTGCTGCCTGTTATCTGTGAACAAAATGCTAAGCCAGCATCTGAACATAGCTTGCATTACCACCCAGTCTCTCACCCTTAGGCTCCCGTTGCTTTCAATGCCTTTGGACAAGGCACATAACTCTCTTGATTATCTTTTCAGCTGAAGCTTCTAGTTTATTCACAGCCCACCTTTTTGTTCCAGCTGATTTCATTACTTGCTAGAAATACTCTCTTTGCAGCATGGGTAAGCTTGGCTTTAGATGGATGTGTAGTGCCTAATAAAACAGGGCCCTGCTTACTCACTGGAGTTCCTAGAAGTTCATTCAATAGAAATAAAGAACAATTTGGCAACTTGGCTACCAGGCTACAGGCTGCCAGCCAGTTTACAAATCAGTAACCAACTAGATGAGACTGAAATCCTCTGCCTGTGTTCAGCTGGATGAACTATTTTTGTGACTGCTGTATTCTCTGGGAAAATGGCATTTCAGATGCACTGACAAGAACTGCAAGTTCAGGCTGAGCGAAGCAAACAGTTCCAGATGAAAAAAAGAAAGGCAGGAAAAAGAATTATAGCATTGAAAAAGTTGAGTCTGGCACACTCCAAATTTATTTCTTCCAGAAACATCAAATGGAAACTTTTGGACTTCTTCAGGATGGAAATATTCATTTAAAGGTTGACCTAAATCTCTGAAAGGAAGGTATTAAAGAGCAGAGTAAGGAGACTGTGGCACTCTGCATCATGTGCAAAGTTTCAAGATAATAAGAAATATTTGGGTTACTTTTTTTTCTAAGAGGGCAAAAAATCTTATTCTTTGCCTTGAACCAGCACTTCTCCCAAACACATTTACCTCAGCCACCCAGCAAAACCATGATCACCCTTCCGCTGGGTTTTGCAAACACTGGCAACATCTTCAGGATAAATACTTTTGGTGTGGACAACCAGGACCACAGAGAATTGGCCCGATATGTTCCAGGTCATAGGATGGGCAAGGAGTCAGGTGTTTTGATATGTATTTTCCTGTCAATAATATGGAAGTGCAGTATCACTGATTGGGTTGCTTTTTATTCCTGCTAAATGATCACTTCACTCTCTTCCCAGCATCCATTCGTGGAATGTTTTAGGGTCACAGGATTATCAACATGGGAAAACTAAATGTGGAGAGATTTTGAGCTGTGTTTACATAATAAACAGCCTGTACATTTGGGGCGCCTGTGTTTTTGGCTGCCTGACTCCAGATACCCGCAGCCTGATTTGCATGAGTATTATGCACCCAGAACTCCTACTGAGATCAAAACCCCAACTCGGTGCCTCTGCACAAACAGGTTGCTGGCATCCAAAACCAGAGGCACGCAAACTCATCTCATTTTCCCTAAATCTGGGTCTGCACCCTTCACCGGCACAGCCACTGAGGCAAATGCAGAGTTCAGCCCCAGCAGCTCCTGGGAGAATCCAACCCAACTTCTCCCTCCACAGGAATCCAGCAAAACCCCTCTTACACTCCTGGAAGCTGTCTGCTGTCCAATGCTGTCTGCTTGGTTTTAATCAACCTGATTGAAGGTGTTTCTCCTAGATCCTGGAAGTACCAAATTGCTCCACACTCACCATGGGCCACCTATATGTGCACAAAAGCAGTTGGTTGAGAGGAGAACCGTGAGGTTCTGCATAAGTTGAACACACTGCAGTTGAACAAGGAGCCTATTTTTACATGGGCTTTCACCATGCTGCAAGGAGGGTGTTGACCATGCTCAGAAGCCTTGGGGTTATCATGGTCTGTGTGCTCACCACCCCTCTGTCAGAAAGCCATATCAAAGGGAGGTAAATGTAGACAACGTACCATCAGTGTATGGCCAAAAGAAAAAAGGAAGAAGGCTTAGCAACACTTTCTGCTTTTCTGGGATCAAGTGGACTCCAGAACATTCTGCCTCGACTGCAATAGCTACCTGTGGGGTTTGCTTGTTGGCTGTATTAATTCAGGTGAATGGAGGCATCTCTATTTGGCTTGGAGAAGCAGAGTTTGGAAAGGGCCATGTCATGCCCAGGTAGTTAACCTAACAACGACTGGGCTCCATCCAGCTGTGGCAGGACTGCTGGGTGGTTGCTTTCATGTGCATTTCATTTCGTGTTCATACCCCTGGCATCTGAGCAGTTTGCATCTTGGTTTAGCAAAGGTTTAACCACAAGAGCTCTCTCTTTGTGAGGAGGGGGAAGGGCTGAGTGCTTTACAGAGGGTGGGGAACAGAAATGAGCCAAGCAGATTTCATCTACCCTTCTTTTTGACTCTGATCTTCATCAAACGCTGCTTGATAGGCAGGCAAATGTGCCACAGCCCATGGAAAGGCAGTGGTGGGGTCACCGCACCAGGACGGGGGTGCCCAGGGGAGATGCTCCAGGCTGGGCTCCAGCCACAGGCACTGACAGTGCCACACAGGGATCATTTCTGATGACACTCAGCAGCTCTTCACCCTTTGCCTTTGTTGCAGTCAGCGTTGAAAGCCACGTTTCCCTGTGGAAGAGGTATAACAGACAGAGAGCCAGGAGAGGGTGTTGAGAAAAGAATCTAATCCTTTATAAAAAGCAGCTTAACCCAGGTGGCCAAAGGTACTCTGACAATCTGTTCTGGGCAAGAATTGTATTTCCTGTGAGTTCTTTCACTTATGTCAGTCTGTGTTTCAAATCAGCTTTGACACAACCTCGGTGACAAAGGCTTTGAAGTCTGAACTAAATGTGCTACAGAGATCATTATTCATAACCACTCAGACGGAGAGGGAATATTTTCCTTTTGAAAGGTCCTGCCAAACCTGTCCTGTGCTTTGTTTACTTTCAGAGGCACCGTGGTCATTCTCTGGGAGGAAAGAGGATGGAGGAAAGAAAGGGTGATAACAGTCTGGCAGGGAACAGCCTTCAACAATCACTGATCAAAAAATCCCTAATTAAGAAAGCACAGGGACCATCTCAGCTGGAAATACTGCTTCACATGGACTCCATTTAAAGGACTTTTGAGCAGCACCTTCCCCAGGGAGCAGTGTTGGGCCCAACTCTGTGACACCTTTGTCTGAACCTATTTTACTGAGAGCTAAGGAGCTGTACTTTGTAGGTCAGTAGTTTTCTTTGCAGTGTCCAGGTGTAACTCACACAGCGAGTGTGTGTGTACTTGGACATCACAAACCCAAGCCATTCTCCAGGGAGAGCAGTAATCATCTAGGGTTGTACGGCACAGGGATTGGCAGGGTTGGGGCTGCATACATGCATCTCCAGAACGGCTTTGAAGATACAGTTTTTACATAGGAGTTATGTGAATGAGTTTTGGCTAAAGTTCTGTGTAACAGTCATTTCAAATACCCTGAGGCCCAACCTGCTCCTGCTCAAGTCCCTGGAAAGACTCCAAGTCAGCAAGCCAAGACCCTTGCTCTCTTTGCCTTCTCTTCTTTTAGTGCTTTTCCTCTGTTCATTTGTCCTCCACTTATTGCTGAGTTGTTTTGTTTGGTTTTGTTGGGTATTTTTTTCCCCTTTCTGAACATTTCTGCTGCTGGGTTCAACTAAACTTTCCACTGGCACAGTGTCATTGCTTAAAATGTTGTCAGCATGTGCTTCCTGGACCCATTCTCTTCTCTTCTCTGGATTCAGTCTTCTCCTCAAGTATTTTACTATTACCGCTGGTTCTTTGTACCCAGACTCCCATTTGGCATCACTTCAAACGCATGTTTCCTTCATGGTGGCTTCCACCTGTCTGCCCACTTAAAACACTTCTCTGATAAACATCGCATTGCCTCCTGCTGTTCTCTTTTCCTTGAGCGTCTCTTCTGTATTTATCTTTCCTCCACTTCCATCTCTCCAGTTCATTTAAGAGAAATGCACCCTTCCCACTACCTCATCTCATCTTCTTGTTTTCCTTTCCTACCACCTCACCTCAGTCTCCCCATCTCCCATCAGTTTCTCTCCTCCTTGCTCCCTACATAGCAGCGCCTTCCTTTGTTTCTCTGCTACACACATAATTCCCTGATACTTCCTCTCTCAGAGGAGGAGCCTGGACATACAGAAAAAGGGGAAGGAGCCTCAGGGGAATACTTTTATTACCTAAGTTATATGAATAAGCTCCCTATGCAGTCAATAGAGAAGTGGAGGACAACTATAGGAAGTTTATTAGATGTCATCTTTCTTTATTGACCCTGTAGGCAGCCTAACTAACTTCCCCTAATTTAGTAGCCTAAAATTAATGAAGCTGAGTAAATATCCCCTGCACAGTCTCACTTTTGTTTAGGCCCATGTGAAGGAGAGAGGAAAGGATATCAGTAACACAAGGAATTTATTTGCCCATGACCAGGCAGTCTCAACTCCTGGCATACCTGGTAGGCATCAGTAGGATGCTGGGAATGGTGGCTTTTCAGAGACCCAAAGGGAAGGAAAATGGTTTTGCAGATATCTGGGGGAAATTTCTCCCAGCCAGAATGGGGCTTTGGGTTGTGAGAGCCATGTCACCTTTCGAAAAGGGCCATGGGGATAGATCCATTAGACAAGAAGGGCAGGGTCAGCTGATTCTTGAGGAACCTGAAAAGCAAAAGTGGGGAGGAGTCATCTAGCAGAAGGAAACAAAGTGATGAGCAATGTTGTGGTTGAAGCCATGAGTGGAAGAAGAAGGTTTTATCACCATGTTGTTTAAGAGGCTTGAGAGAATCAGTGTCACAGGCACCCAGGCTACTGCAATAGCAGAGAAGGAAGGGTGGTGATACCAAGGGCCCATGTCTAGGCTTTCGTTGTATTGGCTGACAGACAAGGAGATGCTGAATTTGATTCATCCAGGCAGAAGCCCAGGAACGGAAAACAACCTGGATGCTGGAGTCCAGTGAGACAGCTGAAGCAAAGATGAACAGCTTGTTACTTCAGTTCCTCACTCTGGGGACCTCCTCAGACCATCTGTGCACCTTGGTATACTTCTAATACTTCCTCTGCTTCATTTCCTATGTCCCCAGCAGGTCCTGGGCTACAGCTGCTCTTGTAACACTTACTATGTGTTCACCAAAGACAGAGCTGAATGGAGTAAGAAGCTGCATCTGCTTCAGGGTCATAAGACATTTCTCCAAACAGGATACTGGTTTGGAACCTATTCTCTAGCTTCCCATATTTTTCACATTGCTTGCCTTGACAAGCCCACTGAAAACCCCCAAGCATTTGGGTGAGTGAAAAGGAATATTCATCTGTGACAACACAAAGGCTGGAGGACAGAGGGGTAGGAAGCTCAAAGGCTGTGCATCCTTTCACAGCTGATGTCTTTATTCTTACTGCAATTCCTTTAGATGGCTTCCAAAGCTATTAGATAATATTCTCATGCCAAACCCAAATAATCTGTTTTGAACTGAGTAAACCCCTCCAATCTTTTACTGAGAACCACTTGCAGCTCTTTTCATTTCACCCATGTAGAAGTGCAAGCATTAGATCTTCCTGTTTCTTTTAAAGGAGAACACCCCAAGTCCAGCTTTTCCCCAAGGTCTGACAATACACACAGCAAGAAGGGTGGTGGGAGGGCTCTCAATACTCCACTAGTGAATAAACATGGGAATTTTCCAAACCAATTAAGAGCCAAGAAGTGCAAGAAGACAAATACCATGGAAACTGTGGACATTTCAAAAGACAATCAGTCTTTGCTCTGAGGAAAAAAACCAAACAACAAACCCCCAAAAACACAAACCAAGGCTCTTTAAGGTTTCCTAGGGTAGGCTTTTTTCCTCCTGCCCTGCTATTTTCCCTCCCCCTCAGCAATGGTATACAAGCACCTTACTTTGTCAAAAGTACCAGGTTTGCGAGAGGACAATACATCCAAGGTGACTCTACAATGAAACAAAAAAATCCTTTCAGCACAAGGGCTGGTGGAGGTGGGGGTAGAACAAAAAGCACGAACACCCTGTGAGAGGCTGGAGGAGAAGCTGCTTTGAATGTGCTGAGAGAAGGAGCCCTCACCCTTTCTGAGGCTTTCTCAATGGGGCCGCAAAGCTGCTCTCTGACTTCCAGCCCTGTGGATTTCCACTCCAGCCTTGCTGTTTATAACCAGTACACACAGCCCTTATCTCCCAAGCACAGATTTAGATTATAGAGAGGGCACGCTGTCAAGAGAGGCTGTCAAGGCTAATGAGCACAGGGTTAAACCAGTGCTGCAGCAATGGGACACTGCTCGAGGCTGGGTTTTTAGCATATCAAGACACACATTTATATATATCTGGTTTTTCCCTTTCCCTGGTTAACTCCTGTTGCTCTGAAGCTACATCTTGACCACCTGATCTCTGAATACTAGACAACAATAAAAGTCTTTGGAGCCCAAGGAAACACAGTGTTTGCTCTACCCCCACAGCCATGAGTGCCCGGTGGGATGGGAAAGCACTCGCACTGGTTTTTGATGTGTGTATATCTTCCTGTTTGCCTTTTTGTATGGATACCAGGACTTCTAAGCATTCCAGTTAAACAACCAGGGCAATTCACACTCTGGCAGCCAATTTTGATGGCAAATGTAAGAGGCTCATGTGACCCACGTGGGAGTTTATAAAACCATGTGCCTCCACAGAGGACACCGAGCTTCATCCCAATGCAGTAAAGAAGGAACACCCCACTGAGATGACACACACAAATCCTGTATGACTGCCTTCTGCCCTATGTTTTGGCATTATCCAGCCAGAAAGTGAGAATGCCCATCAAAACTATTGCTTGTTATGTGAAAAAGCCTCCTGTTCCTCTGTGCTCTAAGGTTACTGCTTCACAGCACAAATTAGGGAAGGTGAGGTTGGTAGAGTGGAAAAAAGAGCAACCTGGGAATAAATTAGTCTATCATCACTATAAATGGAAGGCAGCTTAAGACTGTTGAATGTGGAAATCGCAAACATCCTGGTGCATATTTTTCTGTTCATATCATACACTCAGATAAATTGAAAGTGATCTTTTGTATCGTACTTCCCCCGCCTATCCAATGCAGTCATTTCCTCTAATAAACTTCCTAGTGCTTTGTGTGGTCAAGTGTTATGTGTCCCCAAGGGATGAAGTTTCCACCACTTCCTTGCAAGGCATTGCACATCTCTCCATCGAGGAGATTCTTAATATTCAGTTAAATGTTCCTTTTCTTTGAGCACTCCCATTGCTCCTGATTACCTCCCTGCATACAGCCTTAAGTAAATCTGTTTAGCATTTACTGTCTTCTAATGCTGGCGACAGTTACCGCATTCCCTCCTTCTCCTCTTTTGACTACTTTATGGAGAAAAATTATGAGATAGCATATTCACAGTCAACTTCTCCCCCCTTTTCCTATTGGTTGCTGTTCTTGAATCCCCTCCAGCATGCCTCTGTCTGCCTAGAAGCGCAGTACGCAGGACTCAGGGCAATATTCCACATGCTCTACCTTCCCACATGTAAGAGAGTGCCCACTTCTGCAGCTTGAAAAATATCACTTCCAATCAGCTATCTCTTATCATTCCTAGATCTCAACACAATTTATTCGTTCTGCATATATGAGTTTCATGTTGTTTTTCTCCAGTTTGCATTTTTCCAAGTCGGAACTTGTTTCGTTGTTTTCCAACCATTCTTTAACCTCTCTTGAATTGCTTCATATCACTTGCCTGTCTACAAGAGTGTTCACAGCCTTTCCCAGTGCAGCACTGAAGTCTTTTCACTTCTTGTAAAAAAAAATCAAAGTATATACATACACAAACCATTAGAACACCCAAATACCTGCAGTGAAAAGCCACATTTATGCAACACACAAAGGTCTAGCTCTATTTCTTGTCTACTGCTCTGTTTGTTTTCTAAAATTCAAACCACCACTAAAGGGCTCACAAACTAGCTATGAGAATGCATCCCAACTGCAGGTCACAGCAGTCATGACCCACAGGTATCACCGAAGTGCTGCTAACTCTGGCACAGGGAAGCAACCACCATCCCCACTAAGGGAGCTGTTATAACAGCATAAAGACACTTCAGTTGATAGAGCTCATTTCCATAAATTTACGATACAAAGTTCAGGAATAAAACCTGGGTGTTCCCCACAGAACATGTTATGTCAGCCTGAACTTATCACCGAACCCTGTGTTATGTGATTACACACCCACTCCACAACAACCTGCTGCCAGACCACTACGTTACCCGAATCCAGTCCTGGTGTTGCAGGCTGGCCTTGACCTCACAGCCAAGATGACCAACTTGGGCTAATTTCAAGGGGGGTAGTGTGAATTTCACCCTTGAAGACAGGAGCTGAGACTCCCCAAAGGAGATGTGACTCATGTGGCTGCACAGAGCCTGCACATGAACTTCAATAACTTCTGCGTGTGTGTGCGGGGCTTGCTGCAGCGCCAGTCATGCAGAGCACTTGAGGTGAAATCAAACAGGTTTATCTTCCACCACTCGCCTAAAAAGGTTTTCGTCTCTTAAAACAAATAGGCAACCTCAGTGATGTTACATTCCTTTTGAGATTAGGATTTTGAGGTCTTCTGAGCACCTCTGCCAACAAATGACACCAATTACTAAACCATCCAGTGAAGCAGATTGCACATCTGTTTCTGCTTTTCTGGAACACCAGCTTACCAATAAAAGTACTTTTTGTCAAGTGTAAGCAGAGGACTTGGCCAGGCTGGCATGAGTTTGTGCTCAGCACCTTGACTGGAGAGACTGTGACCTGAATAATTACAGTGCTAGATCTCTGGCATGAAAACAATTCATGTATTACTTCACGCAAACAAGTGGTACCTTTAAGGTGAGATTATGCACAGGCACAGAGCAAAGCATGTAAAACTATGGTGCAGTTTGTCAGCTGTATGCATACTCAAACTAGTTCTTGCTAGCCATGTTGAAGTGGCAATGCAGTGCTGAGGTGCTAATGAAATACCTGAGTGGCAGGGAAATCCACATGGCCGCACACCAGCAGATTTGCAGTGCTGTCTCTTCAGAGCCACCCTCAAAATTGCTCCAACCTGCAGCCCCAGCAGTGCAAGGCAGACAATACCCCACCTTGGTGGTATCACCCAGCTAATGCTGGGGAAGATCAATGGGCAGCTTCAGAGTACTCCAGGAGAGGCAGCTCGATTTCAGTGTTCACAGCAATACACTTCCATTGGAAAATATCTGGATACTCACCCATTTAAGTTGAAACCACTGCATGCGGTAGATCTGTACTTGTGTCATAGATTACATAGAAACCCCAGGTAGAAGAACAAAGAGTTTTCTGAGTACACAGTTTCAGAGGTAGCTGCTTCCCCAGCCGGCAGGCACAGAGGGATTTCTGCTGCTTTGCCTTGCAGTGGCCTATTCGATGAGCACTGTTACTTGTAGCCTGTCATCAGCCTTGCCTTTATCACCTGCCAGGGTCTTGTGAACATCACCTTGGCAATTATTCTACAGAAGGAAACAAAGAGAAGTGGGGTTTTTTTATTTTTATTCTTTTTTTTATTGCTTTATTTTGGTGGGAAGAGAGGTCCATGTGCAAAAGAAAGCATCTGAGTAAAACACATGCACTCCCTTCTCTTCATCATCCCTAGCGCAAGCCTCAGAGCCCAGAGCAGGCTGGCCTTGCATGAGGCTCTCATGATGTGCTTCCTCATGGACAGCCAAAGAGGTTTTTGCAATGAGATGGCTGCTGCCAGCAGCAAGCTCAGAAATGACAACTCTTTCAGTTCAATTTCACAGGCACACTGAGAAAAAGGATGTGAGATTCACAGGCAAGCAAATAGGAGCCAGTTTTCTTCTTCCTTCCTTCCATTTCACCAGGGGCCACCAGGTCTCTCCTTAGGCTGCTGTCCTTCTGGTGTTCCTGCTTTCACAACACATTTCTCCTAAGTGATCTCTGCAATACCCCTGCTGGCTGAGGCATTGATGGAGCAGCTTCAGTGCTTTTGTCCCCAGGAGATGAGTGTGCCAGCCCACAGGGCCTGGGAAAACAATCCTTCCTGACTGTGAAGCAGTCACTAGTTTCTGGGGGGCTGGTGGTGGGGTTGTTTGTTCATTTACTTTCCTGTCTTTTCCGCATCTTTTTCTGTTTCTTATTTATTTTTCCTTCCAGAACCCTTAAGTCTGTACAGCTCTCTACCAGTGGAAGCCTCCAGCTCTGGACTAGGGCATACCAGCAAAAGAGAAATGTTACCAGACAGTTTGGAGCCAAGGCTGAGAAATCTGTTGTCCAGCAGGAAGAAGTCTATACAGAAGCAAATCGAATACAGACACCCAGCCTGGCTCTCCTGGGACTTTGGACTCACAGCCCTATGATCTTCTCTTTTCATCCCCCCTCACACACCCCTCACCCACCCTCCCCACCTCCACCCCCAATAAAATTGCCAGGAAATGTTTTATTACCACATGTGGACAAAACAACAACAGCTTGCACCCAGGCAGGTAAACGTTCTGCAGCTCAGCATCTCCTCAGCACCGCATGTGGCAGCACTGGCAGAGTGCACAGTACCACCTACTGCTTAATGGGATCACTGCCTGAAATGGCTTCGGCAGCCTGTCCTTGGAGGCCTCCTGTCCACACTCTGATCCAGCCCAACACAGCTTAACTTCTGACAGGATCACAGCACAGGGACACACATGCCCGCAGGCAAATAATCACACCAGAGGCTGCAAGATGACAGTGTTGAGAATTAACCTAACCACCAAGCCTACTTTGGGTGCAGCTCTCTGTCATCCCAGAATTAATGAACCTAGTAGTGCAACACGATGGGCACGTAAGCGGGATCATTCATACCCACCTCACATCCGCAACGAGACAGATCAAAGCAACACGCTGTGCGGAGGTGCTTGTGCCCATCTGCCAGCCTACCTGCAACAGGCAGTGATGAGACCAGCAGCACAACAACGCAAAGGGGCCGAGTGTTGAACCAGGAGATTGAGGCTGTAGCAAAATGGAAGACAGCCCATTAACAATGCTGCACTGAGCTTCCCTAGCAGCCTTTGGTGCTGATTTATAGAGTCAGCACGATTCATTTACCCAGGCTACCTTCGTTTTATTGTTATTAATTGTTATGAGGTTTTTTGGCAGGGATGGAGAAGCTTGTCTGATTAAAAATAGCTTTGGGGACGGCAGCTGGCAGAGTCACAATGAGAGAAGGATCCAACTCCAGAACTTTTTTCAAAGAACATGTTCTTAGCAAGTAATTGGGTGCAATCAAATGCAGAGATAAATTGTAGCACTTCCCAAGGTAGCTCAAGGCTCTGATCTTGCCAGTTGCTGTTTCCTAGCAAACATTCAGAAAGGCCAAAGAACTGCTCAAGTCTCTGCAGACTTTCTGGGAGGACCAGTGTCCAAATGCTTTGCAAGGCTGGAGAGAAGAGAATTTTCTACACAGACCAGGATGCCTTAGCAGGGTGGAACTTCAGATGTATAAAAGACATCACAGTAGTAACAAAGCCATGCAGCGTTAAGGGCTAGGAATCTGGCTCCATGAATGCATGTGCACCTTCACTCCTCATGGTTGATGCATGTGTGTGTCTGCAGGGCCCTCATCCACAGGCTCCAGGTAGATTTTGCAGCTTTCTCACTTTGCATTCTGCATTCAAGCAAGTTTCCAGAACTGAAAAAGGACATTAGCAGCAGGCTGAAGAACTGACACTCTAACTGAATATGAGTCTGCTGAGAGCTAGAATGTTCACTGACCATCTTACTGCAGATCCTTACTTCCCATTTCCAGTTCATGCTAGTACACATTAGAAATATACCTGAATAGAAATCTGAACTTGTCTCTAGGTCACAGACATTTTGATTCCCTCTGCCTGATCAGTGGGATGTTGCAAGGATGGCTATTGAGGAGTTTGAGTGAGCTGATGCTTAAACTACAGGAGGGCTGTGCAAGTAGGTTTTGGCTAGTGGGATCTAAGATCCTTGCTGTGGGACTAAGCTAGCCAGCTTCCCATCATCCAAGTGCTCACCCCATCATCCAGCTTCACTTCCAGCCAAGGCAGAGAGCTGCAGGACTTCTGGAGGGCTGCCCTCATCAGTAGCCTTTGAACTTCTTATGCAGGTTGCTGCTGCTGCCACCACACACTTGCTCTCTAAAGCTTTTGCTTCTTGTGGCTCTTGAGTGCATGAAAATAGTGCTACACAGCCCTGCAGATCAGAAAGGCTGTCCTACCTTAATATGTTGCTTTCTAATGCATCTCTGTGCTCACTTCCAGGAAAGTTTTGGCAATCTGAGGAGCTCTTTCTCTGGAAAATATCTCACACTGTGTCATTAGGTGAAAATGGCCTCCAGAACAGCTAAAAAACCCAGAGCATTTGCGCACATGTCCTATTTGCAGGAGGAAAGTGCCTTACTGCATCTTTTGGGGGCTTGTTTTGCTCTGTTTTGTTTTCAGCCTTGTATATATGATGAAAACACCCAAAGCTGTTAGAATTTATATAGGCAGATTTGGCCGCCTTTTGTGATTTAGTTGGACTGTGACATACAATTTAGCTTTGGAGCTTGCTTGTTCGCTTCCTGAATACACACTCTGCAATCAGACGAAGTTTTAGCATCTCAGACAGAAAGCATGACCGCTGCGGTTAGTCTGTGCTGACAGCAGGCAGGTGCTCCTTGCTGTAAACCAATGCAGCTACACTGAAATCAATAAACCACAATAATTTATACTTGCTGAAGTTCCGGCCCCGCTTTTTGTTGATTTTGCTTTTTTCTTTACTGTTTTCTTTTCCTCCTTTGCTGTTTTAGTACGTTTGCTCACGATTGCCTCAACCAAACGCCGCACATCGTGCCAAGCACAGGAAGAGCCTGGAGTCAGAGTAGAGAGTGCCACCTACTGAAACCTGGATTTTCCATGACCGGTTCCTTCCCCCGGTTCCTCATCACCCCCAGCTTCCTCCAGGGCCTGGGATACACTTCCAAAAGACACAAAAGAGCAGGAAAGAGGGTTTAAGTTGTTTATAAGGCCATCACCCCTATTTTAACAGGCAAAACCTCGGGGAGGGGGAAGAAGGGGATTTGTTTTCCAGGTCTTTCGTCTGCATTAAGCAGAAAGGTACACAAAGAGAGAAAAAAGTCCCAGCTCGAAAGACACTTCCTTTTAA
The DNA here is from genome assembly GCF_012275295.1 of Melopsittacus undulatus. Lineage (NCBI taxonomy): Eukaryota > Metazoa > Chordata > Aves > Psittaciformes > Psittaculidae > Melopsittacus > Melopsittacus undulatus. The sequence goes on along the minus strand of NC_047531.1, from coordinate 77,803,117 downwards.
ATGGCATGATATGCCTTTAAGGGGAAGGTAGCAGGCAATGATCCATCTTCCCCACATACAGACTTGCCTTGTTCTTCCATTTCTGGCTGAGTGATAAAACGTTAAATGTCATTTCCTGTATCAGTGGTTAACCACTAGATACTGGATCAGAGATTTACCAGAAGTGCAATATTCAAAAGTGGACCTGCTGCTTCAATAACCCTTTCTTGCACCCTGTGGGAACCATTTAACCTTTGAGAGAGAAGAGGGGAAATAAAGAAAATAAACAATTCAACAAACAAAAACACCCTGGTAGGGAGATAAGTCTTGAGCTTTGTGCCAGTGGCTCAATGGGCAGTCATAGGGAGAAATCCTTTCCTGGCCCCAGCCTGGCACAACACTGAGGCTTGTGAGAAAGTGAAGCAATTATGTGGGTTGTTTCTGAGCCCTCTGCTCTGTCGTCAGCAACTGGAGATCAAGCACTGGGGGACACAGCTATTTGTCTTGCACTGATTTTCTTCTACTAAAAGCCAGCATATCTAACAAACAGACTGACACTGGAATCCAAATCATATACTCCCTACCGCCCTTTACTTTCCATTTATTTTACATTGCAAAGGCAAGCAGTTAACCTGCCCAGGCTGGATTCAGTATATTACAATCATCACAGTCAGTTAGGGGGTCAAGGGGACTATAGATCACTTTGGGAAGAGCAGCTGGGAGAGTTAGGAGTAGTGACGATCTCAGTTGAGGCTACATATCCAAAGGCTGAATTTTGAACATGTGGTTGTGCAATTGCCTGTGCAAATAGAGAGTTATTTTCCTAATTACATAATATTTGTAAAGCACTCAGAACATAAAATGGCTAAACACACATCAAGAAATACTAGTTAGAGAAAATTGTAGCCAAACAGCAGTGACAAGCACCTAGAAATAACAGAAGCAGGTCCTTTGGACATGCACCTGATGTCTGAACTGCCTATGCGTGGCTTTCAGTTGCAGCAACACCTCCTGCTTCGCCCTCCAGCCCCTGTGCCATCACAGCATCCCCATTCTCAAAGAGCTCCAACAGCTCAGCTCAGTTGGAGAACGCCCTTTTTCAGGGTGGGTAATGGCTCTGTCTTTGCTACCTGCAAGTGCCTCTCGAATCAGAGCCCTTGTCCCTGAAGGCAGTCTGCAGGCGGTATTGCAAGTCAAATAACAAATAGCAGTAACCTCAGAGCTGAGGTACCTCACTCCTTTCTTCCTCAGCCAACAGGAAACCCCCACATCTCTTCTGTCATTACTCTTTACTCATTTGCACTGAAGCATCACCCAGCTGACTCAGTGGTGAATCTGAACCCAGCTGTGCTAGGTGCTGGGCAAAACAATCTGCAGCCACATAGTCCCTCCCTCATAGAGCTGGTGCTCTCAGACATGAAAGGGAATCGTTTCCAGCATCCCCAGCAGGGACACCTGGAACTCTGGTACCTGTGCCCTACAGCTAGGCTCCTGAGGCGCACACACAAGGAGGCAATAGGAAACATGCGGTTTGGATGCTGGGCTTTCCAGACAAACAAGGGCAGAGAACAGTATTTGCACTGCACAGCTCGTATTGCTCCTCAGCAGTATCCACTGGCTGCTGAGCAGTGATAATCAATGCAGCGCTGAGTGCAGAGGAGAGGCTTTTTGTGCCACTCAGGAAAAACTGGGATGGTGGAAGATCCAAGAAGATTCTCCCAAAAGGCAACAGTTTTCTTTTCCTTCACTCCAAAAGCCACAGGAAATCTTCAGATTACTCATCCTTTCCCAGGAACCCTGGCTGGAAAAAAATCAAGGGGCCTCACTATTTTCCTACAAACACACACACACACACGGACACGCACAAAGGAGCCCTGCAAAGACCTTAACACCAGCTGTGCTTGCCCTTGCCAGAACTTCCTGAATCCACCCCCGTTTACCCTAGCTTGCCAAGCAATGCAAATATTTGAGAGGCCACCTCGTTTCCGCAGCATCTGATGTAAAAAACCGCATCGAATCCAAGTGGTAAAGGCTGTGACTCACAGCTACTCAGCAGCCAGAAGTCCTGTCAGGCAGGCCAAGCTTTTATATAGCAGGAGGTCACTGGAACACACTCTGGCTCACCTCTCTCATCGATCAAAAGAGTGCAACCACTTAGAAACATCTCCTGCTTGCCTCCTCTTTTTAAAGTCAAATGCTGAGAAGCTGCTTCCTAGTAGGCAGAGAACAGGATGACACAGATACGGTATCTTGGGGAAAGAAATCGGAGTTTTGTCTCAGCAGCTGCTGAAACTTACAGCACAAATGGGCTTTGCCATGTAACCCAGCGGCTGTAGCCAAGAGAAACTTGAGTCAGAAGGACTGATTTCAGTTCCTGCCTCGGCTACTGCCCTGCTGTTTGATCTTGGGTTAGTCACTTAACCACCCCTGCAAATAAAGTCTTCCTCTGATGACTACTGCTTGGGAACAGCCTGGACATTGGCAAGAACGTGGAAGAGCCAGGTGACATCTTCCAGAGAGGGGAGAAAATAACAGCATGTTGCTGCAAGCTCAGCTTGGAAAATCGGTGGTTAGGAAGGACTAAGGTACAAACTAGTGTTTTGATAGCTATCAGGGTGTTAAAAGAATTAACAAAATGGGGACACGTCTCCCCACATGCAAACATGCATTGAGAACATGGAGCTTCTGGGCTTCCAAAATGCTGCACAAGCAAGGCACGCCTCATGACAGAGTCCCCCAGGAGATGACTTGCCTTTCATGCTTTAAGGGTCAAATCTTTGACCACATCAGCAACCCCACACATTCAGGAACCATGAATCAGGGCTTCAGAAGTTGCAAGTCTGACTTCAACTTCCCAAAGTTTCCAAAGCACTCCCTTGCATACTTTGTCTTTTTTCATATAAATACCCAGATTATTTTCCATATTTAATTGGCTTCAAAAGCTGAAACTAATGATCTGTTTGTCAGGGCATATAATACTCAGGACAGTATGGCCCCCCTTCAGTCTTCATATTTGAAAAGCTTTTTCTGCTGCTCCGTATTTCCGCAATGGACCACACCTACTGCACAAAGGAAATAATTCCTGACTAACTAAAGACAAAGAAAAGACTATTGAGATTTCTTTTTTTCCTTGTTTTAGGTCTTGTTTATTCTTCAGGTCTGTACTGGTTTTACATCAGTTCATGGCAGACTGAGGACACAAAAGTTCATTAAACCATGTAAAATTAGCCACCTGAATTTTAAGAACACCTTGAAATGCATTTACCCTTGACAAGGAGTGGCAAATTTAGTCCTGAACACCTACAGTTTCCTAGATAACCTTTCAAGGTGGTTTCTCCACCGTTCAAAACGCACCTTTCTTACTTGCACACAGCTCCAAGCTTAAGCTTCAAGCTTGACTTCCCTCTCTATACATCTAAATTAACTATACAGATTCACTGTGTGAGTGCGCTGAAACTGATTCAAAGTGACATTGCAGCAACCTGGCTGAATTCTGCATCAGCCACCCTTCTCAATGCCTTCACATCTGTCTTTCCACATCTCCCCTCACACCTACAGGAAGGGGCTGTGTTGCCATTAGCAGGTGTACAGAGGCTGAGGCCAAGGAACCTAATAGAAACACAAAAGGCTGCCACACCCCCGTGGCTATCACAGGTAAATGAGTTGGCTTTAAGTAGTGAATAAAGGAAAGCAAATCCTCCTCTCCAGAGGCTGCTTCCACAGGTATAAGCATAACAACCCCCTGAGGAAGAGCAGGGAAGATCTGACAACATTGTGGTTATTCATGTAAACTTACCTTTGTGCTGATGTTCTCCTGCAAGGACTCAAGCTGAGCTATGGTGCTTTTCTTTCCAGCAAAGAGGAGTAGTAGTAAGCTGCCTGATGCATGCCTCCTCCCTTATACACTGCTATAGTTTTATATGCTGCTACAGTGTGTAAACTTAAAACCTATACTGTTTGGATGATAAAGGCTTCAACATGGGACAAAATCTTGAAGGCAAAACATGGACTTAAAAGACCCATCTTTATGGGTTGGTGGAAGTTTAAAGTGTAGCGATGGTCATCCCTGGAATTGAAATCAGTTTCCTGATCAATGGTTTCAGATGTAAATAGCTTTTAGCTATTTACATTTTAGCTATGTCCATTTTAGCTAATGGACAACAGGTTTGGCTGTCTTGAAGTTTATAAAGTACAGGACTGCAATGAGTGGTGGTATCTCCTTGAATGAGCTAAAGTTGAATTATGCTTGATAAGAGCATTAAGAAACTTCTGTGCTTGGTGAAGGAAGGTAAAGACAGCATTATGGGGGGAAACTCAGAGCTAGATATTTCATAAGAAAAATGTCTTGCAGAAGAGACACAAAATGAAGAGCTTATACTTTGAGAGTCTGAGCATTTTCATTTTCCATTATACTGTCCATAAAGGGCAACATCAGTAACACTTTTTCTTTTAAATCCAGTTTTTTCTTCATTGCTGCAGACCATGCTTTGCAGCATGTATCTATTCAACTAGTAGTTTGCAGAGCACTGTAGGCTGTGATCTAATCAGATAAAAATGTGCTGAAATGTAAACTAACATATTTGGTAGGGATATAACACAAAAGAGTTACAGAGGTTATTATAGTTTTGCAGATACGGGCACACAGAGAAGCAGCTCCTTCCATGGTATTGCAGACCCTTAGGGCTTACACATTATGAGCTGACTCCAAAAGCTAGGAGACAAAAATAATTCCATAATATTTCTTTTTTATTTGCCTTCTACAGTTTACATTTTGAAAGTTTTGTTTTTCAGCACAAGGGTTATGAGCTTACATTAAAAATAGTGGAAGTGTCATTTTTATTTTTTCCAGTATGTAGCTCATACAAGATAACCACTGATGCTTTAAAAGTATCTTAAAGTTGCTTGCAAGTAAATCCTGGGATAACCTAGAGAGACAAGCCAGCAGTGCAGTGTAGGAGGTGGGCAGGTTGTAGAGCAGAGAGAAAAAAGGAGGTATATTGGGCAAACTGGCAGGGTTTGGGAAAAGGAGACATACTGGGCAAAACTGCAGGGTTTCAGTGGCAGGGGCTGTGGGGGATGACGTGTGTGGAAGAAGGCCATGAACTGGCCTGGGCCAGTCATAGCTGACTCCTGTGGCTTTGAAACAGATGGGACCAGCCCATAGTGAGCCAAAACTCCAACCAAAGGAACACGAAGGGCAGGTTGGAAATGTGACTCTCCAGGGAAGTTTTGGATGCAGTGATCACGAGATGGTCAAATTCGAGGTCCTCAGGACAGTGAGAAGAGCATGCAGCAAGCTCACTGCCCTGGACTTCAAGAGAGCAGACTTTGGGCTCTTCAGGAACCTGCTTAGCAAGGTTCCATGGGATATAGCCTGGGGGGCAGGGGGGCCCAAGACTCTTGGTTAATATTCAAGGATCACCTGCTACAAGCTCAGGAGTGTTGCATCCCAACTAGAAGGAAGTGCAGCAGGAGGGCCAAGAGACCTCCTTGGATGGATAAGGAGCTGCTGAGAAAAATTCACAGGAAAAAAGAGACTTATAAAAGGTGGAAGCAAGGACAGGTGGCCTGGGGTGAATAGGGATGTTGTTTGGGAAGTTAGGGTCCAAGTTAGGAAAGCTAAGGCCCAATTGGAGCTAAACTTGGCAAGGGATGTTAAAGATAACAGGAAGGGATTTTATAGGTATGTAGCGGCTAAAAAACAGACTAGGGACAATGTAGGCTCCCTCCGGAAGCTTTCAGGAGAACTGGCTACACAGGATTTGGAGAAGGCTGAGGTTCTGAATGACTTCTTTGCCTCCGTCTTCACTGGCAAAGGGTATGACTGCAGCACCCGAGTCTTGGAGGGCGGATGCAGGGACTGTGAAAACCTAGGCCTTGGGCCCACTGTACGAGAGGATCTGGTTCGAGACCATCTTAAGAACCTGAATGTACACAAGTCTATGGGACCTGATGAAATCCATCCGTGGGTCCTGAGGGAGCTGGTGAATGAAGTTGCAAAGCCACTGGCCATCATATTTGAAAAATCATGGCAGTCAGGGGAAGTTCCTGATTACTGGAAAAAGGGAAATATAACCCCCATTTTCAAGAAGGGGAAAATGGATGACCCAGGGAATTACAGACCAGTCAGTCTCACCTCTGTGCCTGACAAAATCTGGGAGCAGATTCTCCTGGAAGGCATGCTAGGGCACATGAAAAACAACAAGGTTCTTGGTGACAGCCAGCATGGCTTCACTAAGGGGAAATCCTGCCTGACCAATTTGGTGGCCTTCTATGACAGGGCTACAAAAGTGATGGACAGCGGTGGAGCAGTTGACGTCATCTACCTGGACTTGTGCAAAGCATTCGACACTGTCCCACATGACATCCTTGTCTCTAAATTGGAGAGACATCAATTTGATAGGTGGACCACTTGGTGGATAAAGAACTGGCTGGATGGGCACACGCGAAGAGTTGTGGTCAACGGTTCAATGTCCGGCTGGAGACCAGTAACGAGTGGTGTCCCTCAGGGATTGGTGTTGGGACTGGTCTTGTTTAATATTTTTGTCGGTGACATGGACAGTGGGATTGAGTGCACCCTCAGCAAGTTTGCTGATGACACCAAGTTGTGTGGTTCTGTTGATACACTAGAGGGCTGGAATGCCATTCAGAGGGACCTTGACACACTTGTGAGGTGGACTGATGCAAACCTCATGATGTTTAACCATGACAAGTGCAAGGTCCTACACCTGGGTCAGAGCAATCCCAGACACAGCTACAGGTTGGGCACAAAGGAAATTCAGAGCAGCCCTGCAGAGAAGGACTTGAGGGTGTTGGTCAATGAGAAAATGAACATGAGCTGGCTGCAGTGTGCGCTTACAGCCCAAAAAGCCAATTGTATCCTGGGCTGCATCAAAAGGAGCATGACCAGCAGGTCGAAGGAGGTGATCCTGCCCCTCTACTCTGCTCTTGTGAGACCTCACTTGGAGTATTGTGTGCAGTTCTGGTGTCCTCAACATTAAAAGGACATGGAACTGTTAGAACAAGTCCAGAGGAGGCCACGAGGATGATCAGGGGACTGGAGCACCTCCCATATGAAGACAGGCTGAGAAAGTTGGGGCTGTTCAGCCTGGAGAAGAGAAGGCTGCATGGAGACCTCATAGCAGCCTTCCAGTATCTGAAGGGGGCCTACAGGGATGCTGGGGAGGGACTCTTCATTAGGGACTGTAGTGATAGGACAAGGGGTAACAGGTTAAAACTTAAACAGGGGAAGTTCAGGTTAGATATAAGGAAGAAGTTCTTTACTCTGAGGGTGGTGAGGCACTGGAATGGGTTGCCCAGGGAGGCTGTGAATGCTCCATCCCTGGCAGTGTTCAAGACCAGGTTGAATGAAGCCTTGTGTGATATGGTTTAGTGTGAGGTGTCCCTGCCCATGGCAGGGGAGTTGGAACTAGATGATCTTGAGGTCCTTTCCAACCCTAACTATTCTATGATTCTATGATTAGAAACCACTGGGAGAGGATTGAGATGTGTTTGGAGACAAGTGAAGAGGCACAGCAGAAATGTGAAGAAGACATATGAAGAGAAGCATTAAGAGAACATGGAGGGATACAATGCTGGGGGCATGGCTTGAGATGCACTCTTCAAGAAGGAGAGCCACACTGGGACAGGACACTCTAGATGGATTGCAGCCTGTGAAGGTCCCACATCAGGGCAGCAATGTCCTGTGCCACCCATCACCTCACTGAAAGGACTGGGAGGGACTGCGTGCAACCTGTGGTGAAAACAATGGGAGCTGAGCCTTTTTGGCAGAAGATGAGCTGGGGAAAGGGGGAGGAAAGGTGAATGCTGCCATCCTGTTGGTGAATGGCAACAGGGGGAACTTCTTTTTTCCATTCCTTAAAACACCAAACAAATAGCACATGGTTTATCCACCTCATAGCTTATTACAAGAGCCACAGAACTGTTTCATCCTGCTTTCTGCCTAAAACTGATGCAAAACACAATCATCTAGTATGCCTTTCTTAGTCCTCTAAATTTAGTGAGGCCGAGCAGCAATTCCCTTATAAGGTTCATTTTGCAACTACCCACTTCTTGTGATGCCTCCCTGCCTTCCAGCTGTTTTATTTTCCCCAGACTTTCCTTACTTCATTCCAGAAAATAGGGTAAAGTCTCCCAAGTAGCTTTGTTTCTTTAAATTTGTCACTCATTCCCTCACAGACCTGAAATTATAAACAGCTGTTTACAAAAACGTAATTGCTTCTAGAGTAACCGACATTAAGGATGCCCAGAGAGGGTTATAACTTCAGCCTGAGCACAGGGAGAGAGACAGGGGTGCCGGAAACAAAGATCCTGTTTCAACGCAGATTATCCCAGCACGAACAATAGGGGGACATACGGGATGTACAGCCAATTCCTTATAAAGACAATGCCTCTTGGTTTATTCAGGAAGCCCCAGAAAACCAACAGAAAGAAAGAAAACCAGCAAAGCAGGTCCCCTGCTGCGCCCCCAGGTACCTGGCCATGTGTCAGAAAGAAAAGCTCTGCAGAGCCACCTATGCAGATGCCCATGGAGCTTGCCAAGGAGCAGATGCCTTGGGCAATGAATTAGCTTCCATGGCTTGGCCTTCGGGGCCATATCACTGCCATCCAAAACCACTGAGATGAGGGGAGAGTGTCACTGACATCGAGTACTAGTCAGAGTAGCACCTGGACACTATCAGCTGTTTCAGTAAGAAACGTTATTGCATTAACACATCTGGTGCTCAGGAGTCAAGATTTTCCAGACTTAATGTATAAAGCAAGAGAAAAACATAAAGGTTATTTTTGTTAGCAAAAATTAGCCCTAAATAAAAGCCAAAGATATTTCCCTGCAAAATCTCAGGAATGCCCTGTGATGAAATGCAACTGCTAAATGAGAAACATGATTGATTGTTGCTATGAATGCTTTCAGGGTTTAAAGTCTGTGTAACTGTTTAAATGAGCATATTAATTTGGACTTGGATTTTTCCTACCAGTGCACCGATGACTCTGGTCAAGCGATATTTGAATGTTTTCCATCTACCAATATTCATGTATCCTTAGCATTCCTATTCTCAAAACCTGTGCCTACTCTGGTACTGCTATTTCCCCAAGGAGAGCTCTTTCCTATGTCAGGCTACATATGTCAGGCTATATGTCATAGCTACAGCTGCTACATTATCAGTTTGAAAAAAGAGGATCCCAACTTACAAATGATTATAACAATATCTCAGCAACAAACATTACCTGGATTAAAAAGCAAAGTCTATTGTCTGCTTTCATTCTTTAAAAATTCTATATTTCCCGTCATGAGATGATAAAGCACTTAATCTGCTGCAAAAGCTATTCCCTACATGTGAATCACTGCCTGGTAGATAGATCTCTGAAACAAATGGGCATGCAATTGTTTTACATGCAGGAAAGACAGACACGCAAGGCAGATGAACGCATATGTCTCCCACACACTTTTTCATTCATTCGTTTAATAACTTCATAGAATCTTGGAAATTTCACATTTAGAATGGAAACAGAAGCCAACTAAATCCTGAACTGTGATGTTGCAGGACATTGGATGAAGATTTCATCAAAGTATCTACTACAAGCAACTGTCTCATGATGCCTTGGATGGAGCTTTGCACTGCCTGCAGAAGTGCTGTATTACTTATGTTTAGACAGACTATACAGTGTGCTGTAAAGAGAATAAACATCTGTTTTCATCATATAATCTAGTAGTAAAGGAAGAACAAAAGCAACATCTTCACAAGAATCAACAGGTCACCTTCCCCTCTCTCTAAGATCCATCTGTATATTGCTGCAGGAAGGGGAGAGGGGAAAGGGAAGTGGAAAAGACTTCTCCATTTAATGGTGCAGCACTAGAAAAACAATCCAGGAATAGAATGGTCATATTTTAAAAACTGACACATTTGGGGGTTTTGGTTTGGGGTGTTTTTTCTTTCTTCCTTTCTTTATGTAAATAGAGTTGTAAGTACACATTTTAAGGAAAAAACACTTTGTGAAACTTGTGTTGCTACTGCCACTACCAGCTCCTCCAGGTGTAGCTCACTGGGTAACTCCAGAAATGCCTAGGTGGGGAAGATTATGTCTCAACTTTCATGTCAAGAGCCCTCAGGGTATCTTTTGACACACAAGTTTCCAGCAGCAGTTTTAGCTGGTGTGGACACTGTGTTCCCTCCTTGCCCACACTCTTTGTTCCTGTGCCCAGGCCAAGTCCTCTGTTTTGCTTATTTGAGTGTTTGGAACAAGGAATTGATCTAACTGAAAACTAACATTTCCCCCTTCATTTTATTTTCCTGCCTTTCATCTGGATCTGATCACTAATATGCAATTGCACGAAGCATAGTGCCAGCAAATGGGGTGTGGGAGATAAGGAACCGGCTGCGTCCCATGGTGGCAGTGACACCGGTTAGACTGACAATGAAACTAGAGCACAGGTAGACATGAGCCACCACTCAGAGTAAGAGCAAGACCAGTGCTCATCTCATGCTGCTGGACATCGCACTCCAGACAAGCACCCATTTGGTCCTGTATGGCAAAGGAAACTGCATCACGTAAACACTTCAGAGAAAGACCAAACTGTTTTGGAACAGACTGACGTAGGACACTTCACATGCCTGTGGCAGCACTCCACGAGCCTCCAGCAAAGATGAGGGAAGACCATCCACAGCGACGGGCAGTGAAGGAATTGTGCAATCCCTCCCCGGGCTTGCTCTTCCACACGTCTTCTCCACTCCACCATCCTATGAGGAAGGTCCTTTATATTTTAGTGACTGATTAGCTGCTGTTCCAGCTTGGTAGAAACCAGCATGTGTGTGAGGAAAGCAGAATTCGATCCTTGGAAATCTGTGGTGTTGGGATTTCAACTACAACTGGAAACAACCCAAGGAAGCACAAGGCCTGAGGAGGCATCAGGTTATGGCAGCCACAACGATGGAGTGCGAGAACAGCAGGAGAGGGGCTGGGAAGGCAGACTGTAGGTAGACATGTAAAACAAGGTGATGCTTTCTTTCCAATGAAGGGTAAATAAATAAATAAATAAATAAACAAATACCTGTTCTCCTCTTTCTCTCCTGTCTCCCAACCGCAAATGTCATCAAAAGCAAAGTCTGCCTTCCTCAAACAGACCCACCATACAGATAGTTTCTCCCAAACACTTTCTGCTGGTTCACATCCCAGTTTGAGAGGGAAAGGCTGTGGGTTTTAGTGGTCCCCGGTGAGGGTGTTAGGGGGTGTGTTGGGGTGCAGGACCCGTGTGAGGAGACGTGAGCAGAAGTGCTCTCTGTCTATATGGAAAAGCACCAGCACTTACAAGTGACCAGCACCCCCAGATCCTGCCGGCACCCAAAGCGACCCTGCAGCCTCAAGTGCACCTTACGGGCACCTCAGCGTCTCCGAGCCAGCCCCGGGCTGCGGAGCCATAGCACACACAGGGGAACCCGTGGCCGGGTTCTCCTGCTGCGGGTCCCGGCGGTGTGTGCCGGGCCTCGGGGGACGGCTCCCTCAGGGGCCCAGCCGCGGCGGACCATGCCGCCATGGCGCCACCTGGCGGCGCGGGCCGCCATTGCCGGGGGAGTGCAGGTCTGGGGGGGGCTCTGCCGAGGAAATGGAAGTAAAAACTGCAAAATAAAGGTAAAATAAAAATTAAAAATATAAATATAAATAAAAATCATGCGAATCATTGGATCCTAGGTCCTGCTTTTACTGACCCCCCTGACATTCAGTAAGCCATCGAAATATGGGGCTGGAGAACAGCGCTTCTAAGGGAACTGGGATTGTTTAGTTTAGAGAGCAAAAGGCTCAGGGGGGACCTTATTGCTCTCTACAACTGCCTGAAAGGAGGTTGCAGTGAGATGGTGGTCGGGCTCTTCTCCCAAGCATCTAGTCATAGGACAACAGGTAACAGCCTCACATTGTGCCAGGGAAGGTTTAGACTGCCTATTAGGAACTATTTCTTCCCCAAAGGATGCTCAGGCATTGGAACAGGCTGCCCAGGGAAGTGGTGGAATCACCATCCCTGGAAGTGTTCACAAACTGTGTAGGTGAGGCTCTCAGTGACATGGGTTAGTGGTGGCCTTGGCAGTGCTGGGGTGACAGCTGGAGTTGATGAAGTTAAAGGTCTTTTGAAACCTAGTCAATTCTGTTATTCTGTGATTCTAAAAGCAGCTGTGTCACCTTAGTATACAGCAAATTAAAGCACTCAATTTTCTATGATGTCGGTCTCTCTAAGAATTTTACTAATCACATGCCACATTTAGAAACATATTGCTGTGTGATGAGGCCTCCTGCCTGGATAAGAGCCCAAATTCATAGAAGAAAACCCCAAAGAAAGGGTCTTCCCCTATACCAAAACTCAGCCACCATGCTTCTCATCACAACATCATGGATGCTGTGCTGGAGCCTGGCACAGAGAGCTGGGGTGGCCAGCCAGGACATGGCCCCTGCAAAGCAGAGCAGCACTATTGCCCTGCTGTGCTTGTGTGAGGAAAAGGGATATACGGGTGTCACTCTGTTGCTGAAAGTGAAGATCTGGATGATTTAAATCTTAAAATGCACTTTTCTGGAAGTGACCAAATTCCAGTAGAGTTATTTCCACCTTTCTGCTTCTACCTGCTTTTCTATAGCAGTAATAGTCCTACCTCCCATCAGTAATAACTCTACTGTTATCTTCTGTTTCAGGTCATCTCTTCCTCAGGAATCTCTACCTAGCTTTTCTGTATAAGCTGTGTTTGAAACAGTGACACATTGTCCACATAATAATGCAGTTAAAAATTTAATTTCTCTAAAGCATGATTGTAAAACCATGGTGAATACAGCTTGATATGTCTTTGGACACATCTGTACCCAGCTATGAAATTTCTTAAGCTGAACCCTAGGCTGTAAATGAGACTTCAGCAGAAGAAAGACCACATTCAAGTGCCGTGGTGGCACTGAAATAAACACTCTAGAGCTGAAAATGACAAGGACACTGCAACTCCCATCTAAATAAGACAGGGAGTTGCTCCAGGTCTTGAGAGTGACAACAAAGGCTTTGGGTGCAATTTGGATTCCAAAGTGGTCATTTTATAGAAGAGATCAATCTATTGCTCTGCCGTCCGCACAAGGCTGGAATCTAGCATATTGTGCTGCAAGCCACTGTGAAAAACAAGGGAAATGGAGTTTATAAAGTAAGACTTCATAAAGAGAGAGACATTGGGTTGCTGACCTTGGGTCTGTCTGTGAATGAAACCAGTTTTGAAGGTACTCATAATAAGGCATAGGTAGGGTGATTGCAGGACAAAGGTATCTTCTCATTTTCTAGAGGAGTGATTTTTTTCTTCAGTTTTCTCTGTGCCTCTCTCTTCTGGCTTTCTGGGCCACATAAGAAGGGAAGAGGTGATTGAATTCCCTCAGGCATCAGTGCTTTATGACATCAAAATGAGAATTCACTCAGAGAAGATTGATTCTGCTTTAGAAATCTGCAAATTCCCTCCCCTTCCAAACATCTGTCATCAGTAGCCAAATGGTTAATTTGCATTGAAGCAATTGGTGGGCATCCAGATTCACTCTCATCAAGGAGTAAGGACCATTCACAATGCTCCCTGCTCAGCTGCTGCAACAGCTACTGAGAAAGATTTTATGTTTTTTTAATTACAAGATAAGCTCTAGCATGAAGCTGCAAGGTTTAAAACAAGCAGAAATTGTCCTGTAATAAGTATTAATTCTAAATACAAAATATTCTGTAAAATAGCCATTCATTCAGTAAAATTCTTTAAAGTTACACATAGAAGTCGAACATCATTTGAGCACCACCCATGATTTAGCCAGGGGAAATACCTGAAGCAAAGAAATCCCCAGAAGCATGTGCTTTCCTGGTAAATTCATTCAGTCAAAGGCTGTTAGTGTCAAAGGTTCAACCAGGCAAAGGTTTATTTCTTGTGCTGAAGGGAAGATCTGAGTATATAATATAATTAGTTGATTCTGGCCTTAAAAGCAGAGGTCCATGAAATATCTAGGACCAACAGGGGAAGAAACTGCTCTCTGAGCAAGGACAAAGCAGGAGCTGAGGGCCACCACAGAGCAATCAGTGCCATCACCCACCCACCACTCTGGCACAGTCCCATAGGACCTGAGCAGTGTCCATGAACAGCCCCTGACGAGGTGTTATGATGAACCAGCTTCAGGGTCCACACAGAAAGCCTGGTGAGGAGATAGAACCGAAGACTAGGCTGTAACATAGGTACAAGGCCTATCCAGGAGTCAGGATGGAAGATAGCTACAGCTTAGCACAGGCAGACATTCGCTATTCAGTTCAATCACTATTGAAGAATGGCTCTGTCTTTCAAGGGCTTTTTGGGTACCTGTTAGGTAACAGCTTAGCCTCTTTCTTGCTGCAGTAAACATGCTCATGTCTCTCAATCTTTCTTCATAGCACATGAGCTTTATGCTCCTTACCATCTGGTAGCCTTCTGCTGGACCCTCTTGGTTTCTCCACATCCTTCTTTGGACTTAAATGTGTGGGCTCAGCTGCACTGAGCAAAGGAGATAAGAACTTAGCATGGTCTGCCCGCCATGGTTCTCCTAATGTGATCTATGCTTCAGTTTGCCTTGCTTGCAGTGAGAGCACCCTGACAGCTCATATTCAATCAGACATCCACCATAACCTCCAGGTCCTTTTCAGCAGAATAGCTGTTCAGCCAATTGCTGCCCTGGTGTGGAACTTGAGTCCCTACTGAGGTCCCACAACAGGTCTTTGTCAGTCACTTTCTTGAGGTTGTTGAGGTCTCTCTGGATTGAGGCTCCTCCATTTGTCTCTTCCACTTTCCTTACTATGGTGTTTCCTGCAGAGGTGCTGAATGTGTACTCTGTGTTCTCCTCCTGATCACTACTAAAGGTGTTGAACAGTTTCAGCCTCTGTATTGACTCAGCTTGCCCATTTCCAGCCACAATGGAACGAGGTGATGAGCCACTGATCACTATAATTGGAGTCTGGCAATGAATCCAGTTCCCAGCAGTCCTTTGTTTATTCTATATTCCTTACCTTCCAAATGAGAATGCTGTAGGAGACACCATAGGAAAACCTCCAAAAGTCAAGGTATTTCCACTACCCCCTCCTCACCCACATACCCAGCTGTTTCCTTAATGCTCTTTGCTGACTTTTTCTCAAGCTGAGTTTTGGCTTTCTGTGTTTAGTGTCCAAGTAGCTAAGCAATGCTTTTAAAAGTTCTCTTACGTCAGAGCATAAAACACAGCTTGTAAAATTCACTGTCTTCCTCCACAGTTGGATGATACATGCTTGAGTTCTCTAGAACTTCTCTTTATAAATCAGCCAGATTTCTTGAGTGTCTTCCTGCTTCATGGCTGATCAACAGAGATTCTACCTTGCAATTCGCTGAGTGAGACAAAACCTACTCTCCAGGTAGAGCATCCCAGCTACTGCTCACCTTCCCAGCCTCCTTCCAGACTCCTACTTGAGTCACCATAGCACATTTCCTGAAAGTCCTCAGGGGGTAACAGCACTGGCTTTAGAACAAAATAAAGACAAAGAAAATAAACCATTGTGTTACACACCATTTAGAACTTGACTGCTTTGTTCTGATGAGCAGCAGTACAGAGATCTTTTAAGTTGCAGATGGGTAGTTGCTAGAGCTGATTTGTCAGTGAAGGAAGAAGGGGAAATTCCCAGTGAATTTGCCAGTGAGAAAGGGATGAGAAATGCAATGGTCCATTGACGTCCAGGTTGCTCATGTGGCGTTTGTAAGAGGAAAATCAATTTTTACTTGTCAAATTATTGCCCACTGCACCAAGTAAAGCGGTAGAAGATGCTATTTGTCATGTTGCCCTTGGGCTGTGATTAGGACTAGCAGTCCAGCAGCATTCCTCATTCACACAGTAATCAAGCCTTCTCTGCTGTGGGGAGCTGCAGCAGGGATAACAGGAAATATTCTAGACTTGGAGATGGTACCGTTTCTGTCTCTGATACACTCTGTGACCTCTGTGAATGCATCCCATGCCTCTTTTTTGTCTTGTCTGCTGAGGTTTTGTGTTGAGGATTGCTGGTCTCTGCAGAAGATGGTACAGGTGGACTTCAGTACTGGCAATCACTCATTGACACTGCATCGTTGCAATAGTGGCAAAATAGCTGCATGATCAAAATCACCATGCTGAGCTTAAGTAAACCAATGCTGTATGGTGCATGCTTTTTGTCCAGCTATTAAACACGCAGCAGTCTGGGTTCTTGCTTTCTTCCTCCTGCCTAGTTCCCCCATTTGATCCTCCCTTCTGCCACAAATGGGCTGAATCCATCTTAGTATTATTCCAAAAGGTTTACAGGCAGAACTTATAAGGCACTAGGGGAAATGCTGTCATTAGAAAACCATTGCTATCAGTCCTACTGGCACAGAAACATCTATTGACAGAGCAGGAAAGCAGCAGCTGGGGCTGCACTTGGATATGTGGAACCAGGTGTTCCTTCTCCTCCTGAGATGAGAAAATGCAATTGAAAATCTTAGTCAGGCTGCAGGGACTGCAGTCCAAATAAGAGCTATTAGCAAGCTGCTCTGTTCTCTCTGCTGTGATACAAGTACAGTAAGTCTGTTGTTGGCTCCAGTGTGAAGAGATTGATCTTTAAAAGCAGAAGTCTCAGTGACTGTGGGGAAGGGGCCCTGTGCCTTTAAAGCCAGGTATGGAGGAAGCTACAGTTCATTGCTTTATTTTTATAGCCATTATTATTTTCTGTGTTGTTTAACAGCATGCAGATGTTTGAAGGGCCTATTCAGGCTTCAGCAAATAAAATGCTTTTTTTTTCATCAATGACTGCAAGACCTTCAGTAAAAGACAAGCATCCTCTCATGCATGTGGACAGCATCCAGCACATGATACATATTACTTGAATATTAATGATTGGTATGAAAACTGGTAGCAGCCTGATGTGGTTAATAGCATTGTTCTTACTGACGAATTCTAGATGCTCTTGATCTGAAGAAGTGAATTTTAAATATTTAACAGTGAATCTTTGAACTTTATTTCTTTAATACCCAAAGCTGGATTGAGCCATGCTTCTGTAAGACAAGAGAATAAATTGCTTTAACCATAGAAGCAATGCCTATTTAAAACCTAGATTTATTTTTATTATCTAAAGAATCCATTATAAAGCTAATCTCAGGCAGCTTTCAGGAAATCTCTGTAACAGCATCTCTTTTCAGAGAGTAGAACTTGTTGCATATCTCTTGTTTTTTTTACCACCTCTTAAGAAAACAAAACAAAACCCCACCAAAATCACACAGCTCACTGAGAAACACTGACACCTGGAAATCCTAGGAGCCCCAGTTATGAAAAATCTAAAATATAACTTTGTCCTTACATATAGATACATAAATTTCTGTTTAAAATAACTTGAAAGTCACTTTGAAATTCAAATGGATCATTTCTATGTAGAGGCTAGAGACTTCAGCACAGAATTGACTTACAGCTGATATCCTACTAATGAAGTCATTCAGAAAGTCTTCCAATAACTAACTAGGACCCCAATTTCTGTTCTCAGTTTGTAGGCTATTGCAGACTGTAAGTTACTTCTGAAAGTAAGACTTTGTATCTTGAACACTTACGAATGTTAACACCCAGCATAATTTCTCAAAACAACTCTCTTCATCTCCAGAATACATACCCCTCTTCACCCTGAAGAGGAAATATAATTAATGTTATACCAAAACCAGAAGCAGTAACAAGGCACAGAACCTCTGGGCATAGAATGGGAATTGGGACAAGTGAAAAACAGAGCTTCTGTGTTGTGGGGTTGCCCAAAGAAGTGGTAAGTGCTTCATCCCTAACGGTGTTCAAGGCCAGGTTAGACAGAGCCTTGGGCAACATGGTCTAGCATGAAGTGTCCTTGCCCATGGCATGGGGGTTGAAACTAGATGATCTTAAGGTCCTTTCCTTCCTGTGATTCTATGACTGTTTTCTCCCAACTTGGGATGGAGAGCTGAAGACAATTTTTCACTGAATAAAACATTTTGGAAACCGTGTTTTACTGAACTGTACTTCTGCATTGCTGTGCATGGCCCCATATAACCTCCATATATCTCCCAGCCAGAGGGGAGAGGCTGTTCTCTGAGGAGCTAAAACCAGAGTACAAAATGGGATCTAAACTACAACTCCTGTGAAGCAAAGAAACACCAGGCAAGGCAGTTATACATCAGTGTAATTGAAAACATATGTCTGAACATACGTTAATCCAAAGATATAAAATACAACAATTTGGTTTGGGGGGAAAAAGACATTTCGTTTCAGTTCCATGTTCCTCTTCAGGGACTTTTTCAGGTATTAAGCAAAGCTGTAATAGCCTATTGGGAAACCCCTTACCAAATTTTATGGGGAATGAGGTGCCATCAGTGTTCTGTGTCTGTATTTGTGTAAATAGTGTCATTAAATAACCATCACAAAGAGCCTTAGATGTGGCTTTTAAAGGACAGTAAAGCAAGTTACAATGCTCAGCAAGGGCTTCCTTTTCTCCTTTTAGACAGCTAGAGGTTTCAAATTTGTCACAGATGTAAATGGCTCTTCCTTACCATCATCTACATCTTAGAGTTTCCAGCTGTAAAAATGTGTAGAGGACAACACTGTTACCAGGAGGGACTGCATCTCAGGCTTCAGACCCACTTACATTTTCAGGAAGACCTGCTGTTTTCCAGTGATTGACGTAGTTTAATTCATTTACAGAATGAAGGCCCTCATGGTAGCAGGGACTTTTGGAGATTTAGCACTACAGGAGTCTAAGTCTTATGATTAATGGACTAAAAAATGACAGAGAAATAGGAAGATTGGAAACCTAGTATCTCTGTCTCAGAGGAAAAGACCCTTATGCACAAAGACGGTTGGTTTTAACTTAAATGGAAAGAGCAGCTTTTATTGTTAATGTCAAAAAAAGGTAGGAAGCCCCAAAAGATTGCACAAAATGGATATCCCAAAATTCAGAAACTATGCTTCTTCCTCAGGAAGTCAAGGATCTTATTGCACATATTCCTTTGGGAATGCTTATCTTAATTTGACACAAAATTATAAGTTCTTTCTCTTCATTATTGAAGCTCACAGAGCTGCCATCTGTATTATCCACCAGGGCTTTTTCCACCCACTAGTAGCTGTGCAAAACATGGCAGCTCAGCTTATTTTAGGGTGCTTTTTATTGTGACACAGTGTATTTCTCTGTCTGGAAGTATTGCTCAAATACTGCTGTTTTGAAGAAATCCTGAGAAATCCTGGAGAAATCAAGGAATTTATTCCATTTGACCTGTGAGGATAACTAACCAAGATAGACTGTAGCTGTAACTGCATCAGCCTCTGAGCCCCTTGATTCATATGGTTTTCATTCAGCTTGTGGTTTCCAGTCCCATGCTTCCCACTCAGAAACGTTTTTGCCTTCACAACTATTAGATACAGTGACTCAAGTGTACAAGAACACTGTCCTTAATTCCTACCTGAAGCTCATGAAAATTTTCTGTTCTACTAAGTTAAATACACCCTGTATGTACTTAACTAGGATGGGTTCATACAGCTTCAGATGTCACTAGTAAATAGGAAGAATTGAAACTTTCCCTTGGGCTGAGGTACATGACAGCAAGTGAGCTCACCCCTGCCAGCTGGGCTGTGGTAAACTGCATCCATCTCAGCTGCACATCTAAGCAAATCTTTTTTATCTACATGTGTGAAGAACATACATAGGAAGTTGCTGAAACTCCTTCAATGTGTATGAAGTCATTAGCCATGGAATCACGGAATGAATCATAGTATAGTCTGGGTTGAAAGGGACCTTTAAAGATCATCTAGTCCAACCCCCTGCCACGGGCAGGGGTACTTTCCACTAGACCAGGTTGCTCAAAGCCCCATCCAACCTGTCCTTGAACACCTCCAGGGATGAGCAGTTACAGCTTCTCTGAGCAACCTATGCCATTGTCTCAGCACCCTCCCAGTATAGAGCTTCTTAATGTCTGATCTAAATATACCCTCTTTCAGTTTAAAACCATTGTCCCTTGTGCTTTCGCTATAGGTCCTGGTAAAAAGTCTCTCTCAAGCCCCCACTGTGTCCTGAAAGGAACCTTCTCTTCTCCAGGCAGAACAACCCCCACTCACTCAGCCTGTCTTCACAGCAGAGATGCTGCAGCCCTCTGACCATTTCTGTGGCCCTCCTCTGGACCTGCTGCAACAGGTCTGTGTCTTTCCTGTGCTGTGGGCCCAGAGCTGGACACACGACTGCAGGTGAGGTCTCATGAGAGTGGTGTAGAGGGAGAGAATCACCTCCCTTGACCTGCTGGCCACAGCAGTGCAATGTAAGTATGCAGAAGTATGCTCAAAAGGAATATACAGTTGCAGATAACACAAGCACCTGAAACATCTCAGTGACAGCAGGAAAATGCTCTTCTGTGGGTGGGCGATTTGTGGCATCACTAGTACTGCGCAATATGCACATCCCCAGATGTGTACAGGGATGGTCTGGTTTGCCAGAACCACAAAACTGCCGAGGGAATGAATTCACCACCCATCTGGTGAAGGATCTGCATGACACTTGTTTTCCAAGCAGGCCTATAGGCTTTGCACTGGCCCTTTCCATGCTGAGTGTCACCACAGCCAGAGGCTTTGCTCATACTTGGAATGAGCCCTGAGGGTGTAGCTGCTCCACCACTGGCTCCTGCAGTTGTCAGGGAATGGTCAGCTGTATCGAGGTGTTGTGCTGAAGGAGGTACACCAGTGGCTGGTTTGTACTAACTCAATGCTTTAATATGGTCTTTGGTTTTATTAGATATTGGGCTTCATTCTGCACATTTAGTGCCTATGGCTACCAGTCCAATGATAATTCAAATATGAAAATACTTTCCAGAGACAGCTGTTTATGATGCTTAGTCTATGCTTATCTCATATTTCACTATTAATCCAGAAACTTAAACATGTTGTGGTTTGAGGTTTTTGCCTTACAAAAAGTAAAGGGATTAAATAAAACTTACTTAGAGGGATTTGGGGCTCAGTGGCTCTTAGGCAAACTCTACTTACTGTCTTACTGAAAAGGCTGGGAGAAGAGGACAATAGTCAAACCCTTCCATGTTATACTGACTCCCAGGTTCTGGAAAACATACATGGCACTCAGGGCAGATCACGATCTACAGCATCCTAACCCAAACTGGTTTAAAGAAGGTAGTGGCACACACTGGAAAGGGTGTCTTTACCTTATACCACCTGAGCTATACAGCCAGGAGTCCTGTGATTCCCAGAGATGTCTGCAGTGAGGAGGCAGGTGTGAGGCAAAAACCACAGGGTCTGGAGCAACAGGCACATGGCCAGGCACAGGCAGAGCTGTAGGACCAAGGATGAGAGCCTAGGCTCAGATGAAGCTCCTGGGCAAAGTGAGAGGCTCCCGGCAAGGTGCCCACAATAGTTCTTTCCTTGGTGTCTGGTCCAGTGTCTCCCACCTGGACCACGTCAGAGCTGGCCTGGAGCACCAGTGCTGAGGGGGGAAGCCAGAGGGTTAAAAGAAGAAGACAACAAAAGCTTTGACTAGAAAGCTCACCCTGACACCCACCACTCGCTCCATTGCAATACTCAGTCAGAAGAAGAGACAAAACTCTTTTGGAAAACGCTGCATCATTTGATAACTTCAAATAAAAAACATTTCCCATCTAAGCCAAATGAGCAAGGGTAGCAGCAGTGCTCAGAAAGAAACCTTAACACTAATGTAGTTTTATGCAGCCTCCCTTTCCACATTTCATACCTGGTCTTTCAGTTGTGTGCCTGGAATGAAACAGAGCTGTCTTTCAGTTCCTTAATCTTCACTAAAGCTTAGCCTCTGTTTTATGCACACAAGCGTCGGTGCAGTAACTGAGGCAGAGAGCCACAGATCATTACACCTTGCCGGCCGCATTATTTTCCAGCGGTGCCATCCTCAGACTCACGTCTCATGCCGGGCTGTCCGGGATGCAGGAGGATGGATTTCACCGTTAACTCCTTTAAGGGCGCTTGTCCCAAGCCGTGCAAGCCGCCGCCGGGTGTCGCTGCCCGACGCCTTTTGCCTGCCCTCTCCGGATTGAGGGACTTGCTGCCGCAAGCACCCCATCCCTCTGACGGACCCGAGCAGTCGGAAAGCCAGTACTCTGAGTGGCAGACGCCTTTGCCATCAGAACAGATACTGGTATGCTTTGGCAGATGATGTGTGGAAGCACCGCTGAGACCCACCGGGAGTTGATCCCTGCCATGCCCAGGTTGTGCAGGCACCAGCATTGCCAAAAGCTCCATTTTGGCTAGCCAAACTCTTTCCTGAGGTTTGGCTGGGGCAGATTTGTCTGCCTGGTTTGATAGGTCTGTGTTTTTTAGATCTCCTACCGTTCTTTGGAGGAAAGAGCCAGTTACTGGGTTTCAGTTAGAAAAATCTCCTTTATGTAGAACCTGGTCACACTGTCCTCTGCTGCTTTGAGCTTGCAAGGCAAGAACTAAATGCTGAAATTGCTTTACACCTTTCCAACTAAGAACAAAAAAATGCTTAAGTTGTGTTTGGTAGGAGAAAACCAAACCTCAAGCCTTTCCATCTCTCAAACCAGGTTTTTTCTTCTTTATTTTTCCTTCCTGGAAACAGCTGGTTTCTCTCAGCAGATATTACAAGCTCTTCCCAGTTTTGGAGGGGAATCTTCTTGCACTGTTGGCTCAGTTCATGTCATAAAAATCAATCCTCACAGGCATTCTGAAAGTCAGTGGAAACAAGGGTTTAAGTGTCCTTTTACAGACTGTGCAAATCAAAGGTGGGGATATCAAGGATTTTAGGCTGGAAAGTAAATAGAGGTAAAACCAAAACTAGCTTATGACTGGCCTAAATTTGCCCAAGGTGGGAAATGGAAAGAAACAACCCTTAAAGCAGCTTATCCCCTTTCCAGAACTGCATGATTCAACGTCAAGTGTTTGGCTGGGTTAGCTAAAGGTAAATGAGAGTTTAAAAGGGCTGGAGGATTTAGATAAGATAGATGGCAACAGAAAAAGAAGAGAATACAAAGGTTTTCCAGGAAATGAAAACCCATAATACAAAATCCATAATACAAGCAAGATAGAGAACCTAGTTTGGGTCTTGATATGAAGGATCTGAGAATCGAAAGACGAACCAAATGTGAACCTCCTGTAAAGCAGGGAATTATAATGCCATTATTCAGAATGTTTGCTCTTCTACCTACTTGCAGGAAAAGCCATTAAAATAAATCTTCCTTGGCAGACAAAGTGGCAGGAGGAAAATGAAAAAGTACAATGAAGCAAAAATCATCAAAGCACATTAAAAGTATATTGTATTGTATCATATCTGTAAGAGTTTCCTTTTACTTCCCTCTTGCCTCCTCTTGGACTGTTCCCAGTTCTATTTGTTTGAAAGAGCTAATGCCAAAATGAAAAAAGGAGTCCTGGTCAGAGTGAGCCTCCTCTTACATCTGCCCAGGCTAGATGTAACATGCTTGGAAATATCCCTGTTCCTAATACTGCTTCATCATGGACAAAATCAGGTCCCTCCATCCAGAGATTTTAAGAACCTGGAGCTCCATAGAAGGCAGGAAACTGGCTATGGCTGTTCCTGTGTGCAGCCGGGGCTCGCAATATTCAAACATAGACTGCCACACTCTTTCTGAAATACAACCAGGGATTTGAAAGTATCTACATATTTTGGTTTCTCAGCAGTTTACATGGATGAGCAGAATGGCTCAGTGCAGAGGGATATTCTGAGGTGGGAAATGGCAACACCTGATGGAATTGATGGAGTGGGTGAGTAGCTGTATGTCAGAGGAGGTCGTTGCTCTGTAGGTAGTGATGCTGCTTGTACATCCAGCTCTGATTATAAGGTCAGCACAAGTGCTGAGTGGAAAATGGCCAATATTTGCCTGTTTTGTCATGATATAACAGAAAAAAAACAACTCAATAATTTGAAATAGGATAGAAAAAATAGAGCACAGTTGACATTAGCTTGTTTTTTCTCACTCGTCTCACTTTCTGACAGCTGCTATAAAATACAATATCACACTTTTAAAAGGGTGGTTGTTTAGGTCTTTTTTCATGCTTCCAGCAGGCTACCCTACCCTTTTCTGGGCCTCCAATGCCACTTCCTCTCCCCCTGCCCCCCGCCTATATCGGAGAAAGCATATTCTGCATTGGGGTACAGCATACATTTGAAAAGAAAATGAAGTTTTTGCAGTCCAGGGAGTGACAGATCGTTAATAATCCATAATACACAGGCTTTCCATCTGCTATTATTGCTCTCAGGTCAGTTTGCCCTAGGAAAGCAGGAAGGAAATAGAAAGCTTCAGTGAACACGAACAAAAAAGCTTCTATAAGCCTGCAACGTATACATGAACTACAAGCTGCTATTCCCTGGAAATGCTAAAGTTGGCTCTGCTTATATTTCTGGTTTTACTAGTAAATTCCTCCCTTTGCAGGAAAGGCACCAGACAGACCTTTTCCGTACAACAGCCTCAGATGAAGGCACAGACTCGAGTGCTTTTGTTCCTAAGAAGGGATCTCCTCCCAGTCAGAAACCCCTCTGTACCTCTAAAAACTATTTCTCTGCTGCAGATAGATGCAATCGGTCTCCCTCTTCAGCTGCTTCATGTGCATCAGGCCCCTCCTAGCTTGCAATTTTGTCTGCAAACTTATTTTGAAAATGGAAGATCTCTGGCACTGTGAAAATCTCTCTGAAAATGGATGTGTGCTTGGGGCTGGTTGTACAGGTAACAAAATCACAAGTTTGGGTTATGAGTTCCAAAAGCAATTCCACGACACTGTTGCAAGTATTCTACCAATCTTATCTAATGAATGCTTAACATGACTGGGAAAAAAGATGCAGTGATGTATGTTAAAATGTAGACTAGTTCATGGTTGCTGATTGAAGAAGAGGTAGAATTGTTTTCAAAACACTTTGAAAAAACCCCTCCTGTATCAAAACGATGATTTGATTCAACCTGTACCATGGAATAAAAAGAGACAGAAGAATCTGACATTTGGCAAGAAGCCCTAAAGAGCTATAGACTTTTATCCCCTTGCCTAGTGTGCTGCTGAGAAGTCACGTGCAAGAGGGGCCGGCCCTCCCCTTTCGGCTTTTTATAAGACATGTTTGAACGTTGTTCTCATAAGGAAGTACACGGGGCACTGTTTTATTGGAAGTGCAGTGCCCTTCTTAGTGTAAGCTTAGGAACACATGTTTTGATGAAAGACTGAAAATATTAAATAAAAGAACATGAGTTTTCTGAAGGGAAGTGCTGTGCTTGCAAGGCTGGCTCTAGCAAGACGAGTCTAGCCTCTGGAAGAGGAGGAGAAAGAACTGAGATCAGCAGGCACAGAGAGTTGCTGGTGCAATAGACCTGTAAGGTAATAAAACCCCCTTTCTTCTTTGAACTTGGCTTCTCTTGTATAATGTTTGGTTGTCTATAATGCAGTACAAGACTCAGAATCTTCATTGTATATGGATTAAATGGCTATATCTATCACTGTAAGTTTAGGTACCAGTGTACTTTCAGGTTTAGCTTTAGTATCAAAACCAAAAGGAACTGCCCAGGATCTTTTAGAGCTGCCATACAAGCTTTGCTGCTGTTGGCTGGATGGTCTTGAAAGAAGAGTTTGACATATCTAGCCAAGGAGAGCAAAGGCTTTTTCTGCTAAACACACTGCAGTTAGTTGTGGAAGGTTGAATTTAAAATTTGGTACCACCCCAATGTATTAATGTAGACTTAAATCCTCACCTCCTTGTTCCTATGTTGGGTTGGCCCAGTTCTAGCTAGGTCACCTCTTGCTGGCAAGATGCCTTCATTTGCAACTGAAGGAAACTTTAATCCAAGCAAGTAAATGGTGGAGATGATTCAGCAGGTAACATACACCCTTGAAATCATCAGTGAGCAGATGTGTTGTTCCATGTTTGCTCCCAGACCTTTGGTGCACTGTGACTGCCGATGTAGTCTACTGGAGGTCATGACTGCATCCCTCACTATTCCTGCTGGTGAGTTCATCATTTGTCTTCTAGAGGCTGAGTCTTTGGTAACCTTTCAGCTTTGAATACAGGAAATACTTCTGGATAGACACAGACTAGCAACTTCTCTTCTGAAAGACATGCATAAGTGTAGACCTTTTCATATAGCATGTGTTGTATCTGTTGCACAACAGGGCTCACAAAAAATCTGTTGCCACTAGGGATGTTTTCTTTGTCCTCATAGTGCAGCTCTGCCTTCACTAATTGAGTTGTGTCCTGTTATGTTAAGATTAAATAAGGAGCACATAATCCTTCAGTTTGCAAGTTGCTGTTGTCCATCCTAGATGCAACAGGGGCACCATGTGGACAGGTTCTTTCTGGTGGGCTTGTGTGTAAAACCAGCATTCCACAGCATCTGTACAGTTTTAAACTGCTCAGCCTGTCTTGCACAGTCAATACCTCTTTGAGACAGGTTTTGTGAGAACAACTGACTCAGTATGTACAGGATATTTCTTCAGCATAGTGTGTTGCTTACATACTAACAAAGTCTGGAGACTGGTGGTTGTTCTGCTTTTCTCCCCAAGGACTACCAGTAAGTTAGGGTCATAAACCCAGCGGGAAGTGTCTAGCTTGAAGAACTAGGAGAGGAACTGACCTTTGCTTCCCTTTGCATAGGCATCTCCACTTACGTATACCCCAATCTCCTCCTTTCTATGTGAGAGCAGAGCCGAAGGGAAAGACCCACACGTGGGGTGAGTCAGTAAGGTAAACAGTGGTACTTTTATTAGTGTCTTTCTCCAGCACTGCCTCAAAAATGAAGAGTTTTATTTAGAACTTGTGTCCTAGGTAAGAAACCACATTTCTGTCTCTGCTGGTTGAGAGAGAAGCACTAGACCTGACCTGAATAGCTTGGCCTAACAAACCAAGGATTGTTAGGATGAGAAGAAAGGGCCTCAAGTTTCACCAAGGGAGGTTTAGATTGGATATTTGCAAAAATTTCTTCACCTAAAGGGTTATCAAGCACTGGAACAGGCTGCCTAGAGAAGTGGCTGAGCCACCATCCCTGGCAGTAATTAAAAGATGTATAGATGTGGTGCTTAGGGACATGGCTTAGTGGGGACATGGCAGCACCGAGTTAATGGTTGGATTCAAAGATCTTGAAGATCTATTCCAACTTACATCATTCTATGATTTTATGATGATTCTATGATCATTTCCCAGGCACCTCTTTCACTTCTCTTTTCTGCTTCTTCTATTCAGCCTTTCAGGACAGGCCCTGCCTCTTGCTGCAGAGCCATCTTCAGCTACCTGTGCTTGCCTGGTGTTTGCTAGCACTGATGAGAGTATGTGTGATGGGGAATGGAGCCAAACAGCAGGGTCAGTATTGACATTCCTCTGCTTGGACAAGGTCCCTAAGCCTTTTGGAGGTAAATGTCCATGAGGCAGGAGCATGAACATTCATGTGGAAGAAATAGTAATAGAGCTTGTGTGTGCTCTGTGGTCACCTGAGGAGGAAGGACAGGAGGCATGCTGGCAGGGTTAGGAGAGGATGGGCTGAGTGCAGCACCCAGGCTTGGGCTCAGGCAGAGTCTGTGGTGAGCAGGGTCCAACAGCACTTGCCGGGTCAGTCACAGCAGTGGCTTGCATCTATACATGCAACTATACATTAATAAATAACACCAATACAACAACTGTCGAGAAATGGCACAGCCAGTTTACCACGTGATCTGGTTTTGCCAAACACAGGCCTATAGCTGGACACCGTCCAAATCAACAGTTATTTCATCTGTACTTGAACCTCCAGGCTACGCTTCACAGTAATAAAGATTAAACAGTCACGTTCCTAGTTTCACTCTTTCTCATTATTTTCTTTCTGTATCCTGCCCACTCAGCCTCATATAAATACACTTCTCAAGCTTTTAGTTGGTTATCATTGCACTTGGCCCAGGGTGCTGTTACAGTGGAGGGGTATTTTTGTGGACTTTAGTTTAGTCAGTACTGGCTCTCAGAGAGTCCACAAGAAGGCAGGTTTTGTTGGTCATGCTGCTCACAAGAGTCCATCTGTGTGTTTTCCAAATTTCTCTGTTCTGGCAGATAATTCTTGAAGTGAATGGAGGGCTACAGCTAAAGTACCACTATGAACAGCGGCACTTCAGTTCCCATTTTCTGGGAAATGGCATACGAACGTGACATTTGGCAATGGAAGGAAAAGGTCTGGAGGAGAGTAAAGAGGGTGTAACATTGCTCCCTCAGAACCTGCAAGCTCCAGAAGATAAATAATTTAGAGTTTCCAAGTAGACAGAATGAGACCATGCTGCTACTCTCCATAATCTGATCCTCCAAGTTTCTTTTAATCATCCTAGAAATAATATGCAGATTTGGGTTTTAGCAAGACTTCCAAGTACTGTCAAACTGAATCAATGCTTGCATTACAAATCCTTCTTTGTAGAGACTCATTCCTGAGAGTCTGTGTAGAGCAAGTGCTGCTTCTGTGAAAGTCCTGACTCATCTCTGGCCCATACCAGACAGGATATTAGAAAAATAATATGGTTATAGTATGAAGAAGTAAGCCTAAAGAGAGTCATAAGTCACCGACTAAGATTTCGAACTTTAAAATTAACTGAAAAACAAGTCAGCTACTGGAAGTTTCCTTTATAAATGCTCACCAGCATGTGGTGATACCTCCTTTTCTTGCTGTCTGCAAGTAATGGTATAAATGAGCTATAAACTGTGACCCTTTGTTCTCTTTTTATGCTCCTCCAGCCTTGTTGTATACACAGGGGTGAGACTCCTTACCGAGACGTCAGTGCTCGAGAAAGTCTGGGTAAGGAAGCTGCTATTCCACATTTTTACCAACATAATTTGTTTCATTTCTCAGAGGTTCCCCACCAGAGCGAGGTGCAGGTTCTGCTGTACAGCTGCATCTGAAGTGCAAGTGCTTATTTGATGTTACATACTAGCAAGCTGCAATAATACCCTACCTCCTGCTATCTGTCTGCACTTAGTCTCGTTTAGGAGACCAACCTTTGAACCCTTATTTGATTTCTATCTGTACAGTCACCTTGGGTAGGACTTTTCTCAATGCATAAGTAATAACCCAGTGTACAGGGCTGTAAGTGAGTTTTTAATGCTACTATTGTAAGTTCTCTCACTGTTTGGATTAAATTTTTATATCACTTTATATAATTTCTTCATAATTTTTATATATAGTTATGGTATATATAGCTTAACTATCATATATTGCTATACATTTTTAAATTAGTGAAAAATTAGTATACATTACACAGATTATTTTAGATCTATAAAGAGGACCCATGGTGGGGAAGACTATGCTGTTTTACGTAGCATTGGTGTCTGATGTGAAGGGCAAGCTTAGATCTTTTCAATGAGGAACTTGAGCTTGAATAAAGTATTAAATAATGAAAAAGAATGGCACAGCCTTTAAAAATTTCTCTCTATTTCTGGACAAACTTCAAACTGAACTAAATGGCCTGGTTTCCAGGGCAAAGGGCTGTTCCAGGGCTCATTGGCTAGCTGAAGGGGTTTGCTGTAGCCTTGCTTTCTGTGTAGTGGAGACACTGAGAAAGGCAGTTCATCTTTAAATGCCCTTTAAGCTGCTCTGGTTTGCACTGGAAGATGGCCTCAAACAATCATGGGGCAAGGAAAAGGTCTTATCTTTTCTCCCCTGCATCCTGAGGGTGGTATGCACATCAGTACTCTCTTCCTAGGCACAGCAAGGAAGAAGCAGCAGCCCGGTGCCTGTCTGGCATCATTTTGGTTCTCCTTTGTTTTCTCTGTATTTTTAGCTCCCACTTCTTTATCTTGGTTTGTTTCTTGTAACCGTCTCTTGCTCACTTTTTCCTGCTGGGCTTTCAGTTTCCCTTGCAGGTTCATTAAAGCTGCCTGTATGAATGCTGTGAGAAGGCACAAAGCTCCTGCTGACCCTTTGAATATCTCAAGGCAGCAACTAGCAAGAGAAAGGGAACTTGTATCCACACCTTCAGCCTTCAAATTGCTCTGGCCATGTCCAGCAAACAGAGACCCCTCTTTTGAGCAAGAGGTCTCAGTGCAGTACTGGGCCCTTCACAGGACATGGCTTCTGCTGAAGCCCAGGAAGCTGTTTGAAGACAACATAGTTGCTTGGATGTCACTGGGACAAATTCTCATCCAAGCATAGCAAGATATCTTGCCACACAATGTTAAGTACAGGTATCTAAGCAGTAAATTGCAGCACACTCCTAGCAGAAAACTGAGCAAGCTGATACCCAGGCTTGCACTGGGAAGAAAATTTCAGAGAGGCTGTTGCCATGTGCTTGAGATGGGCTATCGGAGGCTTGGTGTGTCAATAGCTTAACTTGAGCACTGTGGCTTGATGGGCTACAATGTGGAAGGAAGATGACAAATTGAATGTATGTGCTATGGGATTGTGTGTTTGTTTGGACAAGAACAAGTCACCTTAGATAAGTGCCACCACACCTGCCACTGCACACAATCACACACGCAGAACTGTTGGCTCAGGTGCCCTAAAGGGAAAGGACAGTTGAGAACATGATGACAGGTAAGTAGCATAATTTTCCCTAATATTTGGGCTAGTTGTTTTTTGCTTTCCTACCTGGAGCACTCAGGGCTCCAATTTGTCAAAGCTTCCTCTGAAAGCACAATTATCATGTATTTAGATACTTGTTCATTTGAGACATGGTACAAGCTTTGCAGTGTTTTGATGAATCTTTTCTCTTTCCATCACAATAATCAGCCCTGTTACAGGTTTTCCTCTTTTCATGTACTGCACCCCAACCACTGGATACTCCTAGAATTTCCTCCTCATCCCTGTTTAAGCAACCAAACACAGTTAGATATGTAACGTACCAGATCTCTTGCTCCCGTTCTTTGATGGCCTTGATTACTACTTGAGGTATTTCTCAGTAATCGAGTTCTTTTTCTAGAGAAGGCTGCCCCTCTGGCTCCTGGGTACTTCAATGTTTTACACATCACTGAGGTTTATAAGGTGGAAGGTTCTGCAGAAATGTCAAGTACTGGTTGGATTCATGA
The DNA here is from genome assembly GCF_012275295.1 of Melopsittacus undulatus. Classification (NCBI taxonomy): domain Eukaryota; kingdom Metazoa; phylum Chordata; class Aves; order Psittaciformes; family Psittaculidae; genus Melopsittacus; species Melopsittacus undulatus. The sequence continues at coordinate 77,772,132 of NC_047531.1, read as the reverse complement.
AAAACAGGCTGTTCCCTAAGCCATTAAAATTAAGAATATGTTCTTGCAGGAACCAAGATGTCTTTGACAAATGTTGTCAGTATGGAAGAAATACTGCTGGAAGATGATGAGCGAGACAGCATGGAATACAAGATCCTACTGGCCTATGCCCAACGGCGTCTGTCTGCCAGTAAATATTGGAAACTTCTGGAAAACGAGGCTAAGGTGCAGAAACCATCATCCTTAGTCAGGAGACAAGGAAAGACTGACCATCTAGGAGATACAGACAGATCAAGCCTAATAGCAGTTCATGAGGGTGGTGTACTACAACGACAAAGTAAAACTCAAGAGAAAACAAAATACTTGCCAGGACATGGTCTACCTTTTCCCCGCATCCATGTAGAGGCCCAAGGATTGTCACTGGAGGGAGGTCAGAAGGCACGTTTCTCCCATTTTGAGAGTCAATCCAAGACCCTTCCACAAGGGGATTCCCAGCATCAGACAAGTATGTCTTAGTTCTTTCCTTGCGCTGTTTGTCTTTAAATCTCTCTCTCAATAGCTGAAACAGCTGATGGCCTGTGGAAAAACACACTTTTGTCACCTCTTATGCTGGCTCTATTGATTTCCAGTTACGAAGGCAGATTGCCGGATCTTCAGCTGTGCTTGCAAACACAAGATTTATGCTTTTGAATGGCTTTTCTGTTTTCCATTGTATAGTGGTAACTATCGTATAAATTGCACAGGTTGGGACTCCTCCTTCAGCTCCCCTCCCCCCCCCCCCCCCCCCCCCCAGCATTGGGTTTTTCTCTCCATACCTGCTAAGCAAGCAAAAACACTGTTCAGAGTGAAGGCCTCCACACTAAATTCAAGGAAGAAAAGTTGTTTGAAGGCCTGTTTAAGGCGCTTTATCATGTAGCAAATGTTCCACATTGAAAACAGAAGTCCTAGATTCTGCTTGAAACCCTGGTGCCAAGCAGTTGGCAATGACCAGCCTCAAGCACAGAGCAGCCCATGTCTCTGGGCCTTCTCTTATAACCCCACCACGTATCTTAAATGGAAAAAGTCTTTCAAAGTTGTCTAAGTCTCCTTTGCACTTTGCTGTTACATTGTCTGACCCTGCCCTGCCATGTGTTGGAAGACATGTAGGAGACTGTAATCTATCTGATAACCAGGGATCCCATCCATTTAAACATCTTGTACCACAGCCCCCAAAGCCAATCCCACATCAGGTGCTGCACTAAAGGCAATGGGATTTTACCTTTTCTGCTCTGGACAATAATTTATACCTAAACTTGTCATACAAGACTGAGAGAGGAGGATGAGGTATCCCCATTAAGTTGCAGTCTACAGTATTTGATAGGTTGCCATGTTGGTTTTATATACATAAGGTTTAATTTGTCCCATCTTGATACTATTGGTGTCACAGTGATTGTTCTTCACTTTCGGTGCATTTAAATCTAGTTCTAAAAATCATCACTGACGTCTCTAGCCTAATGCCCCATCCCTGATCAGTTTAACTGTCCTGGGCCAGCTTCTGCCTACCAAACCTGTAACTCTCCCTGCTGCCAAGTCCAGCCCTGTGTCTCAAGGAAGGGTCCCTTCCTCAGCTCAGTGCCTTTTGCTGGGGTGAAATAACTATAACTTTACATTGTTTGCTTTGGACATATGTCTACATCCAAATATCTGGTTCTATGTCCATTTTATTTTCACATTGCTAAGGAAAGCGCTTGTGAGTTTGGGTGTAATCACTTGATGCCCTGCAATACATCATCGTGTCCCCTGCAGCATGGGTGGCAGCATGGCCTTGAGGTAAAGCCTCCCCATGCTGGGTGTTAACCTCCCTGGGCATCCTGCTTGGCTTCAAATCTGGACTTTACCAGCCCTTCAGCAGGTTGCAGGACCAATCACCAAAGAACCATTATTATTATTTATCACTTATACTGCTAGTGATTGCTCTTGAAGCTCAGCCAGACCATACTGGAGCAAACAGGGGTGTTTTGAGGACTAGCTGTCTAAATCAAAGGCCTGCTCAATTTAAAAGCAATTGCCTGATCTTAAGTTTCCAAAGTCATGAGCAGCCTGATCCTCTTCCTAGAAGTCTAGCAGTTCCCAGACAAGCTCTGCAGGCAGACACAGGGGTGGAAATGTCTTGGGTTGATTCACTAACCTTGAAATGTAGTTTTTATTGGCTGCATTAACCCGTGCTGCCCTCACAATAAACCCTGCTCATTAATCCTACACGTGTTATGGGTCAAGCCACCACTGAACTTTGTCTCAATGTCTTTTCTGGTTGTGCAGGAGCTGCCATTTGGCAGCGGTAGTGGAGAGATTGAGCTCTGCATCCCTGTGAGGGGAACTGTGAGGAGGAACACCTTTTAGGTGAAACAAACCTTGCAACAGCTCCTCCTGCTCTCTTTGCTGCAGCAGGATCCCTGCTGGAGTGCTCTCACAGAGTGATGCCTTCAGCTGGTGAGGGTCCTGAACAGGATCACTACACAAGGTGGATAAAGCCAGTCTGGTTGCTGACTTCTCCCAGTATTCATGTCTGCTTAATACAACAGTGTCAAGGGCACGAAAAGCTTTTGTGCTAGAGGTGCCTCTGAAGTGAAGTCAGTTTCTCTTTTGCTCAGGGTTAGCCTGTGAGAACAAGGGAAGCACTTTGAAATGCAGTGTCTTTTCTGAAACTGGACCTATAGATGAACTAATCATGGCAAATACAACTGAAGCTTAAGATTCACAGTCCTGTAGAGAAATACTCTCACATTTCTTAATACACAGTGTGCTTCTGGCTTGCAAGCAGGCATGCTAGCGAGCAACACACACTTGCTTCTGTATGGCCTCTGTATAGCTAGCTGCTGCTCAGATACTAGAGAGGGGTTGTACTGCATCTCTTGAAATTATTACCAGCTCATCTCAAGCAATAGCAAAGTCCCAGGATGAGGAAATTTATCTCTTGGTATCCTCTGGGCACTTCCACCTCTGAAGGCATATAAACAAGTAAATCACTGAATTAGCTCTTGGAAAGACTAATTGCATTATCTGTTTTCCAACCTCCTTCCCAATCAGGTGAGACACCAGATGTAAACCACATTGCAGACAAACTTGCCAAGCTTGTTACTTCCAGACCCCAGGAACCTCCTTCAGATGTGTCATCCAAGATAAGTGATCTTACTGATGGAAGCCAGAGCAAGGAACGTGGTAAGGGTGAAGAGTTTTGAGCTCACACATAGTACATCAGGTTGGGACTGCACACTGGAGCATTTTTCTAGACATGGTGAAGCACTGGGCACTTCTGTGGCAAGGTGCTGTGAAGAAGGAAGTTTGCTCTGCTGGTTCTAGCTCTGTGGAACACATTTCTGCTCTTGCAATTAAAAGGAGCATCCTTTAAAATGAGAAAAAGAGGAGGAAGGCAGTGATCTAAGGTGACAGAGCAGTGGTAGGAGTGGCAGGGCTGGGGACAGAGTAATACCCTAGGGCTCCAAGGCCAAAGACCAGTCATTGGAGCAATAATATCTTGGTCAGTCCCTCTTTGGTGACAGGACAGCCCTGCTCTAAAATGTCTGTTCAAAGTCTGCATTGCTTGACTTCCATGATGTCTGCAGAGATTCAATTTTAATACAAGCTTCCTAGAGATTTCTGGTTACAAGAGGGATCCTGCCATACTCCCATTTTCTTTAATCTGGCAAACCCAGAGTTTGTCCTAATGACTTGCAGAAGGTGTAATTGGAATAGTGAAGGGTTTTTTTTTCCCCTAGTTTTCAGTCAATTTTCATGGGTTTCTGCTGGCTACTCTTTTGTTCTGCCTTATTATCAGACATACCTCAAAGCCCAAAGTGCTGCCAGTGGGATATTAAAGCCCCTGCTCTTTCCCAGATTCTTAACTGGAACAAAACATCAGACAGATGGAGAAATAGCATTGCTTACTCCATGCAGACTAGAATAGTGAGCTTTAGCTTAAAGCCTGGATACACAACTCTGTGGATTTGCCACAAAGCAGGAGCTGTTTTCATGATTAAGTAACACAAAGGCTTTTGCCATAGTTTGCTATCTGGATCCTGCTAGAAGGCTATGATATTTATGTTACTCTTTTCTTTAACAGATGAAGAACAGATAATACAAACAATAGTTTCACTGTTAAAACAAGCAGGGGACCAACTAGAAGAAAAGGTAAGTCCTCCTGTTTTCAGGAGCTACACAGGCTGGAGTGTGAGATTACTTCTCTTGGGAGTGAATGTTTTGTAACATAGTGCTTTCTGTCTGTATGCCCAACTTCTCTTTCCACATTTGGGGCTTTCTGAAACCTTCACCATTCATCCTGAAATCTTTCTGAAGACTAGAAGATTAGCAGTGATTTCTGTTGGGGTGTGGGAGGAAGGCAACAGACATGTCATGCATTTCAAAAAGGAGTCACTTGCCTCATTCCTGTTGAGTTTCATGGAATACTGAGCACTTGACTGACTCCAAGAAACTCTTCTGCTTGCATTATATTTGGCATACAAGTTGTTCCCTGTGGAGGGAGAGAAACTCTACAGCTTCGAAAGTTGCTGTATGGAAATAAATCTTAGGAGTGCATTTTGAAAGTCCTCCCAAGAGCTATAGAAGAGACCCTGCATGAATCCATTACTGGGAGTGGATGTTTTCTTTATTAAAAATGCAGGCACTTCTTCATTTTACTCCCTTCTTTAGCTGCCCCTTCTGCTCTGTAAAGGTATACGCCAACATAGAGGATGTGCTCAGCTCCTGCAGAAGAGTGACTCCCAGATACAGTAAGAAGCATCACAAAGACTATGATGGAGCAAAAGGAGCTCAGTATGGCAGCTGTTGCCAGCACTTCTCATAACTTGCCTTTACTGTCATCTTTCCACTGTTCCTGTATTCCCATGTCTTGTCACCTGCAGGTCTCAGTGTCACAATTGTTTCGCTTTCTCTCTCTCTACTTCTCTCTTTCAAATGCAAAAAAAACCCTGAAGATTCTTTTCCAAGGAACAAACATAGAGCCACCTCCAGAGACTCAAGAAGCAACTTTGCAATGAGGGTGCATTCACCATGATTAGACTATACTGCATGTGATACCCAGAGATGCTCTTCTTTCCCAGTGAGACAGAGAAAGCAATTCAAACAAAAGCGGTTCAATTTAACTCATGCTTATTCTAATTTTCAGGTCAGAAAAGACAGTGGCTTATGTCAGCATTTTAAAGACATGTCCTACACTTTCTTTGAGAGGATCACTGATTTGTTCCTGGAAGATGTCTCAGCAAATTCAACAAGTGAGCCAGAAGGCCAAGTACAGTGCAAAAAAGTTGCCTATACAATGGAAGTTGCCACAAGACTTACTCCTGTGGACAACCATCCTATGAACCGGGTCTTGGGCTTTGGTGCAAAGTACCTCAGAGAACACTTCAGGCCATGGATTCAGAACCAGGGTGGTTGGGTAAGTGGTTTTCCTCCTTTGACACATGCATAGCCTAGGGCACTTCGAAGCAGCGCACTTTCACAAAACATGGGCCAGATGCAAACCAAACCAAACTGCATATTCTTTAACACAGCCTGTATTGTAGCTGTGGAACTACTTGCTACAAGACATCTTATATGCTGCAAGTTCTTTATTTAGATAGGTCCAAAAATCAATAGGAGACATTCATGGTGGGTTGTTAAGTATAAAACACCATTCCTGGCACACAGTTCTTCAACCACAAATAGCTGAAGGTTGGGAGAAACACCAGGAAACTTCATGCTTGCCCTTAATACTATACAGTCCCTACAAGTGTGCTGTTGGCAGGTTCCTGGGACAGCACAGCAGTTCAGCAGTTCATACAGGCTGCCCTCATGGTGCGGTAGACTTCCACTTTCCCTGTACACAAAGGTATTTGTTTATCTTCATGGTCCTCTTTCAAAGGCAGCTGTGCAAGGCACTCTCTCTTCTACCAGCAGTAGTGCTGAGCTGCTGTCCTCCATGGATTTCCACCTGAATTTGCTAGGGAGGCACTTGTATCAAAGATCCTAGTCCTTTTGAGCTGCATGAAATGGATGGAAACATTTTCAGCAGCTCTATAGCCTGTGTCCACTGGAATAGGTGGCATGTGAGGTCAGGAAATCCTGCTGGCTGATCTCAGCAGATTGAAATAAGGATGAAGGTCCTAATTTCTTTCATAACTGTAAGTTTTCTTTGTATATTACAGGAGAAGGCTCTGACTTCACTGGGTCAGGAAGAAGTAGAGTAATCATGACTGCATTCATTCTTCAGGGAGCAGAAGCCTTCAATTAAGGAACACATAGGATCTTACCACAATCCAATGCCAGAATGATTAGTGCTTTTGTATTTTTCTATTTTCCAAGCAAGGCTGGAATGTTGCATGGCTGATGGGTACAACAGCACTTTCATAAAGTTGGTATTGACATGGAAGTGCTCTTCCTATGGATATGAAGTCACCTTCAACTCCCCTGGAATACTGAGACCCATAAGTAGTGATTTTAGATACCTTTCCCAGTAGAGAATCTTGCTACTCTCCTATGGTTAAAGCGTAAACTGGAGAAAAATATCAAAGTATTCAATCAAGAACCATTGGACTGTGATCAAACATCAACCAAGTGGGACAAGTGCTGCCAGGTTTGAGTGGTTCATAGTGGTACCATCTGTTATCAGTTCTACAGTTCTGATGCCATTTTATACTTCTGAAAGCAACTGAGTAAGGTTAATGAGGGCTTTTTATTCTAGTGCCCTCCCCAATCTCCCAAGGAAAGAGACTTGATTACCTACTACAAGTGCTTTTAATTTGAGCTGTTCTGCTTTAAACCCCTTCAAAGTATAGCACAATAGATACTGGCTTTTACAACATTATTTTGTACATGAATATGGAAGACACAAACATTGTGAGAGCTTTGTAGGCCGAGAAATTCAGAACTTATCCTACTGTGTCAGTTTTACTCCTTGTTCAAAAGGAGCTTGATGCTACGTGTAATCTCAGGGATTTCTCCATGAACTGACCTGGTCCTTCAGCCACTGAAAACAAGTGATCTGGTTGGAGTTCACAAATCTGTATGTGTGGCAGTGGAAGGAATAACAGTGTGTCACTGAGAGGAGAGGCAGATGCCAGAGAAACTGTTCATGATTTTGAGCCTTGGTTTGTGGCCTACCGAGGTGATGACCTGGATTTCTGTGCCTGGCAAATCTCCAGTAGAAAAAGAGGGAACTCTGGACATTGCTGAAGATGTAAAGCCTTGGTGTCGCTTCTGTGACTTGCCAGTACCAAGAGCTACTGCCTCTCAGTAAGATACCCTTCCATTATGGGTGCTCATTCTGCGTGTACAAGTGCGTTAACTGCAAAGACTGCATGAAGAAGTTATTAACAAACTGTGAATTTCAATGAAAGTGGTAAAAAAGCATTTTAACCAGATGTGTAAAATATGCACTGCTATCAAAGACCAGGTATTTTTCTAATAAACCTTAAACTTTCAACTCCTGCATAGTAAACTCTGCCTCTGTTTGGACACGTATGTGTGAAACAAAAGCCAGAGAAGGTGGAAGTGAGTTACCTTTGCTTCCCTTCTTCAAAGGAGTTGGGAAACACTTGATATATCTCTAGACTGTACATCTAAGATTTTAAGAACATCCACTCTTTCTGATCCCATCAGATGTCCCCAAAGGGGGTTGATTTGTAGGGAAGAGGCAAGAACTCACTCAAAAGTTCAAAATGTTGTTGTCTTTCTGTCTCTTGCCTATGGAAAAGAGATTGTGAGGTGTTGCACCCTCCCACACACTGGGTGCTGTTGCTTTATTACAAACTTGGGTTCTAAAGCAGGCCTGTTAGCTGGATCTTAGCTCTGAAGAACTATATCTGGTTCCATTCCAACTACACTAAGACTGCATTCAGCCTGTTCACATACACCAGTGGCCACGGGTTGAGCACTAGCTTATGGAAGTCACTTCAGCAATTTTTACTGCTCAAATAACAGACTGCTATTTAGAGAGGTGCAAGCTCTGTGCTGTGGATGTGGTTTTCCAGCTGAAGGCTTAGCAGCCCCAAACCCACACTCATCGCTAGTCCCCATTTTGGTACCTCAAGGGTCAGTTTCATGCCAAGAGCAGAGCCAACAGTGAAATAGACCATCTCAAATGCGAATGCAAAAACTGGCCATCTAAGTAAAGATATTCAGCTGGTTTTTATTTTTCCCTGGGTTGTTTAAGAGGCATTTTTTTCAGTAGCAGTAGGGGCCAGCATAGGAAACCAGCCAAGTGAGCTGTTTCTTATTTAGTCACTCTTACATTTGTCATCTGCATCAGTTAGATTTTAAGAGCAATCTACTCCTTTTATGGCAGGGATCTGGGATAACCTCCTTGCTGGAACGATGGTTTTGGTTTATTCTAAGAGCAGTCAGCAGTGAGCACCAAGCTGTTGCCACTGCTGCTGCCTGGCATGAATTAACAAAGCTCTACTGCTGGTTCAACCAGTCTCTGTCTTGCTGTCTTTTTTAATCTGTGATGACTAAAGCAGCAGCAGACAAATGTATGAGTTCTGGGTGTGTATGGAGGAGGAAGGGATGTTGTGAGGAAAGGGGCCTGGCCATGCTTTCATTTCATGTTAATTGCTTGCAAGACATCTTTGTGTTTAGCTCTAGGACCCTCTGGTGCTGATTTGGGGGTGATACTGTGAAAGACAGAGAGGTTTACTATTAAAACAAGAAGTGTCACTTGGGATTTTTCTTATCGTATATCTACACAGGTCAGCATCACACTATGTTGTTATATCAGCAAGTTTAATTTAAAATGAGCTGCTTTCACTGTGTGTTAAGTTTTTAGCACCAGAGTTTACCCCTGTGCAGGTGATGCTGGGGTTTATTTTTAAAGGATGCCAGAAGTGTCCTGCACCTGCCTTCTGCACTATGTTAAAGGGAGCCAGCCTACTGGGGCCACCTGTGTTAGCACCTGAGAGGTGCCATCCCAGCCTAACATCTCCCTCTGAGAGCCAGGGCTCCAAAGCATCAGATCAGAAGATCCCACTATCCCATGCACACCAGTTGCACAGAGGAGCTCTGCCCTGGCTTATGGCAGCAGTGTCCCTTGCTCCAGTGAGTAATCAGGAGACAGAAACCATAGAAAACAGTCCGGAGCCTTCACCCAAACCCAAACATTTTACTTGTCTGCTACTTACTTTTGCTTCAGCTTTCAGGAAATGCTGGCAAATCCAGTATTTCTATACAATAGGCTGTTGAGGCATACAGAAGTATCCTTGGGTCTTCTCACAGCATCACATGGTCTCCCTCTTTTTAAGCTGCTTCTCCTTTCTCTCCTGCAGGTGAGTAACTGCTACTACTGATAGACACATTTGAGTAGGCAGAAAAGCAGCAGGCGGACACAAAGAGAATCGCAGGGAAGCACGAGGGGAATAGCTCAATAGACACCATTGTCTGAAAAGTGGATTTACTGCCTATGACTTGTGTGCTGTAAAGGCTCACGGTCTGGAACGAGTTCAGGGTTAAAAGTTCACAGCTGGGGCGTTGTAGTGTGAGTGGAGAGTGAGAACCAAGCAGAAGACATTAAAGCTGATTGCCTTGCTTGTTTGTTATCTGCAGCTGTGATGCTCCTGCCAGAGATGGTGTAAACCCCAGCAGTGAGACAGGAACTGTGGCTCTGTTGCATGATACCTGCACCACAGCAGGTTGTGGGGTGGGGTTAGGTGATGTTCTGGGATCCAAGCTGCTATGATCCATCCTGCTTAACCCACAGAGAGTGTTCCTCTCATGTCCCATGACTTGCTCCTCTGCTTATCTGCTGCAGCCAAAGCAGAAAGATAGAGAGATGATGCATTTTCTTGCCTGGGGTGATAGAAATGATGGGTTACAAAAAGATTTCTCACTGGAGTCAGCATCTTTGCTGACTGCTATGGTCTCTGTGCTGACTTTCACAGTCATCTCCCCCTCATCTTTCTACTCCAGGGTCACTTTTGGCAGATGCCAAACAGGGCTCTTACCTCTTCACTAAGGGGAAGCTCAGCTCTTTCCCAGCCAATGCTATCATACTGAAAGGGAAACCAGCTGAGCTCGTCTCTGGATGCTGGAGGGAGATGGGACTTAAGTTTTTAGAGGTTAAACACTCAAAGTGTAACTTTCTGACTGCCACTGCAGTGGTTCAGCTTTAAATATTCATTACACACAGTACTGCAATGGAAAATTTGGGTTATGCTTATGTTATCTTCCCTAGAGATCTGAATCTGGATTTTCCTGTGTGCTGTTCTAACCTCTGCCAATGCAGATAACACTACCACTTGGGTAATGCCACCCGTATTATCCTCTCTGCTCCCTTTCCTCCCAGCCTGAAATGATACAGCCAGGGAGGAAGCATCTGCCAGATTGGTCCTGTTTGCTGACAGCTGCACCAACAAACTCATCACTGCTCAGACTGAGAAAAGCAGACAAGTATGGCACTACTTTTGTTAAGCAGGGCCTGAAAGAAGTCTTTGGTGAAGCCAGAAGGGCCTAAACATTCAGTGTAGGTGCCTGTAGTGACATTAAAATCTTCTGGTGGGTGAAGGCTCTAGGACCAGTCAGGGGCAGGTGTGTGAACCAAACCAGCATGCAGGAAAACCACACACACACACTCTCTGTATTGAAAGTAGCTGTGTGTGCCTGGCTTCAGCTGGCTTTGGGCTTTTTATTCACACATCGAACCTTTTGTGTTTATGTCTTGGGAAAGGTGCCTTCCTCTGAGCACCTGGGTTACAAGGGTTTCCTGTAGGGTGGGGGATACAGGAATTGCTTCAGTCATAATCATCATGCTAAGCATCAGAGGCAAGGTGAGAGTGACCTTGGGACTGACCTTCTCTGGCAAAGCTGCAGAGGGCTGCTAATAGCAGCCGAGTCCTGGGGTTTACATTGCCAACCTCAACATCACAAAGCCCTGAGTGAGCACCTCAGCCTCACCAAAAAGACCCTGACAGAGGAACACACACACACATCACACACAGAGGTGGTGTTCTGGGGGGTTCAGACTGTTGGGAAGGTTGGGTGGCATGTTTGTCTTCTGTATTTCATGCTTGCAGGTAAATGCAGAGCACTTGGCTCCTTTCTCTGCAGCAGCAGAGGAGAGAAGGCCTTTAACAGGAAGCTGAGCTCTTGGATCCCACCCTCTCCAGGAGCTGGAGACTAAGCAAAACTCTGCTCTGCAGAAGCAATGACAAAAGCACAAATGTGCTGTACAGACAGACAGTTGCCACGTGGTTTTCCCCAAGCCAGTGGTCACACAAGAAAGCTCAGTGCTTTCCCCAGGAGTGGGGAGCATTCACACACCCACCCCTACATAGCCTGTCCCACTTCTTTTACCTATTGTGCAGTGTCCCTTCAGCCACTCACTGCCTCCTGGTTTGCATCCATCCTTACAAAGGCATCTGCTTTGGGGTACTCAGGTGAGTGAGACATGATTTGTTCCACTTAATTCAGACTTAAACAGGGGAAGTTTAGATTGGATATAAAGAAGAAGTTCTTGACTGTGAAGGTGCTGAGGCAGTGGAATGGGTTGCCCAAGGGAGCTGTGAATGCTTCATCCCTGTCAGTGTTCAAGGCCAGGTTGGATAGAGCCTTGGGCAACTTGATCTAGTGTGAGGTGTCCCTGCCCATGGCAGGAGGATTGGAACTGGATGATCTTTAAGGTCCTTTCCAACCCAAACCATTCTGTGATGCTGTTTCACTGTGGCCAGTTTGGGGTAGCTACTGCTCTACCCTCCCAGCTCACAAAGAAGCCTTTGTAAGCTGCTGACCAGGAGAGGTCTCGTGCAGGTTCAAGTGATGGGGATGTAAGCACCCACAGTGGAGTTATAGATTTAGCTGTGAGAGGACGTAAGTTAAATAAAATGAAACCTTAAAGGTTTAAACACCTGACTCCAAGCCTGCAATCCAGACTGTGTGTCTAATAGACCTAGAATAGCTATTAGGCCCTGGGTCCATTTCCAGAAATCCCCCTGGATATGGATTTCCATCCATGTGGAAGGCAGAGCTCACAAGCCCAAGGAGCCCATGCAGGAGGTGGTGTGGCTATGAAATTTATGGGCTGGGTGAATGTTTCCATGGGCCCAAATCTGCTCCTGTTTTCAGTGGCTGTGCCCAGTGGCACCACCCCAGGCACCTGCCCCTCTTCCCTTGCTCCATCCCTGCAGGTGAGACAGCAACCCAGCCCTACAGAGCACAGAGGAGCCTCCTGCCGATCCCAGAACAAGCCCTTACAACAGTAACAAACAAACAGTGGATGCTGGCAAGCCAGGAGCTCACATGTGTCTGTGGAGCCTCAGCGTGAAGTGATGTGTAAAAGTATTAGCAAGGAATAGGGCAGAGTTCAGCCCCGAGGTCAGCCCTCTGCTTTTAATTACGGCAAGTAGGAGTCAGGAAAGACAATATCCCATTATTGAGTGGGTAGTGCCTGTCATGTCAGATGCAGTGTCTGCATTCAATTAAAGGAGGCAAATTAGCCTCTAGTGCCAGACGAAAAACCAAACTGAGAGCCAGTTTGATGGACCAAAATTAAATGTGAGACAGAAAGAATTTATCATCCCCACAAAAATGCTTGGAATATGCACTGGAAAGAAACTTCAAGAAATCCATGGAAATGCTTTGAAGGGGGTGACTCACAGTCACTTTGAAGGCAAAGTTTTCTCTTTACTTTACGCTTTTGAAAGAGGTTTTAGGATTCATAAACTGTATTTTGCTCCGAGTGGCAGGCCTGGGGTAACTTTCTTCTCCCCACTCCCTCAAATGCTACTGAACAGACTGCTTGTCCTCGGCATCCAGTGCTGAGCCCTGGAAGTGTGATGCTCAGCATCCCAACCTGGGCACTGTTTTGTAACCCCAGCAGTGTGAAAAGCAAGGAGGGGGTTGTGGGTTGAGACTGCCATCTCTTCTGCTGCTTGGGCTCCACAGGACAAAGCACAGGGAAATATGCAGATACATCTGCACGAACATGGACATCAGGGTCTCTCACACAGGGAAGAGGAAATGTGCAAACCACTGTCATCACCAGCATTACATGACCTGCTTGCCCCACGGCTACAGATGTGTTTCAGAAGAAAGGGTTGGAAAGTATCATGTTTTATATCTACAGATAGTGACTTGAGCAAAGCAAGCAGGAAACCACTATGGGGCAGATTTGCTATTAATACTATACATGTGGATTTGCAGTTCATTCACGAGGATTCAGCATGGACATTATCAAACATCTCAGCTCTGAAGTCAGTCAGCTAATTACCTTCTGGCCTCAGGGTCCCTCTTGCCAGCAGCCCAAGGACAGTGAAGATTGGTGCTCTCACAGCTGAGAGAGTTGAGGATTCTGCTGTAGCTGTTCCCAGGAAGGATGGGCTGTCAGCACATCCCAAAATAAAAACACACATAAAGCCAAAAATCCAGCATCTCTGGGGTTTCCTGACAAAAATGTAATGAAAACAGTGGAGGCAGCTGTAATAGAATAGTTATATATATAAATAGTTACATAAATAGTTATTTATATAAAATAAGTTAAAAGCCCACAGAGATGTGAAAGATACATTTGATCACTGAACCTATTCTATCTGGAAGGAACTGATGTAGAAATCATCAAATATAAAGCTAACATCAGAGTTGCAATGCAGCAACACCAGACAGAAAGAGGGGGGCAGATTCTTACTCTCAATGCTGTATGTGAAATTCAATTCCTTCCAAGGGCGTTTAGACTTACAGTAGCCAAGCACCTTTGTGCAGAAGGGAGGGATCTTCATATTTAATATGATCTTTGCTTGCAGTGCTTTGTGATCCCCTCCATCTCTTCCATGTCACAAGACAGCACAGGAATAGAGCTGGCCAAGGATCACTTCAAATATCAGGTGGTCGTATGCAGCAATGCAATAAAGAAGAACATCTTGCCAAAACCAGAACCAAACAAACAACCCAAATCATCCTTCTCTCAGAAACAACCTTTTCCATGACTTACAGATGGCTCCCAGCAGCATACTGGAGTCAGGAGACCAAATCCACCAAGTACCTGCTTACAGCAACAGCAGCTCATTGTGCACGAGGGCAAGACAAATGCTGGGTAAATTGGAATCAAATGTTGGAGAAATCCTGCAGTAATGATGGAGCTGAATTACCAGCCCCCTTTAGCTCTACAGGTGCTTTGCCTGTTGTATTTTACAGTTACAGCAAGACACAGGTTTTATTACCAACATAAAATTAGCTCAAGGAAATGAACAATCGGGACACAGGGATTGTCTCCTGTTTGTCTTTTTGGTCCTCTCATTTCAAACCATGTAAACCTGAAGGACGGCTCAAATCATAAATGAGAAGAGAAAAATGCTCATATGGCAAAAGGAGCCAAGTATCCTAAAGCAGCAGAAACCTCATCTCTCCCTTTCCTAGTCATTCCCATTGCCTCTGCACTGACAGAACTCTGCTTTGTACAAAGACCTGGAAAAAATAAGAGCAACTCTTCCTTACCTGGTGCCACTCATCCAGTAACTTCCACTTTGATTCTGGCTTTATGACAAGCCCATACTTCTGTCTAATAATTAACTTCTAAGCACCTTTTGTCTCTTTTGGGGAGACAGAGGGATGCCAATGGAGGAGCCAACTGTCATTCCTTCCCCTCGTTTCTCAAGGTCTGAAGGAACCTTTCCCACTCGATGGCTCCAGCTGGACTGATGGCAGCAATCTTCCCCAGCTGTCCAGGAAGCCTGGGTCTGTGGGATGTGGGAGCACCAGCAGAGAGGTGGTGCTGGGCTTCCCGCTCAACCAGGAAACCACTGAGCATCCCCTTGCATGTGTGCTCCACTTCCCATGCTCCTCACTGCCGGGGGGGGAGCATTTGCTGCCCTTCCCTGTCACCAGCACATCGACCTGTATCCCATCTTGGCAGTCGGGGGTACCACCTCCTTCACACCCCACTCCTTGCATGTGCAAACACCAGAGCCCACCTACCCCAATGGGGACATTGGTCCTCACCTGCTATGTGAGGCTGAGCAGCCAGCACCAGACACCCTGCACAGCCCAATGCTGGATGTGTTGCCTTCTGCACAGCTAAATGGGGATGAGGCATGAGTCAGTGGGTTTTGGAGAAGTGGATGCAGCTTGGAGAGGACCTATGGGCATCACAAAGGAAGGATGGGCAGGAGAAGTGTGTTCTCTAACATGATCTGCCTTCATTATTAGTGCTGCTGGTGGAGCAACGTTTTACAAGGACCATCTGAAAGCAGTTTTCTTCCACCAAGTAATTAATCCCTAGCAGCTGTGCTTCAGAACAACAGCCCACACTGAGCCATCTGCACGGCAATGCTGCAGCCACAGAGTTTCTCAAAACACTTGCAGGACGGAGAGAAGAAAGTGGTGTCGAGGGAGGAATCACACACAGAACAGGCCTGAAAAACATAACGTTAGGGAAAATACACCAATGGATTCAATGGATTGGGTTTTTAAAGCACCTCTTGCCTCATGAACCATTTCAATATAGAAACCAGTTACGAACTCTCCTCCTGTCCACATTAGGGGTCACTTGCTGATCTTCTCTTCCTTGGCTTTTCAGCACAGGGCATGACTGCCTAAAACCAGGATCTTCATCTGCAGGGTTCACCTGCTGCTCACTCCCCACCTGAAGCTGAACCAGCCTGTAAGCAACACCGCACTCATCTCCACAGCGGGCAGATGTGATTGCACAGGGAGGACAGTGGCAGACTCCATACAAAAGCACATGGAATGGCCTCGGAGGCCAAGGTCTGATTTCCATTAGGCACTCCATGGAACAAGAACCAGGGAGGTGCGAGACAGGAAAGAGGCTGTTCACAGGCACAGCTCACAGGAGGGTTTTAGTACGTTTTGCACGAGCACCAGTGAGTTTAGAGGAGGATGAAGGGCTCAGGCAAGACAAGGGAACCGGCAACATGGGGGTTTCTCCAGCTTCGTTTCAGAACGACCCTGTTGTTTCAGCAGTGGTGTCTTTCCCCATTTGAAAGATTCAATGGAGGCAGGGAGAGGCTGAGCTCGTCTCCAAGATCACAACATCAGCAAACAGCCACAGCTTCTGCAAGGCCTTATCCAGTGCCAGACCTGGTCAGCCCTGGCATCTTCATCTGCCACCCTCTGCCATGCTGCTGCTGACTCCCCCTTCATTTCTTTGTTCCCACTTTTTTTCTATGGGTATGAATGCAAAGGAATGCTCTCAGCTACTTCAGCATGCCCCTTCATCCCCACTCTCATCCCATACTTTGGGATGGGGCATGGGGGAGTGTTTACATATCCTGTTGTTCCACATTCATTCTCTCCTCCCTGTCAGAGTACTGGGGGTGTAGGTGGGATGGTAGGAAAGTGCTCTCTTATTCTTGTGTCCTCTGCTTCCTCCTGAACTGATCTTGCCTGCCTCTACAGGAGCCAGGCCCCTCAGTGATTACTTTATTCCTAACCCAGACAGGGTGCAGGAACACAGGAATCCCTGCTTTTCTGGCTCCTTTGTCTCTCTGTCCTGAATTGCCCAACCTGTTCCTCTTCTCTGTCCTTGCCAGGCTTTTCCTCCTGCGGTCCCTGCCATGCCAGTCACACACGTTGTTCTTAGGGCAATGCTGAGGAGCAATTATTATGTTACTGAGCAACTTCAGAGACACCTGTAACATCCTTTCTTCTTGCCACACACTTCCAGGACCCTTCCTACCACATGCCTGCATCCTTTATACATCGTTTTTTTATGCTCTGCTTTCCTAATTCCCCTCCATAAACAACTCTGCTTCACCACAGGCTCCCAGCACCTCAATAGCCATCAGAGCTGCCTGCAGGCCCTTCTGCAGCAGACCACTGGCAGGGATCACCAGGGGCTCAAAACATGTTGCTCAGGGTGATGCAAGGATGCTTGGTGGTGGGTGTCAGCCATTCCTACCCAGCCAAGTGCTCTGCAGGTTAAGGTGTCTGCTGGTTTCTTGGCAAGGATAAAGGGATAAGGATTCTGTCAGCACCAACAAATAGAAAGCACTTGCCACGTGAAATCCTCCATCTCCTCAGAACCAGACAATATTCTTTATGTGTCCTCAGAGAAGCAAACTTCATTGTTTCTGCAGAGTATTCCTCCTAAACTCATGAAAAGGTATCCTGCTGTAAATGCAGGGCTGTGGTAAGATCACTGCTGTGCCACACCAAGCCAGGTAATGCATGCATCAGACCTTTCCTACTAAGTAGTTTCTTTATGCAACAGATGGTGCAAACAGGAGAGGGCCATCAGCTCTCCATCTTCCTTATAAACACAGAGTTGCATTTAGCTGCAACCGTAGGTCTTGTCATGATCAAGAGCAAGGTAAAGCTTATTTACCCAGACGTGCAGTTTCTACAGGACAAATGACTTCATTGCTGTTATTGTTTTACTGTTTAAAAAGCCACTAAGCCCAGCAACATACATCTTGTGTTCCCAACCTGATACACTGGAATAAGGGATGCAGGAATAGGTGCTGCATGCAGCAGGTTTCATACAAGGCGAAACTCCATCCTCAGGTGCCTGCTTTTCCACAGGCAGTTCTGCCAAGCATGCCTCGATTCCCATGCAGTTTTCTCAGCTAGCTACAAGATCTTTGCCATGAAAACAGGTTAAACATGCTCAGCAGTTCCCCTCCAGGAACAAGCCTGTGCTTTCACTTTCTCACCTTCTAAGGGAAGTGCTGCCAATACTGGTGTGGATTAAAAAAACCCAAAGAAATCTCAGGTTTATGCTCTCAATGAAGGGTTCTTCCCATTACCAAAACAAAGCTGCAGTGTGTTATCCCTCCTCTCATATAAAACTGTGGCAAGACTCCAGCACTAGCAGTCATCTCTGCTCATGTGCATGGGTGCAAGGAAAAACACCGAATCCTGCAGAGGAAATCAGCTCTTTTCAGACTTCCAAGTGGTCTTTTCTCAGACAGGCAGGGAGTGTTCCTTTAAATGATGGAAAATACTCCAGTGTTCCTTAGTGCAGTTTCAGCAGCTCTGCCATCTTTGGAGATGGAGTCATCATCTACAGTAACTGGCACAGATATGACACACAGAATCATGCAATCAGCTGGGTTGGAAAAGGCCTTTAAGATCAAGTCCAACCATACTCCAGCACTGCCAAGGCCACCACTAACCCATGTTAGTGAGGGCCTCATTTATACGGTTTGTGAGGACTTCAGGGACGGTGATTCCACCACTGCCCTGGGCAGCCTGTTCCAATGCCTGAGCACCCTTTGGGGAAGCAATGTTTCCTAATATCCAATCTAAATCTTCCCTGGTGCAGCCGGAAGCCATTTCTTCTTGTCCTTCCACCAGTTACTTGGGATACCAAAAATGATCCACATGGTGGAGCTGCAGCTGATACCTGTTTTCCTGAGGTACGCTCTCCCTCTGAAGAGTATTGTTTTTTCCACGATTCAACTCATGTGGCTCACTGATAGGGTGATGCTGCTCTTTGTGGTGTTGGTCCAAATGGCCTCGCTGGTTCACACTTTGAAGAACTGCATTTTGAGATGCACCCTGATGTTTAACAGCTCTATCTGGAAAAGACCAAGATTCAGGGAATCCAAAACCACATGAATTCTATACACAAACTTCTTATACAACTTATAGGAACTTCTTATACAAGCTTACCTTATATAACTGCACAGAGACTCTGCAGAAAAGTTTACTCCCCACAACCACTGGATGCAGGTGGAGTGGGAATTGCTGTGCTGAGCTTATCTTGGAACTGCTTCCTATCCAATTTATTGTTACAGCAACAGAATGGGGGCAGGTGGGAGAATTTTAAAGCTAAAAACTTCTCTCTTTGCAAACATTTTTACACAGATTGGAAGATCAGCAGTCTCCAAAACAACCACCAGGCATCCCAGTCTGATCACGTTCTATTTGGTAAAATTGTCTGGTTTGATTTTATCCTGTTAACCAATGTAACTGCACAATCATGTAGACTTTCAGCTCTAAAGTATATCCAGTTGTATTGAAGAAGAACAGAAATCAACAGAACTGCTGGATGTCAATGATGTGTTTCAGGCAAATGCATCAGCGTTTGCAGAGCCTGCCTACAGCATCAGAAAACCGTGCTCTCCATAAAAGCCAAGATGTGCTAAGACACACACAGACTTTCACCTTTAATTACCTGCCCTCCGGACACTGAAACAAAATGAAGAGTATCTCTCCTTTTTCACTCTTAGTTTTATTATAAAAATCAACATTTCATTTGTTACAACTCAGTTTATAGCAATAATTGGAAAGGATTTTTGTACAAGGTTTATATACACCTTACAAGTAAAGCACTTTATTTTACAAAAAAAAAAGTTAGTGAATGAGTGAACAGGGCTGACCAAATGTTGGTCATTATAATATAAATACATCCTTGCAAAGCACCATCGTACCAAAGTTGATGAACAAGAGACACCAGCTGGCTTTAAGACAATGACAAACAGTGATTAAAGCTTACAAAAAAGAACAAACAAAACAAAACACAAGATTAAAAATCTGAAAGCAGCACCAGATCCTTCACTTGCAAACAAGGCTAGTTCAGCTTAAGCCTGGTGGTATCCTCCTCACAAAAAGACACTTTCATTTCCCCTGGCTGACTGTTAACTGCCTGGCTTAAGGCTACAGCCATTTTAATCAGGACTTCAAAGCTGCTTCTTGTTCATTTAAAAGAGGGGAACAAAACTGCTCTCCAACAGCTTCATGGTAACAATCACTGCTGTTACTAAGACAAGCTCTGGCCTGAACGGAATATGGACAGTTCACTTACCCACCCTGCACAGTTCTGCAATGAATCCCTCTATGTGCTACACTGGCATCATCCACCTAGCTGCCCTTTTTAAAGATGGAAAGAAAAGCCACTGCCCATTTTGGATCACTATTGCGTTTTACCTGACCTTGTTTAGAAAGAAATGGAATGTCTTGCAGCCGTTTTCAAGCCATTCGATCATTCCTAACTTATTTTCAAGATGCTTCTGTCACCCTAATTTAGAGTTAATTTCCAAGCAATAATCCTAATTGCTAAGACAGCGATTTCTGAGTAACAATGTTCAAATTGGTTTTGCACCCAGTGAGCCAGCTATTTTTTTTTTGTTGTAGAAATAACCAGTTATCTGTTACAGGCTCAGTACATGTTCAAACTGTCCATAACAATACGGTGCAACAAACATGCTCATGACAAAAATGGCAGGAACAGAAGTGACTAGTTACTTCTTAAGAGATAACTTGAAGAAGTCAATTGGGTTCACGTGTGATCAGAGAGTTCTGTAGTTCAAGAAGCTTCCCCCAGAAAGGTGCTCATCAATTAACTGAAGGAGACTTGCCAAGCAATAAGGAATGGAAATACTCAATATTCAAGAGAGTGGCCTTTTCTTCATCTTAGCACAGACATTAACTGCTTTACAGTAAACCAAATGAATTTGTGTTTAAGACTCACCAATCAAGCCATCTTTAGAGAAGGGGCTGTAACACAGAATGCACAGCTGAACACCACCAAAGTCCATTAGTGCAATACAGAGAGATTTTCTGCATGCACCACTCACTTGCAGTGGACTGCAGAACCTGTCATGTCAAGCAGTTTGGGTGCAGAGAGGCTCAACCTGACAGCGGTGGGGTGTGAACGTGTATGCATGAGAGAGAAAAGTATTAGCTTTGGGTAAATTCACATTATCAAAGATAAGAATAGCTGCATACATGCACTTTTACATGTACATGTTGGGGAAAAATGTTATGGCAGTAATCTGGAGTTTACAATACTGAAAGTTACAACCCACAGCAAAATGAATCCTTTGATATTAACTGGCTCATTTGCATTACTGTAAATATTTCATTTGATGTACATGCACAGGTTGCATGAATTTATATTCACTGTAACAGTTACTCAAATGCAAGTTCTACGTGCACGTTCCATTTATCGTATGGACGTTCTTTTCCAATGAATATCTTGGTATCCAAAAGCAGCAGAGAAATGAGGGAGGTATGAAACGTATGCAGTATAACATGGCAGGTATGATTTTAAAACATAAGACTATGTCTCATGAAAATTGCCATATAAAAGGCTAGGCTTCTGTTGAACCTGAAAAGGTTAGTTCTCAACAAATTATGCTGTAACGTCCCTTCTGTTTTCTTTCTTAAGAAAAATACAGAAGAGTGTTCTGTTCCTGATTGAGCTTGCCAGCTATTTCCATTACTAGACAGACAGCTAGGAACACTTCCCAGATGTCTACATAGAGGGAAAAGTGCACAATGAGTACTTGTGCTAATGCCTTACTATGTATGTACCTGGCGTTGTAAGATAAAGACATTTGTGCTTAGCTTAAAAGACAAAGAGCAGTTTCACTGACATCAGTGAGACCACTTTCATGCTAATGCTACAAAGTCACTTTAGCCATCTCCTTGAACTGAGTATGTGCATTATCCAAAGTCCTAACATCTTGGTCAGTTTGAGAAGCATGATCCCCACTGAGGGAAGGAGAAAGCATGAATCACACGTGGCTCAGTGGTGGAGCAGAACAGAGAGAAATTGCTTAGTCCCACGTTCAATCAGCTTATGGTTTATCCACTGGGAGCATGTCAGATATGCACACTAGTTGTATCAATGCTTTTGTAATTTGGAGATCCACCCAAGAGGAACTTCACAGATCATCAATTTTAAAAACATTTTACTCTTGATTTACTGGGAAAACGTATGTACTTGCAAAGGCAGATTGCTGCTTCCCACTAAGTAAATTCTTTGGTTAGTCCAGATGAGAAACAGCCTGCTCTCTATGCTGGTCAGCTTCAGTGGAAAAACACAGTCTGCCCACCTTCCCCCTCTTCACATGAACCTCCCAGAGGCAAATCACTCAAGATACCTGATGCACAAACCAAAACTTATGTATCAAAAAGACTTGATCAAATCCTACACTAAATTACATGTTCACCCCATTTGACTTCAGCTATGTATGGCTGTAAAGTAGCAGCACAGAAGGCAGGCAGCATGATCCATATGCTGAGAACTTTCATCTTCTAAAGAGCCCTCACTGTAAATAACACAAATCTACCTGCAAGAAGTCCCCTCCAAGACAAAGCCTCAGTGAGGCAGCTCACCCTTACCACAAAGAGGATACCACTCCTTAAGCTCAACCACCTTAGAGTTTTTCAAACAGAAATTGGCACACTGAAAATAAGTATTTTGCAAGAGACCATTGCCATCGCAGTACAAGCACTTGGACTGAGATACAACAATGCAATATTCTTCTGAGTTCATTAGTGCAAGTTTCCACATGTGAACCCCACACGGAATGCTGCACATGAAAAAATGTAAACAACAGAGAAGTTTCTAATTCTCATCGGCGTGCCAGCCTCAACACCCCCCGCCCCGACACTCCCACCCTCCCCCCTTCATATAAATGGTTTCGAGTTCCCTTATGGTTAACAATACTCTCCCCAACATCCACCCTGCTGGAGAACACAAACAAGCTTCTTCACCAGCAAGGAAGAGCCAGAAGAACAGCTACCACGTTTCCTAGATACCTAGAATGAAGCTGGGCAGAAACACCACTTAGTATGTCAGATCCAGAGATCAACTGTGATAGCCTGGAAACCACCAAGGCTTTTTAAAGTTCCCTCAGGTATCTTGGACTACTAGGAAGACCCTTTACTACAGCTGGAATCCCAATGCCATGGTTTTCCTTGGAGCTGAAACCAAGTGAGACTCCAGTAGTCCACATGAGCGGCAGCAAGAATCACTTGTCACTAATTCTGTCCACAGCATGAATTAAAGCCCATGCCACAAATTCAGATTATTTCTCTTTTGAGTTGAAACTGGCTGGGAAACAAGCAACAGAGAACAATAAAGCCCAAATGGCACCTCTGAGAAGTTGTTAAACCCCTGCAGCCCAAAGGCTAGGAGGCAGAAGCTCCTCAGTACCTTTGTCTTGAAAGAGACAAAAAGGGCTAGTCTTTGAAGGCACCAAGCACCTGCAATGGATTTGATGTCAACAGGAGGTGCAAATGCAAAATGCCATCTAAGATCAGGTATACTGTGAGCTCCACTACAGTCAAAGCAAATTGAAAACACTGCGCTGGAGTCAAAGAGGAGTTAATAATATCCTAGGTTGCCCCCTCAACCTATACAAATAATGTTTTCATTTGATTATATACTCTCCCTGTCAAAATTACCATGGTGAGGTTGACGGGAGAAGGGGCTAAATATGATAACATACAAAAATAGAGATGCGAATATAAAATGGTTTGGTTAAGAGTATCTTAAAATTTGACATTCACAGCGGTTAATACGAAAGTATTAAACTTACACCATGCAAAAGAGGAGGTATGTCAAAATCATACTGAGAAAAACCGGCTTTACCTAACACAGAGAAATCATGAGCAGTTAATACAGCACAGGAACCCCTTCCAATGATCAAAACATCCATTTTTCTTTTTATGGACAGTTGCTCCACTGAAAGTTAAATGCTTCCTTACTAGGAAAAAAATAATATATATATATTTATATATATGATTTGTATACTGTGGTATCAATATACACTGAAAGTACTGCAAGGATATATTATTCATTTACAGTAAAACTAACAATCCATGGTTAAATTTATAGTTTATAAATATGCTGTCTATATTATATGTGGTATAAAAATATTTGACATTTTGTGGGCACTAGGTCAAAATAAGGTTTTCTTTTTTTAAGGGACTAAAAATCATCATTCAGGTATATGCATATTACCCTTGTCAATTACGTGAAAATCGTACTGACCTGGTACAAAACAGAATCCCACCGTGTTGGCAAAGTGAAGAAGATCATGTATAGCATGATACTCTCTGCATGACAAGGCTAATCAGGATAAAAACCAGAATTTACAGCAGCCCAGTTCTAGCAGTACTTTAAATAAGGATATCATGATTTAAAGTGACACAGGCAGGAGAAAAGGATGCAGAAAAGATGGGAAAAGCTCAACAGGAGAAAAAAAAAGCAAACTTTAAAATATACCCAACAAAAAAATCATTGACATTCCAGAAGCAAGGAGAGAGCTCTAAATGCTCTAGTTTGGTAAATGCATTACGGAAAAACAGAGATGTATTCATTTAAAAAGCATGTGACTCTTTTTCTGGATTCACTGCTACGATTGCTGTATTCCTGTAGAAAACAAAGCCCTTTGTGTAAGGTTAATATCTGTCCTGACTGCGTTTTCAAGTTTAACTTCAGTTGCTGGCCCTCTGCAGTTAACATAGAGGTTATTTGGCTACTTCCAAGTATCTATGGTATGCTGCTCTGAGGCGGACATTTTTATTCTTAATTAAACATTTTTGGTATTGACAAACCCCACATATCACCTCGCTGGACAAGTAACACATCCCGGTCCTTCCATTTCCTTATGTGCTCAGTCACTTCACTGGATTAAGGCATGTTTTTGTGTTCCACTTGCAAAAATAAAACCTTTTTGTACAAATGTCTGGGTTCTTTTATACAAAAATTTTTCTTCTTATGGCACAAGCAGCAGTTGCTGTTTAAGAAAATATATAAATATCCTTTTTTTCTTATTCTTCTGTACAAATATCTTCAGTTTTCCTCCACCCCATGTAATAACATTTAACTGTACACTGTCCTACCTCATCCTTCGCCGAGAGCTCCCTCCCCCCTCCCCAGTAGAACAGTTTGTATTTACACTTTCACAGCGGAGGCAGACGATGGGGTGGGGGGGCTCCCCCTCATGAGGAGTCCGTGCATGGGGACGGCGGTGGTGGGTAGAGGTGGTGGGAGTAGCTCCGCTCCGTGTACGGGGAAGGTGGGCAGCTCTCGTAGTTCTCCTCCGCCGACAGGTACTGGCTGCGGGGGGTGGGTGGTGGGGGGACGGGCTCCGAGTCATAGTTCAAGTCACTGGTGTAGCCCTTGGCCGTGGCTGCCGTGACCCTTCGGCTGGGGGCATAGTCACTGTCACAGACATCCGTGCTGCAGGGTGTAGTGGGAGGTGCAAAGTGACGGTAGCTGTAAGGCCTGTAGCTGCAGTGGGGAGATGCATGGGAGAAGAGTCAGTGTACAGAAAGACTGGGCATTTAAAGCAATGCACTCCTGAGCAAGTGAGCATGGATAAGCCAAGGTGGAAACAGAGTGGGTCAGCCTCTGCAGGAGGTACACAGCATCATGTTCTTCTCTCCCTCTTACACTTAACTCCTCTGCAGAAGGCCCACCTCTACACTACCACGGCAGTCAAACTACAGCAACTAGTGAAAGGGATGATAATTATCAATTATCTGTGGACAACAGGCTCCCTAAGGACTTACTTTAAGTAGAAGTTGCTCCTAAGACAGTGGGGCAGGAAGGGCATAGAGGTGTGCATGTGAAACAACTGTGTTGCAATTATATGGACAAGATAGCCTGTTTCCATAATGCAATTTATGATACTTCCAAACCCAGATAGGGACACATAGGCACATTCACAGCAGTCAGGAGAATCACTTGCCTGGGATGGAATTCCCAAAGGCTGCTACCACAAAATAATTTTTAAAATAAGCCCAAGACAGTTTAAATAAAACAAACCAGAAAAAGAGGTGCTTGGCAGCTACAACTACCACCATTACAGTCAGTTGTTGGGGGTGGGTGGGCATGCAGCTCCTTTATATTCAAGTCAGAATGTCAGGAAAGATGGGAAAAGCAGAAGCAGCAAGGCCAGAGTTTATTTTTGGGTAGGGAAGCATTCAGAAAACATTCAACCCTATTCGACATCCCAAATTCCATTTATAATACAAAAAGTCCTATTAGCTAACCAGCAATGAGTGTGATTTCAAGCTGGTGCCAAAATTTGGGTTTCTTTCATTAGAAAATTACTCATCATTTTAAAAGATTTTTCATATGGCTGCAAGGGATCATTATAAACATCTGGTCTGACCTTCTGCACAACAGAGTCTATATTTTCTGCTAATGGAGAAGAGATGTCTTATCAGCCCCAGAGACCTCATTATCCAAAGGCCCCCAAAGGCTCTTGTGTTAGGGAGGCATTTTTTTCAATAGACAAATGGAGTGCTCTCTTCTTATTGACTAGATCTTCTAGTGATTTGGGAGGAGAACCTTTACACCCTTGGGTAGTAGGTGTCTCTTTCTTTATTTCTGGTAATTAGTTACAAAATGATAATGCACTCTAGCATCTTACAGGGAGGGTAAGAAAGATACATTCAAGTCAACAGAGATAAAGCTTGCGTGCCCATACATATATGTCAGATAAAATAAGCAAAAGGTTAGCAACCTTTTTCAGACAGTAACCCTTAAGTGTCTAAGTAGAACTTCTGTGCTTTACCTAGGCCTTAATATTGTTACTTCTGACTTACTAGTCTATATATTGCCACATTTCCTCCACATGGTGTTTGCCTATCATTTCTGATAACTCTGTAAGAAATTATTTATAACAGAAGGCTAAAAAAAGGCAGGGCTAACTCAAAGGTAAGTATTTATGGCTCAAAGTTATCATGGTACCAGGTTTCTTTTGGCATTTAGCTAATTTTGTGATGAGTGTTGTCATTCCCCCTAAACCAATACACCCAAAAGGTGTACCACTAACCCACCTCCTGCACAATTTACCTCTGCACTTACATACATGCTTCAGTGAAGCAATATGTGTGAACCCATTCAAGCATCTGTTTTAGTGCTTGCAGAATTAGGGCTTTTGATTGCAATTCTTCTGGAGCAGAGGCTCCCTTTCTTCTGCATTTTCTCTACTAACTGCTTTGATCCTGAAGGATGCTGTTGTACTAGTAATTACCTGTAGGATCTGTGAGTGGATGGGCTGTTTGAAGAATACCCGAATTCCATGGTATAATGTGAACGTTCGGTAGCTGGTGATGGTGGTGGGTTCAAAATCTAAGGGGGAAGAAAATCAAAAAAAGCACAGTTAAAAACAAAAAAGGAGACAAGAAAATGCCAGTTTATAAATTTTAGTGCTGTTTAGTAGGAACCTAAAGTTAAGAACTGCATGCATAGCCCCTCCCAACACACAGGTTTTTTCTTCTGCTTAATTCTCAGTTCTTTAACAGACACTGGAGATGCTGCTTGTTACCATTCCCACAGAAGCTATTACTAAGCTCTTCTAAAAGAACGCTGAGTGCTGTTGCTATTTTGACATACCTAGTGCTAAAAAGTGAAGTTGAATCTAGCTGTTCAATACTATATTGTCACTAGGGATACCACTGCACTAGGCAAACTGGCAGATGTCTGTTCCCGCTAGCTGTACTCCCCAGGTATTATGCTGTTTATAGCACTTGCAGTGTGCTGTTGAGACACATATTTTTTCCCTGCACAAACAGTATTGTGATTAATATAAAGATGCAACATGATGCAGTGATTCTCAGAACTGAAACACAGTTTTCAGCTGTCACTGACCAAGCATGTAACCTTAACACTTGATAGTGGCTTGGGAACTTCATATAAAAATATCTAAAACACCACAGATTCTAGAAGTAAAGAGACAGGGAGCCCTCTAGGGCTGCTACCAATTTCTATGTAGCATCAAGTGCAGCACACTATCCATTTGTGATTGGAGGAATGCTACGGAGTTGCAAGACACTTGTTCATTTAGCTGTCACTTGCAAGACACGTGACACAAAACTTCATTTTAATTCCTTGAAAGGTCTACACAGAACCAGCCATAGTTTTACCTCCAGAGGCACATGGCAGAGTATAATGAAAGGAGATCACTCTGCCAGAGATGCTCAGCTTTTATAGGGATTTTTTTATCTCCCCTGACATTCAGTCTAATATCTTATTCAGGCACTGATCTCTCAACTTTTTAAAATTAACAGAAAATTCCTATACTGTTTTGGAAAAAGACAATTTCCCTCTCCTTTTCCTTTGAAAATCACTCACTCCGTATTCCAAAGAGTTTATTAAGATAGAAAGTTTAAACAAAACATTCATCTGTCAATTAATTATTCTCAGAAACACTTTGTCACTTTCTTGAAAGTTCTGAAAGGTCTATGAATAATAGAATGACTTACTGGAGGAAAGTAAGTGCCTTTGGTACTTGAAGAACTACTGGAAGAGGCTCCAGTGACATGGGCCCTGTCGTAGGGTGGCCCGCTGCTCCCTCCCATGATGCTGAGGGAGCTGATCACAGATTTACCTCGAGACATCCCTGAAGAACAAAGATGGATGTCAATATGCAATTCTTTGAAGCAAACAGAAAAGAAAGCTTAAAAATGATCTAGAGGATAACAGCAGTATAAGCACAACTCCTAAAACCAAAATGAATCATCTCAGTATTAAGAGCAAATTCAGTGCTCCTTGATGGACAACTGGAATGAAGACTGTCAGGGAATAAGCACAGAATCATAGAATAGTTAGTGTTGGAAAGGACCTTAAGATTATCAGTTCCAATCCCCCTGTATGTTGGGTTTGTGTTTCAGCTACTCAACTGCGGGACTTGGCACTGAGCTAACCCAGAGAAACAGATTTCTTTCACTTGAATGGCTGGAAAAGACTTCAGAGAACGGGCATTCAGGCACTATTTCTGTGCCTCAGAATAAAACATGAAACTGACTCTGGCTACCTCAACTGAGCAACTGAAATATGTGTTAGAAGAGAGGGTTTGTGTTCTTTCATTTTGACACCGTTAAGTGAGCTTTTGCTACTGGACTGAAGCGTGCTGGCAGACAGTCCAAGCAGGAAATGGAGAGGTATGCCACTGTGCTCGAAGTAATGGTGAGGATTCTGCTCAAGGATACTTTATGAAAGCAGGTTATCACAGAAAGTAAAGAAATTTGGTGTATTACTTTAACCCTATTAATAGCCTCACAGAACCTCTGTGCTCTGACTGGAACCTGCTGGATCCAAAGCCACAATACATATTGAATCAATATATACAGAAGCAGTGCATATAAATGATGTGCAACATTGCAGTTAAGTCTTACTTTTCAAACATTAGTATCCTCATGTGCTTCGACTGGTGTTGGAAACATCATCATCAAAAGAAATAAGGTGAGACCACAGTTAGCACTGGTCATTACAGACTTTACAAGAAGTTTCACAAGGATACAGACCCAGTCTACAAATCTAATGAGAACGATTACATAATGTTTGAAGTCCTATGAATATAACTCTGTGTAGCTTCACCCTGCACTGTCATTGCACTTTGCTGATGCTGTAATAGTCAAAAAATAGGCTGCTTTAGTGGCAAAAGAACTCCAATGGTATGTGTACCTATTTGATCATAGAATTACCTAGGTTGGAAAAGACCTTAAAGATCACCAAGTCCAACTGTTATCCCATGACTGCCAAGACCACCACTAAACCATGTCACAGAGGGCCTCATCTACACGGTTTTTGAACACTTCAGGGATGGTTACTCCACCACATTCCTGGGCAGCCTGCTCCTGGGGCAGCATTTGCAGCCTTATAGGCCTCAGCATTGCTAAGTTCTGCATATTTGGATATAATACTATATTGTTAAACAGTCTTGTAGTTCTGCTAAGTATCTGAAGGCTCATGATTAGCATAGGTAGAATAGCAGTTCATTTTTATAAGGAAGGATGGTGACCACCCTTGACAGTCCTGGCTTCCAACAGCTTCCAAGAGTTATGCATCTGGAATGGATGTTTCCTGTGCTTTCATGCATAGTATCCTCACCTACAACTACGTGGTGCCAAAGAGTAGGACAAAGATAACACCATTTACTTACCAGGAAGAGACCCTGACAAAGAGCTTGGGTGAGGCACATAACCAAGAGGTACAGAGGCTGGTCCATGCACCACATAATCATTGGTCATTGTTTCCCCATCTCCCTTCATACGTGGGCACAGCACCCTCTGGCAGATGAAGTACATTGCTCCAACCACAAAAACTGTAAGGATCACACCAATGATGGAGCCTATAGTGTTGTTGGGCTGTGGCGCGGGCTCCTCTGTTGTGTCTAAAAGCAAAAACGAAAATCAGGCCACGTAAGTTAATGCAACAGCTTCATGTACCAACATCAGTTTTACTGACATCTTTCAACACAGGAAAAAATAAAAGCCTCCTCTTCTGCAGGCAGACAACAGCTTTCAAATTAATATGTGGGAGGAGCAAACAGGCACTGGGGCAGATCTGTTTAAAGACTGAGTGTCCATAAGGAGAGCTACCTATGCTCATGGATGACCTCCACACATGCAGAGAGGTTTTTGAATCACAAATTATAGGAAATATACAGTACATGCATATGCAATAATGCATATGCAGTACATACAGGGGGTAATAAACCAGGTCGCTACCTTGCTTCCTGCTGACAGGCAGGGCTATCCTTTGAACTTGATGAACAAGACCTGTAACCATGACTCCAAATGGCACTCTGCTGGAGACTCCAGTTAAGCTTTTTCTTGTCATTAAAGACAATGACAACTATTTTTTATGTTGCACCTTATCACATAAGCACCTAGTTTATCACGCAGTGTAACAGAGTGGCACTGCCTTTTCTCAACTGTGT
Source organism: Melopsittacus undulatus (assembly GCF_012275295.1). Lineage (NCBI taxonomy): Eukaryota > Metazoa > Chordata > Aves > Psittaciformes > Psittaculidae > Melopsittacus > Melopsittacus undulatus. The sequence goes on along the minus strand of NC_047531.1, from coordinate 77,741,764 downwards.
AATGTTCACTTATGCTGAACACCAGAAGTGATGCATCAATGATAAATTTTGGGGGTTTGCTGCTATTTATTAAACTACCTAACATATTCCACATCTGACCCACACCGATGGTTACAGATATAGCTGAGCATCAGCATTATACAGCCAATTCTTATGAGGAATCTGTGTCTGAAATGATTATTCAATAGTCAAAACGAGTGGCTTTCCTGACAATACCAATTCTAAGCAGTGATATTTCTGGGAATAAATGACAACCCCCTGCCTGTGCTTCACGAATTTGACAAGAAAAGCAGACTTTAAAGTATTTTCCTGTTCCAGTCAGTGTTTTACATCTTATCCATTACTGAAAGTCTTTTCCTCAACACATTTTCTTCTCCCTGAACACCAAACCCACATTTTAACCAGCTTGTCACAGTCTAAAGAGATAAGTAAACAGACTTCTGATCATAGTGGAAGGGGGACAGTGACAACTGCAGTCTTACTGTGGGTGGGCTAGTTTTTCATCATCTGCTACAAAACTAGCAAATATGTGAACTGTAATAAAGATAACTATATATGTCTGTGATAATGTCACTAATGACTTGATAGCATAACAGAACATCTCCTATTACTCCTTCTTAAGTTTAAGGGCCCAACTCTGGCTTTGCATTTTCAAGTTATGTGTGTGTCAACCATGATACACAGATCTCTGGCACAAGAAGAGATGTCCCTATTTACAATTTCTTTTAAAGCATCAACCATGAAAATGAATTTTCAAGTTGCAATTGCAGTGGTTTTCTTGCAGAGCCCTGGAGATTTCAAGGTAGGGGACATGACACGTTACAAAGCATAAATCAAGATCAGAATTACATCTTTTAGAAGGCTTACTCTATAAACAGAGTGCTCCCCTGATTCTAAAACCACCTGCTATTAATTCTCTGGATGAGCAAAACATGAAGCAGAGCAGTTATGTATGAAAGCCTCATGCAGCTAGATTTTTTATTAACACTATTCCAATTCAGCATACTAACAGCTTATAGGAAAACAAACCTTTTATTTCTTTTACAAGTGTAAAAAGGTAAGTGGGAAAATTGTCAGCCTGCCCTGCCTCAGAATACTAGTCTTTCTGTTATTCCTATTCCAGCATGTTATGCATTAATTGCATGACAGCAGGTATAAACAGCATTCATTATGGAGTAATTAATTCAGGCTGGTTGGCAGAATAAAACCTAACTCATAGAGTAGGTAAGAAACAAATTTTGGATGCTGCAATCAAGTCTCTAGTCTCAGGCTTTACACTTACAGCATCCTTGCTCATCTGAGCTGTCACTGCAGTCCAGGTTGTGATCACATTTCTTGCTTTTCCCGATGCACTGCCCACTGGCACAGCGGAACTGATCAGTTAAACAAAGCACTGGAAAGAGAACCTCACAAGTCAGTATCAAAGACTTCTACTCCTTAAAATGACTAAGAAAACAAGATACCAAAGCATGCAATCAGTATCTTGGGTAAGCTTAGCCTGCTGCGAGCTTCATTTCTTAAAGTAGCCAGTGGCACATGAAGTTCTTCATGCCAACCATGCACAAAAGTGATTCAGTGTTCTGCTGGGGATATTGCACAGTGGGTACCTGGGTCCTCACTGCCTGTATACAGTAAGGACACTACAAGATAAGGCTACCTTAACTAAAATAACTCAGAAGCAGAAGGCTACTGAGAACACAGGTGCTTATGCCAGGACATGGCTGTTGCAAAATTACTATAACAATCTCCAACTCCAAGCATTTACTGTAATATAAGGAAGAAGAATTAAGTTATTAAAAACAAATCTGTCAAACCATGATGATAAAATTGTTTAAGAATATAAATGTGGTTTCTTAATGTCCTTGTATTCTTCCTGTAAACCAGAAAACTCCTTGATCAGGAGACAATATATTTCACTTGACATCATGTTTTGAAAATGCAGTGAAAGACAGGAGATAAAACTGGAGCTTTGCCAGTATGCTCAAAAATAAACCACCACTCTGGGAAAAAGGGTGCTGCAGGCAAGGTGGTGGCTGCTGTTGTTTATACATCTTTTTGCCTCCTGTTTCTCATAGAAGGCAGAAATTCCTTCTGATTTCAGTTGAATTAAGCAGTTAAAGTAAAGGCTTTTCTGTAATCAACTTGAATACTCTGAATAACAGGGCCACTTTGAAGGTGATAAACAGCCTCTCGTCTGGTAAATCCAATCACTGAATGGCAACTGGGAAGCTAACTTGCACAATGTATTTTGAAATGTCAGCATCTCATTTGGCTAACAATCACTTTTCATCACACAGGAAGTGTCTGTATGCTTTTGCTTGAGCTGGAGCCCATGTTTGGGAAAGAAAATCAGCCTTGATTCAAAGACTCTTAGCTTCTTTAAAGAAGCAAAATGTACTGAAAGTATATAGAGAAGAGGCATCTTTTCCAGCTTGCAAGTTGTCCCTACAACACTTGACTATTTTGCAGTGGGGAGAGGGCGACTTTGCTCATGTTTCACATTGTAGAGTGGTGGGGTAGTTCAGATTCCACCAGATTTCTGTCCTTCCCAAAACTAAGAGAACCTAATTCTCATTGTGCTGGAAACAGCACTTCCCTCATTAATGATGGTGTAAATACTCTCTTTTGCTGTGCTCTATAGGAAGAGGAGATCTCCAAAAATCTCACCTCTCACTCCCATTTACTCAGAAAAGCCTAACATCATTTTGTTCGCATATTACAAAAGAAACAATCCCAAGACCTTTACAAGGTACACAAAAACTATGACAAGGATTTGCTTCACTTTGTAATTCAGTCCCAGTTACTGGGTTTTTGGAACTCAAAACCATACCGCTTTTAATATCACTTTTCACAGAGTTTAAATCACTGTGCAGGAGGTCACTGTTATTTCCATTTTACAGGGGGAGAAACAGAAGTATGGGGTTGTGAAATAATGGCCCATTTAACAGACCAGTTTGAAAACTAGCGGAACCTCAGCTCCTTCCCAATTCTACCCAGCAATAACTTTGGTATTTATCAGTGTCCTCATGACAGCTCTATTGTCACCACACTTTGAAAAATCCTTTGTACCTTCGCAGTTCTTCTCATCTGAGTTGTCTTGGCAATTTGCTTCTCCATTGCATCGAAGGGCACTGTCTATACACTGTCCACTCTGGCACTGGAACTGGGTGTCTGAACACACTGGGCAGTTCTTTTCATCACTGTGGTCTTCGCATTCAGTGAAACCATCACAGCGCCAGGCCACTGGGATGCAGTCAATCTCACCTGTGAAACAGGTGAACTGCTGAGGGGAGCATGTTGGTGGTTCTTTAAAAATCAAGCAAACAAAGATGAATTAAAAATCCAGATGAACAAACAGCAGATCAGGACAGGTAAGAACAAGAAGAGCTCAGATGCTTTCACTTATCAAGCAGCTGATAAATGTGCCCCGTCATAAGGTAACTTCCACCCCACTGTAATCTGTGCACATCTTGAACTCCATGTGACTGTTGCAGGCTCACCTTGACGGAGGTTCATTAGGCAAACAAGAGAAACAGAGAAATATGTACACTCAAAACAACTGTCTTCCCTTCTCACTTCAGCCTCTTACACTCTTAGCAACTCAAAAGTCTTCATTTAAAGTCAACACGCTTTTCTACTCCATCTTTCCTGCAACACCACTGTATACACAACTGATGGCTCACTTCCTTGTCATTGTATAGAAAACATTAAAAGGATATAATGCACTGCAGATGGATGCACTGTGACTCAATGTCTAGCTATGGGCCCTCGACAGCTCCATTCATTCAAAATTCTTTTAAAACAACAAGAATCTGCTCCACCTAGTCAAGTCCCACTATCTCAACACAGTTGTTATCTGTTATTTAACATTTACTACAGTAACTGTTAATGTCATACAGTAAGTAAGTGTGGGCTTTTTCCCTTTTTTTTTTAATCCTCCTTTTTCCCCCTCCTCCCCTCCCCTTCCCTTTTTGGCCTGGTCTTAAACTTGCTCTGAGAAAATATCTGGATTATGTTAGCTCTTGTTCCACTGTGAGACCACACATCGCCTTGATGGCGAGAAGATTGCATAATAAATCCATTCAATATGGTGGCACAAAAAACCCCAAGCAAAGTGCCTCTCCTTTCCCCCATTTCAACCCCATCCTTGGAGATACCACAGCACAGGCTACTGTGGGCGTATCGCCATGGAGGAGGCAATTTGCCCTTCTGGGACTGCAGTTCAGAAAGACACGCACAGGGCGAGTGAGGAGGACAGCAGAGAAGAATAAAATGGCACTGACGTGGTGCAATATGCCAGAATGTGAGAACCTACAACTATTTGGAAAAGGCGAACATAGAGAGTGACAGAAAAGAACTAGTAAAAATCGTACAACTGAAAAATCCAGTTGAAATAATTTAGTGGTCTTAAATAGGAAGGGTGAACAGAAACCCTTATTCAACAGTGAACTAGTAAACCTATCCTTTACTTCCCAATACTTGTAGATTTAGCTGCTAAATATGCTGAAGTGTGTAACAGCACCTGGTGCACTGTCATATTCTGCCTGCTCAGAAGCCACCCCTAAAAATGGAACTCCCCCCCACACCCAGAAGCTGAGAGCTTAGTGACAGAGTATGGGAAGGACTTACCTCCGCAGGACAGCTCATCCTGCAGCAGAACAAGGTGGACTGGACAAGAGCAGCGCGTGGTGCCATCGCCCTTCACAATGCAAATGTGTGAGCAGCCACCATTATCTTGAGAACAAGGATGTTGTCCTGTGGTTTTAAAAATAAAGACAGGTACTGACAAGAAATCCCCACCTCTTTTATGACTTCTCAGTAATTTCTTTGGGCTCACAGGACTCCATTACCTCCTTCCCCCTGGGGAGAGCACTACTAAAAACAGCTCTGAAAAAATGTATTTTATTGTGTGTGTTTCTTCCCTTTAGACACATCAGTAATTACAATGCACATCAGTAACTGGCCATGATCTGAAACACTAAAAATCACATCATGGGGTCTACTGAAACAACACTAAACTTTTTGTTTCTTGTGTGAGGTAGAATTCTCTGCAGCAAAAATAGTAGCATTGGTAATAGAAAAACATGCCTTGGGTTCCATACTTCCTTTTCTCTATCAAAGACCATTAAAAAAGTAAACTTTTCTAATTTATGAATTCTGTCACTTCCATACTGTCTCTGAAACTCAAATTAACATGCTCTAGATAAATATGTCTCTTCATTTTAATGTTTAATAAGGACAACACTCTTCTCTTGGAACTTCTGACAAATTTACTGAGATTAATAGCACACACAACTAGTAGTAGTCTGCAGTGAAGCTTTAATTAAACATCCCCAGACATTTTTCTACATATTTCTCCAAGGCATGCACCACAGCCTATTAACCAGGCCTATTTCCTCCAGGATGACAGCAGCTCCACTACTTTAACCATCCAGCTCCCATCGTTTCGAGTATGTGTGTGGGGAAATGCTATACCCTGGTAAACAGAAAACTTTTTAAAGTGCAGCCATGTTTAACACAAATCATTATTTAGGACATGCTTCCTTTCTGCAGCATAACATTGATCTTCTGGCATTTACTTTCAATACAAATTACCACCTATAAAAATAGTTCACTTTTCCTTCAAGCAGGCAGTCCACTGAAACATCTACTGCTACGAATAGCCCCTGAGAGTTGTGCTTGTCTAAATGGAAATAAACACCTGCAGTGACTCACTAGCATGATCCAGAAAGTCCTCTACTAGGGATAACAGGATGTTTCCAGTGTGCCTACAGACACTCATATGCCAGGTGCCAGCATGGGACTACCAATAAAGTTGTCATCAGCAACAAAAGATGATGCTGGATTTGCGATAGATTTCCAGTCCATTGCCAACTGCCTGAAGGAAACAAACTTAATTGCACCCTGGCAATGTACAGACACAGAACAATACCAACTTCTGGCCCCTTCGATCTGTACTGATGTTGATCAATGACAAGGCCAAACAGGCTCATCTTTCTGCAGCCACTCCTTGGCTCAAGCCCCGCAGGCACTGTTTGCACTTGCAAACAGGGATTGCACTTACTGTATTCCTGAATGTTGAGCTCTTTTACAGCATGGATGTCACTGAGTTGTGCAATACGAGCTTGGACCTTTGTACGTCCTTCTCGACCAGTCATATCAATCTTTTCAATCATCTGCTGTTGCCTGTCAATCCAATACAGCCAGTTTTCAAATACAGTTAGTCCCACAGGCTGCAAGATATTAGAGTCTTCCAAAACAATCCGGTTTGCACCTGCGGAAGGGAAAGAGTGGCTTAGGTCAACTGGAATGAACACAAACACAATCACAGATATTTTCTACGCTACTCACGCCACTATTTTCTACTACTTCTATACTACCAGGTAAACCAACTATAAAAGCAATCCTAGTTCCCCTTATGCAAGACTAACACATTTTGCAGACAGTTTCTGAGCTTCAAATAAAATTACTGTCTGGAGTTTGGTGCTCCATGACCCTACCCAGTCTTTTGACTGATATGATGGGAATCATTAGTACTTTTCATTCTATCCTTTTTTTGAGAGATTAACTGCTCCGTCTTGGCATACAACAGGGAATAAGAAGATGAATTATTAGCTTGAGTTGACTAATACAAGATAAAATCCAAGTGAAGATAAAGTAGTTGGTTCTTCTCACAGGAATGATGAGATTAAGGTAAACACTTCTGACTTCCTCATATTCTTTCTTTTCAACTACATCATCTTCGTGAGTTTTTCAAGCTAAACTGGGAATGCTAATTTCTTCCTAGTGGAGAGTTACTTCCCTCAGTTCCTTTAGCAATCACCAATAGCAGGCCTTATACCTCTGAAGAATATTTGCTGACTTTTACACTAGATTACTTTGCATTAAAACTAATCAAGAGGGACTGTCATGTTTCATGGTTAAGACTCAGTCCACAGCTATTTTAAAGGTATCATTAAAGACTTTCTGAAACCAGAGAAGACTTAGTAGCTCATACACAAAAGGAAAGTATGTTATCCAAAAATCTGAGAACTCAGGAGTGAGGTTTAATCCATGCTTCCTTTATTTCACATGATATGACAAGGTCATTAACACTAAAATATTTTGTGAAGTTTATCAGATTCTGAGCAGAAAATTACTCACTGGATTTGCTTCAGTTTTGAGATGTGTAGCATCACATAGTGTAAACTTAGGCCACAGCTTGAAAATTTACATATAAATCCTAGTGTTTCAGATATTGGGGCTCACAGCTATGTTTAGTTTTCACTTTTACTACAGGAGACAACAGCTTTGCATATGTTCACCCACAAAATTTCTAGTAAGCTTTTATATTTTGTCCTGTAAAAATATGCTAGCACAACTGTACATCATAGAAATTCTGTCCCGTCTCCACCATACCCACACAACTAATGCTATGGGACAAAAGACACATATTTAATAGTTTTATAATTTGAGTAGGTTCAATATGCCTCTGCTTTGTTTAGTAGCAAGAATGGGTTTTTGGCTTGTTGAGAATTTCATCAACCATATGTCAGTGATGATGACCTACAACTTCAGCTATGAAAAGCGCTTTTATCTCATTAAAAGCATACAGAGCTCAGAAGTTAAGCAATCTTCCAAATATTTAGCAAGTGGTAACATCTAAAGCAGAACAGGGAAATTCAAATATTAATCCTAAGACAGACTGGGCTCTCACCTGCCACTTTGGAACAACACGAGCAATGATCTGATTAAGAAAAGATGTTGACGGATTCTGAAGGAGGCTATACCCAGACTGATGGAGAAATTAATAGACTGAGTGATGTAAGTTAAAGTAAATAACTGCAACCATCTATTAACCCCCAAGAACATGACTCATTGCATAGGGAAAAGAAACAGCAGCCTGCATCTTGAGGAGAAGAAAAAGTAAGCTGGGAACAGGGAAAAATGCAAAGATGACAAGAAGGAATACAGTTGAGACTAAGACTTTGACCTACCCAAATGGAGTCAGTACATGCCCTGCTCTGTCATGCTTATGTCAATCAGAATGGCATTTTGCAGTATGCTCCTAAAGCTCTGAAGCCTAAAATAGTCACTCCCTTAATGTCTTAATCTTTCTTTTAAACATTTGTGACCAAGTGTAACTGACTATTTCTCACTAAACCGAGACACTGAAATCCCCCCTTCCATAAACCAACAATAAAATCCAAAGCTGGCCCATCAGGGTGCTAGTCCTCTTTATTGGTAATGTCAGATGAAAGGGAGATGTGATTAAGAGGAGCTTTGTCTCCTGGCATCACCATTCTCTTTCCAGCAATACCGTTCAAGACTTAAAAACCAACCAAATAAATACAAAAATCAGGGCACACCCACAGCTCATTCTATTTCCACATAAAAATTACTTAATTCCAGAATCATTAGACATTTCCAAATCACACTAATTGTTCTGGAATAGAAGAACTAATTTCCAAATAGTTTCCATGGTAGGGAGCTAATTCCAGTCATCTTTTCATAAACAACCCCTTAATCATGTGAAGAATCTGGTTAGCTTCAATAGGATCTCCCATTTGGGCAGCATAACCAAGTCCTAACTGCATGCCTGAAGGACAGGGAGGAAGAGAAGGAATGCATCACATAAAAGGCATTCTAGCTCTCCTCCTCTTTCTGAGTACTGGCATCTACAGAGTTGACAGAGAAAAAGATTGTGCATGTTTTTAAGAAGTTAACATGCAGAAAATTCACTCTGCCGGTCAAAAAAAGCCTATTAATCAGCATTCCTAAGCACAGGAATGCATCTCAGCAGTTAGCAAGTTATGGTGGAGATTATAACAATCTATTTGTGGTGCAAATGCTAAAAAGCAAGAGAGGTTTTGGAATGGTTTTTCAAGTTCTTTGAAAATATGGTGAGCTTTTACCACACAACATTGGTGATCCAAGAGCCACATCTTTAGGAAAAAAAAAAACCAAAACCCAAACAACCCACAAAACACAAAAAAAACCCCAAACCAAAAGCAAAACAACAAAGCCACCACAAACAAAACCCAAAGCAGATTCATTAAAACCAGACAGAATTAGAATTTTTGTCCCATCTCCTCCTCTGGTGTCCTAATTTGTGGCAGATAACGCAAACTGAGAAACTAAGCATGTATGAGGTTCTGCTGCCCATTACTCATATAGACCCCGGATCTGGGATAGCCTAGAACATACCAAGATACACCCTACAGCATCTTTTTCAGACTAATTCACTAAGCTTATGTCCTGTGTTTTAAACTACCACACAGTCAGGATACCACAGTTCATTAGTGACCCTTCACCTTTCAGTGACACACCACACGAATCAGAGAAAAAAATACTATCTTTCTCAGCTTCAATTTCAACCATCTTGAGAAATAGAAATGTTTTCCAAAATAAAAGCTTATTGTAGCAATTAAACAAAAGGCTGAAAATCACAGAGGTGTCAACAGGATTACATGCTGCTACCCTGAATGAAGGTATCGTGTCATCAGCATATTAGTACAAACTACCATACTCTTGTTCAGTTTTCAAACTCATGCACAGGCTGCAAAGTGAGTTCTTATTTCCTTACACAGGTATTTATGCTTCTGATAGTAGAAAACACTCAGCTGAAGTACAAGGACATACACTATTCAGACTGGGAATGGACTTGCTGCAGAGGAAGAAATTCTGCACTGCCCTCCACTAGCAGCAGTGGGAGGGGGGCATATACCCCATCACCTAACAGAGAAGGGTAAGCATGTGCTCAGAACATCCTGCCACTCCCGGCAGCAACATCCAGCCCAATTCATATCACAACCAATTAATTCTGAAGCCGCATGAAACAGCTAAGGTGTAAATAAGAGACATCTCAGTTTCACCCAACTTGACTGTATGGTTTTCTCTCTTCTCTTACTCCAGTTCTGGTTGCTTTCTGGACTCTTTCCCGAACCAAGTCAGCTTTCCAAAAGAACAGAACACTGTTCTCTATTTCTCTTTTTCTGTATATTATTGCTAGGTTATTGTTTTGCTTATGTGGTTAAGGGTTAAGTGAGACGAATCAACTCACAGAGGAGGTCAGATGAGCAGCATAACCAACCTTAGGGAACAGGCAAGGAGAATTCCATAGCTGCAAGAGGGAGTTTTTTGCCTTTTGAGAACAGAGAGCTGTTAGATCTGCTCTACCCTTCACACATCATTTCACCCTAAATGACAGGTACACAAGTGACCTGCACACTTGCTGCTTTAACTCTGCAGGAGAGATTTTTCCACTAACAGGAAACTTTCCTCTGATTGACAGATTACTGCACCAAAACCAATGCCTTTAAAAACAACCCTCTCCCTCCCCTTTCCAAAACTGCTGCAATTTATTTGTGAACTGACTTTGGGAAACCCCACGAAGGTCTTGCAGAGAGAAACTGAAGTAAACAGCATGTGTAGCAATTAATAATGCAAATCATAGACAGAGGCATGAGACTGTAAAGGCACACTGCATGAATCATGCACATTCCCTGGCTGGGAATTTAGGGAGTGATTAGAATCACAGTACAGACTGTTTATAGTAGGAAGGAAAAGAAGACACCTTTCCCTGCATTCCCCCACACCCACACCACACAAATGAATCACTGAATTAAAAGTGCTACTGTACCTGAAAGGTCACTGCTTTCAATTCTCCGCAGGTCTGAATCAGCCCAGAACAACTTGCCTAGCTGGCTGTCAATAGCTAAGGCTATGGGCTTGCTCAAACCACTGAAGAAAAGGACCTCTCGTTCTGTTCCATCCAATGCTGCTCGTTCTATTTTAGGAGACCTTTCCTGTAGGTTGGTGAAATACATGTACCTGGAATAGAAATGATTAGAGGAGAAAAAGTTTATTGGATCCTTCCATAGTTTTACTATAGAACCAAGACACATTAACAAACGATACTTTTATTCCAACAAAGAGAAACCAACGTGCAGCAAGAAAACAATTTGATTCTCAAGACATTCAGCCTGAATTTTCCCACATTGTGTTTCAGCTACATACCCTTTCTCTGGGTTCACCACAATGGCCCTGGGCCTATCTTGATCTCCTTTGAGCACTACTCCCATGGGTCTCCCATCCAGGCGTGTCACATTGATCACATTAGTAGCTTCACAGGTCCAATAGATATAGCGACTGTAGATGTCAATGCTCAGGTCATAAGGCTGCATATCTAGGTTCTGATTGGGAACTGGACTTGTCACAACAGTGAGGCTCTACAAAGGAAAGAAAAACAGAAGAGCATTTAATCTGATCTAATGTGAGCAATTTTATTTTGCTATGGATGTACCACATCAAACTGCTTCTCAGAAAAAGGAGGTGGCCAAAATACTATCATAAAGTAAGGAGACACCCAGCTCCAGTTGCCCCACCAACACTTTTGATCAGATGTAGACACTTAGCCCTGACGGTCTGTTGTAATTGCAAGCATGCAAATCGGTTGCAGGTCATAAGACTTCGCAATTTTAACCAGTAAGTCCAAACTGCATTTCTTCTTGCCTTCTTGATGACTCTTTAAGTTTGATTTGGATAGACCCAAATCCAGCACACATTTAGCACTCTATAACTGAAATACATAATCACTATTTCCCAAAGCTGCAGCTGAACAAATGAAAACACAGGCAAAGTGAGGCCAGACAGCACTTGAAATGTTTTCCTTGTTCTTCTCCACCATTGCTGTCATCATAGTAAGGGGACATAAGGATGAATAATAAATGGGACGGTAACTCTACCAACAGACAGAAAGGACATCAGTCACCACAGTGACTGCAGAGCATTTCCAGCTGACACCTTTCTGCTTCAAAGTTCTTGCCTTCTACTGGCACAGGCCTCTGGAGTTCATGTGCCTTCTTTCTGTTTGTTTTAATATATTATTTTTAAAGAAAGAACTTGCTTGTCTCCTGTAGGGAAAGCTGAACTGAACTGACATCTTCCATGGGCTTCTCAAAACACCTGAATAGGAGGGGTAACACACAGAACACAGCCTCACACCATCTTTTTGGAGAACTTCGTGCTTTTGAGGTGAGCAGCCTCCACCCTCTCAACCCCAGATTAAACTTCACCAGAAAATTTGCCTAACTTTATTTAGCTTGTCACTTCTTTGAAAGGGTTTGCCTACATGTCTTCCATTTGTTTATTCTGCTGAAGCTGGCAAAAGCCTTGTGCCTTTGACTAGTTTTGGGTGTTAAATTATGTAAATATTCCAAAATTAAAATGGTTGCTAAATTAAGAGTTAACATTGAAGGGCCTTCAGCAGGATCCAACTGCCACCACACCTACCAGCAGAAACCACATTCTCTTGCAAATTAAACTGAATATAGCACCTCTGTGTTGTTCACCTTAATCTTCTGCTCCTCCCATTCAAAAACTCAGGGAGAAAAAAAAAGCTATTTTAAAATGTGAAAACACATAATCAGTCATTGCTCACAATTAACCTCACTAAACTTGCACCACCTTTTGCCCTACTACACTTTTTCTGTATTCCCCACTGAATGTGTTTTCCCAAGCCTGCTACTGTATCTCTTACAGGTCACTAGTCTCCATTTCCTTGCTCAGGTTAACAACAACTCTCTTCCTACCTCCACCAGAACCTGGAAGGCATCAGACACAGCCATGTGCCAGTCCCACCCTCTTCATTTTAGTCAATGTCCCTGCAGCCTGCTCATTTGCAACTCTTCCTTCTCTCTCACACACACTCCATTTCTCCCAAGAACCTTGCCTTCCATGTTCTGTTTCTCTTAGGGGTTTCCAACAGCCCCCAGCCAAAAGACATAACTGAACAAATAATGTAAAAATATCTTTAAGTTGCCCTTATTTTTCCATGTTTTATTTCTTGCTGTACCTCCCAAACTACTGGCTGAGGACTCCAAAAACTCCAGATGTCACTTGTTTTGCCAAGTGACAGCTAGTAACCTGTAGAAAGTCTGTGTATCTAAATTATTCATGTACAGTTGCTGTGTATAGGGCATGCTTTCCTCATCTTTTAGTAATTCCATCACCCACAAGATACCTGGCTGCCATCTTCCTGTGCCTTCCGGATGATGTTCTGCCGAGAATCAATCCAGTAGAGATGCTTATCCAGGGGGTCGTAATCAATGGCTCGAACATTCCTGAGACTGTGGATAGGGAGTATGATATCTGGACTCTGCTGCTCATCTATCACCATGCGATTAATTGCATTCTTCTGGCTGAACAACAGGAAGGTTGTAGGAGCTTGATGGGATTAAAAAAAAGAGGAGTGTGAAAGGGTTACATAGCAGTACTGTTGGGTATTTGCATGTTCAAAAAAGACAACTATGTATAACCAGACTTCTTTGCCAATAAAGAAAAAAAAATCTAGACAAAAACATTAAAATCCTAACCTCTGATCACTTTGGAAAGCCTTCCAAATGACCTCTTTTTACTATAAACGTCCGAGTGTGTATGTGACAGGCAAAGATAATTTTGTGAGTCACAGGACTAACGAATGTGAAGACTTCTGTTAAAATCACCTCAAAGAAGAATGGTCAACCATGTCTCTCAAAGAGCTGTCAATTTTCTTTCTAAAGGGGTTCCAGGGAAATGCAGTTCCACTATTTGAAGCTGAACCTTATTCTAGGTACACTTCTACTTGCAGAGGAAGCTGAGCAAAAGCCGGCACTGGTTCCTTATTTTGAAGTCCCAGGGAAGACAGATTGCCATTAGAGCAGTTCAGTTCTGTTCCCACAAACCCTTTTCCTGCCTGCACTGGAATGGAACAACAACTAATTCACACATAAATCTGTTAGGTCTGTTCAAGCCTGCATTTTGGAAGAAAAATCTATTCACTGTTCTCAAATTTATATATCTTATTTCCAGGTGTTCATCTGGGAATGCTAACCTGAGGTTGGGAAAAAAACCAACCCTGATGCTCTGCTCCAGCTGTCCAGGTACCCAGCAAAAATTTCCTGGACAAATGATCAGGGTTTTTTTTCCTAAAAATATCATCAAACATCAGAATATAAGACTTCTCTACCCCATATGGCTGTAGTTTACCGGCTGTATCTTACACAGTCAGTGCACAAGGCATTTAATACATCGTTAGAAAGACATTATCCCTGTATTACATTACTGGGTCAGGAATCAGAAGAGGTTGTTAAAGCATTTTCCCTTTTCACAGCATTCTTTTCAATAATGGTCTGCCTGGAGCCACTGCTGTGCAAGACGGCACAAGAGCCAGCAGCCAGAAATGCAGTTTGCAGCCTCCCTGAAGTCTGTACAATCAATTCTCTATAGCACAAGTCTGGAGAGATTAGCAGTGGGACACTGCACTCATTCAATCCAGCCTGTAAAACAGGTAAGGCAGCACCCGGGAAAGGGGAGTAGGCTAAAGTCTTCCAAAGAATATCATCACCTTGCTTTGTTATTTTATGCATACGCTTTGAACATTTATTCAGGCTGCTGGAAAAAAGTAAAGTAAAGGGAGCAGGGGGGAAGTCTCCTTGGTAACTAACACTCAGTCCTAACATCCTATAACAATCAGGCCTAATTTGCTTTCTGGAAAACCTGTGTTTCCCCTCCAAGCGTTTCTCCAATAATTTAAGCCTCCTTCTACTTAGCTCTAAACTGCAGAAGAAAGCACAAAAAAGGGAAAGCAAAGTGTATATGAACGTCTACAGCAAAATATTAGATTCGGAAAACATCAGCATTCTTACCAAGCAGTTAAGTGAGTACTGGAGGAGGGGAAAAAGCTTAAGATAAAACAGTGCAGGTAAACATATCATCATAAGCACCTAAACTTCTTTCCACTTTTCCCCAGAGGCACCCTCTCACTGTCTGAGATTGCCTGGCTTCCAACTTTGAATTGATGGCTCATTATAAGAAGTAACAGCAGAATTTCCTCCCTTGAGTCCCCACATCTCTGAAACAGTATCAGTTTCAGAAATCCCTTCCCAGTTTTCATCATGCTCCCTCCCAATGTTCACATATTTAAACTATACTTTTGGCAGGCAAATGGAGTACAACGAGCACATCTCCCCTGTAACACTGCCTTCAAACTTTGTGACACATGGTAGGTCTGATGAAATCTGTTATCCTTCCCACACTTCTGAGCAGTATGTCCTTCCCGTAATTAAAAGAATCCAGGCCCACATGAGCACAGCAATGTAGAAGGGAGGAACTGGCCTCTAGACAGGGCTTACACTATTAATATGTTCAGAAGTACACAGGCAAGTAAAACAGGCAAGAGAAAGTTCAAATGATTCATGCTCCAATCATAGTGGCCAAGAAAAAAAATTATATGCAAAGAAGCCCAAGTCTCCAATTACCTACAAATGAGAAGTTGGAAAGCTCCTAGGTTTGACCATGGCAGAAGGAAAACTCCTAATACCTCATGAACCGTGAGGAATTGGTCCTATTTGCTTACAACACATTTGCTGTATTTTTCTCCTTCCTTTGTTTCCAAGAGCATTTTCACAAGAAAACATGACCTTTGATCATTTTGCTACTTATTCTCTGCTGGAAATCAAATTTCCCCACCTACAAAATCACACTCATCACAAGAGAGGTGCCAGCATGTCTTGTAACTTGCAGGAAGGTGTGAACATGTCAGAGTACAATAATCCAGTTGTCACGCAAGCTCTCCTTCTCATAACAAAAGGAAAGGAGGAGTACAGGAAACACTGGGGAGTGGAAAAGCTGAGTTTTCTGAAGACCAAGATTTAAAAAAGAAAATGCCATGAGGTGGCATTCATGGAACAAGCTGCCCTGCTTTTGGCTTTAAAACAACAGTTGGATGTCTCTACTCATGCATAATGTGGATGAGATACAATCTGTCTCTCTGCACCATGAATCTCTTCACCCACTGACTAATCTGAATGACACCAGTGGAAATCAGCCATCCAGCATGTCTGCCAAAATTATGAGCTTCACTGGCAGCCAGTTATTGAGAGATGGATAAATTATTTGGTTAGAAACTAATTACACACAGCCTGAGGGGCCTTGCAGTTCATTTTCTGCACAACAATAAAGAAACATAGGGCTAGGCTGCACTAAGATCAGAAATCTGAAGTGCTGGGGAGGCCATGGAGCCATTCCCTGCTCACTAAGGAAGAAACACTTCTAGCGGTATGAGAGTGGCCCACCTCAGAATCTCATCAGCCAGCAAACATACAGAATTAAATCTTCACCACTCAGAGACTACACAAAGTCCAGAGTAGAAACCAAAGCATCACATATCCTTTATGTCAGGCAAAATTAGAAATAAATAAGCAGATAAACAAGCAAGCAAGCACTTGAGGAGGGTTTGACAGATACAAAACCAAAAGCACTTTGAGCTTTCCCATTTACATGGATTTAGCTGAGTCACTGTAAAGGTTCACTTACAGCAACTCTTATTTTACGGTGACACTGGTAGGCTGTAAGACTATTTTTTTTGGTGTGCTTTCAGTGCCCTATGTTCTCTTAAAAGTCAGTAGGATTTTAGTGTTGCAAAATTACTGTTAGAAGGCATGTTTTTATTGAGATCTTCATCTAGCCATATATCCTGCTTCCTACGAGGAAGGGAAGGAACCAAAAATATTTCAAGTACATGTACATGTTTAACATTACAGATCAAAACTAGCTTTAACTTGGCCTATTAGCAAACAAGCTTCACTATCTCACATAAAACCAAAACTCTTCTCTCCTCCAAGTACAATGCTTGCATCTGTTATCAAAGATATCTGCTTTTCTGTTTTATTTTCATTCATTATGGCTTACCACTACAAGTCCTGTTGTCGGAGTTCAAGGAATAGTGAGCTGGGCAGCCACATACAAAACCACTGACAGGGACTGCCAAGCACAAGTGAGAGCAGTGACCATTGCTAGAGGCGCATTCATTCCAGCCTGCCTGCCTGGAGGAATGGAAGACCAAGATATCCATAACATAATCCAAATGCCCTTGGATGATAGTCCGGTTCTGGCCGCTGGTCTTGTTGGCTCGTTCAATGCTACGCCGGCTCCAGTCTGTCCAGTAAATGTAATCCTGATACTGAGTCAAGCCAAATGGGTGAGGCAAGTCATCAGCTATAATCTCACGGTCAAGTCCTGTTTCCAAAAGGAATGAAGAGAAAAAGCAGAATTAAATGGGG
Organism: Melopsittacus undulatus; assembly: GCF_012275295.1. Taxonomy (NCBI): domain Eukaryota; kingdom Metazoa; phylum Chordata; class Aves; order Psittaciformes; family Psittaculidae; genus Melopsittacus; species Melopsittacus undulatus. The sequence goes on along the minus strand of NC_047531.1, from coordinate 77,724,683 downwards.
ACAAACATTATGCTGCTTAATGTTGCTGGACATGTCCCCTGAACAGAAAGGTTAACACATACATAGTTTAAAGTTACTATTTCATTATTGCAAAAGTAAATTATAAAGTAATGTACAATATTCAAAAGACTATTCTGAAGTGTCAGAGCCTATCACAGGAACATCCTAATCCTGCTTGTGATTCACAGAAGAGAATGGATTTTTTCTGGAGGAAAAAAATGTCCATTTTGAAAATGATCAGGGTTCTTAAAGACTTTTTTCCTCTTCCCTGAAGCAAACAGAATGCCTCTGAAGGAGATGCATGATCCTGACACTACAGTCCTAGTTCAGCATCTCTCACACCACATTTGGGTCCTTTCCTGCTGCTTACAGAGAGAATTGTTATAAGCTTAATAAAATTCTACACTGTATAATGGGAAAAATTAAATGCACAACATTAACTTGTCTCTAGAATGCATTAACAGGAAAGAGCAGTCAGAAACACAGGGCAGGAAACTGTCAATTGTATATGCCATGGAAATGCTAACAGATCTTAAGGAGCAGGGCACGGCAGGGGGTGAGGGGGAATGATTTCAACCGTATTATTTCAAACAACTTCATTGCCACAGCACGTCCTGCTGTCTAGTCACAGAAATTAAGCAGAAGATTACGAAGCAAGAAGCCATTCCCTCTTTGCACCAAGAAGGATGCACAGCCCCACACTCTGCTGTTGCAGGCCACAGGCACAGGGAAGATGAAATTCCAATGCCATGTCCAGTTCTGTGGTGCACAGGGGAATGCTGGGCCAGGCTCGACAGCACACAAAATATAAGGCAAAGCTGAAGAAAAGCTGTTATATTACATATAATTTCTATAATGCATTTTCCTGGTTTTAGTTTTTTCTAGCTTTGTTCTACTCTTGCAAATGTACTGCTTAAAGTAAACTAACTCCTTTAGCCTTAAATACTGGCTACTGATGACACTAATCTAAATTGGCACACAACAAAGCACTCTACTCTTGCAGGTGCCAAGAAGTTAAAAGATACTGTGCAGGCCTGAGAGGGCTTGGGTCCTCAGTATACTACCCTAGCACAATGAAAGAATAAAATATTCCATATCCCTTTAGCTGTAATGCCCAGTTTTTTAAACCATCACACAGACCCCAGCATGAGTGAACCTCCTCCCTCCCCAGTGACTAGTAGAAGCCAGAAAAAGTTCCTTAATGTGCAGGATTCTTGGGGGGGGAAAAACATGCCTGAAACCTGAGAACGCCAACAAAGACTAAAACCCAAACTGTACTAAATTACATTGTGAAATATATCCAATAAGCTGTTGTTATCTTGGCTTTCTCTCTACCTTTCTACAGATGATGAAATGTTTGTTATGTATTTGCCAGTGCTCTTCAGAGCAGCAAAACAAGGCCCTCCAAAACACTTGAAAGTTGACAGCTTTGTCCTACATATAACTGAAAACACGTACAGCTTGTAGAATCTTAATTTTGTGAGGAACTGTATCACCTACAAGAAAATCGAGGTCTCACTAAATGCTCTGTTGCATAAACATTAATTATAGAAGCAAATGTTAAAGGCATGTAAGTCTGGAAAAGCCTATTTTTGTCTTAAGACTTGTACCTCTGCATTATTTAAGCAATAATTCGCCACAGGGAACTGCAAAAAGGCAGCAGCATCCCCATTATGCAGCCCAGAGCTCTGGGGCTTACCTAGCATGTTGGAGGATTCTATCAGGTTGGTATCGAGGTCAGTCCAGTACAGTCGTCGTTTAGCATAATCAATAGTTAGGCCATTAGCGCGTCCCACATTGGGCACCAAAGTAGTCCGCTCACTGCCATCCATACCAGCTCGATCAATCTTTGGCTTTCCACCCCATTCAGTCCAGTACATGAACCTGATTAAAAGGGAAAAAGGGAAAAAAACACCACAAACCCAAATTTACCCCAAAGGAGAACTCAAGGGGAGAAACACAACAAAAATCCTTAGAAAGACAAGGAGCAAACCAAGAGCTGTAAATCCAAGCATTTATTAAGCCCATTACACTAAATATTTTTTCCAAATACTAGCAAGGAAATGAGTCAAGTTTCCTCAAAATGTCTCCAACATTATTTTTTCCACTTGGAGCTGGATTTTCACCAGCTAGTACCATATGAAAGCACTTCAATCTTAACTAATCCATGCACATCAGTGAAGAGGTAAAAGGTTGGCAGTTGTGCACATTCACTTATACCTGGTTATTTAGCAAAATATTTTTTATGATGCTTGGCTTCTGTTCCTATTCAGTTGTCCATCAAATGAAGGAACACAGAAAGACAGGTATGCAGGGTACTTTTGTTAATAGGTGCCACTGCTCATCTCCATACAACTAAGTCAATCAGCCATGTAACAGTGTGTTATGTTTCAGCCAAGGGCAGAATAACACAAAACTGTACAGCGTTTCCACTGGAGCAAAAGTACAAACTATCACATACTCACAGGCCAGCTTATGCCTCATTAGGCAGAAGCACAGACTTGTACACGTTTACATTTTCTTTAGGCACTGCAGAGTGGGCTGTATATTTGACATTTGGTGGCTAGTTAGTACCTTCTTCCAAAATGTAAAGCCAACACCATTTCAAAAACAAGTGAGATACAGGTAACCAAAGCTCACACCTTTTTGCTTTAGTACCTCTACTAACAAACACCTGTAAAATGCTTTTAATTTCAACCAACCATATATGGGGAAGGATGCTTCAGAAACTGTCAATCAAGAGGGAGCTATTCTTTAGACACCAGGAATATCTGTATATTTTTCTTCAAAATTTTGCAAGAATTTTGTGCATAAATTCTGCAAATTGTACACACAGCATGGACCTGTTCAAATTGCCCCCATGGTCATAATGCCATACAACATAGCTCAGCTGTACAACAAAAACAGGAGTTTGGACTCAAAACTGAAGTCTCTTTTTTCCTAGTTTGTGGTGAAGAGCCAAAGCACTGAATTGTAATAATCCTCGGAAACATCATAGAATGGTTTGGGATGGAAGGGACCTTAAAGCTCAGACAGTTCAATCCCTCTGCTATGGGCAGGGACATCTTCCACTAGACCGAGTTGCTCGAAGCCCTGTCCAACCTGGCCTTGAACACTGCCAGGGATGGAGCATTCACAGCTTCCTTGGCCAACCCGTTCCAGTTCTTCACTACTCTCAGAGCTCATACTAAAGAATTTCTTCCTTGCATCTAACCTGAACTTCCTCTGTTTAAGTTTTAGCCCATTACCCCTTGTCCTATCACTACAGTCCCTGATGAAGAATATAACCCTATTCCCTGATAAAAGAAAATAACATATTCCCAGTGTAAAACCAGAGTAACTGGATCTAAAAATTTGGTGGTCTCAGATACCTTCTGATGTACTTTTCCAGACAACCCTTGGCATGTCAGGGCCGAAGCCCATATCTGTGTCCCAGTGGGGCAGAACTCAATTACACTAATCACTGCAACAGTTGCCACCACCTTGTTGAGATGAAGCAGGAGGAATGCGTTCAGAGTTCTCTGCATTGCTGTAACTCTCGCAGTGTCACTGGAAACTGTGATAATTTCATAACACTCAAAAATGAAGTTCCTTCATTTGTAAAATAATAATAATACGATGTTGGTAAAACCTCAAAAAGGTTTTGCAGTAATTAATGTCAAATGAGCATTTCATGGAAGAAGAGCTATTTCAGAAGCTAAATAAATAGTTTTGCCTTGCCAAGCCTCGCTCCTTCCTCCCTCCCCCTGCTCAGTGCCCTACTTTGCTATTACATTTGAATCCAACTGAGAAGTTTCTTCTCAGGAAATCCTTCATTTTGGGGATAGGTGGGTATAATTGTTTCCACTTGTTCTTCGTCCTTGCTTCCCTTGTCCATACCGATTAAAAGGGCCCCCTTATCTGAAGAAACAAACACCTTCCTCATTCTCAGACAATAAGCTTCACTCCCCCATGCTCAAATTGAATCATTTAATACCTTTATTGGACCCTAACTTGTGATAAAAAGGATCCTCATTTTTAAAAGGATAAATATTTTCTTTTCAATGCTATAGTCCTTTTCTAATTAATGAATTCCATAAACCTAAAGCTACTTTGATTCTGTGGTTAATTAAAAAACTAAATATAAATCCCTTTTTAATGAGCTCCTCTGATTTTTTTTAGCCTTCTTAATGATTATTCAGGACATTAGGAGCGTATTCCTCCAGCCTTCATACTTTAAATTACCAGGTTGTATTCCCCAGCTCAGTTCTCCCAGGACTTACATGCAGTGCCTAACTAACATGCCCTGGAGGAAGTATTAAGATGTTGTTTTTCACCATTCATAAACATAAAATCAAATCAGCAAGTTACCCCTCAGCAGGGTCCAATGCCAATGCCCGAGGACTGTCGAGATCTTTCCACACCAGCACTTGGCGATGCTGTCCATCCAGCTTTGACACTTCTATACGATTTGTTCCAGTATCAGCCCAATACAAGTTCTTCCCCAGCCAATCTACAGCCATCCCTTCTGGGTAATCCAAGCCAAACTCCACAACATGTTCCAGTGCACTGCCATTCATAAATGCTCTGCTGATGGTCTGAAGGGATACAAAGATACAGGCAAATTAGAAATTTTACCAGTCTGTCATTGGGCTGGTTGCTTTCTCTGTTGCATTTTAAACACTTTCAGATTTTAGGCATCTCATAGGAAAGACGATCTTACAATATGCTATTTATTTGCAAGGCGAACAATGCTGTTATTCAGAGGTAACAATTTACTGTACTCTATGAATGTATTCTGTGTCAATTACAATAGCGTTTCACTGGGGAAATAAATGGATAACTAGTCTGGTTCAATTAAGCAGTCTACATGCCAAAGTGACCTTAATAACTCAGTGCCAGCTTCGAGGGGGGAATATTCTGGCTCTCCCAGGACTATACAAAAGCATCGATGTTATAGCATTGAGCATTATTTAAAGCAGCCTAATGAAAAACTTCAGGACAGAACAGCAAATAGAACAATCTAACAGCTCACTAGCACAAGTCCTTCAGTACTGATGGTTTAATTTAATTTCACTAAGTATAATTTCTTCTTGGTCTTTATTCAAAAGAATTCTTTTAACTCTTGCCATCATGGATCAGCCTGTGGCAACAAATACAGACAGAATTACATTTTAATAATACATCAGAATTTAGACATTCCCTGATTTACTATGACCACTTATAAGCCCGAAAGTAAAAAAAAAAAAACATTAGAATGTTATAAAAATCTTTTTGGCAAACATGGGCTTCCTTTCTGTGCCCTTAATATTCCCCTCTATACAGGCTCCTCATACCCATAATCCATCACAAGTTAACACAAAGACCAATAGTTTGTTTACTTCCCAGATCAGTTGCCACCTGCAAATTATGTCAGTTTGTGCCCGTACACAACAGGGAAGTTTGTATCTCAGTCTTCATCTGTATCACCCTTAAAAATTGATCAGATAATTGCTTTATTTGTATTTCAAACACAGCTCAAATTAATACCATACCTAAAGAGTTCAGCCAAGTCACCTCTCTCAAGCTTACTTAAACTCTGTGGTTTTAACTTTTATGATTCTTCAGTTACAAAAGCCCATGAGTTATTGGCACAGATCTCAACCCAAATGCAGAAAACTTTCATTAAAAACTGATTTTGGTGCTCACAACTCAGAATCCATCTACAACCCATGAAAAACAAAGGCAGTAACTACTCACTGATAACAGAGATAGTAGACAGATTTCTGTCACTGCATTAACCACCACATTTAAACACCTACTTCAACCTTTTCCGATTTGTTAGTAGAGACTCTAGACATGTTTTACAAAGGCTGTGATTCTCCTGTGCAGCAGCTACACAAGTTAATGGATAAGCAAGACCCATTTTCACTTCCTGACCCAAGACAAGGCCTCCTTCTACTAACCATATCTGGCAAAACATCTGTGATTCTTAAAACCTCCTGCCATATGGCATTCTTCTCAGCTTTCTGCCATAAAAACTTAATTTTTGCAAACTAATCCTTTATATGAAAATTTATAGATTACATTTAAATGATGTGGTGGGTTGAACCTGGCTGGATGCCATGTGCCTGCCAAACCTGCTCAATCACAGTCCCCCTTCTCAGCTGGACAGGGGAGAGAAAATATAATGAAAGGCTCTTGGGTTGAGGTAAGGACAGGGAGAGATCATCACTCAGCAATTACCATCACTGGCAAAACAGACCCAACTTGGAGAAAACTGATTTATTACCAATCAGAACAGAGCAGCATAATGAAAATAAAACAGAATCTTAAAAAAACACTTTCCCCCTACCTCTCCCTTCTTCCTAGACTCCACTTCCTATTTTCTCTAGCTCTTCCCCCACAGTGGTGGTGGTGGGGGGTGGGAAACGGAGCTGTGGTCAGTTCATACACATTATCTCTCCTGCTCTGTCATCCTCACAGGAAGGACTATTCATGCTCTTCCCCTGCTCCAGCATGGGGTCCCTCTCATTGGAGACAGTCCTCCACAAACTTCTCTAATATGAGTCCTTCCCACAGGCTGCAGTTCTTCACTAACTCCTCCAGTGTGGGTCCTTTCCTTCAGGAAAACACTGTTCCAGCATGGATTCCCGGTGGAGTCACAAGTCCTGCCAGCAAACCTGCTCCAATGTGGACTCCTCTACCCATGGGGCCAAAGGTCCTGACAGAAGCCTGCTCCAATGTAGGCTTCCCTGGGGGTCACAGCATCTCCCTGTTCTGGCACAGGGTTCTGCAGGTGGAGCATCCTCCACCATGGACTTGCGTTGGCTGCAGGGGCACAGCTGCCTCCCCATGGTCTGCACCACAGGCTGCAAGAGAATCTCTGCTCCAGCACCTGGAGTACTTCCTCCCCTCCTTCTTCACTGACCTCTGTGTCTGCAGAGCTGTTTTGCTCACATTCTGATTCCCCTCTCCTCTGGCTGCCATTTATTGTGCTGCAGTTCCCTTTTGCCTTCTTAAATATGTTATCCCAGAGACACTACCACCGTTGCTGATGGGCTCAGCCTTGACCAGCAGCCAGTCTGTCTCAGAGCTGCTGGTATTGGCTCTATCAGACATAGGGGAAGTTTCTAAAAGGTCTCACAAAGCCATTCCCGTAACTCCCTGCTACCAAAACCTTGCCATGCAAACCCAATACAAACAATATATAGGAGAGGATGCTGTTAGTATTACAAAAATGCATGCTGTTCTTAGAACATGCTCTTTTACCTATGCCTTAAATCTTGTAACTCACTCTGTCAATCCATTCTTAAGTATCTCAAGAATCTTGCAACAACTTAACAGCCAATACAGAAAAATCTTTACCTTCAGTGAAATGTCAGTCCAGTAAATCCGATTGTCTGTCACGTCAAAATCCAGAGCAGAAGCTTCCTTGACTCCAGTGAGTGGAATAGCAACGTTGTTGTTGTTCGTTTCTAAAGAGATTCGTCTGATGTCTGCTCTCCGAGAGAACAGCAGGAAAGCTTCTGGAACGATGCAGGTCTTCATGTCATTGATGAGCTCTAAGCCTATAGGGCAAGCGCAGCGAAGGCCTTGTGGTCTGTATAGACACAGATGGCTGCAGCCACCGTTGTCCTCTGCACAAGGGTTTGTACCTAAGGATGCAACAAAAGCAAAACCAGTCATGACAAACTGACTTCAGTTGGAAGATGAAGCCAGTCTTCATATGCATCAACACCACTATGAATCCTTAAGGAAATATATATTGTTTTTCACCTTTTATTCTCTGAACGAAGTAATTTTTATTCATTTCCTGTAACTCTTTGGACAGATGTTACTCGGCTGGAAAGACAGTGCTTGTTTTCCTGACCCCATGAAATAAACCCAGCATGAGCGAAAGGAATCTGGACTCCAACAGCTACTGATGCTCCCGATTCACAGCACAGACACCAAATGGACATTAAATATCTAAGTAAACAAGTATATGTTTCACTGCCTTTTGCAGCACACTGGTCCAGTTACATACACCAGTTGTGTTCTTAGAGATGAAAAATTTGCAGATCTATTTTCACATCTGTTCAACAGTGTCTTCTCCCCAGGATGCTAGAAAAGCAGCTATTTGCCATACTAACTTATGTACCTGTCCATGCTGGAAATCTACCTACTAAGAGAGGCCTAGCATTACCAAACTCAATTAGCCACACAGTTGAAAAGAGACCTGCTTTTAAAACACATGTACCTTAGGGCACCTTGTTAACACAGTAACAAGGATATACCTCAACTATGTTTGACTGATTTCCTGGGGTACAATCCAGACATGGCAACAAGAAGCTGCAAGCCTTATTCACGTACCCAGATATTCAAGGAATGTGATGAGTTCTGTGATGCTGTAGTTACACTGCTACCGGTGTTTGGGTAGCCAACAACAGCCAATTTAAAGCTAGATCCTCCTTTTTTACACCACAGACACTCCAGTGCAGAAAGTATTTCTACTTAATTTGAAAGATGATTTTGCAGTATTAATGTGAAAAGTACTGTGAAAAGTACTGAACAGAGCAAAACTGGCTCATTCTTAGGTTTCTCATACTAGGAGCACACGTCCAGATTGCAAGATGAAAAGCTGCTACAGCTGCAGCTTCATAAACAGCTGGGCTAATCGAATAGCTGGCTGTTACAAAGAGAAGTTCTCATTTTCCATGATCCTTCTCCCCATACTGGATCCAGGATTGTTCAGACCTATGAGCTGCTCCAATTCCCTAAGCAGCAGAAAATTGCCCATTCTAGGGGGTGCCTGGTTGTTTTTCAGCTTGATATTCTTCCATATTAGAGAACTAAAGCGGCTCACAAAAGGCCTACCCTATCCCATCAAACTGCAGCCTGCAGTTATCCTGCAGTAGACCTAAATTCTGTCCATTCCTGAAAATGTAACTTGGTAGAAAACAACACCTGCAGAGGAGCACTGCTGAAATTATCTGTTTCCTTTGACTTGCCTGATTAGCAGCCTTACTCACCAATTATCTGGCGGACGTTTGTAGCTTTCAGGCCCATCAGATCAGGCAGCTGATCTATGATGATCTCTCTCTCCGCTGTGTGCTTATGCACCCGTTCAATACTGCGTCTTTGCCAGTCTGTCCAATAAACATAGTCTCCCAACAGTGTGAATCCAAAGATATGAGGCAGCTTGTCCTCCACCAGAATTCGTCTCCCCGTTCCATCAGCATTCATGACCTATGGATATACACAAACTTATTACACACAGCAAATAAATCTGTCACAGTTTCGCAGAGATTGATTAACTAGCTGCTCCACACTTAAGACTTCAAACTAAAAAATAACCTTCTGGTCATTAAAATGCTATCAATGTTACACAGGGGTCTACTGAAAAAACAAAACTATTTCAACAGGTACTTATTCTAAAAGCTAAGGAGGATCCCTCATGTATAAGGTTAGTTTTGTAAGCAGAGCATAATGTGAAATTATGACACAACATTTCTTATATTTGCTGTAGGAGCTAATATTATATGTGCCTGTTAAGATGTTGTCTCTCTCTCGTTTCTGACTTGTCTCTTGGTTTAGTTTTAAATGGGAGACGCTGTTTTACACAAATAAAGACAGGCTTACAATGTGAAGGAGTCCTGGTTTAGCATCTTGTAGTCCACAGCCACTCCCAAGTGAGCTTTGCCCAAATTACAGACTGCAGTAAGAGGAGGCACCACACAAATTCTGAGCAAAGAGTCAAGAGGATCTACAGATTTCATTTGTATTCCCAAATCTGAACAAAGAACCAGTTCTACATTCCTCTAAATCAAGTTCGGTATTTTCTGTGCTAGAAGGAACAGTAATAGTCTGTAAATAATTGCATGCCTTTGATCAAGACACTGGAATTTACTGTGTCGTTTTTCTCTACTGCTAAAAAGAAGTAATACCCAAGTTCCTCAAAAAGGCACTGAAAGGATTAATTAAACATATGTATGCATGATCAAGTGATCAAGTACCTTATGAATGCCAAGTATTATTATTAAAAGTACCATACTGACAGAAATGAAGAGTCCTGTTTTAAGCATAAAAAATGATTCAGTACTGCAATTTTATAGAAAAGTTCCTTGTAAGGTATTTCTGCTTGTTTCAAGTTTACAGCATGTAATAAATAAATCCCACCCTACAACCTTAATATAAAAACTTCCCAAAGCAGTGGGATTCACAAAATTCAAGGCAGCATACCAATCCCTGAGACATTACAACATCCTTCCCACTACCCAAGAATGTTCCAAGTTAAAGACTGGGGGAAAAAAGTGACTTATTAAATCACTGTTTTCAAATCTCACTCATTTGCCTTGTGGAATTAAGATACCATAGACAAGTCTGTATGATTTCCTATTCTTCTCATGGCTGAAACCCAAAGACTTGTGCAATGACAACCTTGAGGATCAATTGGTTTAGTAACTCTGGCTAGAGGGATGAAGTCTTGTGGTCAGAAGAATTTCCTATCTCATGAGAAACGAGAAGGCTAGTTTGGAACAACTCCTACCTTTTGTCTACCCAAGTACAGATGGGGAGGGAGGAAGTAAATATACAGAGAAACAGAACTGAAACCCCTAGCTTTCTCAGCATACAATATAATGTGCACGTTAATAAAATGCATTAAGTTCACTAAAAAAGTGGGAGAAAATGCTATAATCTTCACAATAATCCAAGATTTCCTTAAAACTATTCCCTGTCATAAACTTCCTGAGTGTCCTGGTTACTGGATTTACTCTCAGGACATTAGAAAGGGAACAGAATCTTTATGTGCACATGAAAAGGGGTCTGCATACTTGCTGATTTGCAGAAATAAGCTTTAAATTTACTTTTTTTACAAAAGCTCATGATTACTCTGTGGAATTGGCTTACCAAAAACCTCTTCAGTCTAGTAGCATACACAGCACATTTCCACAAATGCACTAATGCACACTCATCACAAAAGTAAGATGAGCATTACTTGCTGAAACGTTTTTGGTTTTTCCTCTCCATTCTCACCGAGATCCTTTAGAAAGTCAAGCATGGTACTTGCAACTTCACTTCATATTATGGTGCATTTACCATCCTAAAGCTGTAACTTATGTCCTTTACACTGATAACTAAACCTAAACATAGCTTTTCCTATCACAGATTGTTTAGCTGGGCTCAGAGCCCAGCATAATTGCCTAATTCCTGGACTTCCTTTTGAAAACAGCCCTGCTATTGCATTTATTCTGCTTCAGATAATTCAGCATCTGCTGGCTCTCCCAATTACTAGCAGCATGATTCCTACACTCTGTTTTGATAAATGATGTTGCTAAACAAGAGACTAATGTCTAACTTTAGCACCAGTGACACAAATTTAACATCTGTAAGATAAACTGTGAGTTACAGTCCTTAAGCCCACCATTCCTTCAAGGAACTGTCACCAGGCAAAACTGGACTTCCCCTTTTGTCTACCACCCCTTTTCTAACCATTACACAGTAATTTTAAGTTTCTGTGATGATTTCTTTTCCCCTCCCCCTTAAGCTACAGAGATAAGCCATTTGCTTGCAGCTAATTAATACATGGCAATTAGTGCCTGCTAAGCAGACCAAAAAGATACACAGAATGGATGGATGTTGCAAAGTGAGTCAACTAAAACCACACAGTAATAAACAGTAAAACATCACTATCACAAAGCAGTATCTTTAGATACTATGCTTTTTGTCTTGTACTTATAAAAGGAAGAAAATCCTACATTTAAGGGAGTGCTTAACCACTGGCAAAGAGATTTAGCTGGAAAGTGTATGGTGCAAGATGAACTTTCCTTGGCAAACTTTTGGGGAGCTGTTCAAATAAATTTCTCTTATACTGGAAGAAAGCCAGGAAAAGAGAAGGTAGCACTTAAGGATGAAGTACCTGCTTTTAATTAATTTTTGCTTTGTCACATACAGGTTATTTTGAAAGAGTTTTTATGTTAGACAAAACAGGCGCCTATCTGAAAGTACTTACACATACCTGACATCCTACTCCCACTACAATCTTACCTGGGCACATGTGTGCAACATTATTTAGTACAAACATCTGCTCACTAGCAGCCAGGTACTACAATATGAATAGTTCCATGGCACCACATTGTCTACACTCACTTTGGCCATATTTTAGAAGATTTGAATAGAATTTCATCAGTACTACAGAACCAAACAGTCTGGTGTAAGGCAGAAGGAAAGTGGCAAGGGTTAGGGTCATCACAGGGAAGCCTGCCCCACAGAATCCCCCCTAAAAAAACCCCTACCTTCTGCTGCTATGAAGCAGGGTCTGCCTTTATGCTGCTTTTAACCACAATGTGGTGTGGGTTTCAGATTTTGAGGCCATTCTGAATACTGCAAACCACAGTGAGAATATAGGCTACAACAGGAAACAGATGTGGTGCAACCACAAACACCACCTTTAGTGAAATAGCGAGTAGTTCTATGGGAAAAAAAAAGTAGTACAAAAATTAAATGGCCTCAGAAAAAATATGAGATATCCTGCCTGTAGGAGAAGGGCTTTGCTTATCCTAGAACAGTAATGAATGCAAACCTATGGTCTCATGAAAATACAGCTTCCTCAAAATAAATGAATTAATCCTGAAAATGTGGCTCCAGTTTAAGATGCTGCACTTAACGGTGAGCAGGAACAATAAAATAACAACTCTGAAGCATTACTTCTCTTTTAAAAGTTACAGACTGGATTGCACAGTGAAATATTCTAAGGGTCTTCCTTGCTGTCAGATAGCCTGGATTCAATTCACTCTTGAATACCAGTAATAACTGTGATAAATAGGCTAATGCAGTGAATTTTCCTTTTTGATAATCTGGGATTTGAACGCACAGTAGTTTACACTTGTCATTTGATCGGTTTAAGCCTAGAGCTCAATCATTATACCTATCCCACTCGTGGAAAAACTCTCTCTTCTCTCTCTCTGGTGAGAGCTTGTGCTAGAACCCTGGCAAAGCTATACAGACTAGTGGTCAGCTCAGGTCTAGTGGACCAAAGTCAGTGCAGGCTAGACAGATGTACACTACTAACTCACATCCACAGCACTGAGGAGATGCTAATAATACAAACCTTCTGACCCTATTAGGCCATACTTAGATCAATATCAAACATAAGACCAGTTCTACAAGGTACCAGAGAGCCTAAGGACTGATGACTCCCAGAGCAAAAGATGGCACACAGCCCTGGAAAGAACATACTTGGCAATGTAAACCTGGGAGGCTGCCAGACAAACCTGGTATAACTTACTTGTAATTAAACCTAGTGCCATAAGCAGGGTGACAGCGTGCAAACCATAACCTTCCATCTTAAGTCACGAGCACTAGCCCACTCTCCCAGCCTGTTCAGGTCTCTCTGGAAGACAGCTTTCCCTTCTGACATGCTCACCTCATCACCTAGTTTAGTGTCATCAAGAAACTTGATGAGAGAGTTTTCAACCCCATTACCCGGATCGTTTATGAAGACAGAACAAAGGGGAACGGCTTTAAACTGAATGAGGGTAGGTTTCTGGTCAAGTGGAAGATGTCCCTGCCTGTGGCAGGAGGGTTGGAACTAGATGATGTTTAAGGTCATCTGAATCCAAACCATTCTATGATTCTACATTGAACAGCATGGGACCCAGTATCCATCCCTGGAGGATTCCACTTGTGACACCTGCCAGCTTGAGTAAAAAGCACCAGTCACCACCCTCTGAGTGCAGCCTGTACACCAGTTTTCTACCGAGATCACGGATTATTCAATGAGTCTGTATCTTGATAGTTTGTCTAGGACAAGGCTGTGGGAAAATGTCAAATGCTTTGCTGAAGGCCAGGTAAATAACATCCACTGCTCTCATATCGACAGGAAACATTTTGTTGTAGGAGGTGATCAGGCTGGTCTGGCACTACATGCCCTTGGTAAGTTTGTGCTGGCTTTTCCCAGTCACCTGCTTCATTTGGCTCGCAAGTTTCTAGAACTCTTTCCAGGGGCTGAAGAAGCATCAGTAAGACTAATGGGCCTGTAGTTTCCTGGGTCCTCTTTTGGATGTAGTTATAAATAATCAGGGAACAGGTTAAGTATCATAGATGCTAAGCTCTCTTTCAGGATGACTGCAATAGAGGAAGTACATTAACAATAAAAATTATAAACAATGGCTTGTAACTCTGTATCTTCAGAGAACTGTCAATTCCTTACAAGAACGGAATAGGCCTCTGTGTTGGACTGAAAGCCTCCAGCTACAATACAAGATGTTGCCAGAACTTTATAAATTTCACAGACAGGCACATCAGTAAAACAAAGCCCCCAAAACCAAACACAAACAACTTCCTCTTGTAAAATCCATAAACTGCTCTATTTTCATTTACAAACATCTTACAATGAGGTAACTTGATCCTAAGCCCTGATTTTTAAATTTGACAGCCAATTTTTGGACAAACAAGAGAGACTCATCCATCTACTGGTTCCTGAACTTCAGCACCTTTACCAGTACCCACTTACTGATCCTCAGAGAGGCCAGGAGATCCCACTTAATATACAGAACCTCAATTGCCCTGCTCAAGTACTACTGCTATCAATGCACTAGGCTCTACAAAACTTCTAGCAGGGACCACAGCTGGAATTCATCTCTCCCCACTGACTCACAGTAAGGATACAATTGCAGCAGTTATCTTCCTTCTGAAAGGATAAGGAATAAGAGACTGTTCTGACTTGGTGGCAGTGCTCTGCATGTCACGTGTCCCACAAATGCAGACCACACTAGCTTGTTTCTTTGGTACATGTTGAAATATACTCTCAGATATACAGTTTATCTTAAAGCATGGGGAAAGAAAATCCCAGCCATTTGGCATGGACTTAAATGAAAGAAATGTCACAGAAAAGGAAAAGGTAAATTCCTGAGCAGTCCTTAAACTCTTGAGTTATTCTGATGACAAGCTGGGCTTCTTGCAGGAGTTTGAGAGGCAGCAGAAAAGCATCAGAAAGCATCACCATTTTCAATACGGTCACACTAACGCACTCTAAGAATAGATACAACTAAAAATAAAATGGTGAATTTCTTATGAGTTTGATCATTATCACTGATCCGCATAAGATGAATTCAAAGTAGTATTGCTGTGAAATACTGAATTCAACACATATATCCCAGATATTTCAACATACCATGGAAAACAAATCTTGAATGAGGCTTGCATTATACCTGACATAGTTTAGGAACAGTCAACGCTTACTTACTTCAGCCCTGATTATCCTGAGATAAATACTTACATGTGGTGTTTGCCTGATTCAACACATACTGACTCAGTTCACAAGACTACTAATCAAGGATATGACTGTTCATCTTCCACCTAAATGTACATGAATCTTACTATATCAGAAAAGTGAAAAACACTCATTAAACTTCTTTGGTTAAGGGAAAAAAGAAAACTAGAGCAGCATGTCTCTTAAGAACTTTAAAAGAGAGCTAGACTGCCTTCCAAAGATTACATTAGCATTTTTTTTTCAGGCAATGTTTGATAATTATGTATTATCAATTTTCTTGTTTAAGCAACATGAATAGAATGGACCAGAATGATTCTACTGTTATGGCTACAGTAATATCAAACAACTAACACATGTATCTTCTATAGAACAGCAGCGCTGAAGAGAAGAAAAAAGGAACACCTTGTCTAAATTTCCAGTTTTATCAGTCTTCCCCTCTAAAAGAGGAGTCCTGATCAACTATACTCCCTCTGAATAACAATCAAAACTTTCAACTCAGCTTGAGGAAATTATTCTGTCAGTGTAATTAACTTAGTGTTAACAGCATTTCCCCTCAATTCCAAAACATTAAGGAATGTCAGATATGAAACAGGAAGCCATCTCTTCACTGCAGGGAAATCCTGAGAAATCAGCAGAAGGGATAGCTGGAATTATATATTTGCTTCAGAAACCAACTTCCTCCAGCCAACTCCACAATTTCTTACTGTTAATTGTTTTCTAATAGCCATTACCAATTTCTAATTTAACAGTTCCCCAGCACCCTCAATTTCCTTTTCAGCCCTAATAATTTTCCCAAAGAATTCAAAATATAGTTTTCCTGAGCATGGATAATATCCCTAATAGGACTGCAGTGACAATAAATACATAAAAACAGAATGGAGATTTTAATTTCATAAATACCCTTTCTACCATGCTACAGACACTGTTATAAGCTCATTTCTTTCACAATAGGACAACTTTCTCAGCTCCCAGATCAATCAATTCCAACAGCAGAAATGTTTTCTCAGTGATGGAATTTAATTTTAGAAACAATTGGTTGGGTTTGCAATGAAACAGCTCAAGTCAGGTATAGTGACAAGAAGGCAAGGAAATGAGTTTAACACCATTGTGACAATCAAACATGTCATCTCCTAGGCAGTCTCATGCAATACAAAGAACCCCTGCATATGTAAAGAATGGTCCAAGACAAAAAAATTGAGCTGAAATGATGAAGGGAATGAGAACAGAGGTTTTCACAGGAAAGAGAAAAGAAAGAGGCTTCTCTGAGAAGACTGAATGCTAAAACAGGTGAATAAAGATGCTTGGCTATGAAAATTAATTTTGGTACATTAATACACAGGATGGAGTGGCAGAAGAGTGTGTTCTGTTACATGGGCATAGGCTATAGGAGTACAGAGGAAGCTAATTACGTTGATCTTGCAACTTTCCATTTGTCAAGTCCTACATTGCAGGAAGCAAAGGAGACCAGCCAAGACCAACCTGAACCCTCACAGTGGTTTGGGGGACAATTTTATGAGATTAAGTTCAGCAACACAACCTCTAATGCTCTTGCACATGGGCAAAAGCCTCTGTTATTTTGGTGGCAGTAAGCTATTAGATTGATTCTACTGCTCCCTTTGCTAAATCACTTTAATTCCAAGTGTCTGCATGTCCAGATTGGTCTTCCACCGTATGTATTTACCTGCCTACTAGAAGTTACTCAGTTTATTATAATCCTTTTCTCACAGACCTTTGTGAAATTGTATCATCATGAATAGTATCAGACAAAAAGTTTAGGTTAGGACTAAAATACCTCAGAGTGAAATAAAAAGCCTTTGTGAGGAAAGCTGAATAATTATTGAGAGGGATCACAAGGTCACCTGAACGCTTCTGAAGAATCCCAGCTCCAAGATCAGTACAAACTTTTGTGCAGTACTGCAACTAAGCTTTGGGGAAAGCAAAAAAATCCCAGGCAGGATACTGGAGGGTAAGGGATAATAACAGACTGACAAACAGTACTCAGTTCAATCAGAAATGCAGAAGATGGCTCAATATCTCTTTCCATCATTCTCCAACTTGCCATCAAAGGTTACTTTCAGTATGTTTGACTCAGTGAAGTCAGATGATCTAGTTGGTTTAGTTTGAGGGATTTCTGTGTTTTCCCTTGGGTAAGTCATACTGACTACGCATTACTTTCTAGACGAGAAAACAGCATAAACTAAAACACCATTTCCTAACTCCAATGGGAAAAATCTAGGAAACATCTATGACACATTAGTGGGATCCAGTCAGCTCCATGCTGAGCCACTGGGAGCCAGGAGATTTACAGAGCTATAATTAGCAAAATGGGACTACGCATCTATTAGCTAAGCTTCTAAGAAACATCACTGAATTTCCAATGTGCAAAGCCTCAGCTAAGCTGCAGGGATGTAAGCAACAACCAAGTCTGAGAGAGCTAAACTTCTGCCACTAACAATAACGTACAAAAAGGTTACAGAAGCCAGCACGACCTTCTGCTCAAACGTATCCTGAGTGTGAGCATCTGCCTCTGACTGCTCCAGGCTCTCCTTAAGAGTTAAGAGAAATGAATAGCTGCTTTTAGTGTACGACTAATCCAATCTATTCTAAACATTTATTTTAGGGTAAAGCAAGACACACGGCAGAAGTGCTGATTTCTAACATTTTCTATAAAGGCAACTTACTGAGCTGGAGGTATCTACATCTCATTAGATAAAAACCACCCACAGATTTCAGGGTAAAAAGTGTATCTGTGACACAAGAACCATTTTAAAACTGAATGCTGAAGTCTTCTGTAATATCACATCTTTTTTAGGGCAGTAATTTCATTTCTTGGAAAAATACCATGCTTGGTATGCAGATACAGAGTTATGTTACTCTTGGACAAGAGTTCTGGCTGTATCTACCCAAAACCTTCCCTCGGTATCCTCTTTCTGTTGTTAGGTGCCAGGAATCTCTCCCTGTTCCAGTAAGTATGACAGCAGATCCCTCAGGACTTCTCTGAGAACTCATCAGCACAAACAGTTTATAGTGGGTATTGCAATAAACATTTCAAATTTTAGTTTATTTAGGTCTTCTGTTTATCAAAAGGAATAAACAGTTGACTTTTTAATGTTCCTAAACTGAAATCAACATGGATGTTAAGCATGTTTCTTCTGTTTTACTTTTACAGTAGAACACTTCGAACAGCTGCAAAAGGTACATGCCTAAGTGAAAATTCTGTAGCACCATGTACAAAAGCCAAAGCAAGAAAGGAATTCAATTTTTTCAACTTTTTATTCTTTTTTGTTTTCTTAAATAAGAACAAATTCAGAATGTCAGGAGATCCTGGCTCAGCATTTGGGGTCCACAGATATGAAGTTACTCAAATTCTTGTATCTGACTTTTTGACAGTAAAGAGACTGTACCAGTATGTGATCTGCGGCGGTCATTCATTTGCTTTGTAATATAGCTTTCCTACCTTGGTCTGTATAATGAAATTTAATTCTTCCTTCAGTTCATTCAGAAGCTCAAAAGAAACCTCCCAAATGGGAATTATAGAAAGTATAAACTATTCTATGCTTTTGCTGTTGTTTGAGGAGGTGTTTTTTGTCATTTTTTGGTTTAGGTTTTCATTTATTTTCTAAAGAAGCCCTTACTCTACTACTAATTTTAAAGTGTATATATACATATACATATATATGTTTTCTCTTAATGTAGGCCTAGCAGGTGTTAAGAAATAGCTGCAAATTCCCTGACAAAGTATGTGTTACAGTTCTGAAACTGGGATGGAGTAGAGGGATCTGCCCTTACCTTCTGCAGCACATACTTGCTGTTCTTTGCTGAATGAAGCTCCCAAGTGCCACAACTATCCCAACCGATGGACAAAGAAATGTGGCCAAAATTAAACAGCGAAGCAACTTCAACTATCTTACCTCTCATACCTGCAAAACCTTAATGCAAAGTACACAAAAGAAGCAGTGTTGAACAGCTAGGAATTCAATGGTTTCTGCTTCTCAGTTGTCAAATCTCTGCTTCAAAGTAGGGTGGATGGGGTAGGATCAGTAATCAGGCTTGGTAAGTCATCAGCATTTCACAATACAAAGACTAATGCTGCGACACAGAATTTCTCAGTCAGAAAATAAATGGTGAATGCTTAGAAAACAAAAATTCCTTATTAGGGTGGCAGCAAAATTGAGGGAGTTGTCATCAGAGGAAAATGTAGCCCTGCAATTTCAGGATTAGAATATGAATTAGAGCATTCTCTGGATGCCAAGCTATTAGCTCCTAGGTCAAAGACAAAAAGGTCCTCTCTGTTCAAGATTTTTGTGCTCAAAAAAGTCTTAGCAGCATCTGCTTTCTGTTGTCCGACAAGGCTGGCTTCCGAAGACTTATGCGTACTTATTCTGAAAAACAGCAGGATATAAGACTTTCCATATTAATCATGAGGATTAGAGACAGTAATGCCAGGCACAGCTAATAGATTTGGGAAGGCAGAAACACTTCAAGTTAGAGCTGCACTCAAAAATCACTAGATAATGGTGGTTCTGTTTAGGAGGCAGAGAGTCCTTTCTTTAAACTCACCACTAGTAGGTGTAAGTGGGTGTCATCTCTGTTTCTGAGAATGGAGAATAGGAAAGAAAATTAATAAAGAAAAATGAAGCAAAAAATGGTGAAAAATGGTGAGAAATCAGCCATATCACCGTTATTTCCTCCTAATGCACACAGCTACACACACACACAGCCATTTATAATTGCTTTATCAATATGAGCTTTGCTGACCATTTTAAATCCAACCTATGTCTTAAAACAGGTAGTGTACGTGCTCAGAAGACAAATAGTCACTTGAGCAGGAAAACATAAGACCAATTCAACAGAGCAGATCATACATTTTTAACCTCATAGCACGGCAGGAAAATGCTTTAAACCTGTAGCAAGTCAATGAGAAATCTTCCCTACTGGTAAGCACAATAGCAGCCATCCATTTCAATAGAAGTTTATCAGCAGTGAAACCTGACCGAGATAAATGACGAAGCTGTTGAGCCACAGCCTGCTTCTGCCTGCTGCAGGCTGCCAGATAAAATGGGAACAAAAGCTCCCCGCTGTACCCCCTACCCATCTCCATTAACCCCTGCTGATGCTTTATTATCGTCTGGGGGCTCCAGAACAGCATAGCATGAATCAGTGTGTAAAAAATAAATAATAAAAACTCATATGTGGCACAAATAAACCAGAAACATAGCCCTGCAAGAAGCATTCATTTTGGTAGCACTGTAATGAAATATTGGTTATGAGGAATTCCATATACTAAGGGGTGGGGGAAAAATCAGTATGTATGTATAATCATGTATGAAAAACTGCTTAAAAGGCAACAGAATGCAAGTACACAAAGGTGTTTCTTCTGCTTTTACGCTCCCCTCCCAAATATATACAGACACATACAGACGAGGCAGGGAAGGGGGACTTAGTCTGATGTCTTCATGTCCAATTCCAAGTTTCATCTTTTGATCCTGTCACAAATATCCTCCTTGTCGCACCTCCCCCCGTGTCCTTTCTCCAAATATAAGTTTAAGACATTTACTGAAGGTCAAAGTGTCTTCCACTAAACTGATAAACAAGATGGATGGGAAGAGCAGGGAAAGTGTAACAAATCTCCTCGGGATTCACAGTTGCCATAGGAGAGAAAGGCAGTGGGAGGAAAAGGGAAGACTTGAAATGTTAGTAGTATTTTAGCTATCATAGATTTAGAAAGTAGGGAGATTTCTGTACCTACCATAACAAAGCCAATCCTTCATAAAAGGTTACAGAGAGGGCACATGAGATCCTGGGGAAAATTCACTAAGATTCATCAGTAAAGAAACTCACCACTACATTTGCATTACTTAGCACATGAGAGGGAAAAGAAAAAAAGCTACTTTAAACCGAACCTTTCTCTTGGATGAACACTCCCTCTTCATCCTACAGAGCTGTTCCATGCTTTATTAATTACAGAAGCTGCACTGAACTCATGCTCCAATCTACTGCTATCAGAGGTCATAGATTTTCAAACTGTTTCTGCCCCTCTGAAGCACCGTTAGCAAGTTAAGCAAGCAGCAAGAGTACATCTAAGGAAGAACACAAAGTTCTCTCTAAAGCTAACGCAAGCTAACAGAATGACGATTCCCTAGACCATCAAGAAATAGAATGGCCTCAACACAGAAAAAGGGAGGCTGTATGAGTTCAATCCATAGGTCCCACTCCAGTATCCATTCCCATAGAAAAAATTAAAACTTCCATTTACAGGACCGCATACTGAAGCAAACACACTGAAAGTGTTCAAGAAGATTCATTCATTCCACAACAATTTACAGTTCTGTGATTTGTGGTTCAGAAGGCAATTTTATTTTCTAGTAAAATGCAGTGGAATTCCCTTCCACAGACTTACTCAGTCTTCCTAGTAACATGTGTAAGCTTTTAACACCCACCACCAGTTCCACAACTCACCACACGCTGTTTGAAGAATCATCTACTTTTGTTTGTTCGGCACCCATCACCTGCCAGTATTATTTATGAATGGCCAATTTCTTCTAACAAAAAAAGTGTGTGTGGAAAGGTCCTGGTCACCTTATACATAATTTTCTTGATTTTACAGATCTCTGTCACATACCCCTAAATTAACTAATAAGGAAAGTAAAAATCAAATCCACATATAAAATCCAAAAACACCAAAGAAAAACTGCAGGAGAATTTCTTCTCTGTTCCGTTTAGCCAGGCTTTTTCAAGATTTTCTATGCATTACTAAGAGTTAACAAATGTTAACTTCTTCTAAAAAGCAGCAGCAGCAGCAAATCCGTAACTCTAACACTTGGAGCCTCATAGGAAAAAAAAAAAGTAACTAGTGATTCTGAAACCTTAAGATGATAAATCTTCTCTGATGCCCTGCATAGATCTTACATGACAACCTGGAACAAACTCATTCTGCTGGCTCACATTGGTTTGAAAACAATGAAATGGAAACTGTCCCAGCAGACTTTGTGCCAGATCAGATATCTTCTGTCCTGCCACAGACACTGTAATGCTGGCATAAACATTCTATCATGTGTTCTAGCCAGTCTGACAGAATTGCAGCAGTGAGCTCATGCTTGATTGAGATGAAAATTTCTACCACAACCTGATCCAGCATTGAACAGAATTGTTACTAATGAATATGGAACCATGGTCTGAGTAAGACTGAAATGCATGAAAAATTCTCAGTGTTTTGGCAAGCGTGAGAGTGGAGAATGCTTAACTTGCCTTTTGCAAGATATATTCTAAGTCCAAGACAGTATCAGGGCTGAAGTGCCCAATCTGTTATAAATAAATCTCTAAGCACAGCTAAGACACTTACCCCCCTGCTCTTTTCCCAGGGCTGGTATAATGTTAGGTGAATTACAGACTAAAAATCTTGCTTTCAGGACAAAGAAAACTGTGCTCCCTGAGGCTCTCCTGAGGAGTGCTTCAAAGCAACTCACCTTGCAGGGCTGGAGTTCCTTTGACTCTGAAGGAGAACAAGCAGTTACGTGACCTTCCAGTGCAAGAATATGACTTCACATTGACTTATTTGAAGTTATAAATAAAGAATAATTTCATAAGGTTAGAGGAGATAATGTGCTAAGTGCTGAAAATTATTTGCAATGGTCAGGACTACCTAAGGAAAGCTATAATTCATCAAAAGAAAGGTAAATCTACCAAGATACAGCTAAAGGTAGATGGTGTTGCTATATACCACGTAGCAGTCAAGTTCCCCTGCTTCCAGATAAACTTCTGCCTTTTGATAGTAAACCAAACAAATATAAAAAAATATCATTTTCTTCAAACACTGGCAAAGAGGTAATGTCAAATTTGTTCCGTAAATGTGGTATAACAAAATAAACACAAATTTTTCCATGGGAGAGAGAAAAAACCAGCTCTCCCCCCCCCCCTAAGTTTCAGCAGAACATACCAGAAAGAGAGGAAAATCTTTCCCCTTGCTGGAACCCCAATAAAACAAGGGAGATGCAAAGTATAGAGGACTTGTGGGAGTACAAACACCTGAAATGAGATTTATTTCTTTAAAATATGTTCTAGTGCATCTAAGCTGAGCAGTGCAAAGATTTCTTTTTTAACCTACAAACATTGCTCTCAGTAAAAATCTTTTTCCTTGATAATCTAAGAATTGAGTTATTTAACAAATACTAATCACACATTCTTAAAAAGAGAGATCTTCTACATGGATAACATTTCCATTTTTAACGCAGAAAAACAAGGGAAGGACAGTGAGCAACTTGCCCAAAGACACACAAGAAAATTAACTGTTTCTCAAAGCAGAGATCAACCCTTAACCCATTGCCCTTTGGGTTTGTATCTGAATTTGAACACCTAGAAAAGTAGAATAACTACATTCTATAGCTCCATGGAGTTAAAAATGCAGATGCAATTACAAACCTCTATTTTGTCTGTTTTGGCATCTCCCCAGTATATTTTGTTTTCTGCGTAATCCAGTGCTAGTCCATTTGGCCAGCCGAGCGAGGTATTCACCAGCACAATTCTGTCTGAGCCATCTAGTGCTGCCCTCTCAATCTTTGGCATTTCTCCCCAGTCGGTCCAGTACATGTACCTGCAAAGGAAACAAAATCCTAAGAACTCTTATTGATCCAAACTTTCAATATTCATAGAATCATAGAATAGTTTGGCTTGGAAGGGGCCTTAAAGCTCACCTAGTTCCAGCCTCCTGCCATGGGCAGGAACACCTTTCACTAGACCAGGTTGCTCAAGGCCCCATCCAACCTGGCCTTGAACAATGCCAGGGATGGGGCAGCCACAGCTTCTCTGGGCAACCTGTGCCAGTGCCTCACCATCCTCACAGTGAACATTTTTTTCCTACTATCTAATCTAAATCTCCCCTCTTTCAGTTTAAAGCCATTCCCCCTTGTCCTATCTGTATATACCCTTGTAAAAAACCCCTCTCCAGGATTCTTGTAGGCCCTTGTAGGTATAGAAGGGCTGCTCTAAGGTCTCCCCAGATCCTATTCAAATAGCTTCTTCTGAACTGCTGTCTCCTGAAACCACACTGCACATGGAAAAGTACATTTCAAACCAAATATATTTTCTTATGTAAGTAAGGATGCCCTAACCATTCAAAAGCACTGGCATATAAACACGCTGTCCCTTTACACCAAACTCCCCTATCAGCCTGTCCAGCAAGACAGCATAAACAGTGTTATTAGCTAAACAGATCCATCTAGGCCACAAAAATTTTTTTACACAGGATAATAAAACACAAAGATGACTACACTGGTGGTCAAAATAGAGCAGCAGTCCCTGTGCCTCAGCGACTTCACTTGAAAGAATACCAGTATTTTCATTTTGAAGGCCCAGAAATTTATCACTGCATTCCATTATCTACATATACAGATAGACAGAGGTATCTTCTTTACATGACTAATATACAAAAAATACTCATGAGAAGCTCCTCACCCAACCATAGGATCCAGAACAATAGCTCGGGGTTCTTCCAAATCTTCTGATATCAAGATTTTTCTCATGGTCCCATTAAGCCTTGTAACTTCGATGCGGTCTGTGCCAGTATCAGTCCAATACAGATTTCGGGCAACCCAGTCCACTGCAATGCCATCAGGATGTGCAATCTGTGCTGTGACAATAAACTGACTACCTGACCCATCAATGAATGAGCGGCGGATGGCCCTAACTTCATCATCAGTCCAATAGATGTAACCTTCTAGAGGATCGAAGTCAATGGCGATAGCATGGCGGATATCCTCCAGTGGCAAAACAATGTCTGTAAAATCTGGCGTGTCTAAGGAAATTCTCCTCAGATCTGTCCGGCGTGCTAGAAGCAGCAGTTCAGTAGCACCTACATGAACAAGGCAAAAACACAATCATCTTACAAACACTGTGCAGTAGCCTGCAAATAGTGAACTAATTTTAGAACAAGCTAGTCCAGCTGCCTTGATTTCACAGGACCTAACCAAACTGACGGGCACTAGAAAAGAATTCCACTCGGAGGCTTCTAATGTGAGGTTGTTCTTCTGCAGAACAAGTCAGATGTTTTTACAGAGAAAATTCAGTGGTCATTTCCATGACCGAAATGTATTATGCTGGACATGTTTTCTATCCCTGTCTTTCCCTCTAAAGGCACTGAAATGGATACACAGTGACTCTGCTGCTATTTTATGCAAATCAACAGATGGCCTGCAGCCTCTTACATGAAAAATTAATTATATAAATAATTTACTGACTGTTTGCTGTTGTTGATATAGGGACAATCATGACAAACAAGGTGCATGTTTCAACAACATGCTTAGAAGTGGGAAAAATGTAACACACAATGCCAGAAATGAATCTCCTTTGAGAAAGGAGGCATCAGATTTGGGAACTGAAAACTGCCCAGTGACCAGGCAAAGCAGGAGAGCTGTCAGCTTCTCCCATACTCGTTGTGAACAAGTTTATTGAAGACATGAAGATAAATGACAGTGTGTCTTATAAAGTCATACTGAGCTGGAGCATACAAAAGCCTTGCTGGCTTTTAGATCAAAGGTCAGAATCACAATAAATAACTAAGATCAGCCTGCACTGCACAAGATGTTTTCACATAGGGCAACACAAGCTGTTTAATGGTACACGTGCTGGTCATCTGATCAACAACAGATGTACTTATTGTCTGTTCTAATTCATTCTCATTTCAATTTCTATTCTATGTCACTGGATTTCTCTGTAATGAAGGATGAACAACCACCACACCCCATTCCAATTAAACTGGCTTATCAGTTTGGAGTCTCAGGGAGATAAGAGCAGCTCAAGCCTCAGGGAAGCCTGAGCTAAGGTAAAAAATGTGTGCATCCTAAATGCAGGGAAAGTGTGTTGCAATGGCTGCCCTCAAACAGTGAGGGCAAAGGGTTTGGCAGGGACTGATGTAGGTGTGAGGACAAAAGTTGGGGGAGGCAAGGGTGTGGAAGGTTTAGGAAAATAAATACATCAATGCTGCAGTGAAAAAGAAGCAATCGCCAAGCCACCTGCTGTCCATGCCTTGATTTTACAGAGATAGAAATAAGGGCTAGGAGGCTGAAAGAGCAAGAACTAAAGCAAATAGGCTGCTGATGAAGAAAGAATTTGTGTCTGATGCCAATTCTTTTTAAAACAGTCAGTAATTGCTGTTGGTGCTAGATGAAACCTCACTGCATGCCAAACCCTGGAGATGCCAAAGCAGCCATTGCTTCACTTACAGCAAGTTTAACACATTAAAAACATCTAAGACACTTTCACACTGCTGCAAGAAACAGCACCTTTCAGCAACTGAAGTTGAGAATATTATTACAAGTGTTCCTGATTGGTAGTCCACAAGGGATTAAAATCAGCTTTGGGATCCTTTTTCCTACAACACCTTGTGTTCAGAAACACATGCACACACTACCCAATTGTTCTTCTAGTGAATAACCCTTATGCATTAATTAGTATCAGGAAGGGGGAACCTGTAGTTACATGTCTATGCATCCTTCAAAATAATGTAAAGCATGTGACATAGTAAATGGAAAACAGGCACATTAGTAAGACTGTTTTTATAATTACAGAAGCAACTAATCTTGTCACAGTCTATATATACATCTGTATTTGTTACTACTAAGCATATCAAACAATTCTGCATCAAGATACAAGCATTCAGCTGCATTATGGTCATATAAAGCATTAGCACATAACTAATCCCAACAATTTAGGTTCAAGTAAGAAAGAAAACCCTATTACTTTCTTTCTCACCAACTTCACGACCATTTTATCCAACTTATCTTTCAAACAAAATTATAAAAATCATATAAAAAAACCCAAACAGTAATACCTTTTTACCATTCTCTAGTAAAAGTAAGGTTGAACAAGTGCACTAACCTCAGATTTCTAAACAGTTAGAAAGCTGTATGTAGTCTACCACATACAGAAAAAGTGCAATGCATAACTTAAGAATTATTTGTGTGCTCTAGCTGAAGCTGACAGTCATTTTGAAGAACCAATGCCAGGTCCCCAGAAAGACCCATCTGAGTATAACCATGCCTTTGCTGAAACTCACCCTTAAAATTGACCAATTGACCTTCCAATTCTTCTCAAAGATGACTCATTTCGCCAGCTTCAGTATCCTGCTTTCGGGTTGCAACACTGTTCTTCAGTCAAATAACTCACTGGGTCTAAGCTTTAACTGAGCTTTGGGAAATGGCTGGCTTTCAGCTAACCGATGTTGCGCTCTGGATCCCTGAGCTAAGAATTTCATGGTCTTTTATCTCGGGGCTTGACTAACATTCCAGCCCCAAACCAAACACCCTCCCACACCCTGCCAATCAAGCAGTAAAAAGTTTAAAGCTTACTTTAGAGTTATTACCCACCCATTTGCAAACCCACAGCCCAGCTGCTTAGTTAGATCACCAGTCATTCTGCTCAGGAAAAAGAAACGGAGTAGTAGAGAAGCATCTCACTCAAGGTAGGTTGAGGGAAAGATTACTCTGAATGCCTTCAGGCTTGTCCTGACAATAGCAACAAGAGCAAATGCAAGAACTGGGCACGTTTATGGATTGATCTCATTACCACCTTGATAACAGTAAAGGAAAAATAGTGGTCTCAGAACTAAAACAATTTATTCTTGTTGCAAACACCAACCATACAAAGTTTACATGGCTAGGCACTGATCACCACTCAGACTGCTCAAGGTACTCAGGATTGCCAGGATGTAACAGAGCCAATCAATTTTTTCACTTGTATTCTGATGACCAGTTACGATGCAAAGGGTAAAATGTGACAGCAAGGTCTCCAGACTTGCTCACTCCGCCTCTCCAGAAAAACCCTGCCTCTAATTAGGGATGAGCAGGATGGAGAACATCTGGGTATGGAATCATACTTGAAAAAACAGAATGAAGAGGCAGAAAAAGACAATGCAAGTTGTGTGCTAGCATAACTATTTTTTGTTTTCAATATACCAGCACTTACTGGGAGACTGGAATGAGCCATGAACATATGCACCACCTCAATGATTCCAAAAGGTGCATCAAGGCTGCAGCCAAAGCTCTGACCTCACCAGGCATATGCAGACCTGAGGCAGTTTTTCCTCTAGACATCTCAAACTGCACATACAAGGATGAAGTGTCCTAGACAAACACACAAGAGACTTGGAGCAGCATTTACAGCCCATGCTGCAGTCTTCTCTCTCACTACTGGTGAGCTCTACTGCACCCAACATGAATCTCAAATACAGTGCTGGGTTTGAGGGCACAGACCACTAGGTATGCTGGGGTGTGGGCTTACAGCCTTCAAACCACAGTGTATAAAGTTTCCGTGCAGGTAGAGTAAGCATACTGCTGTCCCGTATTTAAAGTCAGGTCCTTCCACCTCCCCTTTGTGCTGGTCTCCTGAATTATCCTAAGCGATTTTAGCAATCCATAATTCATTTAAAAAGCCAACCCTCCCAAACTATTCAAATTGGGAACCAAGCTCAGGATTCTTTTTAGCAGTGCCTCAAGCCATGGGGTATTCAGGCTAGTTAGCAATTTTTCTAAAATCAAGTCCTTTACTTAAGATGTCTAAATATGGACATAAAAGCTTTACTCCAGACTCTTCTTCTTGAGAGCTTTAGCCTACTTTTATTAAGCACTTTGAAAGCTGGGATTACAAGCTCATGGCTGGTGCATTACATTAGTGCTGGAACTAATACTTTGCTCAAGAAGTCACTATTATAAAATCAAAATAATTTAAATCTATGTGCCACTAGGAGTCAAGGGAAGGGGGAGAAAAGGAGAAACAGAGCAAGCATGCAAATACATGCAACAGCATAGCTTTAAAGTCCAGTGTCTAATGCCCTGCTAACCTTCACATTAATTACATCTTCTCAATGATATACAGGCCCCAGTCATTTGTAAGTGACTGAACTTTAAAACTGTCAGTGGTTGCTCAGGCTAGTACAGCTACATATACACACACCCAGGAATTCATACATAAGAAATGCTAGACCTGGGACGTGTATAATGCGTTCTCTGTATCTGAGAGATCAAGATTATTTATACATCCTCAATAGATTTACCACACATTTGACTAAAATATTTCTCTTCTAAATGCCTTTCCTCAGTTGTAAAGTCATTATTGTCAGAGAGTCCTTGATACTACAACAGAAACAAGAATTTTTCATCTAGGCAAGCTCAACCTTAAAATTTGCCTTAGAAGACAAAAAAAAGCATCTGAAATCATGCATGTTTTTCCTCCCTTCAAAATAAATGAAAGAATTTGGATGCTAAATTAGCATCTTGATCTGCACAGTCAAATCAGGATTCTGACTATTCCTGACAAAGCAAATTACCTACTGGGCAGCCCTAAATTGCAAAAGGAAGTGCAAATTTCTGGTTACTGCCTGCAGGCCTAGCAGGGAAATAGGATGTGAGCATCCACAGGTGAAACAGACTCCTTCCTGGAAGAGAACAGCATGGCCAAATCAAGGCTGAAACTGAAGTCTTAAGGAGTGCTTCTTCTACATGAGGAAACTCGCCTGTCCTTGCTCAGTGAAGTCACCACCAGTTTTCTCAGTAGAAACCACATACCTGTACTCGTCATAGCAAATGCAGGAAATAGGTAAAATTCACTCCAGGCAAAGACAGAAGGTGAGCACATGGATAGAGATCTTCAAGCATTAGTAAGAATGTAACCCCAGTGACCAACTTGTAAGACAAACTTGAATTTTCTTGTAAAATGATCAAACAGGTTATTTAAATGTAGCACTGCCAAACTTAAAACAGTCCTATAATACTGAAAAAGAGGAAATCCCAGTATGTCCTGCAGAGAGGGCAATAATTTACCAATAATACGACAACTGTAGGTAAAAGCTGTCTGGTAGAAATGCCTGGGTGCTCAGACAGGATTCTTCTCTTGGTACATTCTTAACTAAGGAATAGCTGGCCACAAAAACTGCTTATTCTGCCTCTCTCCTCTGAGGAACAGGGATTTACAAACTTTCACCTAGGCAGTGGGGGGGCCTAAAAGCTTGCTACAAGCTCATGTCTCAGTTATTAGCTGCTTTGTTTTGTAAGAGGAGTAGATATTAAGACATGAACAACCAGCCAGCACTATCTGCTGTGAGCAAAACAGCTAATTTTATTCCAAGTTATTACCCTTTCCTGAAATACTATGGAGAAGTGTTCCTAATGGAGGGTATTATATTCATAGCTCTCACAAGAAATGGTTACACTCCTCTAAGGTACAATGACAAAACCCCCACAAAAACGGAGAAACTAACACTGGGAGAAAGGGGAGGGAGAAAAGATTTCCTATAAACCAAGATAATCCAAAAATGCTAGGTTGTCATGGAAACTGCTCAGGGAGGGTCAGCCAGCCTCACCTTTGGCTGCAAGGATCATCTGTCAATGCCAAGCACTGCAAACACTGCAAACATCCACTCAAAATTCACCCGTCAAAATCTTTCCAGTCCAGGGCAGCGCTCTCAAAAGCGCAGCACGAAATGAAGTTCCCTCCTCAAAGAGGCTCCTTTCAGCATGAAACAATGTAGTTTAGGAACCAGTCTGATTTTAGTGCACTGAGCATTTTCACCTTTCTTCACCTGTACGTCACCCCTCCCTCCTTCCTTCCTTCCCCACAGTCATGTACATGTGCTAATCACAAATGGAGATTTAATCGCTCAGTGTTTCAGGGTTTCGGCATAATAGATATATGCTGAGAAGATCCAAGGTGAAAATGTTCAGTGTTCAGGGTTCAGCTCTACTTTCACAGCAGAGATAGTAAAAGGCAAGTACAAAGGGAAAAAAAACAGCCTAGAGAAACCAGAACAAACCCCTCCATCCCACACACCTGAAACAGAGAAAATAAAACTTACTTCCCCAGGGTCACTGAGCAGCCTCAGAAAGGAAGGCAACACACAAACACATACAGATTTACATCTCAAAATCTGGTCTGTAGCTAGTCTGACTCTGACTGCCATGCGCTCCTCGCTTCCCCAGATCAGTAATTGCAGCCTTCAGAAGAAAGTCCACTGAATTTCTGCCTTGAAGAGCTCTGGAAGGTTGCACATCACTTGCAAAAGCCCTAACCTAGCACAGGCACCTCTCTTTCAGTGAGAGATGTGAAAAAACAGCCAGAAATAGTCCATTATTTTGGGGTAAGCTCCATGCTGAACATAAAGCTCCCTCATGCCCCCCCCCAAAAGTCAGCTCTGCACAGCATCGAAGTAGGAGCAATGGATCTGATGCATAGTTTGAGCAGGTTGTTTCAGTCGGGTTATGTGCTAATTCACTTCTTAGTCCAAGAAGCAGTGGTATGCAACACTCACTGAGCTAAATAAACACAGACTCCATTTTCTTCCCCCCTTCCCACCCGTCTGTCTTCTCAAAAGGGAAGGTCAAAGTGTTTTGGAAAGACACAATAGCAGAATGGTGGTTAAAATCACAACGTCATATTGACAAGTAGAAGATAAATGTTGTATAAAGGTTTTTGCACACAGATGGACAACATGCTGTAACCACTTTTCTTTGGTTAACAAAATTTCTCATAAAATGGCAACTATATTTTGTGAGCCAAATATACTTTATGGCTGACTGGGAATATACAATGTGACTTCTTGTGTTCAGGGAATGGGAGAAAAGAGCAACAGTTATGAATTCTGAGATATAAGGAATGGCTGAAAAAGTGAACTGATTTGGAGTATCTCCCCATGATAAGTTAGTCCTTTTAGTAAGAGAGGTTTTTGTTTGTTGGGGTTTTTTTCAGGGTTTTTTAATACCATTTCTCTACTTGCCTTTGGTAATCTACTTTGATACTTCGAAAGGTGCCATTTGGCACTTGAGCACAGGGCTGTTAACCTGCTCGGTAGCTTGCTTCCGATATGGGGCTGAAGTTGAGCAGTGAAGCAGGCACTTCTGTGATACAATGACCTGTTCTTTAGTTCAGAGCATGTGGGGACCAAAAGGATACAGTCCTTAGATAAAAAAAAAAAGGAAAAAAATATAAAGTCCTTGGCCCTTTTCCTATCAGCAGTAAGTCAAAGGGAAGCAATTTCTCCCTCTTGATCTCTCCAGGGCTTGTTCCAGCTGTTGTCCTTAGTCCTTCAGCCTCTGCTGCCCTACTGTTCTCCCTCTGCTTGGCAAGCGACCAAACCTTCACCACACCCCGTTCCCAACATGGACTTTTTCTGCAGCTCTGCTTTTGGAAATATGCCTGTATTGGGTAACAACTGCTTTAGGTATCTACTGCCAGAAAGAACTTCAGCTGTGTGTGCCAAGTATCTTTTAAAAAGCATGTGAACTTGTGTCACATTCTGACTAAATATGACCAACCCACATCAGTATTGTTGAAGTTTGTTCCTTGTACTGGCAGAAAAACATCTTGTGCATGTATTGGTAAATTCTTAAAAACGATCCTGCAAGGCTAAAATGGGAACTGCTTTTGAGTTTGTCACATAAAAGCAGCAATTTATTTTAACAAGGTTCACAGAGACACAAATAACCACACAAATATAATCAGCAGAGAGCATGAAATAGCATGAAATTGAAGAAATCACTGAACAGTAGCTGACAAGCCTACAAGAATTTTTAAAATATAACCCCACAATTTAACAAAAATGTCTATATCATTTTATTTAGCCTATTTACAGTAAGCTCTACTGCATCCTTCTGTTTCTTTCTCCGTTTATCCTTGCCACAGAGAGACAATCTGCACTAAAGATGGTTATTTATGAGCAAGCTGATTATCTCCCAGTGTTAATTTTGATCCTGTCAACGTACTACAGAAACCACAGTGTCACTACACCAATACTTACAGAATATAACCATTTAAAATCATATACATTATCCCACAATGAGACACTAGAATCAGTTTGGAGTGACTGCTTGCTGCCCTGATGTCTTAAGTTTTAAGGCTAAACGAATTTCAACACTTCTAAAAACATGCCATTCTTTTCAGTCTTCTATACAGATGCAGGTGTCTAACTTTATGCGTGTGAACTAAAAGAGATTCCAGATGTATATGTGTATAATAAACAGACAACAGACCTTAAACAAAAAAAAACAACCCAACAATTGTGTTTATTGTACAATCCTATTAACCAAATACTAATTCATAAACAATAACGTTAGATTCGAGAGACAACGGAAGGAGGTATGTATAATTTTCTCCAAGAAAACAGAACAACAGAGCCCCCCCCCCAGACTGGCAGGGAATTAATGATAGACACAGAACTGCAACCAACATTTTGTAACTGGAGGTAGCTATGAGGCTCTTTTTTAAAAAGAGGGCATTTTTAAATCACTTTTACTGCACCATAAAAGCACACGATTTCAGATGTTGCCACCCCCAATGTGCATTATATAGTGAAACTGGAACAACCTCTTTCCCTCCAGAAACTACTCTGTGCTTAATCTAAAAGGATTTTTAAAAACAAAGCCTACCATCTTTGCAGGTCTTTCCATTCTCAAGAAGTTTCACACCAGTGGGACATGCACACTGATAAGAGGGCTTGGTAGGAGACATCAAACACAAGTGGGAGCAGCCACCATTATTAATTCCACATGGGTTTGTAGCTGTTAAACATAAATCACACAGATTAATGCTTCTGATAACGAATGACCTCATCTCATGTGTTAAGACACATACGGCATTTGAGTGGTAGAATCAGTGGTAGCAACAGAGATTAAAGAAGGAAACGATAAACACAGAACAAGTTAAAATTAATTCCAAGTGCTGAGTAGTGGGGTATTTATGGTACCAAAATGCACGGATGTTGAATGTTTCCTTTCTTGGGGAAATAGCACTTAGCTCTAAACATGAGCCTGACTTTAGCTCTGTGCTTCTCATCTTCACTAACTATTCAGCATGTCTGTGCTGAATGTACAGCACTGTATATATAAAACCAAAATGCAACTACAGTATATTAACACAATGGTTAAGACATGGTTATTACACACAGCTAGTCTTGCTTAATATCATCTGCCAAATTAACACTAGATTCCATTCAGGAACTACTACTTGTTAAAAATAAAAATACCATGTTGCCTAAAGTTATGGCACATGAAACAGAAAAAGGAATAGGACAACAGGACAGCAGGCAGAAAAAAGGCAAGAGATGGGGTTTTGCACTTAAAAACAACAATGTAGAGAATATTTGGTTTCTCTCTCTGGGTCTTTTCCCAATCTCTGCATTGGAAAAATTGCATCATGATGTGGGTGAAGCCACCCACCGTTGTACAGAAAGGCTAATAAAGATTTTTGCAAGTCAGTTCCAACTTGCAGTTAAAAAAAGAAAGCAAGACAGCTTACCATTTGGCTGCCTCTTTTGGCTGAAAGCATGGATGTCCATGGGAGAGAAGATGTTGGAATGTATTTCACGCAGGTCCTCCCCAGAGTACTTGCTGCAGGCCAAGATTGAATGTGTGTTCCAGTCAGTCCAGTACAACGTGTCCCCAAACAGAGTCAAAGCAAAAGGATGTGGAAGGGAGCCTTTAACCACTGCTTGCCTAAGAGAATACAGGGAAGAAAATGAATGATCAAATATAGTTCATTCTACAGGTTTGCTCGAACATAGATTTGTGAAAAGAAGCTTTACAGTGTAAGTACTGTTGACCAAGGCTGTCCATGTATTTACGGGGAACAAAACAGGGTACCTACTTAGGGGAATGACATGGAGAACAATACAGGAGTCCTATTTCCAGGCTGCCTATTGATGCTGCAGTGGCCAAGAGATACTAGCCAAAATCCTTACTGAAACCTGTGTCTATTTTTTAGCACCCCTTTAACACTCAATACCTCTGAGACTCTATGTCACCATATGCAAGCAGGGAGAATACCAGCTGATTTTATGCAAGCCTGACTGCTGCCTGCTGATGCACAATGTCCATTATATTCAGCCTCAGCAGATTTCAAACTGGGACAGCATTTGGTCAATTAGCAGTCCATCCATCTCTTCCAGTTTCACTCTTTTGAACCACCAGGAAAACACTCTAACGGCAAACAGTTTCACCATAAAGAAAACCTTAAAGTTACTTTTCAAGATTCATTATTATGATAATTATTAAGCTATTGTTTTTATTATAAGCAGTGACATTAAACAGAGTTCTACTGATCTTCTGCCATGGTAATGGTATCATTTCTGAGCAAACTGGGTCACTGCCTGTCTCCAGGTTCATAAACAAAATTAAAGAGTATACCCATATATTTTATGTATATATACAAACACATGCTCATTAGCCATCACAAAACTGCAGCACAAACATTACTGAAGACAGTTTTTCCAGGTTCTTGTGATGTAGAAACTAATTATCTGTACCCAGGTTCCTCAGAACTAGAATTAAGTAGCTCAATACTTCTGGTTATTTTATTCACAATCACAGAAAAACTTCAGATTGAGAGGACCATGGAGGTCCTCTGGACCAACACCCTTTTCAAAGCAGGGCCACACAAGTACCATTTACACAAGCACTTCTTCCCACATCCTTTCTTCTTAATTGCATGGGTGCACATGTGCACATGTACACAAGCTCCCATGGAACAGCGGAGATCACCATCCTTCTCCCAGACTGAATGCATGAAGGACTGACAGACAGCTGTACTACTCCTTCAATATAGGGTACACCATGAACACCAGCCTCAATTTTATTTTTGCAGGGAAGAGACTCATTATCTGTATATTTACTGAGAAAACACCCCCACACTGTATGCATCACTTCTGGAAAGAAGTTGGCAACCAAAGTGGTTTAGTAGAGGACAAAAATACTCCTCATTTTCCAAATATTTTCTGTTAAAATATAACAGAAGTGCATATTAAAGCCAGAAACTTGAAGGTGCCTTCTGCCAATGATTCCAAGTACAAAGAGACTGCAGTCATTACTGCTCTTTCACCTTAGCTTCTGGAAAAAGATGTATTATCTTTAAAGCTTCTATTTTTTTCTCCTCCTAAGAAACACACATATACATTCCTTTACTTGTCACTCTAGTGTTCCAATTCTGCACCAAACAGTTTTTTATTTCTTGGTATTTTGCACTCTAAAGTAGGACACACTATCTTTTCTTTCTTATCTCTGTCTGGAGTCAGGTATATATTTGCTTCTAATTAAATGCACCATCTAAGCATCTTACAAAAGACTATTGTAATATAATTTATAGCTTAAACCTACCAGCCAAAAAGAGAACCCAGAATGACACAACACACTCCCCGACTAAGAATAAAGACATTCTAATTCTGTAAACCATTTTTCTACCAACCCCACCCCCAAACCCTAAATGCCTTCAGATTTGAATAATTTCAGTTTAGAGCAGGCTTGGAGACTATCTAAAGTCTTTATAACAAATTTATGACATTTGTCACATGGGACAGAAGCAATGTAAGTCCAAAGCTCTCACTCTAACCAAACCTGCACCAAAGACAGCATTCCCATGCACAAGAAAAGCCACATTTTTATGAAGCATTCTGACTACCTCGCTATTACCCACAAAACAGAGGAATTTTAAATGTGATTAGTACCCACCATTCCTTGTGGGAATAAATCTGTGAGTACAACAGATGCTGCTACACATGCCTAACTTTCAGACAACCATCTATTCATGTGACAATGCATAAAGTGAACTATGACCCTTATTTAAACCAGCCCTTATCTGGAGAGATTCAGCATTGCATTTGACTGCAGCATAAGCCACAGTCTTGAAGCAATTATTCTTAAACTTCTATCATTTCTCTCAGCAGATATAAGGCACCATCAAATGAAAACAGCTTTGGACTCAAAATACAACAGCATGTATTTTTTGCATCTCATTAAGATGAGCATTACCAGTAACACGGACTTCATATCCGTTGTTTCCAAACAAGAAGATAGCTCACTTCCAATCAGCAAAACCAAGCAGGGCTCTTCCCCCTCCAAACATCCTCCACAGGCTGCACTTGCAGCCTTGCTGAATGGCAGCCAGCAGCTAAACGTGTGTCGGCACGGAAGCAGGGGCCGACGTGGGCTAAACAAGCATCCACGGCCTAATAATGAATGGGGCAAAAGGGCTGGAAAGCAGAGGTGCTATAAAACAGGAAAAGGAAGGGGAGAGTATGCAAGAAATCACCTGCTGGTTGGTGTAAAGGAGTTATGTGTTAACACAACCCGCATTAGGAACTACAGAGCTCTGGCTTTGGCTGGTAAGAATAGGAGCCCCAACTTCTGCCTTGAGCAGGAATTTATTAAATACACCCAGGTGAATGAAGAGGACCAGAACATCACCCCTAGTACTCAACTACTGCCCAGAGTTGACAGGAGCAGGGACTTCCCACCTCCAGGGTGTTCCACAGGCACCCATGCAGAGTCAGGGATCAGCCAGGTCTCCATGTTTCTGGCTTCACCAACAAAGTCACCAACCTGGGTACCACGTACAGCACTGCAGGTGTAACTAACATGACCTGACAGCCCTTTGGTGGCAACCACCTTCAGCCCAGGCTTGATTAGAGTAAGTGATACAACAACAAAAAGCACTACATCATATTATCCCTTCACTAAGCTCTTCAGTTCCTTCAAACTTGTATCATTAGTCTTGTTAAAAAAAAAGACACCAAAAATGAGGGTAAAGAGTAATGTTATTCATTCAGGAGACATCTACAGGGCTTCAGCAACATACAAATTGGCTACATATTAGATGGCACTAAGCAAACACTAACTCTAATAATCTTCCCTGTGCCAAGCATATGATCACCCAAATTTGCCTTAAAAATCTCGACGGCAGTTCACCTTTAAAGTGTCACCATCTCTACGCTGTTTAGTTGGCTGGGAAGGAAATGCAGAAGAGGCCAGCAGAGAAAGAAGGTGAGAACAGAAGAAGAGAAAACAATCAGTTTCCACAGAAATTAAATTCCATCTGTGCCGTGTATCGCAATTTCCTAAATACGACTATTTATAGTATCATCATGGTAATCAGAGATGCTATTACAATAAAAACTTGTTATAGTCAAGCATTTTCTACTGCCAGAAGAAAGCATAGATCCAATTTAAATACATTCACCTTTGCTCTATTCTTACTCTGTTATAGAGGCCTGTGAAATACTTTGTGAAGATAAAGGCAATAAATAATAAACAAGTTAAAACAGGAATTACAAAAGGGGATACTGAACTCTGAAATGGAATACATTAAAATCCATGGACAAGCTATCCAGTTTTATACTAGCAATGACAAAAAAGCTCCTACTTCAGGATACATGCATTTCAGACAAAGGCTAAACTCACTTGAAACAAAAATTAACAGTAAAATGACCAAAAGATTCATATCCTTCATTTCAACTAGGATTTTCTCAGTCTGCCTTTTTCCTTTTTTCAGTAATACTTACATTCAAATCCAAAGCTAGATGATTGTTATGAAATTAAATTTTTCACACCAAAAGAAAGGCACCAAAAATCAAGATAATATAGAATATCATCAAAATAATTTTTTCCACTAGAATTTAAACAGATGTTCTATATACAAGCATAATAGCATTTCTCCAGAAAAATAAACAAGCACACACTTTCCATTATCCAAATGCCTTCTATTCTGGCTGCCTTAGTTCTCTGATGTAAAACACTGACGAGAACACCTGCAGAAAACCCGGTGTAACTCAGACAGCCTGGCCTGTACTTCTCTCAGTCATTAACATTCCAGCTTCACAGTAGCACAGCTCCTTTCAGGTGACCTCTGAGGTTGCCTGCACTCAGTTTCCAAGGCAGGTACATTTATGTTTCAATTCATTTCTCCAGTGTCTCTCTGGAGGATCCCATACCTGTTACAATCTCCTACGCTATCAGAAAGGGGAAAAAAAAGCCTCCTCTTGTATCAGTCTTTGTATCCCATTTCAAATACAACTGTCAAGACTGGGGGATGGGGGGAAATGAAGGTAATTCATCTTAATAGTTCATACTTAATACTGTAGCAAAATTTACCACATTGGTATCCAATGACAGTACAGTATTGAAGAGCTAGAAAATTCATACCAACCACATGTAGCTACCTCTCTGATTATATTCTTGAAAAAGTCTTTAAGGGATGTTCGTATCTGCATTTACTGAATTTTAATTTATTTTTCTTCTTATGCTACACCAAATCAATTTCCAGTTACAGATACCTGAGGGCTACATTCTTATCAGACCTGTTTTTCCTTTTCCTCTCGGTGTAAGAACAACAAAACAGAAAGTTGTTATGTGGCGATTATCATCACATCTTTCTTCATGAGGGATTAAAAAATGTAAAGACCCATCTTCCAAAACTTGCTTTTAGTGCTCATCATGTTAAAGAAAGCATGTAACAGGCTTGCATGAAGCAAATTATAATACTTTACACAAAATGCTTCTCTCCATCTATAGATTACTTAATGCCTGAGCATTCAGGAAGTTGCAACAATTACCAAGCTTTGACTTGTGACAATACAAAATATTACCAAGCAGCCAAAGCACTTACACACACCATCACATGAAGCAGGATGGAAGACCAACAGACAACCATGTAACACCACATCAAGGATGCCCAAGGAGGGCAGAGAGCTTCAGTTCCCTAAGAAGCTTAACAAAGTTTCCTCTCCTGCCAACCTAACAAAAATACTTGCAAACAAACTTGGAATACTAAGCGGGATTTTCATCATGAATGCTTGTTCAAATATTCCTATCAGAATACAAGCCTGGTTCTAATTACCTGAGAAAGTAAACAGGAAACACAACTTGTGGGATATCATGCTGTCTTTTAAAAATCTCTTTTGCTACTTCTTGAAGCCACGATTATCATGTGTTTCCAGAAAGTATATGGAAAAAGTACCAGGTCTAGCAATGACATTTCAAATCCCACCTTCAATGGTAGCTGCAGAATGAAGTCATTCTGCAGGTCATTTTTCAGGCAAACACCATCAGGCCTGGCAGTGCAGATGACAGGCCTCTGGCAAGAGGGGAGGAGAGTGGGAAGCCAGCGGGAGGAGGTAAGTTTAGGACACGCACCAGTATATCCACTGACTACAGACTGGTCTACATGCATCCTAACCAAATTTGCTCTTTCTTTGCTTCCACCAGGGCTGTGATCCTCATCTAATTCTGTGTTTGCCATCTCAGGTCTGAGAAACAGTATGGGTGAGCTACTCCGTTGATCCATCTGGGCTAATCACCCCATATTACGTGTTTTTAAGCCTAGAAATATGCACAGATCTGACTCTAGCTATAGTCACTGAATATGTGCATCACATGCAGTCAACTACAAATGTTTTGAAGCTCCATCTTCCCAGCATTTTATTTCAGAAGCACCTTGGGGAAGAACCAAAAAATTCACCCTGGCTCTGTGTCCAAGTAATCTAATTAATTCTGCTTATGCAGGATTCTCTAGCAGTTTTAATTAGGGCACTATTCGTCTACTGCACCAGCCTGTAATGTGTTGGTGATGTACTGAAGCAGGCTTTTCACCACAGACTGGTTCCTCCTCACTGCTTGAGGGTGTTAGGCATGTTTATCTCACAGAAGTACACACAAAGATACCCACAGAATGCAGTATTTTATACCTAATAAAAATACCTACATAATGTCATACATTGTACACATGACACGCAAATAATGAAAAAGAAACTCTTCTAAATGCAGGGACACAGTACTTTTAGTGTTTCATCAAATCTACAGCTAATCATCTGGCAGACAGACATGAGCTGATGCTTGAAAACAGAAACTAGAAAAATCAATGCTGAAGTGCAAACTCGAGACATTCACCTCCTTGCAAGAGCTTCCCAGCTTTCTGACAGTTGCTGAAAGTATGTTTTCTTACAGTGGCCTCAAAACCCATCTCATTAGCACAAACACTTCCTGGGGGACCTTGTAAGTGCATTTCCCTTCAGCCAGTAACATGTTAACTTATTAATTAGAACTGCTGCTGCAGGGTAAAGGAAAAGAAAATTAATTCAAGAGCTGCCTTAGCAGGCCAACCTATCTCGGGTACTCTACTCACAGGAGAGCTGTCTGCAATTCAGTTTTGTTTAATTAGTCCCACAAAAAGCAACTGTTCACTCTGATAAGCGCAGAGCAAGAGCTGTGAAAAACCAAAACCATCTCTTCTGTGCACCAATTTGGTTTTTTAATTATTACATTCTGACATGAAAAAACTGCTCTTTCCTTTCTCTCACTGGCAAACCAAGGGCATTAGTCATCAACTTCTGTGCTCTTCCTCTTTATTCTAATGAGCCCATCACTGGAGTAGCTAGGGCTAATAAGTCCCAGGGCTAGCAGGTAAGGAATGATCCATCATCCCTGTAAAATCTGCTGTAGAGGTTCTCTCATGAATTTACAACTCTAGCACATATTTACTAAATGCTACTGCCAGCGTTGTCATGCTGCTTACTGGTTTTGATGCAGAGGCTCATCAAGTCCAAAGGGAGATTATCTAGGTCCTGTCCAAAGAGGTGACAAAGAAATAATAAATAATAATAATAATAATAATAATAATAATACCCAAGGCTTCCTTTGTTTCTCCCCCTACATATTCCTTCCACCTGCCTACTGCACTCTTCCACTCTTCAGACCCCTGCAAACGAGAAGCAAAGCATCCATGCATATCAATGTCCTTCTCTGACATATAAATCTTTAAATTTTAATTCTTGTGTAGTGCCAGGTGTAGAGATGTGATATGAGGCTGCAGGAATAAAGACAAAAAAGTTATGGATTGCCCACAGATTTAGAAATGTGCCAAGAATATTTCCCTTTCACTCCTTCCAAATTTTAGACCACTGAGGTCTGAACCTCAAAACTTTAATACCAGCAGTGACACTAATTAAAATATTTCCCTATTTGCACCATATTCTCTCTCACCATCCAAACCACAAAAACATTTTCTTTGAACTCTGTGAAATTCTTTTTGATATAAAGATGTTAGTTCCTGCTAAATATTTCTCACTTCCCCAAAGCAATTAAAACACATGTCATCCTGCTTTACATGAAACTTTTACAACCACTTATCTGCTGCAGACTCTATCCCACCTCATGTTATGCAACACTAAACAACTTGACGAAGCAAATCTTTACTTATCTGCTTCCTCTGCTAAAAGGTACCAAAATCATTTACTTCTAGAACACAGTATATTTATGAAGTTAATGTCTTTATGTAACTCAATTTCTTTTTAATTTCTTCAATAGCTCCAGTTCCAGAAGCATAAATATTTTCCAATACATGTTGACAGTTGGTAAAGCACCAGAAAAGCTAGTAACAGGTCACAACATCTGTTTTAATCAAGAGAAATTTAGATAGCAACAAAAAAAATTAAGACTTATTTTCTAGATACAAAGCAGCATTAGAAGAATGGCCTAAATATCAAGAGTATTTCACTAAAAATAGCAGTTTCTATATAAGCCTAAAAGTCTGTTTTAAGTTAGATTATGCACTCAATGACAATGATCTTGTCTCTCCCCCTTTCTTAACTCTTATGGAAAATTACTCTTGAAAAGGGATTTTAAAAGGTGGTGGTGGTGGAAAAAAGTTGGCCTAATCACACAGTGTCATCTTTCCACACGGAAACAAAGCTGTTTGATCATAATGGGTCTTGTG
Source organism: Melopsittacus undulatus (assembly GCF_012275295.1). Taxonomy (NCBI): domain Eukaryota; kingdom Metazoa; phylum Chordata; class Aves; order Psittaciformes; family Psittaculidae; genus Melopsittacus; species Melopsittacus undulatus. The sequence continues at coordinate 77,681,953 of NC_047531.1, read as the reverse complement.
TGTTCAGCACCCATCTCCTCCGACTCCATACCCAATGCATGTTGTAGCTCTTGGCCAACCATCCAGGAAAGCAAGGGTCACAAAAAGATTTCTATTTTTACTTTTCACAAGTTTTCCTTAACAAATGGATGGATGTGACGACATGAGCGACCCTAAACCTGGTGTATTTCACCCATCTGACAAGAGGAGCTGCTGAAATAAGCTGCCCAGGAACAATCTGTTGAGCTGCCAGACCTGGCAGGGAATGTGCAGGGGGCACAGGCAGGATAACACTGGGTGAAGGAATATGAGAAGCTGTGGGTGCATTTGAAGTATGCCAAGGAGGAGAGAGGGGAAAAAAACAGGGTGGGGGTTTGTGTGCATGAGGCATAGGAATATACAGAGAAGCCAGATGGACTGCTGCTGAGGAGGAGGAAGCAGAAAGACTTCTAACCCCAGATGTTATTAGCTTTACCATTTACAGGAAAATATGGTGATTTTTAGGGTTTTTTGGTGGTGAGGATAACTAGGATAAAAGACTGAAGGCTAGGTAGGCTTGAGTTTGTTGGGGGTTTTTTTCCACTTAAAAGGAAGATCAAGGGCTTTTGTTTTTTTTTCTGCAGAATTAGAAATTGCCTTTGCTTATTTTTAGTATTAGAAAATCGGTGATTGAAAACGATTATTAAAATGATCAAGAGAATACAGAATTACAGCTGTGAAGTATCACGCTGAGAAAGGTGAATTTGCTGAATAACTGAAAGACAGTATTTAACAAAAACAGAATGCCATTAGACAGCCCCAGATCTTTTTTCTTAAGACAGGCAGAGGCTAAGAGGTCACAGCAGAGGAAAAAATACATAAAACCCCACTGTAGAACAGCTTAACTTCTGCAATCCTTTCTTTTTTTCCTCTCCCAGTGATGTAATTGCGAAGAACAAAAAACAAAACAAAAATGCTGGGATACAGATGTTGACTATTTTCTGAATCTTCAGAACTTTCTCACACGCCTAGGGAAAAACAGGTGCTGTTAGAAGTGGTGTGTGCTTCTGAGTGCTTAAGGGAAGCTGTGTGTGCTTTCCCATCTAAAGACAATTTCTCCCCTCAAATGGTCACATATAGGACACTGCCATAAATATTTCTGATGCATTTTAGTATCAGCTTAAAAAATAAACCCAACAACTTTAAAGTATTAGACTAATTGCTTTGTTTTTAATGACAATGTAAGAAACAATTAGTAGATCTGAAAAATAAAATAGAAAAAGAAAAATTCCAGATTACTTGTGTACATAAGTTTTTAGTACAGGTTTCACCAATTCCAGAGGATTTATTCTGGAATGAGGTACCTGCTAGGACCCAGGTGACATGACTTCCATGTCACAAGACAGCGGTTAATACAGCTTTATGTAGACAGAAAAGCTTGGTCAGCCTCTCACACCGAGAAATATCAGCACCTTTACAGCCTCATCTCTAGAATGAATCATTTGCATGTTAACCAAATGCAGAGGAGCAGCTAAACACCATTAAAATAAAAGCAAAATACAAACTCAAGCATATTTACACTACATATTTACACCACTAAGGGGAAAACCACTACGAAGTCTGTAGAAAAAGAAGACTGAATACACAGTGATGCCAGCAGGAAACACTGAAGTAGCTCTGGAGCCAGAAAAACTGGAGACATAAGATAGGATAGAAAGGTTTGTGCTCCATGCAAAAAGCAAGAAAATAGATTTGGGTGGTGGAGGTGTCAATTTTTAATCACTGGACACTTTTCAAGTAATTAACACTAGAAAAAAACCCAACCCACCTCTACATCCTGCATCATTTTCCAGAGATGCTACCGCACCATTCAACACAGCACCTGACATGCACTCTTCCTAGAAGAGCATCAGCCAGACTCCAGGAGTTTATTGCCATACTAAGGTGGGCCTTTCCCTCTCATATAAATAGTAGAGCACAAAAAAGGTTGACTCAAGAATAAAACAAGCTACCAAATTATCCTGTTGGACAAAGCCACTGTAGTACATTTTAGGTGTGATGATATGAGCAATAATTTTTTAAAGAAAGTATCACTTCAAAATATTCCTCTCTTTTTTTTGGTATTATTAAGCTTTCTTATGAAAGAAACAGCAAATGAAGGATTAGTTCAAAATAGATATCCATATCTCTGTGTTTTGAATTAACAAAGCTACTTTTAGTATTCATATCCAAAGACAAATTTAAAACTGCATTCAGCTTCTCTTACTTTCTGTGATCAAACACCATTACAAAAATACTGCACAAACTTTTTGTCTTTTAACAAGCAGAATTTACATAACCTTTCAAACCAATATTATAAGAAAGCGTGGCATTCAAAATAAACACGAGAAGACAGGGGACATGTTGTATGCATGCTGGCTATGTTCCTACTCACAAGTCACCAGAAAACACCTATCTTGTCAAAATGATTGATTTTTAATGCCAAATTAACATTTGTGGTGAAAGAAGGGACAAATCCCCAAAAGATCAGAATGAAGAACATCAGAAAAGGTATTTCATGCCCAGATGAACCTGCTGAAATGTCACAAAAATCTGTAAAGAGACACCTCAAAATAGTATCTCTATATACCTTGAGCACAAGCTGTGATTCATTTGTGTGCGCAAGCAGTACTTGTCAAAGCTCTCTCATGCAGTGAAGAGGGTCATCATCCAAATTAGGGATAAATGCATACATACAAAGTGTCAGTTATTCCCTTAATCAAGAAGTAGCCATGACCGGATCAGAAATAATTACATCATCACTAAAAAAATGTTAGAGGAAAACAGTCATTTTAGCATAGCTCTCTGTAAAGACTGTTTTTCACTATTTTCCCAACCTTAGGATTAATGAAATTGAAATACTAATATATGATGATCCATTTTTTCCAGACTGTTTTCTACATTTATGAATCCCACAACAACGAAATACCTATTGAAAAGGGACAATTTTGCTATATAATCTTACACAATTAAGAACAGGATTCAAGGATTTTTTTTAATGGACTAGTCCTGAGAAAAGACTTTGTGAGTCACAAGATACCTCAAAGAGGAGCACACATTCAGCTTCACAGTGTTTGAAGGGGTAGGATGGCGAAGGGTAGAAGTTCCTGATAGCACTAGTCTGCTTAAAATTTTGCAAGTGCTAACATGACAATTGCCTGCAACACAACTTCACCTTCTAAGAAAAGCACCACTTTATGTACATCAAACAAAAACTTCTTACCTATGACTTCCATCCAGATTTGATCTGTGGATGAAATTCAGTTTAGCATCTGCCCAGTAAAGTTTCTGTTCTTCATAATCCAGTGTCAGTCCATTTGGCCAATATATGTCTGTGTTAACTATAATGGAGCGACTTGAACCATCCATCCCAGCACGTTCTATCTTTGGCACTTCTCCCCAGTCTGTCCAATACATGAACCTATAATAATTTTAAAAAGAGAAAAGACAAAAAAAGACAGCAATCATGTATAAGTCTACAACTGGAACACTGACTATAACTTTCAGTAAAGGCAAAGGGGCTCTCTGTTCTGCAGTCTGTGGAGCTATGTTCTACTGGGTAAGGTATACATACATACAAGGCCTGTGAAACACAACAGAACAAAGTTACTTTAAAAAAAGCTGCAGAAAACCAGCTTAGGGCAAACCCACAGCGCTATTCCATGTTACACTTCTATATGCGTCTTTCCTTGGGTCAAGTGAGGACGTTGGGAATATCCAAATGATATTGACAATAATCTCAGAATTCAGCATTAAACAGTGAAGATAGATATTACAGACTATCACAGAAGTACAACAGCCTCTTCAACATGGGTCAGGCAACTGGGGGAAACAAACAAGGTGTGTGGACTTACAGCTGATACAGCAATTCCATGCAAGGCAGTAAAATGGATTTTATGGAAGACCAATTCATGTCCTTTTTTCCCCAAGAAAAATTTAGAGACAGGCAGCAACATCAACATGTTTAGAAGCACAGTTTGCATTCAGGGAGCAGGTAAAACACTCTGCAATGTCTTTTAACACTGAGGAAGCAAGTTTTAAATGATGTTATCATATTCATTTGCCTTAAGCAACATGGTCTAGTGTGAGGTGTCCCTGCCCATGGCAGGGGGCTTGGAACTAAATTATCTTGGTCTTTTCCAACCCAAACCATTCTGTGATTCCATAGTACTGGCACATGTTTAAACATTGAGCCAGTGCTGGGGGGAAGGAAGTTACCTAGTTGCATTTAAGAAGGAGGCAAAGCAAGGGAAACCACTTTATTATGGCTAGAGACTAGTAGGGGGCAAGAATATTGGTCTTTTTTCTGCAGGTGGTAGAAAATGGATTTACTTTTGTAGGTTGTTAACAGAATGCATAACTAAACAGACACAGATAAACAGATCAGACAAAGTGTATCCATAGTGCTTGCTCTGTTTTGCTGCTGCAGCTGGGACAGACAAGAAGACTACTGTTCTAAATTGCTTCTCATAACTTTATGATATCTACCACTATACCTGCTTGTCTCTGTGCTCCCTAGCCTAACTCAGTCAAAACAATCCAGGTTAGGAAAGATCTGAAGCCTTTAAACTAACCCAGATCCCCAGACAATTACAATATGTCACTATATGGTGCCCACATGTGAAGAGGCCTGGCCACCCATCCTTTAAAGAAAAACAAATGTGCAACACATTTAAGAAACATTTGCACATGAAGTTATTCTTGGCAAAGACTTAATTTTTTTTGTTATTATTTTAAAAATCAGGAAATTCCATGTCATATTTCCCCCCTTAATTCATGTCTACAGTGTGTTTGTTTTAACGCACAGCTCTATCTGCGGCCAGAAATGCAGCTGATTAACACAAACATTGCCCTATTCAATCCCAAGTGAGTCATTCTCCACAAAAGAATGTGCCTGCCTTAAACAGAGAGCACAAGTATCTGAAGAAAACATTTGGGATTTCTGTAGACATAAACAAGTGCTACAGAGAAACTGGTTTTCCATCAGGAAGAAGATAACAAAGCCAAGGAATCTGCAGATGAGTAGCACAGCAGCAAGTCACCTGGTCAAGCTATGCAGTAAGAAAATGGAAAAGTTAAAGTCAGGCAGCATTCCACCAGCAAACACGTGTGAGAGAAAAGAGAGAAAGATTGTTTGGGTTTTTTACGAAGACCCTTCTTGCCCCAGCTGTCAGGTCCTACATTTTCAAATCCTTCACCAAGGTTAATAGGTTCCAAGGCTCTGGCCACCCTCCTAGACCGATTTTTCAGGCTGAAACAGCTCATTAGTTGCTGTATAGCCTCATCTTCTTCCCTGTCTCCCTCTCACCTCTTATGTACACGGCAATTACTCAAGCAAAAACAGGTAAGGGTAGCTTGGTAACAAAGAAAAGCCTTCCCAGACATCACAAAAACATCCCTGTTTCATTTGAGCACACATGCACACAGAACTGGCTTTAAGATTCAGTAACATTTCCAATCAGCTCCAGTGACCTCTGCTCGGTTTCTCCAATAGTTTTTTTTCCAGTATCATCTGTTTGTTTTCCTTCACCTTGCTTGAAAGCCTTTATGGAGACAGGTTTTAATATCTCCATTAAAAATCTTTGGAACCAGCCATGGCCTCTTCCTGCAACAGTTGAGCAAGTACAGGGCATAGGAGGAGGAGGAGATGGGAAGTGAGCTGCAACTACTAAGAGAGAGACCTGGCTAACATCCGAGGGAGCTGAGGAGCCAGACAGACAAACACTGTTCCCACTACTGCAGAGGTCTTTCTATAGGTTTTTCTGCAGAGAGCTCAGATCCCTCTTCCAGGAGACAGCAAACTGCTCACATATGTCTGCTGGTTCCTCCTTTCTGGAAGGCTTACAGATTCTTGTTTCATTATATAATGGTTGGTAAGTAATCCATCCAGAAACGATACAGAAAGGAAGATGTGACAACATGCAGACATACTGCACAGTGGGTAAGCCAGCTATACAGTCCAAGTAATTCTCCCTCCTCCCCATTCTCTTAAAATACATTTAATTATTTTCATTTAAAAAAATATAAACCAAGGGCACCACCAAAGCCCACAGGACAGAGCAAAATATTAAGCAAAAAAGTAATGCCTTGTGCTAAGTTATGGCATTCAGATGCCACCAGAAGAGTACTGTTCCATTGTGCCTCTGTTTTCATGTTGTTATATCTTGCTATAAAATTTAAGTCCAGGAATTAAGATTTTAACTCTAGCCCAGAAAAAAAAAAATAACATTTTTACACCACCTGTTGAATTTTAAGAAGGAAAAAAAATGCATGTAGCATGTTTACTGTACAGCAGTACAAGCACAGAACTGAGCTCCATGCTAGGCAATCCCAAATCTGTGAAATCCAGCAGACAATACACAGACATGCTGGAGAACAGAAACTGCGTGGAGACCTCATAGCCAGAGAGGGACTCTTCATCAGGGACTGTAATGGCAGGACAAGGGGTAATGGGTTGAAACTTAAACAGGGGAAGTTCAGGGTAGATATGAGGAAGAAATTCTTTACTGTGAGGGTGCTGAGGCACAGGAATGCGCTACCCAGAGAGGTGGTAAATGCCCCATCCCTGGCAGTGCTCAAGGCCAGGCTGGACAGAGCCTTGGGTGATATGGTTTAGTGTGAGGTGTCCCTGCCCATGACAGGGGGGTTGGAACCTGATGATCTTAAGGTTCTTTCCAACCCAAACCATTCTGTGATTCTATGATTCTGTGCTGTAACTAACCTCAGCAACCCTGCCTGGGTCCAGAAACAGGAATGCCTTCTCATGCTTCTTAACTTTGGCTCTTATTCCAGGCAGTCACAGCCAGGACAGGCTGGTGCTAGAGCTCTGGACCTGCCCAGCTGCCTGTTATTGACTCCTGCTGAAGCTCATCCCCACCGGGGTCAGCAATGGGGACCACAAGCCCAGACCTCGCTGCTGTACTTTACATACCAGCTACTTGAAACTTGATGAAATTCAACAAGGGCAAGTGTAGAGTCTTGCATCTGGGGAAGAACAACCCCATGTACCAGTACAGGTTGGGGGTTGACCTGCTGGAAAGGAGTGAAGGGGAAAGGGACCTGGGGGTCCTGGTGGACAGGAGGATGACCATGAGCCAGCAATGTGCCCTTGTGGCCAAGAAGGCCAATGGCATCCTAGGGTGCATTAGAAAGGGTGTGGTTGGTAGGGCAAGAGAGGTTCTCCTCCCCCTCTACTCTGCCTTGGTGAGGCCACATCTGGAATATTGCATCCAGTTCTGGGTCCCGCAGTTCAAGAAGGACAGAGAATTGCTTGAAAGAGTCCAGCGCAGAGCCACAAAGATGATGAAGGGAGTGGAACATCTCCCTTATGAGGAGAGGCTGAGGGAGCTGGGTCTCTTTAGCTTGGAGAAGAGGAGACTGAGGGGTGACCTCATCAGTGTTTACAAATATGTAAAGGGTGGGTGTCAGGATGATGGAGCTAGGCTTTTTTCAGTGATATCCAGTGACAGAACAAGGGGCAATGGGTGTAAACTGGAGCATAGGAGATTCCACGTTAACATGAGGAAGAACTTCTTTACTATAAGAGTGACAGAGCACTGGAACAGGTTGCCCAGGGGGGTTGTGGAGTCTCCTATGTTGGAGATACTCAAGGCCCGCCTGGACAAGTTCCTGTGTGATGTACTCTAGGTTACCCTGCTCTTGCAGGGGGGTTGCACTAGATGATCTTTCGAGGTCCCTTCCAACCCTTGGGATTCTGTGATTCATCCAAACTCATTTTTGCAAGGAGCTTAAAACTAGTATGGAGAAGCTACACTGCAGCAACACAATCAAACATCAAAACTGAAAACCCCCTAGGCCTAGAGATTTTTAAACTCACACAGAATCATAGAATCAACTAGGTTGTAAAAGACCTTTAAGATCATCAAGTCCAATCATTACATCAGCACTGTCAAGTCCATGGCACACTTTCATACCTAGCAGGTGTACCTGAATTAGAAGGACGACATTTAATTTAGTATCAGATCAACCCATAGAGCCAAATCTTTCTTCAACCTAATAATAAATAATACCACCGATGAAAACTTACCATGTTAATCCAGTCTTCCTTTTGTTTCTAATAATTAACCACTTTATTTTAAAGCACTTGGGTTTTAATCAAATAACCTTAATATTTTAACTGCTTCATTCTTTTTCACTTGTTGTATTTTCTCCATGCTGTTAAATGCCACACTTGTCAGACTTTACTAGCAGACTCTGGAAGTGGTTGTGAGCTGTTATAAAAATCTAACAGAAAAACAACAACAAAGTGTATTTCTATCTATCCATGCTTGTAATTTTAAGATTAGGGATTCATGTCAGGAAATGATACAGGCTTCTTTGCACTGTGCAGCAGCAGCTTCACAGTTTTGATTTGCCCCATATCAAAGGTTTTGCCACAGCAAAATAAAAGAAACAGCATTTCTTGGTTCCATTCTATGTGATGAACAAATATAATAAATAAGAGCTTCTTTTCTAAAAAGCTCATAAAGTCTAGGCATGCTGACAGCAGGATATCCCACATACCTAGAAAAAAGCTTGCCGAGTACAAATGCCAAGATTAAATGCTATAATTTAGCAATGACTTCCGACAGCTATGCACAGAGGGAGAGAAATTCATCGCCAGCACCCATCAGCTTTGCAACTTTCTGATCTGTGCCGGTCCCCAGCACTGATGCAGATTCTTTCAGCCCTGCTATCCCACACGAAACCAGGCTCCTGCTAGGAGCGTCATTAAAGCACCAGCCCCCATCGAGATGCTTCACTCACTGAACAGAGATACCCCACGCGACACTTAGCTGATTTTAAGGCAGTTAATTGGGACACCTTACAGGGCAGGCAAACGTTTACCTTCCTTAATGTTATTCAGTGGGAAGAGCGGTTGCTTAATTGGGACAGCCAATTATTTGGTGAGGCCCTTCACAGTGAATGCTCCAACTTTGTAATTATACTCGTTTCAGCCCCTAAGAACCACTGAGCTCTACAGGGACGCAAACAGCCACCAACTTCAGAGCCTGCAAAGGTTTCAGAAGCGCAGCAACCCCTGTGGAGCTCATCAGCTCTGCAGTGGTCCTTGTGAAATGCAGCCTGCTCCAACTCCAGCACTAGCAGCACTGGCACTCATCTAACCGAGAAATACAAAGCTAAACGATAGGCACTGGAGTAGTTCAGGAAAACTATGCACAACAAATGTGCTCAGTGATCGAAAATAGCTCTTGAGAAGAAACATTCACGGCTCTTCAGGAGTTTAAGAAAAGATATTCAAATCAAGAGACCCTTCATGTATCCTTAACAGAAACTTCTTGAGGCAAGTTCAGAGAGAGAAGGAAACCGCAGCCCAGGAGGACATCAGCTTCGAACACGTAGAAAACTGATTTTCAAGTAAGGGGACTAAAAGTACCATGGAAAGGTTTTAGTACAAAGCTTCTCAACTGATTGCAACATTCAGGAAATATTTTGAGTCCTCCAAGAGAAGCAAAAATGCACAGAGCAAATTAAATATGGAGATAATTCTTCATAAAAGTGAGGAAGAAATATCCCTTTGGGATGCAATCAAGATAAACATGATAAAAAAAGATGCTCTTAACTAGCTGAGAACAGTACTCTTTTACAATAGCTTATCTCTGCCAGTAAGTAAGCATGGACATTAGCTGAATGTAATTTTCTGAGCTGCTCTACACTAAATTCTTACATTAACATTCAGTGCATTCAATGCACATTTTTAGTGAGAATTAGCTTACCCTATGCAGCTTTTCAGCTGCCTTTACAAAATCCCTTTTGGACATACTAATAGCAGCTATATGGGGAATGGGTGTGAATGAAGTAATGAGTTATTAACATCCTAACACACTGAGTCTACTTGCTTAAACTTGCTGGTTTTAGGAGTCCACAGGTGGCAAACAAAGCTGCAGTTTCCCATTTCAGCTAGGCACAGCTAGCTCAGAACCATTGTGACATACACTGGACAACAACAAAATAAGATTCCTTCCACTGAAAACCAAACATTTTTTATTTTGCTCTCTTCAAAAGCATCAATGTGCCTCCAAACGACTGAACAACCCAGACGTCTTCGCAATGCTTGACAAGCAAGCATCAGTAGACCAAGCTGTACCTTGTTAATTCCCCCTAGGTCATCCCATCCTGCCCAACCCCATCCCCTGCATCCTGGTGAAACAGATGCTTGAACCTCAGCTATTCCATTTCACAGCGCACATTATTAGTGTCATTTTTATGAAGACCATCAAAATTAGATATGAGTGTCCAGTGACTCATACAGTGACCTGTGGCAGAGGCATCTCATTCTGCCACTGCTGCTAACAAAGCAGTAAACTTGTGCAGAAGCAAAGGTCTGTAGCGATGAACAACTGAAGCCTCCATAGTTGATCTGTCACGGATGCCAAAAGACTCGACTGATAAGAGGGAAGAATCACTGTGCAAAATTCCACACCTGTGTATGCCTACGATACGCTAGAAAAAGGTCTACTGGAACACATGATTTATAAGGCACGCAGGTATTTTTCCCAGTATACTCTATACTGGTTCCCTCAAGAGGAAGAAGCTATTCTCAGGAAGGTACTTCTATGAAAATGACTACATTTACTGTAAGACATCAGGCAATGCACCTGTAACCAGTATGGCAATACAAAGAATTCAACTTAGAGTTGGGTTTACTCTCCTGTTCGGACCTTATCTAGCAGGAGAAAGATTATTACCACAAGACCTTCCTTTTTCTTGGAATTCATTTCTAAAATAAGAGATAAATGAAAAGACTCCAGTTTTGGAAAACAAAACCACTCTGTGTGATTAAATGATCAGAAGCTGATGCTTGGTTTCTAGCTCAGTACCAACAGGACAGCATGAAACTAGATTTTGAAGGCGGTTTTCACAAGCTCTGAAAAGAATACCTTAGCAAAAACACTGAAAGTCATTCATAAGAAATCAACATGGAAGCACAAACTTCATGATACTCTCATTTCACAAGCAAACAACTCAGTATGCAAAAGCATTTCTCAGCCACCATGCTGTCTGTTTTCATGTATTCTAGCCTATAAGAATATGCTGGGCAATCTGACAAGAAAAATGCAGCTGAGAGACTGCTTCTCATTTTCACCCAGACACTGCTGAGAGTCCATGGGAAGTAAGGTTTGAGTTAACTGTCAAACATGTGCTGATGCACTGCAGTCACATGCATATGGTTGTCCTTTCAGTCACAGATCCCAAGGAAAAAGAGAAAGAGGCTCATTAAAAAACAAGAAGTGGCTATTTTTGCTGAATGCTCAGTAAGGCAGAATTTCAATTGTTTGAGCAGGTGGAAAGGTCTCTTGCTCCCTGAACTTTGAAATTAACCTTTCCTATCTCCAGACACAAAAGGTCTAACAACATGCCTTCCACAGTTACAGAAAAGAAACCATTTTCTGGTTTCTCCTAGAGCAAGCAGGAAATAAAGCTTGTCAGTTTAGCAGTACTTAAAAATCAATATTTGAAACAACAATTTTCCTAGTTTAAGCCAAAAAAATATAGAAAGAAACAATTTAATCTCTCTGTTATCTATTTACCACATCCCTAGACCCTAGTTGACAGCAAGATGGAAGCAAGATGCAGATGTGCTTTGGAAGGCCTCAGGCAGCCCTCTGCACAAGAATCATTCCAGATGTAATACACCAGACCCTGTGAAGTTCAGACAGACTTTTAGCAGCAGCTAAGCCAACAGAAAGCTAAAACACCAATTAACCTATCAGGAGATGGACAAATTAACAGCAGGAAAATTCCTGCCTTCCAACCTACCTTGGCTCTTCAACTATGACAAGAAATTAGCAGAGGAAAGTAAAGCAGCTGGCAGTTCTGACAGACTTTCAATAAACACACACACAAACAAGAAACACAAACCAACAACTGTGCCACAGCCTCTCAAGAAGCTGGGAAAGAAGCTGAGCCAAGACTGAGCACTGCCCCTGGGTAGCTCTTCAGGGCTGAGGAGCATCACAGAGGTCTGCCCAGGCAGTGCCTTAAGCTGTACTTGCTCAGCATCACCCCGAGGAGCCTGTGTACACAGAACCACCCATTTCAAACAGCTCTTTGAGATCCTATTAAAAGGTGCAGATCTATACACCTGTGAACCAAACAAAATGCTGAAAGCAAGTATAAAAGAATATTTAGCTACATTAAAACTACAGGAGGAAGAAAGCAGTGAAAAAACAATAGGATCACTGTTCACCATGTTTCCCAGATAAAACTTCTTTGTACAGTGGAAAATAATCTGTTTCTTTACAGGGGCTTACAATAAAAATACAAATATTTGCACTGTAAATATTTAGTTTGTAAATGGAAATTTAGAATTCAGTAATCTTTTCAATTCAAATCGTAACCAAACTTGCTTCTAATCTTTCAATAAAAAAATGGGAGAACTAATTCCTTATACATCCTGAATAAAGGAAGTGAAGAAGGTTTTTCCCTATGCTTGTATCTTAAATTGAAACCGTACGAACATACCTACTTCTCCAGGGCAAGAGAGAGCACAGTGACACATCCCAATCTCTTTGTCTAGTGACTGAAGGAAAGAGAGAAATCTACTATTTGGCATTCTAGGCCGTTTCTTACAAGCACAAATCCAGGCATCCTACCGTACACTGCTGTGCAAGATTTTGACTTATGAACTGCACACAGGGTACTACACAGATACATCGACTCTACTCACACTAAACAGAACATGCTGGTATAACTATCCTAATGCAGATGCAGCTTACAACAGTAACAGTTTCTACCCAAGACCTATTCACTTAACTTTATTATCTGTTTCGCTGGATTAGGTTGGGGCCCAATCAATCCCTTGAAGCAGCTCACCATACCACGAAATGGGTATCCATACTAAAACATGACAAGACAGGACAGGCAGACAGGATCAGCAGAAGTGATTAGCTGAAATTAGCCAACCCTCTCCAAAAAAACAAAACCAGAAGGTATCAGGGGGATGCCCTGTCTCCCCATCAACTGAAATCAGGGAACAGCATGCTCAGAACCAGGAGATCCTTCAGCGATTTTTTCTTCATGATATTTTCTTATCATTCCAAGTCTTTCATCAGTAAAACATCCCTTATTATTCAGCCTCTGCCCCACTACACTACTACCAGCTGGATCATTTTTTGTGTTCCTGACCCCAGCTCCTCCAAGAAACCCTAATAAACTGTAATGCTCTACCAAACCAAGCTGGCTCCCACCCTTCATATCACATTTTCAGCACTCTGCTATTTCTTTTTTTTCAGTGTTTTCCATCCTATTTGTTGGTATGTAACTCAGGCTTACTCATAAATAACCATCAATCCTTAGCCTTTTTTATTATTATTAAATGAATTCATAATGCCATTTAGGAGTTCAGTACATTTTCAGTGCAGTTCCTGTCCTTTGTGATTTGTTTATCAATTTGTTCATACAGAAACCAGTCTGATGCCCTCAGCAAGGAACATGCAGGCAAGCAATTCATTCATTTCAGCTTTCCTGGAATGGCTTTATTTGCCTTGACTATTTCTGGGTTTTTTTCCCCTATACTTTGATCATCCAACAGACTCACTAAATCGCTTACTCTCTTGTAAGAAAGCAGCATGCACCAATTAGACTTTCCATATCACAAAATTACCAAAAAATAAGGTCTTATTTTTAACCCATCAAAGGCTACATGATGTTCACTAAAAATAAACAAAAAAAAAAGGGGAAGAGGGGGTGAGGAGAAGGGAGATTGCTCTATGGAGGATAAAAAGAGTAGAAGTAAAGGGGCATGTGTAATCAATATGTAAGGAGATGGGCCACATTACACTAGAAATTTGGTTAGAGCCCTAATTCTGGACACACAAACCGAGGTGGGCTTGGCTTTTATTGAGAAGGAGGAGTATTTCCACAGAGCATTCAGAAAGGATCCCTAAATGCAACCTGAACACCAGTCAAAGGCTTCATAGTTGGCTGAAACAAGCACCCTTCATTTTTACATTAAAAACATTATTGTCAAATAACCGAAACATTTGAGACTTCACTCTTTTTCTAGGTTAGAATTTGCAATAGAAGTAGTGACACCGCTTTTACTTCTCCATTCCTAGCTTAAGCAGCTCAATATCAAGTACCCAGTTTTAATTTTTATGGGAAAAGTTGCCATGCATTCTACAGCAACTACACTTCTACTATTTACGCACCTGAAATTCTGAAGTTAAAACACAATTAAAACAGCTTTAAATCCAAGTCGCTAACATTTGTCCCTGCAAGCTTCTTTTGCAAGTCATTCACCTGCTGTTCTGGTAAGAGCCATCATTAACCACATACACTGCATACAAAACACTTCTGGCAAAGATGCATCAAAAGTAAGGAAAAAAACCCCAAATCTTCTCACAAGGCCAGGCCTCACTAAAAACACACTAACAAAGTACAAAGAAAATGCCCACCAAACTATTGGGCTAGGAGGAAACATAAGTAACTTAAAAGTGTAACTTTAAAACTTTCAGCTCTACCCTGAATTGTTAAGAAGAAAAATAAATAAATAAGTAGCTTATCACTTGCCATCAGCTCGCAATTTAAAATAATTATACTAAATGCAGTTTAAAACACAATTAAAAGTACAGGCTGTTTACAAACAAGCAGAGTAGAGCAGTTCCCTGTTTTCAATATAGTAGCTGGAGAAAGGAAACAAACACATTTTGAACAGTTTAATTGGATAAAACTTAAGTTTTGAAACTCAGCTGTTGGTTGGGAGGCAGAGTGGGAAACGAGTACTACAGAAATGATAAAAGGATATCCTGATAAACATTTTGGGAAAGGGAAAGCTACATTTACTTAGGAACAACGTGGGGAACAACTGCTTATAAAGAAGAAGCCTTCAGAAATTGCACATCTTATTTAAAATGACAGGTTTTCAAAATCAGCAAAAAAAAGGAAGGTTTTTTTAGTGGAAAAACCCTGAAGTTTACAAATGCAGATAATAGGATTCCGGCAGTATTTTGCTTATTTAAATGATGTTGCTTTCTTGCCGAATAAACAGGATACTGATTAAACTGATGTTTATGTTTGCAGTTCCTTTTGCCAGAGGCCCAGCACCTGAAGGCTGTCACTTTTGCACCTCCCTCTTGCATCAGTGCAGAAGGCAGAGTTGAGTCACTGATGCAGCAGGGACCAACAACTCCTTTCGCTTACTGGCTGCCTACCTTCCTCTGCACTAATGAATGTACTTCAAGTCCTCTCGGAAGAATAAGTCCCTTTTTCTTCCCTTATATCTCACACACACAGGATCTCCAAGTGTCCCAAGCCAGCCAGCTATTGTCCCCCAGACAGAAAAGATTAGCACCCAAAAGACATCATCTGGCCCAGGCTCTGTGAAGCCTGGAGAATCTTCTTGTGCTGTGCTAGTCCAAGGGGATGAAGGCAGTGTGAAGGCAGTGTGAAGGTCTGCTTGCTCTTATTCAACTCAGAAACCCTCCAAGGAGGTGAAAAAAGCATTGGTGACAAGGCAACAGGAGAAAAATGCAGAGAAGTGCAGAAACCTAGTGCTGGCACCCAAGGAGCGCACCTAGGCCACCCTGTTAGCTTCTGTTTTCAAAGTCAGATGTTTTACTTCAGTTTTACTTCTCATTCAACAAAACCCAGCCAAACCCAACATTACATGGCACAATTCAGAAGAATGCAACACTAGAGGGTATTAAGCAGGGAGAAACCATGCAAACATAACAAAATCTGTCCAAATCTTTTCTTGCAGAAGATAATAATTTGAGTGGTTTCACAGAAAAACTCACAACTATTTTGAAGGATTTTAAGAAAACAATGAAATTGTCTTTGTATTTTACTTGCAAAACCAGCTGTCATGGTAAACAAAACACTAACCACATATAAAGTAAATTATATGCTAATACATGTAAAACAAGCATAAGAAGAAACCTCAAAAACAAATAGACATCTTTTCTACATCAAAATATATTGTGAATTTACAGTCCAGTACTTTAAAGACTCACTGTTAGGTGCGAGAGACCCTTCTAGTATACAGCTGTGCTATATTAGGAAGCTGGAAGTCTCTCATACAGCTAGAAAATACTTCCAAATCTTCCATATAGGAACAGAAAATGGCCACTTTAAAAATGTGATTTAATCTTATATAATTTTTGTTGCTGTGTTTTCACTCACTACAGTTCATCTGTTAAAAATCTGCAGAAAAAAAGGCAGAGAGTAAATAAAAAGTTGCAAAACATTAAACTTCAGCATAGCAAAGGCCAAGATGCACCAGTGGGAAAAACTGCTTACTGCTCTGAGCCAGTGAGAGAAATCTGCTTATGGAAACCAAGGAGCACAGAAGGAGCCATTTGCATAGGTTGGAGGGAAAAGGGGAAGTTTTAGAAGTGCCTCTTTCACTGCACTACTCAGCTATCCTATACCTGAAGACTTTTAAAAAAAAATAAAAAGAAATGAGAAAACACAAAAAGTTACAGCTTGTTGAAAAAAAAAATAATAGTCCTGGTAGATTTGTGTTTTTAGTCATTTTCTGGGTACTCAACACAGTGATGGCTAGTTCATTTATAAGCATAATATATATGCGCTATAAATTTACCCTTCAAAACAACCTGTTGGAAACACCATCAGCTACTGGTCACAGCAGAACACATAAAAAGGCGTTTCTGCTTGTACATATCATTGTTGTAAATTGATTTTTAGTTTTGATTTTGCTCTAGGGCCAAACCTACTGTTTCATTTAACAGGAACCTTACATTTCCAGCTAACTCAAGAAGAGTATTTAGAAGAAATAATCTAAAACATGAGAAAGTTCAGAGGGAAAACTGGGCAGTTCAGGCCTAGAATGCTTAAAACCTGTGATGCACACCATCACCAAAGAGCAAGCAATGCTTGTGAGAAGGAACTCCACTTCTACCACATCTGGAAGCTGCTGGCAGTTTTTTGTCTTTTAAACTTGGTTTTGTGATGTTCCCGTATCTATGTGTTTCTTTCATAATACTTTGTTACCAGATTTGTTTTAATAGGGAGAAAACCACAGTGCTCTGTGCTACTCTGCAGGTGCCTTCAGAGCTCCCCCCAAAAACTGCAGGACAGGGCAGCTCAATTTGTGAGAACATAGCACACTGAACACTGAGCAAGGTTAAGTGGAGAGAGCATGCTCTCTTCTGAAATAAAAATATGCCATTGAAAGCCTGACACACATTTTAAACATTACAAAACAAAACTGGACAGTAGACTGAGGTTTTATGTAAATTGCTTCAAACAAGTAAATTCACTGTACCAGAGGACACACAAGTAACATGGTATGGATAAAGGACCTGTCCCCCATGTCCGGTAGTCTTCTGAATTCTTGCTCATGGCCAGCAGGCAAATAAAAGCAGAAGCTGAGGCCACAGGGGAAAAAAAACCCAAACCAAAACCAAGGTAACAAGGGAAGGGAGCAACCTCCAAGACAGGGGTACACAAAAAGTTTAGATCATGGTGATGCCAGCCTTAGGCAAGCTTCACCCAGAAGTGCACACAACTACGACAGCAGTTACTGACACTTTAGAAGCATGTACTAGATGCAAGAGCTTCAAGGGAGCAAAAGCACAGAAGAGTTCATGGGAACATGAAAACATTCTGTGCAGCAGAGCACACATGAAGAAGAGCTAGTGGCTAGATAATCTTTTCTGAGAGCTATGACCAACATACTGAAGAAGCAATACCAGCTGGGAATCCAGATAGGGAGAAGGTCGAGTCTTGAACATATAGTGCCGAATAACACTCCAATCTTGGCAAAATTGCCTAAATAATTTATATGAAAGAAGTCAGGAACAACAGATTCCTGTAGCTTTGCCAGGAAATTCAAGAAGTATCATGATAGAATCCACCAGCACAACTGTACTTCAACAGCAAGCTACAGCTAAGCTGTAGCTTCTGTGCATCAGGAGGGGTGTACTCTAATATCAAGTGCAACAATTTCTGAAAACTCTCCAACTGTGTCCAGTTCCAAAAAGATCATATTTTGCTCTGAATTTAATTTATTCCTTTCATATCAGGTCCAATTTAGCCTGTCCACTCTGTGGTTTGCTTCAGATAACAATACTTTCTTCTGTTGTAAGTCACAAACAGTAATCCCTTCATGCTTGTTATCCAATTTTACCAAAGGCTTTTATCTGCTTTATTGACAATTACTGTTTAACTACTTTTCTCTGAGCTGAATTTAATTGTAATAATATGGATCTCCAGTTCTGGAAATTACAAAAAGAAAAACAACCCCTCCAAAAAACCCACCAAAAATACAAACAAACAAACAAACAAAAAACCAACAAAACAATCATTTGGGATACCACTGTTTGTAAAAGAACTATACTAAGAAATCAAAGTAGGAGAACAGTTTCATTCTACTAAAACACAAAAGCAGTGGCAACAGTAAGACTTTCCTCCAAGTGCATAAGAAATATAGGCACTAAATTTATCCAAGGGAGTCTTATCCCTTCACAACCTTTCTCCTATGGGTTTTTTTGTGGACTGCCCTGTGAGCTGCCTGAAGATGTGGTTTTGCACACTGATAACAGTGTGAAGGCAGAGGACCCAGACAGACCAGAGAAGACTGTGATTCAATGGCACCTGACACCGAGAGCTTGACAGAACTAGGTCAATCACACCAAAGAAATATATAGCCCAGAAGGGCTATACTGTTACTTGTGAATGGAAACAAATGTGTATTTACATAGACTAATTACAAATCCAAGAAAACGGGCACTGCAGCTTTTTCACAGCATGGGAAATCAAAATTAACTTTTCAACACTAGTAGGCTAGCCCTAGCTGCTGAAAGCTGCTTCTGGCCAACTCCCTTCCTATGGCAAGAACAATGCTGATCCTGAAGTCAGAAAACATAAATTTGAAGAAAGAGAGTGGGAGCCTTGAGAATTTTTTGCCACCTCAAGTCTAAATGTCTGATGTCTTCAGGGTCAACTCAATGAGCTGACATAACTAATTGAGAAAGGGCTTTTCAAGGGCAGCAAGAATTCACTCCGTAAACAAGTCTTTTTCTAGGATAGGAACATGGGCCATACTCAAGGCCATGCTCTGTACTCAGGAAAGCAAAGAAGCTGAAGTTCCAAGCAGTACATAAAATTACAGGGTTGCACATATCGATGAGCTTTTTATCTTCTTAAGATTTTCATCACAAAGATCTTCTCTACTCAGAGCCTTTCAGTGCTCTTCTATGTTGGGCTGCAATGCTTAATAGAAGATTTTCTGAGTTTGTTTTGGAAATGAATGCAGTAACAACTGTGAGGAGTTCTATTAAAAGGCAAAAAAAAGAAAAGCGGAAAACTAGTATAAGGCTTCAATTTGCTTCATAGATAAAACAATTATTTTCAATGGAGATGAAATACAAAGACGCTTCCTTCATCGCAGTTTTATCAGGAAGAGTGCTTTAATGACCAGGTCTAAACCATATGCATGTCTGTTTCATCTCCCTGAACCAAGGCTGAGGTCCACTAGGGAGCCTCCAAGGTGGGTATAAAGCTCTTGTTTCTTGAACTGGAATAGGAGAGACGTGACCTTTTTGCTCAGTCTTTCACACCACATAAAAAAAATAATCCAATAAACTCACATTTATGGTGTTTATTTTAGGAGGCATTTTTGTTTTAGAACTTGATTGTTGAACTATATTCATTCTTCAAAACAAGAATGCACATTTTTGCTTCCTTTCTTTTTACAGTCCATAGCAGCAATTGTGCTCACCAAGTCTGGCACTGAAACAAATAATTATTATTTCTAAAGAACTAAGGAGTCCTCTGAGAGGAAACAGCATTAATCACAAGGTCCAGTTTCAGAACCCAATTCTAAAGGGTGAGCTTGCCAGCCAGCCTCCTCAAACAAGAAATAGAGAGTAGTAGTCTCCTACAGAGGCTACAGTACTTCTGACTCGGCCTGAAGATAAAGACACCCTCTTTCAGGGACCGTAAAGGGAGTTGAGCTGGCTTAGGTCAACTTGGGCAGTTAGATACCTAAGTATGGCATGGGAATATCTCCCCTCAAAGATCACTTATGGCTAGATTTCAAACAGCAAGGCACAAACACCCTTTCTTTTTTGGGGGGGGTCCAAGGTAACAGTGAAAGAAAGAATGCTTTCTCATCCTGGCAAGAACTCAGCTTTCACTTAAATGCTAACAAGCAGTTACTATGTGGGGGTACAATGTCAATGAAGCAAACACCAACTCCTGCTATGTAAGTAGGGATGTCATCTCTTCCTCTGTAGGTAGCTTCTCCTAAAGAGAGATGAATCTTCTGTCAAAGACTGTTGTTTTTTTTTTTCTTTAGCACAAAGAACAAGCAAGCTTTTTCTAGATCATTTAACCAAACTTTACACACATTGACTATCTGTTACCAAAACAAAAGTACCAGAGATCTATATGCTGCTTTTTCTCTTGTGGATTCCCTGCAATGAACTGGCATCTGCCTGGGTCCCCTTCATTAGCCATACTCCTAGGACAAGACACAACCACTCCCATGTTGAATAACTGCTATGGAAAAAAACCCCAACATAACAATGCAAGTTCCTCTGTGAACACCAAAATTATAGAAACTTGGTCTCCAGAGATAGGCATCTCATGGCTAGATTCCTTGAAGTCAATGAAAACAGAGGCACTGAATGAAGCATGTCCAGCAGCTACAGTGTTTGGAGCAGGTCTGATGTTGGTGCCCTGTTACAGACCTGAAGAGTGCCACCTGAACACACCTGAACTCTGGGGGGTGAAACTGGGCTCAACTTGATTGAAATTGAGCAACAAATTGCAAAGATCAAATTGGGACTTACTTTCTGACTTTGGGTCAGATACCTGCAGTAATCACACATTCACCTTATATATTATAGTTACAAATGGTTCTTGTCCCTATTTTTAAGCTATTGCCAGCTCCTAGATAATTTTTTTTGTGTGTGCAGACTCATTGCTACCTTAACATAAACCAATCTCCTATGTTCAGTGTGAAGAGATGTGAATATTGCTTTTCTCAGCTACACAAATTTCAGATGCATAAAACCTATAACATCAGAGGAGATAATTAAAAGCACAGCAAAATTCTGCACCAACCCTTTTCCTTAGCACTTGTACATGTGACCCAAGGTCAGGAGTGGAAATCAGAACCCATCACCAACTCTCCCACACTCGCAACACAGTTTGGTTTTAAATCACGCTAGCAGAAGTAGCAAGAGACACCAAGCATCCATGCATGAAATATGTGAAAAGCTAGACAGTTAACAGAGCTGTTGGTAAAGCTTCTTGTACAGAGAAACATTAGCCCTTGTAGTGCCACTGAAAGGAATGGTTTGCCACTCATTTTGGTTAAATCCTCCACTGGAAGCCAGGACTGGAAAGCACCAATGTGTGCCAGCACTGTTTTAGAGCTGTGAGTATTTAAGCCAAAATTATCAGAGAAAATATGTATTAGTTTGCAGCACAACCTGTCACTAATTATTCTGCTCCATCAAAATAGTACCCAATCCCCACACCATTAAGCAGGTCAAACATTTGGTTAACAGCTGTCTTGACAAGACCGAAGTAGTAGATGAGGCCTATGAATTATTTATTTTGGCAGTATAATGCTGCTACTTCTTTTCTATCCTCCCAATCTCCACTGTAGAAGCAAGAATGCATCCTGTGCTGGAAGGTGATGGAGCAAGACTATCTACTAAATGATAACAAGGGTCTGTTAAACAACTGTGTCTATTTCCTCTTTCACATCTGCTCATATATTTAAAGACAATACAACCTTCAGAAAGCTGCTTAATATTCAGACAAAAGATAAACAAATCTCAGGATGAACTAGAAGGCTGCTGGTTGCAATTTAGTGACATTGTTTATGACAAGTAATAAAGAACGCTTCTGCATTTCATAGTGTGGTCTTCAATACATCACCATGAAAATCAGAGCTTTCATAGGGGCGACACAGAACTTGAAAAGTGTCTTAAAATTTGTAATAATCTTAGAGAGCAAACACCAGTGAGCAAAAACTAGAAAGCTGATAAGATGGCTTAATAACTCTGAAAAAAGAAAACCAAACCTGCTTGCCACTGAAAACAGTTAACAGATAATGAGCATGCTGTATGATAACCAGAATGTACACCCATTGTTACATAGGCCAAACCAACACAGGAAGCAAAAACTTCTCACAAGGGGAAGAGACCCCATCTCTCCTCAGATGCTGTGTTCCTGTCTCCTGGAAGGGGAGGGAGGGGGGTGGTGAAGTATAAATCCAGTTTTTCCCCTCCTCTATGTTCTTATCACCCTCTTGCCTTGGCTTGCAAGATGGGTATTAAAATTCTGGTGACCCAGACAAGCATTGCTCCTACCTTCCACGTATGCAATATATCCAGCGTAGCACAAACCATGCCAGGATGAAGAAAAGCTGACAGAGCAATGAGAACTGGGGATGTGGGCAGTATTGTTTCTTTTAGCAAGGAAGCGTTTTGCTCTCATCTAAGTCTTGCTGGAATCAATGAAAGAAAATCAAAGTTTACAAGTTATCACTAAAATGGAGTAATACTTGGCAGTAATGTTTGAAACAGAGAGCTACTTGGCTAGAAACACCTAAGAACAGTGGAAAGATGACAACACTGCCACAGCTGAAAAACCTCAACCATTTTACCAATGATACAGCTAGCTACTGTGGGGTGACTGCAACAGAGCTGGAAGCTCAAGACTCCAACCGTGCAAACTAGGATGACAACCTGATGAAAAGCTGTCAAAACAAATGTTTCCACAGAACATTTCAATTTTGATGAATCAGCGTTTTCTACAAAAATAAACTGTCAGATAATTCCACACCAACTTCAGCTAACTGAAAATCCTTTCATGAAAGTATTAGCTCTTACTTCACCATTTAATGTAGTTTATATCATTCATCTCCTTAAATTAAGGCAGTAGGTCAGCACTTCTGTTTCTTCATGAACAGTTCAGCAGCACATTAGCACCATATTTTTTTTGTATTTGGGGATGCAGCAATGGAAAGGAGTGCTTTTATCACAAACACTCCTTGAGTCTGCCCCAGCATCCCCCAAACTGTGCCCAAAAGTGTTTATACTTATTCTAGGTTTTGAAACACATTTTTGCTTTTCCACTTCCAATTCATCTAAATTATTTGACAAGCAGTGCTGTTACAATGAATGTGCAACAGCACAGCTGCTTCATATGGTTTAAAACACAATCACAAAAGGCTGGCATAGCATTGGCCCAGGCCTACACCATTCAGGCAGACAGAATTCCAGTACCTCTTCCAGCAGGCATCTGAATGTGTGATGCTTTTGTAAAGTTACATGGTTGTAACTATTGCCATTTCATGGCATAAAGTCTTCAACTAAATGCGTACGTAAGCAGTCCTTACCTGAAGAAGGAAGCTGTGCAAGAGATGCAACCCAACCATACTGTTATTTTCTAAACACTCATCCTGTGCAAAGGATCTGTTGATCCATTTAAGAATGACCGTGCTGTCTGGATCTCTGTATCATGGCGTATCATGGCCCAGTCTCCTTCTAAACACAGGAGTGGAGCCTTCATTATACCAAGTGTTACACACAGAAACCTTCCCTTTGAGAGATCACTTGTTTATCTGCACAAATGGTTTAACAGCTTTTAAATTAAATAGCATCTGACCCTCAGCTGAAATACCCAGTTTCCAGGCTTCCTGACTCCACAATACCAACATTCCCCAGGCTACATTTAGACCTTTACAACACTGAAAACTTGCAGCTCATGCCCTTACAGATGACAAACTGCCAACTACGTGCACCCCATGGCAACTGCGTATTTCAGGCTTTGTGCATGTTGTGACTTTTAAAGCATCACCTCTACACTGAAAGAGAAAGGAAAAATATTTCTCTTACAAACAAAGCCAAACATATTCCATAACAACCACCTTCACATTCTACAACATCAATCACCTTCTGCAGAATAAAGTATCTTCTCACCACACGGCTCTCACTGTGGCCTAGCTTGGAATACATCCACAGCTATGTAACACAACCCAGCCACATGACTTGCACCACTATCAGACCACCACAGACCCTGTGCAACCTGCCACTGCTTGCTCAGCTGCAGTGTCCCGGGGATTTTCTTAGCTGTATGAGGTGACAAAACCAAAACACCAGCTGCTTGGCTGCAGTAGTTTTTGCCATCTCCAAGAATCAAAACACACAAGATGCAGATGAAAGGGGAGACACTATGCAGTTCTTATAATCACCATCTTTGAAGAGCCCTGGCTTTGACCTGAGCCTGTGGAAATCAGCATTTTGAACAGGCTCCCTATAGCCTATGCAAACCTAGATCAGTCCATCTCACATATGTGAAGTTGTTCAGTCAGTTCTGTGCAGCTAGAAAGAGTCAGTTGAACAGTTCTGTGCCATGGACACACACACAACTTCTACCCACCAACTGACCAACTAAGTACACAAGGTACCAGTTGCCTCTAAGTGGACTTTGGCTCCAGCCTAATACCTACCTTCTACATGTGTTGGTGTACATGTTATTCACACAATCAGTCCACAAATCACACAGTATTCTACTTAAATTTTTCCATGCAAAAAGAAGCTAATTATATATATTTTAAAAAGCACCGCCTCTATGAACAAATATCTCAGCACATTTACCCTGCTCAAAGTCACCTTGGAAATTGTCACAGACTGGGAAGACAATTTTACAACTGAGTACACACAGTGTTGCCATTAAAATGCCAAATCAACTGAACAGTATTTTTCTTCTGGCAGCAACAAGAGTTTGTCTTTGGGATCATTCAACTTACTTCTGACACATTTTGCCCACTCTCATGCTCCTGGAGACACAAAGGCGAACTGCTTCTCTAAACGAATTCATCCATTGAACACTGAAACACGTAAAGAGTGACACAGAGACATAACCCTACAATGCAGATTAAAGGCTGAAAAAGCAGAGGAACTCTTTAAAAAAGTGACTGGCAAAACAAAAAAGTTTGTTTCCTTTTATGATAGTGATACCAACTCTGCTCCTGATAAGAGGAACAGTAGCAAAACATTTGGTTGCAAAGGAGTGGCAGAAGGCAGAAAACCAGCCCAGTGTTCTTGCGTTTTGGAGGAAGACACTTCATCAAACCACAGTGTCCTCAGTACCATTTGTTTTTATGTGAGTTATAACCTTCTATCTTTCCACTTCACTTTTTCACCTTCCCACATACAGCATAGTGGTAAGACGCAAAATTCAGTCAAACCTGTGAAAAAGAGACTGAGACTAAACTAAAATTGATTTCTTACAGAACCCACAGACCTCTTCCACTATTAAACTGCAGTAACTCTTGCTGGAGAGCAACCCTATGCCCCAAACCAGAATGCTGCCATGCCCACTACTGTCTCTAAATTCACTGGCTGACGACGGAGAATTTATGTTTTTGAGAACTTCAAGCACCTCGACTCCTAAGGGGGGTAACAAATCCATCCATGAAAGAAAGGCCTTGGATAAATAAGACACTTAAGCTCTGAAATAAAACTGGGCATGGCCATTCTTGTCAACAGTTCCTATTGCTCAAACACTGGATAAATTGGTGTAATCAGATTAACTACATAACAGGGCATGCAAATTGCATAACTCAGCCTACAAATGTCTAGGTGGTGATTGCACCAGGCCATAAATCACCACTTTATTAACTTACATGATTTCTTGTTGTGCATTGAAACACAGCTACCTTAAAACGGTGTTGTTTTCAGTTGCGCAAAACAGGGTAATTCTAGGTGAAATGAAATTATTTAAGGTCAAAGGGTTTGTTCTGGACACAGTCTGCCTACAACTTCTTTGTCAACTCACCAGATACAGCAATTGTCCATATTATTCTATGATTTTGGGGCATCAAGACTATTTAAGACTACCAACTCTACAGTTAGCCATGCAAAGAAAACACCGAACTATCTTTGTGAAGATTTAATACAAAGTTCTTGACAGTATTGAGAAAATAAAAGCCAGAGCATTGCGACTTTGTAATTCCAGAGGGACAGGCTGAAATGAAGAAACAAGTCATGTAATGTCTTCAAAGTCAGTCATAAAAAAGGCTAAGTGTTCCCATAGATTTTTCTTATTGTTTCTAAAAAAAGGAGCCAGAACTTTTCCATCAGAAAAACATTAGCGAAGCACACACAGAACATATGTTTGACAAGCTGTGTCTTATGTTCATGTGAACTTCTTGACCATGGTCACACACAAGAAAAACTTACGTGGAAGCAACAGGCAACGATGAAAATGGCAAGCACAGAAATAACCTGGCACTTGCTACCTAGATTGTGCATTTTTCAGATTCTCAACAAAACTTCATTTTATTAACCAGCTCTGGCATACACTTGCATAAGGGACAACAGCCATCCCTTACACTATTTTAAGCATGATTTTGGTCTTTCTTTACTTAACAGAAAAATTACTTAGATTAAGCTTTAGGACTTAAGGGGGGAGTGAGAGGGAAGAGGGAATTGAAGCTAATATTCAGCAGTTCCTGAAATTTTATATAGTATCTAGGTCCTGCACTAAGAAAACAGTCATTTAAGTCTGGACACTGGAATGCCACAAACTCCCTTTGCACAAAACCACCGTTCTCCACCTAAGCAGCATACTCAACACTGCCATGACAAGGTAACTATTAATGCTGTGATTTTTATCTGTCCAAGCTTCACAGTCAACCACAGCGAGGCAGCCTGAAAAAACAGGCAGTTCACAAGACAGATTCTAAGAACCTTCTTTAAGGTACTTTGGGAAATAGAACCTCAGAAAGAAAAACACTTAAAAGCCACAGTCCCAGAGGATATGCTTAATGTTTACATTATATACATTCCCTCCAAAAGTTGAATGTAAAGCACACTTTGAAAATTTAAAGTTGGAGAAGTGGATGGTGTACGTCGTGGGGGCAAATACTGTGGAGAGGGGGAGAGAAAGAGAAGAAAGACACAGCTGGATAATCTTGATAAATTATCTAGCCTTTTTAATGCAGAAACTTCACTGACTACAATTGTTTTCAGATTACTACTGACTTTTCCATTACCACAAAATTATTTTTTTAAATTTTTAAAATATATTCATTTCATAAATATACTTTGTAGCTAACTGGCTCTGCAGATTTTTTCATTGGCACAAAACGATTTCTTTCTTACTTAAGCAGACAATTGTCAATTCAGGAATTAAATCCCCACACAGTCTTGCAAATCAACAATAGAAGAGTCTTATGCCAAATCATTCCTGAGCAGGAGCCTATGACTTCTTAATCTGCAATGCAACAGGCAGCACTCAAATCAAGGTTTAAGTATCACGTAACTACCATTAGTTCCCATGACCTTCCACTTGATTTCAGGAGTGTTCTCTTTAAGGCTATTTTATTTTTCAGGGTTGTTTTCTTTCCTTTCATTTAGTTTTAAATATAGGACTTCTGCTAGTCTATCAAAGAGCTGTCAGGCAGCTTTCCCCAGTCTGTCAAATTTTACTTCTCATTTTCATAAAGTTACTTTTAGAGTAACTTAAGAAGTTTGTCTCTCCTCCATCTTTCCATCCTTTCAAAAATACTGATTGCTGCTCCAATCTATTAGCTCCAGGACCACAAACTGCTAAGTATTCAGCCTGCATCCTGCAAACATTTAAGTACATTTTTAATTTTGACTAAGCAGTCCTGTCAAGATCAACAGAGCGATCACAAGCAGTGTATGCCTATGAGGGTCCTCAGATAAAAGCCTGAGGGCTTTAGCCTCTGAAAGACCTACACTCAAACCAAGTCTTTCTGTAAGTCCATTCAATTTTTAATGGGTTGACTTCTGCAACAGATTTCAGGCACTTCTTGTTTGTTGATGCTTTGGTGCACTTACTGTTAATATTTACACCAGTGAACTCTACAGATAAAATATGCATACACACTTGCATATGTCAACAGCCACATGCGTGCACATGTGAGCAAATATAATGTTGTGCACTCTCTTTATAAAGCCACATCTCTTTATTCAAAGTTTTGGCTGAGGTTATGTATTTCTAGGGTGCCACATGTCAAATTCTGTAAGGGAGTTTTTTGCATGTCATAGGGAGGATTAAAGGAACACGCAAGATGCTTTGGGAGATTTTACAAACCATGCAGGTGGGTGCGGGGAAGAGTGAGTCCCGAACTATGCAAACCCATAGTCTGCCTCATGCTGTGTGTTTTGGAGAAGCACAGAAGACAAATAATAGAACTAAAACTAATGTAACTCATCTATCGCAGCCACACATGAGAAATTTAGCTCAGAAGATTTCAACTTTAGATTACTAGCAGTTGTTTGCAGAGGGCCAGGCTTCAAAAGGAGAGTGTGACAAAGAACTTAAATGGGAACCAGAGCTCAAAAATCTTAATCTTCCCACCCTGTTGCACGGGTGGCCCTTTGGCTCTGTCATCCTATTCTCACTAGAGAAAATGGGAACTTCTCTGCATCCAGAGAGCCCTCAGATGACCATAAAGCCTATCAAAACTCAAAACTCACTGAACCTTTCTCCCAGTTGCTGCTTGGCTCCATTTCAAGTATGTCCTGCCAGACATCCAAAAGCTGATGCATAGAAATCCTCTATATTCTGGATTTTCCCCCTTTTTTTTTATCTTGTTAGCTGATTGTCTGTCTAAAAGCAGTTGTCAGCATCCATTTTATACAAATTGGGGTACAGAGAAAACAGAATATGCAACAACAGGACCATGGGCTACAGTTCATAGGGAATCTAGTCTAGGCAAGGCAACTTGGGACTGTAAGCAAAGAGCCTCTCTATCTTTTGTGGTTATCAACAAGACTGCCCTTTGACTATCTACAGAACAGTGGGCAAAATACTCTGGCTATATAAGCTGATGAGATTTCACCAATTCTAATGAGGCTAAACAAAATATATTAAGATCAAGAACCAAGTTTTCTGCATTTAACTAGAAGGACATTTTTATGCAAGGAGACAATTATTCTCTAGTTAAGTAACAAATTTCTGTCAAACCTCAAGAACACATTGTACTTTTATGCTTTCATAGCATCCATCTCTTTAAACCCAGATTTGGTTTGTAGCTATAAAATGTTGATTAGGGCTATATAATTTATCTAATGCTAAAGCTTTTAGTGGTTCTGAGCAGCAATCAGACTTTTACTAAAACAAATCTCTGGTTTCATTATTGACTACTTTGCCAAGCCATTCTGTGCCTGCCAGCTCCATGATGAGCGCTGGCTTGAACACCACATCCAACAATCCTTCTCAGTCAAGCATCTACTTTTATGTATGTCTTGGGGCCAACAGAAATTCACAGTCCAAACCCCCAGCCATCACTTCTGGCCACAATAAGCACGATATTAAATGCTGTTTAAAATAGTGTGTCAGGTTATCACAATGAAACAGCAAAATCAAAATTGCGTCTTTCATTACGGCTTACTCAGAAACCTATCAGAGCTTAATCTAAAAGTTAGATGATGATATAAAATA
Organism: Melopsittacus undulatus; assembly: GCF_012275295.1. Lineage (NCBI taxonomy): Eukaryota > Metazoa > Chordata > Aves > Psittaciformes > Psittaculidae > Melopsittacus > Melopsittacus undulatus. Next base: position 77,652,526 of record NC_047531.1, on the reverse strand, counting down.
CAGCTTTATTCTATGACAAATAAAAGCATTTTCAGTAAAAGAGCCTTCTACCTGAGAACTGAAGATGTTTCTATGCATTACTACAGTACACAGAAAAAGAATCATGCAAACTTAATCTGCAAGACAATTTTGCTTATAGGTAATTTTTAACAACCTGCTAGAGCAGAGATCATACTTATCCTTTAAATAAGAAAAATAAATTTCACACTTACATAGATTTATTTGGAAAAAAAGCTCTCCGACTTAACAGTGCTTTTAGCTGCATAATCTCCTATCTTTACCACTTCTTACTTGAAGTCACAGAGAAAACTTAATACAACTAATACTTTACGCTGAAACATGGAATTAAGATGAAAAAGTGAGAAATGACAAGGCTCCCATGAGAAATGAAAGCGTAAAGTATGTGTTAAACAACCCTGGGGAAAGAAAGTGGGGGGGGAGGGGGGGGGGGGGAGAGAGAGGCCCAGAAGAGATGCTCACTTCTTTTCCTTAAGAGAGAGGTTTTTGAAGGATTCTAATTGAACAACTACAGTCCAGAAAATGTGTTACTACTCTTTATATTTCTGTTCATCAGTCCAACAACAAAAAAAAGGTTTCCACATTTATGAGATTTTAGGGTTTGTTGGTTGGTTTTGGGGTTGGTTTTTCTTGGGGGGGGTAGCGGGGGAGAAAGGGAAAAGAGGGAGGAGATGTTTAGGAGAGTTTGCTTGTTTGTTTTTTTTGGTTTTAAAGTACAACACAATTAGAATGTTCCAAGTATATGATACAATTAACTAGACACAGACACCACACATTACATATACATTCTCACCCACACATATGCATTCATGTATGCATTTAAAGCACACTATTTAACATCTAGAGCATTACTGTGGAACAGCATCACTGGTCCGTCTGATGAGACTGCTCCCACAGACAAGGTTCAGGTTTTTCTATTGCTTTGTCCTATGAGGGAACACCCACAACTGGGCCAGATGTTTTAAAAACAGCCTGTAAGGGGGCATCCCCTACCAAGGAAACAGACACACCAGAAACTTACCACATGAGCTACAGTGATACAACAAAGAGTTAGAAGTAGTAATTCTTTCCCCAAGTGTCAAAGAAACTGAAAGCACTAACTTTTGCTTTGCTCAGCTCATTTTCAGGTCTTTTGTACATAGATCCTGAAACATTAGTATTGTACTGATTCAGATACAGGCCAAACAACCAACCCTCGCACACTGACCATAACATCAAACATCTTCTCCTGTCCTGGGGTCACCACACAAGTTCTAGAAACACTTATTTAGGTATTTTATTACGTTACCTCACAATTTATGTCCCTACTACATCCTCCTTTCTTACCAGCTGCACTGTAAAAGTGCATTTCCCTTTTAGCAAATGCAAATGCTGTAAAAGCTGCATTTGCTTGAAGTCCTCTGTACAATGCATTATCCTGTGACGTTTTATCTGACCACTCTACAGAGAAGACAGTACTGAAATACTGTCATTCTCCACAGGGATAGCCTTATTTTTTCCGGGAATGCAGCCAAAAAAAATGGTTCTCTATAGACTTTTTCTTTGTTAATCATGCTGAACTTCCAAACAGCTGAGTGCTATGATTTTCAGTTTTTAAACAAACTTAATCCGTAGTTTAACTAAAGAACACTATCGGTCTGTTTCAAATCATGCCAACAAGTGGATTGATAAGGTTTTTTCAAGAAATGAGCCTATCATAAATCAATCTTCTTTTTTTTTGTCAGCAACATAAATCCAACAATCAACTTCTTGCAGAGAAACAAAGGTGACTTTCTGCTCCATTTTCTATAACGGAGATCAAAACCTTTGGTCTGAAGTTTGGACCAAACTTTAAGCTCTAAAATGGACACATTTCAGTCACTACCCAAAATGCTGAGGGGAAAAGGGAGATAACCTAACCCTCAACCAACTAATCCTATCTTGATTTTAAATGAAAAAAATATAAGGATATTTTTCCTCCCATATTCCTTCTTCCACCCATCCACACACCCCCAAAGCCCATGAACAAGCAGACTCCTTAATGATAAAGCCAGACACTACCATGCTCACCTTATCCACTGTGACACAGCGATTATACATTTCTCCTGCAAATGCACTCGTCAAGTGTACAATATGCTGGTTGATACACCACAGCAAGGATTGTCAGTATAATCTCAGTTTATGGCAGAAAGTGTGGTTTTGACAGTGAAGCTTATTTAGAAAGGGAAGATGACGGTCACAGAAGGGACAAGGAAAGCTTAAACCATGCTGAAGTGCACTGTACTTCCTAAAGGCTAATTTTGCCAATACATTTCTTCTGCTGCAGATCTGCTTTTCACAAGACTCACCATCATTTCCAACAAAATCCCCTCCAAAATACCCTGCCTTGAAATAGTAGATTCCAAACAAAGCTCTTCCTTAAGATGAAATATAAAGAATTATTTCTTGCAGCAATTTTCAGTTATTAAGCTGAGACAGCTGCAATGGTTTTAGTGAGCAATCGAAAGCTCCCTTCTACAAGTCTTAGTAGATGTCATGGATTCAGAAGTAATGATTCCCTGACAAACACAGCCAGGTTGCACAAGTTATACTGGGGGGAAAAGGAAGATTTTTTATTTACTTAATTTTTTTACTCTGCCCCCTTCTCCACAAATCGCTTAAACATTCCTTTAAAGCCTATTTCCTTAACAGCAATGCTACTTTGAATTTCTCCAGCAAGAATACAGAATGAACAATGTATCAGATTATGACTCTGCTGTAAATTCATATGTGGTCCTTTTGACTTCCTGTTAATAGTTTTAGAAGTTGTCTCCGGATTATTTTAATTTTTTTAAAGTGTGTGAACAAGCATTTTTTAATGAATGTCTGGCTAGTGATACTTACCAGGAGTCTAAAATCATGATTTTACAAATCATTTTCCTTGTGTTCACCCAGCACAAAGCTTCATCCAAGACGTTGTTAGTGAAAACTTGTTTGTTCACAATTCTTTTTCTTTTTTTAATACAACAGGTCTTCATAGTCTAGACTTAGATGCTAAACTATAATTGCAGGGACTGAAAATGCAGATAAACAGAAGCATGCCCAAAGACTCATCATCACCAGAGGTTATTCATGCAGGCCAGAAATTACTACCTCAGTTTAAATACTTAGCTCTAACCTATTAAACAAATACTGCATGCAAATATCTGAAGTTCAGATTGATACTTTACAGCAAGTTGCATAAAATTTACTAATTCTTATCACTGCAGTACTGATGTACATGTTAAGGGACAGCCAAATCATCCTCTTGAATTATAAACAGACAATCAACATACCATATTCACATGCCTCACTGGAACTAGTCTGAAACTGAAGACACAAACTGAAGACAAGCCAGTGAACTTAGTGGTTTGACAAGACATTACTAGCTTATTCACAGGAAAGTTGTCAGCAAGGAAAGCACAGCCCTCAACTTAGCCAGTCCACAGTCTTGTTTTCTAGCCCAAGCACTAAATGAAGAAAACAGGGAAGAAAGGCTATTTTCATACTTGCAAACAGCTAAAAGCATCTACAACTTTTAAGACATCTAAGCCTGTAAGAAAAATGCTTGCCCTGCACAAACCAATTCCATGAACACCAGTTTGATTTCTAACAAGCAAAATCTCTCCCACCTCCTTGCACAAAGGGAAAACTACATATACCACCTGAAAATTAAATATATTAGTGAATGTACTCTTCTGAGTTCCTGGCAACCTCTGGCAGTAGGGTGAGGATAGGCAGTTGATGGTAGTACCATCTAAAACCAGCACAGCAAGATTTACAAGAGAGGTCACTGCTGCAAGCCTTCACTCCATTTAAAATATGTGGGTTTCTGGTTACCTTCATTCACCTCCTCCTTCAGGTGAGGCGAAAGAGAGGAGGAGAAAGAAATTAACATTTTGAGCTGGCAATAAAAGGACACCTCTACAATTTTGGCATCTAGCCCCGTGGAAATAATCTAGCACAGGACAGGAAACCAGTATCACATGAGCCATACATGACAATTCTCAAACAAACCTTGCATAGTTTCATGAAAGAACCTGTCAAAATGAACAGATTGTCAATGAGATTAAAACAAAACACATACAAAAAAAAAAAAACTCAAACCAAAACCTAGAATTACTATTCAGTGTTATTACAATGAGTGAATAGTGTCTGATCCTGTTTCCAGAAGCCACAAAATTCTTCACAGGACCAAGAGCTAAACCCCAGACTCATGCTTCTGAAGCAGAGGGAGTTGCAGTAGTTCTGGGGCAGAAGATGGCAAGGACATTTCACATGTCATGCTACACTCTTGCAGGATGAAGCACTGCTTTGCATGCTGTTAGGTTTTGAAGCATGAAGCATAATCCTGGCCTAGGCAATCTTCTCTGACTTGCAGTCTCCCATGCCTAAAGTTTCAGGTCACCCAACAGTCCCTGTGCTAGGATCATCCAGCTGCTAACAACACCGGTGCGGCATTTTAGATCTTCCAAGAGTTAAATGGAGGGCGAGAGGCAAAGCAAGCCACTCCTGGCACACTGTCATCAGAACTGCCTGTGCAAGACTACTGCTATCTTTGTGTTAGCTTCATTATGTTTAAGTCACTAAAAAAATATCTTTTGGTTTAATAACCTAGCTGTTAACAGAATCTAGTTATGTATTTGCAACCAACAACATCTGATTAATAGAACCTCCTTAGGTGAAGAAAGATTAAATACACCTTATAAATCTCTGTGCCAACACCACAGGAGTCTGCAGATTTCATATCAGCTTAATACTTGCATATAAGTCATCTACAAAACCTCAAAATTAACTCCTTACTGCACAGGCCAGGCTATACAGCAAAAAATTAGCTGACTGCATTAAATCTGCTGCCTCTGAAAGATGTTAGTATCAGCAGAGGAGCAGCAGAGAGATTTTCATCCAGAAGCAATGTTTTGAAGGGAGAGGTGGCATCAAGCAAGAGAATCTAGAAAGCAAACCTTCAGTTATTTGCATTATTTTTGGAATTTACATTTAAGGTGCCATTTTATACAATACTAACTTGCATGCAAACGAAACACCCTTTTGCTGAACAGGTTGCTTTTTTATTTTCAGTATGCTTTTCCCCCCAAATCAAAGGTTCTGTAACTGTTATTAGAACTGTCCATGTTCCTTTCTTTATATTGTTGTATAACATGTACCACTCAGCAACAAACACTACCAGCTCCCATTAATCTTTCGTTATGATGTGCAGATGTAAGGCCTGTACTAAAGCTGGTTTTGTGCTTGACATGCTCAGACGTCAAGTTCCCAACTTGCTAAGAAACAAAAGAAGGAATTCTGTAAAGAAACCCAGTGTGTTACATGGATTCCCTGCAAAGGCTTCACATGAAAAACAAATAAAAGTCTGCTGGGGGGACGGGCACATGTTAAAACTGAAGATCTTCCCCAACATGCAAAGTACTTCACCCAGAAATCAACTTCAGCTGTCATAAAAAGTGTTGTAGCTCTTTGTACTTTAATTCCATTCATTAACTGAAAACCTTTACAACCCCAAAGCTTTACAAGAGCTTAACAATTAAGGTAACTCTATAGAGTCACTTGATTTAAAACATGTCCTGAAAAGTAAGCAATCAGTCAGCACTTCTGGGAAGCACTTAAAATTCCCTTTGCGGTGAGCAATACATCTAGGAGTGAGAAAACCTAGTTCATTTTGATAGTGCTTCTTGTGAAGAAAGCTAATCAAGTTGTCTGAAGGGTAACTTCTGAGTAATTGTAACAATGATAATGAAGTTTTTTCCCTGAGGACAAAAGGGCTGTACAAATTAAAAAAAAAATAACAAGAAAACAGCAACACAAATATACAGAATTTCGTTTTCAAGCAGTACTTGTGCAAGAATCTGAACGGGTATGCCTTTTTTACTGTTTTTCATCTTGAGTGCTAAAGCAGACAAGCCTCTTTTCCACTTGCTCAATTTTCATGTGAGCAGTTCCTAAACCTGGTGCCCTCCTGCACTTGGTGGTCTAACACCTGGTTTTCCCCTGGCAAAAAGTCAATATTAAAGTGTCAGAGTATGTGTTATTCCCAGTTGCTGATTCCACTAAGAGGATCTCATGTTTAACACAGGTCAGGACTAAAAGGTTTCAGAAAGCATGACTAAGACCAAGGATCCTTCCTGAAACTGCTCTGAACCCCCCAACTCACTTCAAAAGGCTGAGCAAGCACCCCATTCCCTTCCTCTTCATCTGATGTCCCTTCTCCTCTTTCCTGGTACACACACAATATTTTATTGAGTATCAAAACAACTAAAACAGAAAAAAGTGAAGTAGGTTACAGTGTATGAACATAAGAAATGAGAAGCTCAAGCCTCAAAATGTACACAGGAGATGGCCAGTAAGAGAAGTCTAGACATTTTAGGTCCTAATTGCTTCCTAGACAAAATACCAGGGTAAAAATGAGACTTGGATGTTGTGCCTCAGTTACCAAATGAGAAACAGTTTCTATTAGTAAATGAACTGCATTTTTTATTATTGATAACAGACATGGGAACCAAGTCTAACTTCTACTCCAGTGTTTACATATATCCTCACACACAACAGTTGGTTTTCATAGCAGTAACAAAGGCTACCCAAACAAGTTAATTCTTTGATTGCCCCTACTGTTGCTGTAACATGGTCTGGGAAAGCCCAATCATATTCCTCCAAACTAAGACCACTGAGTAGTGAGTGACCTTCAGAGAACAACCATTGAGTATCTCAGAGCAGTTAGGTTGCTAAAAACATCAGTGTCAGTGAAACAATTTTGTCTATGCGGGACACAGCCAAGAAAACATTATTTATGTCTACATATTGGTGCTAGCTTATACTGTTCTTCACATTTCATTTCAAAATAATGGCTTTAAACTGAAAGAGGGTAGAAATTCTTCACTGAGGCACTAATTCAGATTGCCCAGAGTTGTGGATGCCCCACCCCTGGCAGCATTCAAGTCCAGGTTGGACAGGGCCTTGAGCAACCTGGTCTAGTGGAAGTTTCCCTGCCCATGGCAGGGTGGTTGAACTAAATGATCTTCAGGTCCTTTCCAATCCAAATCATTCTATTATTCTATGAAGTTTTTAAGTATACAGTTGGCTTTCTGGGCTGCGAGCGCACACTGAAGCTGGCTCGTGTTAAGTTTCTCATTGACCAACACCCCCAAGTCCTTTTCTGCAGGGCTGCTCTGAATCTCTTCTCTGCCCAACCTGTAGCCGTGCCTGGGATTGCTCTGACCCAGGTGTAGGACCTTGCACTTGGCATGGTTAAACTTCATGAGGTTGGCATCAGCCCACCTCACAAGCGTGTCAAGGTCCCTCTGGATGGCATTCCTTCCCTCCAGCGTATCAACAGAACCACACAGCTTGGTGTCATCGGCAAACTTGCTGAGGGTGCACTCAATCCCACTGTCCATGTCACCGACAAAGATGTTGAACAAGACTGGTCCCAACACTGATCCCTACAGGACACCTCTGCTTACCCATCTTTAGTTGGACATTTAGCCACTGACCACAAATCCCCATGTGCAGCCATCCAGCCAATTCCTTATCCACTGAGTGGTGCATCCATCAAATTCATGTCTCTCCAGCTTAGAGACAAGGATGTCGTGCAGAACAATATCAAAAGCTTTGCGTAAGTCCAGGTAGATGATGTCAGCTGCTTTGCCCCTGTCCATCAGTTCCGTAGCCCCAGAGAAGGCCAACAAGTTGGTCAGGCAGGATTTGCCCTTAGCGAAGCCATGTTGGCTGTCACAACCCACCTCATTGTTTTTCATGTGCCCTAGCATGGTTTCCAGGAGAATGTGCTCCACGATCCTGCCAGGCACAGAGGTGAGACTCACTGGTCTATACTTCTTGAAAATGGGGGTTATGTTTCCCTTTTTCCAGTTGTCGGGAACTTTACCTGACTGCCATGATTTTTCAAATATGATGGACAGTGGCTTAGCTCCTTCAGGACCCACGGATGGATTTCATCAGGTCCCATGGACTTGTGCATGTTCGAGTTCTTAAGATGATCTCAAACCTGATCTTTTCCTACAGTGGACCCAAGGTCTTCTTTCTCCCAGTACCTGCATTTGTCTTCCAAAACTTGGGTGGTGTGGCCAGAGCATTTGCTGATGAATACTGAGGCAAAGAATTCATTAAGAACCTCAGCCTTCTCCAAATCCAGGGTAGCCAGTTATCCCACTTCCTTCCGGAGAGGGCGCACATTACCCCTGGAGTCTGTCTTGTTTGCGACATGGCTATAGAAGCTTTTCCTACCATAGTTCACATCCCTAGCCAGACTCAATTCTAACTGGGTCTTAGCTTTCCTGACCTAATCCCAAACATTCTGGACAATATCCTTGTATTCCTCCCAGGCTGAACTGATGCTTGATACTGTAAGCACATTTGAAATTTTTTCTGCATCAACTACACTTGACAAATACACTTTAATGAAAAGTTGAACTTGTGGGTAATGATGACATTAGTGTAAATTGGCTGCTAAATCACTTCTTTTCCTGAATTGCAAGAGTTTCTAAAACGGTATCTGAAATAATCATCAACTGAACACACTAGGAGAAGGATTAGACTGCAGGAAAATGAGAGGACTTTCGCTGTTCCAATTTTCAAATTTTATTAACTGTTCTTAGACCCTTCTATGTTTTATTCCTACCACTGTCTGCCAGGCAACAGTGAGAAACCAGAACACATTTACAGGGCTATAAAAATGTAAATATTAGTGAAAGAAGCATGCACGCAAAACCCGTTTGGGACTTAGTTTTTATTTATTTACATCCCTGTCCTAATGCCACCTTCCTACCTATGTTTTGGAGGCCATTCTGAAATGTAATCAGATTTAATAAAAGCTGAAAAGTTTTCTGTCATAAAACTGTACACAAGAATTGCAATTTTTGCAACTGGAGTGTGGCAAGACACAAAATGGTTTATTACTGTATTATCTTCCTAAAACATACCCTTTATACAAAGCTCAGTAGTACTTGACCTCTACAAAGATTTAGAATCAAAAAAAAGATTTTGCCTTTCAGTTACAGTTGTTGAAGGGATGTTTTTTTCCCTAGTTGGTTTTTTGTTTGTTTTGGAGAACAGGGAGTTAGTGTTGGGGGAGGGTGGGAGGGTGGAGAATGTTTAAGTTGTTTTGCTTTAAATCTAGGCACATTGAATTGTTTACTTATACTGCTTTAACAAATCATCAGTATGGAAAAATGTACAAGTTCACTTTACTTTTGATCTATTCATTTTTCTTCTTGTAGTTTCCTCTTTGTTTAAAGTATTATTAAAGAGTGTAAGAGTGTGCAACCATCTCATTTTGATCCATATTACTGTACAAACTTGGAAAATACAAATACTCTTCAAAAAAAGACAAGAGTACGTTACTCCTAACTAACAAGAGCCTTGGTCTCTCTGGTTACAAGCTGAATCAGAAACACCGAGGCTTTCCTCACTTCTCCCAGTTTTCAAATAGTGGGTGGAAGGAGCATGAGTTACATCTTTTCTTGCATTCGTAAATGGTTTTAGAATCCAATAAAATAAAACTAATGCTACCATTGGCTGCAATTTATAAGTTGTAAAGAGATAGCAAAAGGATGCTTTTCCCACTTCCAGAGCTAGAAATATAAGTAGTAATAAAGAAACAACTTTCCTATTTATATATTGTCAAAGGCCTATTGAAACTGTTAAAGAATATATTCAAGATAGGATATTTCTATGAAGTTTGGGAAAGAAGCCATGTTTTACAAAAAGACTCCATTCTTTTCCAGGAAAAGACCCAAACACATAATTTCAACACATTATAATGTATTATAATGTAAAGGAGCTGCTAGCAGCTAAAAAAGCCCTTCCCTTTCCAAAGAAATAATGCAGTGATTTCTCCCCAGGAAAAAGCTGACTAAAAAAAATGTGAAATGGTAGTACAACAGAGTCATTTTCCTGCTTGTTCATGAAAAAAAAGATAGCATAAGTAAGATCTATACTACATATTAATAAAAATATCAAAAGATTACACAGTATCAGGAATATTCTATTAGACTGCCACTTTGGGAAAAGCCAGTCACATTTGCAAAGGTGACTAGCTATGTGATAATCTTCAGCTAGCCATTTACATAACATCACCAAAACCATTACTGAATTTAGTGTTTCTGGCAATGACAGCTTTGCCCCAAGAACAGAATAAAACTATTATCATGTAAAGTCACATCCAGGAACTGAAACGAGAGCTGGGAAGAATCTGACCTGTTCTAGAATGGGCTAAACCAAAGCACAGGACTTCTTAAAACAAAAGTTCCCTCAAGGGTTGGGACAAGAACCCTTAAGTGCTAAAATGTATCTCAAAATTCCCTCCTCTTGCAGGGGGGTTGGACTAGATGATCCTTCGAGGTCCCTTCCAACCCTTGGGATTCTGTGATTCTGTGAAATGGTTATTAATACAGCATGTGGATTTCTTTCATTTCTTTGGCCATTTCAATAAAGCATCAACATCAACAATGAGCAAAACTCAAAGAAAATCCTGTTACTTGACACTGCAGAGAAGTACAAGCCTGTTCACAGGCAGCTGATGGCCTTTCAAGCAGATTATATCAGGTTTTACATTAAAACTATTCTGTTCCTGTTCAACTTCTGCCCTACTGCCAAAATGAATACTTTTTTTTTCTTTAAATCTGATGATTCCTAGTTGTTCACAAACCAATATGAATTTCAGACACACGGACTGTTTTCAAATTACACTAATAAAGAGCAGCAAATAATGCCTTTGGCCTTGCATAACTTCCAAACAAATGACCTTGGATAATTTCCAAAACAGTACTGTCACTTCATTCACATTCATTCAACAAACAAAAACTATCAGAAGTTTTAATATTTGTAATTATTACATTTTAACAAAGACTTACCCTCTGGCAGGATCTAAGGCAATTGCTCTGGGTTGATCCAATTCTTGCCAAAACAAAACTTTTCTCAGCGATCCATCTAAATTAGACACTTCAATCCGATTTGTTTCAGAATCTGTCCAGTATAATTTCTCTCCCAGCCAGTCACATGCCAGCCCATCAGGTGACAGAAGTCCAGAAATGACCACATTTTGTACACTCCCAGATTTATTGAATTCTGTTCGTTTAATGGCTTCTTCACTGACATCACTCCAGTATATCAACCCCTTCACAAACACGAAGTCCACTGCTGCTGCGTCCTCTAAGCCACCCACAATCACTGTGGCATTCTCCTTCCCATTCGCAGCATCCACCAGTCGCAGATCACGTCGGTTTGCGTACAGCAACAGCGGGGCAGCTATATGGAGAGAAATCAGGGGTGGGGATATAGAGAGATGCATTAACACCACTCATATTAAGTATAGTTTGCACTATGATAGTGCCTCAGGCCACAACTAATTTATGAAATTTTAAAATAATAATTAAAAGGTGGGGGGACATTTTGTAGTTTGACTAAATAGCACAGACTTGAAGCCTTTCAACAGTGCTTCAACTGAAGATGTTAACTCATAATGGGCAGCTCATTATTCTGGGCTGTGCATTATTAAATTAAGATTAAAGAAGAAGGGAGAGAACAAAGAAAATGGGGGTCTGAAGTGCCCAAATGACACTGTTCTGGAGAGCAGGATGCTTAAAGAAGAATCTGAAAGACAAGGGTAATGCAGTTTTCTAAGCACTCAGTGCTGGCCCACTTGAGCAGAGATTGTGGGGTTTTTTCTCCCCCTCTATAATTCAGTAATATACACTCCACTTCCATCAAAGCATAATTCATGTCAAGCTATCAAAGCCACCTGTATGTTGATACTCTCTGAAATTATATATCTCGGACATGTTACATATAATCAAATACAAAATGAATTGCATAGCATGAAACAGATGTTGCCTTAAAGTGCTGCAGTTGATATGAGGAGTTATGGAGAAAAATAAATCTACAGGAATGGACAACATGAATTCTTTCAAACTCAGCTCTACCATTCCTGTTTACTTCCCTAATACAAAGCCTCTATTCTATATGCTTTATTTGTTTACTCCATCAGTTTCAACCATCTGTATATTCTTCACACATGACACCCAAGATAACTAATGAAAAGAAGTAACCATGAAAACAGTTTCTCAAGTGCAATATGGCTGTTTAATTGTCCTTAACCACAAGCTACATATAACATTATGGAAATCCCAGCCTCATACCTACTTCAACAAAAGGTTAAGGAAAACACTACATTTGTGTAAAGCAGACAATCACACCCTTTTGCATTCACTATCAGAAAGCATGTCTACCTTTTCCTGTGTCTACTCAGCCACTCTACATCACAACTGTACAAGCAGCATTGAGATAAATACTCCGACTGGCATACTAAATGCTCCTCTACCTGCAATCACACAGCTTCAACAAAAATCTTGCGGATTCATTTGTCAACATAGGCGAGCACTTTAAACTTCAAGTAGTATGTCTATTCTAACCAAAGGGTTTACATTTATAGAGCCAAAGATATGCAAGGTGGAATAATAATGTCAAGGGCTACACTGTGAGAAAGGATGCAGTTCATTGTACGAGAAACACTGAAATCAGAAATACTAACACAGGTGTCAGAAAATTCAAAAGCTAATTTCCAAGATCTCATTACCACAAAACGATCAAAGACATTGCCACATGTGCACTGGGAGAAGCTGATGGACCTAAGAAGTTCTACCTCCAAATAAACAAGTTCTGCTATATATGTTCGAAGGTCTTTCTGTCTTTTTTGTTTTATTGGGTTTGAGTTGTTGTTTGGGTTTTTTTGGGGTTAGGGTTAGTGGCTTTTTGTTTGTGTTCTGTGAATTGTTTAGGCTGTCATCCTAATTTTAGAAACACTGAATATGAATTTATTTATGGCAATCTTTAAATGGGAAGTTACCAAAATGGAGGGGGGGGGGGGGAGCTTTTTGGTTTTAATATTGCTAGATTTGTATTCACCCCTCCCAAAACCTTTATCTTACTGTGCAGCAAAACATTTAAAGATGATATTTCCATGGAGAAGGGGTAGACTCCTTTACATCAGAAAGCAGAATAAGTAGGTTTATTACCTTACTCACTACCTCCTTTCCTTCCCTACACAATTTCCCATCCCCTAAAGATTTCAAATTAATTACAGCAGTTTCTTGAAGTGCAGGTTGCTTATGGTAACTACATTTTCAGAAAAGAAGTATTAAATAAACTGCAAATGGTAGAAAATAGACACACAATAAACCCCTCTACTTTTTAAAGCCTGCATACAATGGCTACATAAAAAAAAATCTAGTTAATAGCCAGCTCAATGTCATCTAGGAAAGTGTGCAGCCAACTGGCAGAGCTCCCTCTAATAAGACAGCATGCCCAGCATTTGAAAAAAGGTAAATCCATGCACAAATGAGTACAGGCTCCATTATTATGTGCAACACGGAGCAAGAGTACCCATGCACACAGCATGCACTGAATTGGAACACCAGGCATGTCAAGTGTAATCACCGAGGCCTGAAGGCACTGCTGAGCCTAACACAACCACATTGCATAGGTTATTCATTCCTTGCTGGAGCTCAGAGCTGGCTGAGGAAGAACTGGAGAAAACCTCCTTTTCATGAATGATACAAGCTAGTTGAATGATGGCTAGGAAGAAACACAGCTACACTTGGGATGTGTAGCTTCACGCAGATTGATTCAAAGCCGCAACTTGTAACACATCCCGCAGGGCTGGCAGATGAGGATATAAAGCTTTCCAATTTGTTGCAACATTCAGGAATGAAGCATGTATCACCAAAATAATAAGAACCAGGTTTGCTCCCTCCCCCCTCCCCTGGCCCAACCCTTCCCAGAAAACATGAAGGCTTCAATATCCTATAAAACGTAATTACTGAAGTTGGCAGCATTAGTACCTAGCGTCACCTTTGCCATTTGTTTGACTCAAACAGCAATGCCAAAAGGAAAATTGTGGCAGCAAATCCCATTCTGCCCCATACAACTCACTTTAAAAGATGCACAGATCACTGTAAAGATGGCTTTCTTGAATAACTCAGTTATGAACTACACTAATAACCAAGGGGAAGAACTGCAAGAGAAGCTCAATGCTAGGTAACTATTTTGCAGCTTAGGTTAAAATGGGACAAAGAGATACAACTCAGATCTATCTTATCTTAAGCTGAACTCTTTACCTATGTTTCTATTTCCCTTTCTATAGACATCATAAAAAAACATTACTGCAAAAAACTATAATACATTGAGAGAAGCACATATTTTTGAAAGTAAAATAAAACCCACTCATCTTTTAAATGAAGAACTCGTACAGCAATGAATATGACTGTGTCCTCTATCACCTGAGAGGTCTAAATGTAGTTTATCCTTCTAATTAAAGTACCGAATAAAAGCTATGCTTAGTTATAAAACAAACTCTTTTGGTATCCACCTGCAGGAACAAACATTTGCTTAAAGCACACAAAAGTTAAAATCTAAGGTCTAACACATTTGAACTGCAACAAAAAAAAATTAAATCACAAGAAACTCTTGCCAATACTGAGTCACTACTGAGCCTAATAGCTTGTTAACACCAATATTCACGTAACACCCTCCATAAGCTTACAACATTCAATATTAAAATCCAGGCACTGCCATTGTTGCCTTACCTTTACAACTAGAATTCTGCCTCAGCATCCTCCTCCTTACCACCCAACTGTAGTTCTCATACCAAACAGCTCTTGGTTGCAACTTTTGTCTCTCTCTTGAGCATACTGAAAGTTGCTAATCCCCAGGATACCCAAGTCTGTTTTCCCTAACACTTGTTTACTTAAGTCTCGCTTTATTCATTTGATTTGTAAGCCTTTGATACTGGCTTAAGAATGCTGCAGCCCACAGAATACAAAGCCATGAACCAACATAAAAGATCAGTTAAAATGTTTTCCAATTTTTTTGCATGTTTAAGTGGCAACTTTAAAGTGTCAGAATTTGTCATGCTTTCCTTTAACTAGACCAGAGGCCTTTTCCACAAGCTCCTGCTTGCTCCCTTTCCACTTTCAATGATCCATGACACCTCTGGGTGCCATGAGGTCAGTGTTACCTTCAGCATGCTCATTCTCTTTCACTGACATGGAATTTAGTCTGGTTAAAGCAATTAACACAGCCTCATTTTCCCAAACCCCCAGCAATGTTGTTCTACCCCTTCACTTAGTTAAGGGCCCCTCCCTGAGCTGATTCAAATCATCACTTCAGTGAAAGGTTTGACTGGGTTAGGAGTTGAATTAACGCAAGAAGTGGCCCAGAAAACTCCAAAACTAACATAAGGCAAGCAGCCGGGAGCTGAAAGGGGGAGCAGCTCTCCCCTACCCCATCACTGGCAGCCTCCTGGATCTGCTCAAGATGCAGCCACATCCTTTCTCCCCAGTTCCACTTTCAGCTGTTGGTTCCCAACATCTCTTTTGCATTGGCACCTGCATTTGGCCCACAGTGAGATAATGCAGGGAACTAAACCAGCAAAAGGCTATCATGCTCTCCAAAAAGTAGTTTTTAGCCAGCCATGATAGGGAACCAGTTCAGAACAAAGTCACACAAACATAAGTACTAGCACACATGGCAAAGGGACGACTGGATCAGCTTTGACAATCAGTTTCTTGTGAACCTCCAATTTAGTAACAGGACCTGCCAGACTACAGTGGCCACTGTAAGTGGTGGCAACCTTCCCAGAACCCCAGTGTGACCCAGCCAGGAATACTAGGCAACCACTCACACTGTAGAAAGAAACATCCATGCAGCAGTCCACTGGGAAGAAACCCATGGATTGTTACATTCGAAGATGTCATTGAGCTGGGAAGAGAAAATTCGCCATCCTTTTAAAATCTTGCTGGAGAACTCAGCATCTAAAGGTGCATTGATATTGCCAAGCACACTGCCACAAGGATGGCAAACATGAGGACTTGAAAAGAGGAGACATACTGATGACATGTGCCAAGCAAATACACACTGCCCTGGATGAGGCACAGTGAGCAAAATTTGCTAGATGCCTCAATGGAATGACATGCACCCACATTCAGCCCACAGGGAAGGAAAAGCACTTAAGTGGGCACAGATAACCAGCAAAGTGCATTTATTGCAACCTCCTCAAAACTAAAAACTCCTTATATGTAATACAATGCTCCCCATTGCCAAGATGGCTCACAGAGAATCAATACATAAATCTCTGGACTGACACAAGGATTCTGGCACAGTCAGTTGTGAGGACTCTTCCTTCACTAGCCATGTTTCAAGTTTCTTCATCATTGCTTATGCTAATAAGGAATTCTGTGTATTTGTTATCCATAAATGTTTGAGTTTGGCTGCTCAGTTTGGTGGAGCAAGAAGGAAAAAGTTGAGGTAGCAGTGGGAATAAAATCCTGGGAACCTTGTATCAAATCAGAAGACAGGCAAGTTGCAAATGAAAATAACTTCCCTAAAAAGCAGGGACCAGCCTCAAGAAACTTCATAAAAAGATTATGATTTTCAAACAAACAAAAAAAATCACCAGGAAATACAGGAACAAGCAGCAGGCCAGGATTTTGCAGCAAGTTCTCCACCACAGCAGCTTTCCTGATTTATTCCACACAAGTCACAATTCCACACAATATTTTACAAAAATGAATGAACTGACTTACCAGTAGCCTCCATTCCATTTTCACTGGATGAGCTCTCTTCTCTCTGAACCTCCTTGTTCTCACAGATATACTTGCAGGACACAGCAGGCAAACAGGACTTTAGTAAACAAGCATGAGGCAGCCCAAGCTTGTTAGAAAGGACCTTTTCTCCTCCTTGCAGCTAACCTAAAGTGTACCCCACATGCTACAGCCACTCAGGGGCTGTTCAGATGGTAACTCAAAAGGTCATAGGAACAGTCAGGCTCACTAGTGAATGAGTAAACCACATTAGTGCAAAAACAAAGACACCAAGCAACAACAACAGTGCTTGGATTCTGCACCAAGCTCCTACCATTAGTGGGAAAACAATTCTCTTATTAAAGAGCTAGAAGGACAGAGGCAAAAGAATAAGGGGATGAATAATAATTAAAAAAAATTGAGTACAGGGAATGATAAAAATACCAGGCCCAGGCATAAAAAGCCAAGAGACCTGACAGGGTGCCATAAAAGCACACACAACTGAAGTACACCATGAACATATCACAGGCAACTAACTTTCTGAATGGCAGGCATCACCCACCAACTCATCCTATCAGCAAGAGAGCCACAGAGCCAGTACTGATGACTTCCAAATTATCACAGCATGTCTCTTCTTAGTATTGGGTAGCACACCCACACTGAACCTCTGTCCATCTTTCCATAACTTTGACTCTCCTACTCGGAAGTTGTTCCCACTGTGCTCTCATGGGGATAAAATGCACTGCTTCAGTAGCAGACATCTTCATAACTTTAAATGCTGAATATGTGTTACTGACAACAACCCAGGATAAAAAGAGAGCTATGCTTCCTGGTCAGACACCTTCTTGCAGCTGCTTTGCTTAGAACACTATCACCTTCTTCCATTACCCTGCTGCTTACAAGAAGGAGCCACAAAGTTGCAAGAAAATAGGAATATTGTGTATTGCAGCACCATACGCTTCCCTGGGCCAGAAGCAGACTGGAAAGTAGGAAGGCTCCTAGGGATGTGTAACCAAGTACTATCATGAGCCACATTAATGTCTGCAGAACCTCAACATAACACTTCCTGTTTCCTCAGGTGTTCTCATAGCATTCCATCAGTAGTATCCCAGGTGCTCAAAATGTTGTGAAAATAACACAGCGCTGCAGATTAAATCATACCAGCTCCATGCACACTGGCATGAGGAAGTTAGTAGGCATGTAGACTGCCACAAAGCTTCTCCTGTCTGCAAGGTATGTTTCTGACAGTTCTCCCTAGTACGCACCTTTGCTCATGCAGAAAAAGAAGCTTTGTTTGGCTATACTGTACCAATTAGAGTCCCGCATCTGAATGGGGATGATATTCTGCAATCCAAACTTGAAGCTGTACTATGGTGGATGAGGCTACCTGATCCCACTGAAACAAAACACTGCCCTTTACACCTTCAGGCATCATTATTTCCTACAGTGTTTCTAGCAAACCAAAAGCCTCTATCATACCCCTCATGAAGCTGTTGAACAACTGCATTGATTGAGTCCCTCCACTGAAATAGAGCACCAAGACACAACATTGAGATGCTGTGACAGAGGTAGCCCTTTTCCTAAAGCCTAGAAAGTTTAAAGGCCACAAGATACACCTTGTTCAACTTGGCCCCAAGGTTTGTTGGTGTTCTGGAATGACTGCAGTTCATTATATGTTTCAGCCTGGACAGCACATGTGTTTGGGGGTACACATCCAGTCAAGGATGCCCTGAGAGTCCTGCCAGCTCACTTGGCTCCCATAGCTGCAGAACCCTAGCTACATCAGCAGGCACAATGTGGGAAAAGCTCCAGCCAAGGGGTCTCACCCAGATTGCTAACAGTTTCACATGGACCAAAAAACACACACGCTGAGCAGCAACACATTGGTTTACCTTCAAACTAACAAAGTCTTTCTCCACATCGACAAGGAGCTCATAGGCACTCCCTTAGACTTTTTACAAGCACTATTAATGTAAAATCAACAGGCTTACACTAGATGTCGTGACACAGGGGGGGGGGGAAAAACAAACAACAAACACCAAAAACCAAACCAAAACACACACATATGCAGGATGCCCTGAAAAAAGTTACACGACCCAGGCTTTTTCATACTGAATAGGACTCATTTCTGAAAAAACAAAAGAAAAACAAACCCATAAACACAAAACCACCCAACTTGGATTTATGAATTTTACCATAACCTACAGGGTAAAGTTTCTGAGTCGCTAGAGCACAGTGCATTTTCCAAACGGACATAGCAAGAGTCACTACAAGGTTTACAAATGCCTACTCTTCTATTATTCTTTATAATCCTATTCTATTAATCTATGTAGTCACGAGGATTCTTGGATTTCCACAGTGTTAACATTTTAATTAACACTAACACTATGAATAACAAGCAAGAGTTTATTTTCTGGTTTGACAGAATAACAAAGGAAAAGACTGAAATTCTACAACCCCTTCCATTTCTGTTACCTTCCACATTCAAGCAAACACATCAGTCACCTTCTAGAAGCCTCAACTCTGACAACAGACAGAGGAGAATGCTTATTATTGAGAAGTTCTGGAGGCATAAGCAGTTAAATAAAACCAAAAACATACAAACTTACAAACTATATTTTCCTCTGGGAACAGATGATGAGGGGGGAGAAAGAAAAAATATAAAGGAGAAAGTTACATTTCAGTATTATAGAGAAGGAAAACAAATGATTTTTGATTAAGCAAAATTATATAGCTAGTTGATTAAGATTTTCTGTCTCAAATATGATTACTTTTCAAATCCGACATCAAGAGCTCACACATGGCCCTTATAAACAGCATTAAAACTATAATACCATTTCTGCCACATTGATTATATCACAAGGGAGTAATTCTATTTAGGTAATCTGATCCTGTAACAAGATACTAAAAAAATCTTTACAAATGTTGCCATTTTCCATGCCTGTTTATATTCAAAACATTTCCTTATTGTTCTCTCTGTATAAATAATGAAGCTTGAGAAGCATTCCACCTTTTAAACTGATATGTTGCTTTCCCCAAATAGTTAATAATATTCTGCAAAGGAAATAAAGTATTACTTAACTAAACCATTATTTCTTTTAACCTGCCTTTTGAATAGTATGTTCTTAAAAGAGTATTATAAATCAAATGAAAAAAGGTATTGCAGTATTTCCATTCTATTCTTAGACTGGCAGGTTCAACTCCATTTCAAAATTGGTAGAGGACTGTATCAATTACATTGAAATAGAAAGGTTTGTACCAAGATAATCACAAGGAGACAAAAAACCCACCCTCTTTTTCATAACCATTTCATTGGAGATCATATTGGAAAGAAGAAACGACAACAAACTCTCTACTTGCAAACACCATCACTGCATACAGACCAAGTTCTGCCCATGTGGAGCAAATACTGAGCCTGTTCACACTGTAAGTCTCTTTCCATAAATATTTATGAACTGCAGGAGTATCTAGAGAGCAGCTTGCCTGCCAAATATATGTATCTGTAGAAGTTACTTAATATTTACGGTGTCAATACCCAGTATTTATGTACAGTCCATTAGAAATGCAATGCTTTCTCCTTCCAATCTCTGGACAATTACAACAAAAGAACGACACAGCTTCTTTGTTTAGAGCACTGCTCATTCTGTAACTTTGCAAGTGACATACACCCTGAAACTACACAAGTGAGGTATAAGTTGAAAAATAAAAGTTGTTATTAGAGAATATTTCTTTCATCAAACAACAACTACCCTCTAGAAGAGCCAGCACAACAAAGCACTCAGCATAGAAGTGGAAGTACTCACTGCATGCTCATCCTAAACCTCATGTCCGCACATCAACAGTCACCCTTGATGAGCCATAGTGTGTAGGCTCAAGGGCTCAACTTTTAAGTGAACAATGCCAACTCCTTTATATGAAGGTGAATGGACCATCCCTGAAGTCTGCAAGGAAGTTGCATCCCCCCATGTCTTTCCAAGCAACTTACACCACTTACCAGTAAAAGTCCATCTGTGGGAAATTCCCTTATCAATGTAAATTCTGTTTCACTGCCACAACTGCCTTGGAAGCACAAACAGCCTTCATGTGCCATCAAAGTGGGTGGCAGCAAAAAATTTCACCAGCTACTTACAATTTACTAACCATATCTCTCTCAGGTAAGTGGGCTGAAGCATGAGGGCTCCCCAGCAGTAGACCTGGAGGAGGAGCTGAGCATGCTCCCAGCCACCAGCTCAGCCAAAACCATGCAACAAAGCTTTATTAACCGTGTTTCTGGTGCCACTCAACAGTAAAATGTACCCCTCCCTATAGCACAAGGAAGTGGACTCTTTTGAAGAAGCCACCAGCAAAGCAACCCAAGTACTTAACATTTCTCCCAGCAAATTAATGAAGTTAAATATGCTGAGGACAAAGAATACAGTGTTTAAGTCTGCAGACTGGCTGCAGAGATGAATGATGACAGATCAGAAACTGAGACCTGTTTCTCCCTGTTTTCCTCCTCTACACCACTCACTCAGAAGGAAAAAAATTAAATTATCTTTGCTCTACTTGACTTGAACTGAAAAGTAAATCCCATATTACGTGCACTGCAGCAGATTATTTGTAAAGCTGGCATTTTTGAGATGTGACATCATCATAAAGGTGGATTACAGATGTCCAAAGGAATCAGATTTCTCCAGCTCCCAAAGACAGACTTTAAAATGTTCCTATGCTCCAGATCCCAATCTATCTTCCTGAATAAAAGAAAACAAAACCCACAAACAAACAAACAAAAACTACTACTCTATGCATTCTACAGCTTCTAGCCAAATTCCTTACCTAGAATTCAGGGAATGCAGACATAATCAATTCACCAGGGGAAAAGGAAGACACATCAGTATGGTTAATGCCCCTGCAACCAGCATAGGTGTGAAACATGAAGAAACCTTTTCACCTGAATATGTCACTGAAGGATACAAGAAGCCCATCATCTGTGCACGTCTCTGACCAGATACACTGTTTCAAACATATACCATAACTTCCCTGCATATGCAGTGTACCCTGCCAAAAATCCTACTTCACCTTACTCCAAGACACAGCAAAATGTTCCATCAAACTTTTTAAGTCCTTATTTTTCAGCTTTAAAGAACAGCTAAAGCAATCTGATGATAAATGAACTATATCACAGAGACACAATTTCAAAAACTATTAAAGTAATGGTGGATTTTGTAACACCTTAGATCACGCTAATTTCAGACTCTTCTATGGAGAGATGAAAGAGGAAAATGCATTGGAAATCACGGCAGACAGAGGCACAGTGATTTCTGAGGAACCATACAATGGAAAAACATGACTAGAATACAGTTGACTCAAGCTTGGGTGAAGAAACAGACCACGATGATTACAAATATATATTTCCAAGTCTCACTGTCAAACCTAAGGATTGTACAGTCCTAGGTGAAGAAACCCTTTGCCTGAAGGCAAATGCATAGCTTCAGCTGGAAATGCCACACTTCATCACCAGCCTGAGTGCTTCAGAAGCAAAAAGCCTAACCCTTGTCCCCCTCTCCGACTTCTAGCAGAAAAATATGTGCAAGTCTTGAACACTAAGCTCTCCTAAACTACCTGCAAACAAATCTACTTAAAAGTTACAAAAAAAGCAAAGATTATCTGTTTATCAAAAGCAAGCAACAAATTAAAATGAATTAAAAACAGTAACAATATTAAAACAACAACAGATTAAAACAAACCCTCTTCTGAATGCATCAGAAGGAAGCTTTAATTTTAAAATGCACATTACCAAAGAGGCATTTTATCTCTTCGCTAACTGACCTTAAGTGCAGAGGTCTGCAGTATTCAGTATGTCTGCACAAACATCATTTGTAAGATTCCTACTCAAACAAGAGCTCTGTGCGTTGTCTGCATGATCCTGGTTTAAAACCAAAACAAAACAGCAATTGCATAATGACTGAAGAGTTATTTCTGGAAGTAAGCTGTGAATTACTGCAGAGGAAGAACTCTCTATCACTTATTAAAAAGTTGAAACCTCAGTTTCACACTTATCTGCAGCTCCTTGACAGATGTGATGCCACTGCTATTGACTTTTTCAAACTGACAGTTATCAAAGATCCTCATTGGTTTCACAGCTGCCACGGAGAATACAGCAAAGCTTCCATGAAACAGCTCTAACTCACTCCTCCACATGTACCCTCTCTGGGAGCAGCTTCAAGAAGTACTGCAGAGGGCCAGAGAAGAGGAAGCCCAATCCCCAAAATCAAACCAGGGGCTGAGAAAACAGAGACCATACTCTGAGGAGGGTCAAGAGATTCCAGGAAAGTGAACCCTTTCTTCCATCAGCCAGAATACGGAAAAAGGAAAAAAACCCAAACCACAGCAAGCTTTCACAACAGTTACCTCCTGCCTTTTAGAAATCCAAACACCTGCCCTGAAAATGTCAGTAGGATCTGAATTATGGCAGTCCTTGTGCAACTCTGAAAGACAGGTGCCTTGCCCTGTGCATCCATTTCTGACTAGTAATGGCCTGGTACTTCTTCAAGTCCTTATTATAGTTTACAGGGCACTGAGCTTCCAGGTTACCAGTTTTATTTGTTTCCAGATTGGTGAATGAGTCCACCATAGTTTCCTCAGACTAATGATCATAGTTTAGCTGTTGAAAAAAAATAGTAATAAAATCAAATGGACAGAGATTTACACGTCAATGAGAACAGGGAGGCTAGTTCTGTAAGCGGAGAGACTGCTGCAATCCACAAACACACACTCTGACATTTTCTGAGTTTCAGACTCCAGCACTGTTGGCTTGGCATCCTTTACAGCACTGAATTCACAAAACCAAACAGTGAACTTCATAACTTCATCTCTACTTTCATGTATAAACTTATTCATACCCATGCTGGCACTGCCTCTGCCTCATTAAGGAACTGCTGACACCTCTTCTGAACTCAACACATCTTATTCAAACCAATTCTACTTGCATAGATGTTGTTTATTAGGGAGGATGCATGCATTAAAATCTGATTTTTTGTTTCTTCAGAAGTCAGCTGTTCCTGCTGTTTATCTCTACCTAAGGTAACAATTAGCCAGTAGGAAAATTACTATCATGTCACAAACAGAAGATTACAAATTCAGGTAGGTGATCAAACAGCAGGAGACCCTGAACACAGAAGAAACAATAACACTGCTCGGATACAAATGTCCTTGGCAATAGACAAAGACAAGAGATGAGAAATGACAGTCCAGATGGTTTATACACTGAAAGTTTCTTGAAAGTGTCTTATTAAGCAACGTCAAATATACAAAGATTTGCAAAAGCACATGTCACTATTGCGAGACTAATTTGAAGAAATTACAGTGACAATATTACGTGACATTACATATGACAGCAATTTCTGTGCTGTCATTCGAACTAGGCTGAACAGCAAGTGAGAGCCAAACAAATGGTTTATTAAGAACAGGTACAGTTGGTACTTAATAAAACAAACTTGTCAGGAAACAGTTTCTCTCCGTGCTCCAGACTTCAGTTAAAAGTTGAGACACCTTAACTTTTGAAAATTGGGGTTTAATCACCACAATAGGAGCTTGAAATGTAACACACAGCCCAATTATAAGGATACTTGTATCTCTGCAAACAGGATACAATATGGCAAACAGATGCACAGGAGGGAGGGGGAAAAAAAGGGTATGGAGGAGAGGAAAATTTTTGTTTTCCAGAGTACTGAGCAACTGGAGACAGAGCAACTACTTCAACATAAGCCACCTTTAGTCTAGCTTTCATCTGAACACACGAGTGTTGATGAATTTTCTAAGCCAAAGTGTGTTTGATTGTTAGCAATTAACCTCTTCCCCCATCGAGTATGAAAAAAATCGAGTAAATGGCACAGCGATGGATGTAAACACTACAGGTGATTTCTTCCCAGAAAGACTGAACGCAGAGAACTAGTTACTATAATTATGTTTATAGCATTAAGAAACCAAAAACCAACCCCAGAACTCGGCTTTCATACCATACACGACAAAAAATGTTGGTGGAGAGAAGAAGCGCAATACAAATCCTCAGCTACTTTAAGTGACATCCCCCCGTAAGGCACTCGACTGCCGATTTAAAGCTGTATGAACACCCGTGGCAGTTCACCAGTGAAACGCAAACTTCTCTCAAGTCCCAGCGCAGAGCCAGCACAGCTGAGAGGATGGAGCATTCATTCCCCTTCTCGCCAACTCCGCACGCTCACTTCGCTGCGAGGAGGGGCTCACTGAAACACCAGATCCCGGCCACTTTCCAACACTCCATACACGCTGGATACATGGAGAGCTCCGCGCTCCTCCCGCACCCGGCTGAACGAAGCGCCACTCACGGGGGAGAAAAGGAGAGGAGCCTGGCGATACTAACAGCGGTATGAGCCTGACACCGGCGTGGCCGAGCTGCAGCCTCCCAGGGCGGCTGCGGAGAGCGCCGGGAGGAGCGGCGCTGGTTCGGGGGCTCGGTGCGGTGCGGGCCGGCGGGGAAGTTGGCGTAGAGGAGCGGCGGCTGGGAGAGCGCTGCCCCCGCGCCGGGCCCCGCGCCCCGCCGGCAGCCAGGCCTCTCCCCTCCCGCACGCCCAAACATGGCCCCTCGCCGCCACCCCGGCAACTTTTCCCCCCCTCTCCCCGCTCACCTCTCATCAGCGAACAAAAACTGCAGGCAAGTAGGCTGCGCAGGACGGCCCCCATCTTCCTTCCCTCCTCGCTCTCACCGGCGGGGAGGCGGCGGCGAGGAGCAGCACCTCCGCTGCCAGTTCATGCTTCCAGGCGGGCGGGGGAGGCGGCGGGGAAGACGGGAGGTGGGGGGGGGGAAAGAGGGAAGCTGAGGAACAGCGGCCGCAGAGATTCCTCCCTCGCCGGTTCCTAGCAGGCCACTTGCCCTGTCGCGCCGCCGCGGGAGCGGGCGCTGCCCTCCATACCGGCCGCCGCCGCCTCACCGCAACTGCTGCGGTCGTTCCCCCATCCACCCCTACCGCTCGCTCGCCCGGCCTCCGCCTCCGCCGGGCGCGCACAGGCGCAGGGATACAGCCCTCCTCCTCCTCCTCCTCCTCCTGCTCCCCCGGCCTGGCCTCCGCCTCCCCGCGCCGCGCCCGGACGGCTCCTGGAGCAGCGCCCGCCCCCCCCAGCACCTCTCCCCCGTCAGGGAGGGAGCGGGAGGGCGGAGGGGCGGGGGCAAGCGCACGCAGCCGGCTCTCGCACGGACGGTCACACACATACACACACGTTCCCGCCCGCCCCGCCGCTGACAAAAGCCTGGCGGGGTCCGCTGCACGGCGGAACCGGAGCGGGCCGGGGTGGGCTCGGAGAGGGCGGATATCACGGTACCCCCCGCGGGGCCCGCCCGCGGGTAGAGTGAGGGGAGGCGGCGGGGGGCGGTCGCCGCTGTCGCATTCCAGCGGGACTACTTGCCATTCTTCACCCCCTCCGCCGCGTAGCGATGCTGCCCGCGGAGCAACACCGGACAGGGAGCGACGGCACTACTTTCTGCCACAGAGCAGCGGCGGCGGCCGAGGCAGCAGCAGCAGCACAAAGGCAGCAGCTGGTCCTCAGCCGGGTGAGGGTTGGGTATTGCGGGGCAGAGCAGCGCCATCGGTTCCTTCCTTCTTCTCGGCTGGTGCCCGCCTGCCCGGTCTCTGAGGGGACACGCTGGCCGAGGGCTCTCCCCCAGGGCCTGGCGCTTGGGCCAGCTGCGAGGTCACGCTGGTCTGTAAATATGTATCGGTGTGCTGTGCCCTACCGATCGGATTGGAAACAAACGGGGGGACGGGATGTAATAGTGAAGTATCGCTCGGGGAGTGGAGGGTGGGGGAGATGAGCAAGACGCTAAAACTAAGTTACAATTAATACAGCCAGTGGGGAGAGTACAGAGCAGTAATCTTGATGCGTTCCTTCTCAGTAGGATTTGCTGCTTGGTTGATGTAGTGTTGCATAATTTATTTCCCAGCACTTTTGAGGGTGTTTTGGGATTTTGCCCCCCTTGCTAGACGAGATCTAGTATGCTGGGTTTGTGCTGCTTGGCACAATAGTACAACGCCCCCTTAAAATCGGTGCCTTATGTGCTGTGTTGAAATATAATTTACTCTTTTCCACTATTGCATTTATATAAACGCACACTTTCACTTCTGAAGAGGCTAAAAGTTAAGATTTTGTAATATACCCTCACTTAAAGCTTCTCTCTGTACCTGCCTTGTTCATTTCTAAGAAGCAGTACAAAATGCAACTTTCTTGCATTTTCTTGGGTGAAGAAAACGACTTCAGGATATTTCTACAAGAAACATTAAGTCTAAATCATGTTCTCCCTCCTTCACAGAGTATGGCAGCTGGTTGGTAGGAGATCTTACAGCAGAATTGGAGATCATTACATTCAGAAGTCCATACTATTTTCAGGGTTATTAGAAACTTAACAGAAGTGCATAACTTTTAATCTCATATCTGTTGGATATGCATTTGGCCAGATTAAAGAGCCGGGTGTTGTAGACTGACTCTAACATCAGGCTTCTGGAGTCATGTGATAAATGACAGAATCTCAGCTTTTACTGGGGAAAAACAAAAAACCCACCCAGTGTTCTGTGCAAAGAAGTATATTTCTAACCTTCAAGCAGTACCTGCCTGAGGCCAGGCCTAGGTTACAAAGTGTTGTCCTTGACTCTGCTGGATGAAATTGCCTCCTCCAGAACTGTGCTGTCAGCTGGGAGGGTGAGCAAACTCAAGATCCATGTGGGTAGCAGAGGGGAAGGGCTTCCCATGCAAAAATGTACCTAGATGGTGGATAATCCACATCTAACCCTCCTAGGTTTTGCAGGAGCAGGCAGAAGGAGCACATATTTATATTTATTTTTACTGTTTAATTTGAATTGGAGGAGAAAAAGAGCTTTTTGGAGTTTCCTTGTACACTCACAATGTTGCACAATCCATGATTAACCTCTTGCAAAGTATGGCAGATCTGTCATGAATTTGTATCTTAATCATACAATGCATAGCTGAGGAAAACCTTAAGCCTGAACCCCTGCATCACAGAACACATTTCTCTGTATGCCATTTCCTCTCACATCTCATCTGTTTCTGCTGGAATCACTCTGGTGTCTTGACTATCTGTCTACCTTGGGAGCCTCATCCCTGCCTTGCTGCTCATACCCTTAGAGGTATCTTCCCTGCTGTTCATGCTGGCTGGTTTTATTTGTACTTTTCACACATTATATGCTGTCACCCCTCACACTGGTGTAATTCACTGGTTTTCTTTAATTTGAACCCTCTCCTGCTTAGTTTTTCTCTGAGCCATTTATGATAACTGGCTTCATCTCCCTCAGCTTGGCCTTTTCCCCCCATGGCCTGCATAGACACAATCCTCCTGTCCCTATTCCAGCCCAGACAGCCTCTTTTGAACCCTTTCCCCCATAAATGCTTAAGATTCAAGACAAGCCTATCTCCTAACTGCTTCTAATTCATGTATGAATTTACATTTAATTCATATATGTATAATTAACTCCATGCCTGAGTTTTCTACAAAGTAAAATAGGAGGAAAAATTACCACAGACAGAAAATCCTGACAGTATTATGTTCCTTTAGTTGAGCTTAAAGTCAAAATAAATAGGGAATGGAGAGGGAATGTCTCTTTTGTCTCCCCTTATTGCTTGCAGTTATTTCCATTAATCTTAGAATGAGAAACCTTGGTTTGCTGGCTCAAATCCAGCCCAAAGCTCCAACTGCTAAGAAGCCTGCACAGCCTTACCCCTACCTTCAGACTTAGATGGTGGCTCAGTAATACAAGAGCTTTCACAGGACATTTTGTTTATGCTCAGAATAGTTCCCTGGTTTGGTTGGTGGCCCAGCCTCATAGGCGCTTTTATCAGCCCACAGGACAGAAAGGGATGGCAGCTGTAGCTCCTGAAACCAGCAGTGACTGCCAAATTCACTCTGTTTTTGGACTGTGCCCCGAGTTCCAGTGGAGTCAATGGGCTCTCTTGTAGGACTGGGATTGAAGTCCCTGATGGGCAAAAGCTGTTAGGAGAAGATGGCTGCTCAGCAAATGAATTTGTGGCTGCCCACATCACAAAAGCCACTATCATAATTAGCTCTCTTGCTGAATGTCTCACCAAGAATTAATGGGCACAGCGTGGTGAAATCCTGGTCCCTCTGGAGGCAATGGCAGAATTCTCACTGACTTCAAAAGGGGCAGGGTTTCATACTGAAACTCAAGCTCAAGTCTTCTCTTGCCCCCAGCAGGAAAGTCTGTAGCACAGTAGCTTGGGGAACTGGACATGACATAGCAATGACTTCACCAATGATGCCTGATACAACCACTTAATAGATAAAATAGAACACCCTGACTTGTGGTATCATCACCTTGGCACTTTGCCTAGGTCATACAGATTATACTTATAAAGAAAAATGCTTTGTCCAAAAATGCTTCATCTTACCCAACATAAGGTCAACTTGTAGGAGAGGTATAGCTGATGAGGTTTATCCTTTTACAAGGGTTTACCGTGGTGTTCCTCCATCAGTGGTAGAGTACCAGATCATCCTTCCTAATGTTCAATAACAACCAGACATACTTTCCCCCTTCCTTTTATCATAGATTCATACAATGGTTTGGTTTGGAAGGGACTTTAAAGCTCATCCAGTTCCAACCCCCTGCCACGGGCAGGGACACTTTCCACTAGAGCAGGTTCCTCCAAGCCCCATCCAACCTGATCTTGAACACTGCCAGGGATGGGGCAGCCACAGCTTCTCTGGGCAGCCTGTGCCAGTGCCTCACCACGTTCACATTGAAGAATTTCTTCCTAGTATCAGATCTGTATCTCCCCTCTTTCGATTAAAAACCCCTTCCGCTTTTCCTGTCACTACATGCCCGTGTAAAAAGTCCCTCTCCAGCTTTCTTGTCGGCCCCCTTTAAGTACTGAGAGGCTGCTATGAGGTCTCCCTGGGGCCTTTTACTTCCATACTGTATGAAGTACTGCACCTTTTCTCTGGGACATAGGCAGCTTCCAAGCAGATTTTCCTGGACTGACAGTGATGTCTCTAGCCCAGAAATTTTCTTCAGGCCATGAGGTCTTACTTGTTTTTGCAGTCAGTCTGCAGGTTCTCCACAGTCTGTCAAACCACAGCAATATCTAGCACTCCTGGTACTGTTGTGGCAAACACCCCATCAAATCCTTTTATTTTTTTTATCAGATACAGAGTTGTTTCTTCTTCTTACATTTCAGTACTACCTTATTTCCCCCTCCCCATTTAGTATAATACCCATTCTTTCTTTTCCATCTCATCTACCAGAAGAGGTTGCCTGGTGCCCAGGATGAGAACTGCATTTCTTTGTGGCTAAAAAAGAATACTTACAACAAAATCTTCACAGAGGAGAAGGTGATTGGGTTCAGCAGCCCATACAGGCAAGCTAGTCCAACAGGGATACATTGATATCCCCAAGGGAAAATATGAAATAAGATGACCTGGAAGGCTTGGGCATTTTCTTTATGCCTTTGGAGGAGTGTTTGGACTCCTGCTGATGGTGCATTCAGGGTCAGGCTGTCTACCTACTACCTCTTTTCTCCTTTTCCATCTCCCAGGGAGTTGAAAACAGCACTGCCTAAGGATACACTTCTTCAGCGGTTGTGTTTTCAGTGTGAACCATGCAGGATTCTGATTTTAATTTGGCACTGCCCACCAGACCACAGGGCAAGTCCAAGACTTTTCTTAGGAATATTCAGCCATGGCTACATTTCAAAGCCAAATTACAGAAATGTCATTTGAGAAAGTTACAGTTCTGAAATTTGTAAAGCACTTTAATGCTAGGTTGATACAGAGGAAACATCCTTTTAAAATAGCTCACATTTCAGGCTGACAGACACCAAAACACTATTTTGTTTTAGTTTGCTCAAATTTTCAAACCCGGTCAGCATCTGGGCTCTATTAACCATAATGTGCATGCCTTTTAAGCAACAACGATTTAAGAATATTTTCTTTTCAAACCCCTTTCATGGAGTTCAGTGTTTTGCAATATGCATCCATAACATTTAACAATTCTGCTTTGCACTGCAGTCTTTGAAGTCTAAAAATTATTTACTGGTAAAGCATTGTACATTTGCTTGCACTCTTTAGTCACAGGGATTAATGACTAGAATTTATGCCTCTGGTCAAGCAAGGTAAGTCACTGTGTCACACTAATTAGCAGTCTTTCCTGCAACACTTTTCAATCTTTATGTAGTGTACATGGTGTGACACACCAACTGTGCATAGGAAAGACCTCATTTACAACTTGAAATAGCCACTTCTGGACTTAAGTGCTGTACCATGGAAGTGCGGTTTATGGCAACTAAAGAGACTCATCCCTCTCCAGTTCAAAGTCTGGAGGAAGACTCAGATTTGTATGTCCATGTCCATATTTTATTTATACTTTATATTCACATACATATTAGTCTGCAATTCAGCCAAAACACTAAGCACCTCAAAGAACATGGCTATAGACCACCAACTGTGATACCTCTACGGGGATGGGGTTTTTTTAGCTGTTAGGTAAATTCTCAAAATAAGCTAAAGAAGCGAGAAGAGTTCCTCAGAGCAGAAAAGAGTGCCCTCTGATGGTTAATTTTTAGGTTTAATATCTGCGATGTTTTGTGAAGCATTTCTAGTTTTTAAGAGATTTGTAAGATAAAGCCACACAAATGCAAGATGTTGGAACAGGTCTTTATTTTAAGTAAAACCCTTTTTTTTTACCCTCTTAATTGCTTTTTAGGTAGTCATTAAAAATCTTTTATTAAATTACTGTTACCCAACATTTCTCAGAGACAAGCGGTGCCACTTACAGTTTGGAACTATTACTCACACTCCATTCAGTATGTTTTATGTTTCACTGTGGCAAGTGTGTTTCAAGGCCTGGAAAGGTAGCATGCAGGACATATATAAATCCCTAGCTTATTTCAGAATCATAAAATCAACCAATCATTAAATCAGCTAATCACAATGCAGGCAATAGTTTGAATTAGTCCGTGTTCACTTCTCAACCAGTAAAATCCCAAGGTAATCAACAGTGGCTGATTATATAGTCTGTCCTGGCTTTAACAGGCCTTGCCAGTAATTCACTTAACAAATTCCTGTTTTATTAAAAACATGGTGATCTTTGCACCAAAGCTACAGGACTTGAAGGGAATGGCTGCAGAGGAAACTGAGGGCCCGATTCTCCCTCCCACCCCACTATCAACTGGCTGTAGCGCTAAGTACTATGTAAGTTAACTTATACAGGGAATGTGGTAACCACCTGTGTTTCCATAAAAGATGTTTCAAATACAGGCACAGGACAGCAAAAAGCTCAGCACATACTCACCCCAGCCATTAGCTAAAGTGTCTCCCGTTGATTTCATTCCCTGTTAGAGTGGAATGAATGTGGGTCCTTAAGCTTGCGCTAACTCCATATATAAAGGTTTCCCTGGCTTATGGCCTATAACTCATTCTTCATGCAGTGAGGGGATAGAAGAGGCCATTATATATATTTGAAGTATCATTTGCTGCTTTTCCATCTGCATTAGTTCCTTGAATAATTTCCTTACAGTATGGACTTTGATAAAGACTCTTCTAGTACAGCTGGCAACTAAATGTAGAGATGTGACAAAGGAAAACAGAGAAAGACAGACCCACTCCTCAAATATATTTGTTAAAACACTTGTGCCCACTATAAAGATATTGTTGAAGGATCATCATCCATTTTGGAATAATTAGATTATATTTTCTCCTCTTAAGAAAAAAGTGATTAGAGTGAGGCTATCCAATCCATTCCTCATCCTGCCTTCTTCCACCCCCTCCCCAGTCAAAGCCACAGAAACAGTATTTGGTCACATGGATCTTCAAATAAAAGGGAATTGTGTCTGAATAGCCCTGACTCATAAAGCTCCTTCCAATGCCTTTTTCAGTGTCAGAGCTTTGCTGTTAATGCAACTTCTACTAATTTTTTTCCTTACTAGAATTGTGAAGAATCTAATACCTTTAGAATGATCTGAAAGAGCTTACACAGAACAAAATCCCCGTTTAATCTTGGCATATTAAGAAATCTTTTCTTTGAACAATACATCTAAAATGCTATTTTCCCCAAACAGGTTTTTTTTTCTTTTCCTTTAAGATAAGTAAAGCTGTAAGTGTTGAAAGAAAATATGATTTAGAGTCCTATATTCAGTTGTGGTTTAGGAATCCTGGCACTTTAACTGAAGGAAACATTATTGTGGATATGTGCATCCAGTGGTACACTGTTGCAGGAAATCATGAATTCAGTATATCAAAAGGCGTTCCAGTCACTATATTAAAAATAAAAAAACAGGAGCAATAAACCCAAACCACTTAAAGATAGGAGAAAAAAAATGTTTGCAGAGCACTGTGTATACCAGTTGTTTAGTTGTCGCTCCCACTGTGTGTACCACCCCTCAGTTAAGAGCCTAAAATCATAGAATCACAGTATGGTTTGGGTTGGAAAGGACCTTAAAGATCATCCAGATCCAGCCCCCTGGGCAGGGACACCTTGCACTAGACCAGATTGCGCCAAGCCCCGTCCAGCCTGGCCTTGAACACTGCCAGGGATGGGGCAGCCACAGCTTCTCTGGGCAACCTGTGCCACTGCTTCACCACCCTCACATGGAAGAATTTTTTCCTAATGTCTAATCTAAATCTCCCCTCTGTCAGGTTAAAGCCATTCACCCTTGTCCTGTCACCACATGCCCTTGTAAAAAGTCCCTCTTCAGATTTCTTCTAGACCCCTTTAGGTACTGGAAGCCTGAGCAGTTCCACATCCCTCTTGTGTTGTTGCCCCAGAGCTGGATGCAGGACTGCAGGTAGGGTCTCATAAAAGCAGAGTAGAGAGGGAGAATCCTCTCCATCGGCCTTCTGGTCATGCTCCTTTTGATGCAGCCCAGGATAGAGTTGGCTTTCTGGGCTGCAAGGGCAGATTGCTGTATTGTGTCTTCATTTTTCATCTACCAGTATTCTCGGATCCTTCTCCGCAGGGCTGCTCTCTATCCATGCATTACTTAGTCTGTATTGATATGGGGGACATATGGATCACCCAGTAATTAATTTGCTATGTAGATATCATTTCAAAAGAAAGTTCAGAACATCAAAATTCAAGTTTAAAGTAGTGTTCAGTTTTAAAGAGGAGTATCTGAAAACTAAAGCAAAACACAGCCTAGCAAATGCAAATTCCCATTTTCTTTCCCTGTGCAAATCCTCCACTTTTGAACAACATTGGATAGACAATGAAACAGCTCTGTGGAAAAAGAAGGTAAAGGAAAGGTACTGAGTTGTCACAGCTGATGGTAATAGGGCAAAAGAGTTAAAGATTGAAATGAGATTTGTTAAATTTTAGGTCAAAAGGCAAATGAGAAATATGCAAAGTCTTTCCTGGAGTGACCTGTCTTGCTTTACCAGGTCCATTACGAGACCTGCAACCAAGATAATTTCTAATTAGGGCTTAATGAACATTCAGTCAGGTGAAAACTAACTAAAGAAAAAAAAAATCAGGGTTAAAAAGTTAAAGTTACAAACTTTACCCCAGGTTCAAGACTCATCTTTTGAATTCGCCTTTCAAGCCTACTTCTATGTTCTCAGCTGGAATGCAGGTGTCAGCTGGAACCAGAATAGGTACAAGAACCAGTGTGTCACTTGCCAGCACGGTGACTTGCTGCTGTGTGTGCCATGGACCCCAGCTATAACAGAACAGAAGTGAATGCACAACCCGTTGGTTTTTTCCTCATGAAATGAACCAATGTACAGGAAACAGTGATTGAGCATAGTTGTACTGAAACTTAAAAGTACATTTATTAATTTTTTATAATATATAACAAACACGCAGAGGACAAAGAGAAGCAGTTTTGTGCTTTGCACTTTGATACCCTCAAGAAGTACAGAGACCTAGAGGAAAAATAGTAAGTGTACTCTTCCTGAAGATGAAAAAACTTTTCAATATATCCCAATCCTTCAGGAGACTTACCCATCAAGAGGCTGGTAAAGCATCTGGGAATAGGATGTACCCTCCTGGGTACATGGGGGAATGCAGCTATCCTATAACTACCAGTGAATGGGGAGGCAGAGAAGTGTATTCCCTATATAAGAAAATGAGTAATGCCTAGGCCAATTTCAGGAGTGTGACAGAGAGCTAAATATAGCTGCTCAAAATGAAAAGCTGGAAACTGTTGGCTGCAATAACAGTACTTTAAACTCAGTGTTTGTATCAGTATGGAGTGTGGGATGGGGGGATCAAAGCAGTATCTAATGGTGTCATCACATTCAAATCCACTAAGATGGTTTTGTAGGAGGAAAGAAAATAAGATTCAGATTTGAAACTGACTTCTCATGTAATTCTCTTTTGTTTAGTTTATTTTAGTTTTGTTAGTTCATTTGTAATTTACTTGAAAGAATCCTGAGTATAAGCATTTCCTCCTCCTACGAGAATTACAATAATCTGAAGCATTATTTGAAGAGAACACACTATACTGAGTTTGCAGCACTTTGAGGTAGGGACTGTGTGCTCTTCTCATCCATCTCAAATAGATCTGCAATTTACTACTTTATGATTGTTTGCAGTGGTTATAAATTTGGGCTTTCCATACTACAATTCCACTAAATAGTTTTGTTCACAACAGTCTGCATTTACACACCTTATGTTTCCTCAGCACTTTAAAGCAACAACACGAAGACAAGCTTTTATTACACTCTCCACATTATT
This sequence comes from Melopsittacus undulatus, assembly GCF_012275295.1. NCBI lineage: Eukaryota > Metazoa > Chordata > Aves > Psittaciformes > Psittaculidae > Melopsittacus > Melopsittacus undulatus. The sequence goes on along the minus strand of NC_047531.1, from coordinate 77,617,197 downwards.
AAAGTCAGAAGCTTTTGGCCTCATGCAATCATGTAGCTGTTACCTTCAGAAAGAGCCACCCCAAGTGCACAGGTTGTCATCATATTGTGATGGCTAATGATCCACTTAAATGTGTGGTGCACAGTTAAGACCATAGGAGATGTCAATGGAAAAAGAGTGCACACAAGTTTTAGATAAAGGATAGTGAAAAGCAATAGAAAACTGGATGGATTTTTTACAGTTATTGTGTCTCACTCCTTTCTGTTTCATAATACAAGAGCATTATCCAGACAAAAAAAGAATAAGCTTCAAAAATAAATTAATTAAGCAGCACCATTGAAAGAATGACAATGGGCAATATCTCTCTTCTGCTCTGTTATCTGGCAATGCCACTACGGAACTAGTAATGCAATCTGATTTCATATTATAAAAGTAGATAAGAGAATATGCTTAATTTTGTTTCTACAACTGTTCACTACCACTATATGATCTAGTAACAGGTTTTAAAAGTGTGCATATATCATCCTCCACCCAGAAGCTTCCAATAAACAAAACAGCTTTCCTAGAAAACATTTTTGCAGTGAAACAGCCCTTGAGTGGGAAGTTTAAAGCCAAGCTAAATAAAACATTTTTAAATAGGCACCCTCCAGATTTGTCAATTCTATTTACTGTTGTTGCCCTCTAGTGTTCAAACACAGCTTGTAAACGCCCCTACAGAAAGAGCCTAGGTGGCCACCTAACGATTCCCCGTTTGTTCTTAATCCAGCCAGATAAACGGATGGCAAAACAAGAGATAAGTGTTTCAGTGACCTGCCTAATGCTCGAGTATATAAAAAAAGGTTTTAAAATGTAAGAGCGTTTAAAGTTGTTTGTTTCACTCAAAGATTGTGAAAGACCACTCAGCATCCTAATTAAATTAGTCATGGTTCTCATGCACCTCCCTGCTTTACTTCTGCCATTCATTGTGCTTGATGTACATTGCTGTTTGGGTTGGAGGACAATGTTTCTAATGGCATTAGCCACATACATGTCTGGTGCTCTGAATGACCCTGAGAAATGTCTTCCTGTCTTCTCTTAAATGTATCTCTACTGTATTATGCCCTATCAATTAATACAAACCTTCTCTCCCACCAACAAATTAGTTGTTAGAGCGGAAGCTCACAGTGAGGTGTCAGGGGTTGTCCTCAGCACCTCTCTTGCAATAAGCTGCTGTGATGGCAGCAGCAATGTAGAAGACTTCTGACAAGGTTGTAGTTATTTTGAGAGAAAATTCCAGTCAACCTCAGATCTGTGCCTGCATTTTTACAGCCCACAACTGGGCCTAGTACTTGTTTTATTAACTCATTTCCCAGAAATGTGGTTCCCCCTTGTCCTGTTCCTTGACCAGAAGCCTTTGAAAACAGATACTAAAAAAAAGAAAGAACCTGAGGTTAATCAAAGTGCAGTCAACAGGCAAGCTGATGGCTGGAGATACTTTCTTTTGTAATTCTATTAATTTGTAAGAGGTTACACAGAATGTTTTTCATTCAAGCATTGCCAGACTTAGGCAATGTAGAAAACCAGCTGGTTTGGTATCTATAAAGCAACTTGCAGCCCCCGTATAGTAAGAATTCAACTTCTTGACATAAGTAACACTGACTTTTCTTTGATCTTTTAATAATGAAATTTTCAGAGAATTTTCTGCATAAAATTGTTGTTAGAGCTCTCAGAAAACTTGGCTTGAGGCCATTTTTGGATCATGCCTGTTTCCCACTGCACTAGGCTTGACAGATCTAAGAACCTCTTGGACGTGAGACATGTTTCATATTTTGTAATAGAATTCTTTCCTTGTATTCATGAGGCTCTCTTCCTTCTCTGTCCTGATGCTTGTTGCTGCTTATGCTGTCTGCCACACAGATACTTTGAAATCTAGTCTTTCACTCTAAAACCAGGTTTAGACTGGGCGTACGTGAAGGGAAATGTGAATAATACAAACTGGAAGTTGTTTAGCTCACATGTACTCTTGCTCATCTCTTGTTGCAGAGTCAGGAAAAAAATAAGAAGCAGCTATGATTACCAGTCACATGGTGATGACTCTAGAAGGGAGGAAGGTGGGCTTCGAGAGCCAGTAAGAGCCCTGTGTGTTCAGGAGGTACAGTATTTTGCAAACAGCTCTTTTGAAAGCCACCGGCCTGATGAGGGAAGTAGAACACCAGAAGCATGAAGATAATGTAGACTGCTCTTGGCGACTGTAGGAAACTTCTTTGAGGTCAGTGCCCTCCTACAACATAGCCACGACTCTAAAACTTTTTTACCTCCCTTTAGATGTTCAGCAGATGGAGAGCACCCCTTTCTATGTGTCTTCTGCCACTAATACAGCTGTTATCTTCACTTCAACTTTCTGCTTGCTCTGCAGTCAGGTGTTCAGTCTCAGCTTTTGGGGATCTAAGTGTATTAGAACAGATTCTCTCTTGTGCATATGCCAAGTCACTTGGTCATGTTATTTGTCACAAAAGAGCTTGACTGCAGCCTGTTTTACTTTGATATGATAAACTCTTTCTCTCCAATACATATTACCAAAAAAACCTAATATGCTACAGGGCATCAAGCTCTTTGGAAAAGGCAAACTCAGTTTTGCCCCATTTGGTTTCAAGAATAGCTTGTGATGTATGCAGAAAAAAACCCAAACATGAAGGATGCATATATATCCATAAACTATATGTAGTTAAGGAAAAGTAAGCTATGTTATGTATACCACAAGTTTTACTGTTTGTACCTAAAACCATTTGGATGCAAAGCTCTACAACTAAGTACTGCTTTAAAGCTACAAAAAGAGCAAATAGGATTGCCAGACAATCATGTAACACTATAGCATTTGGTGGAAAAGCACTGAAAACACTCAAGCAATGCACAGGTACTCAGTTTATTAGGTGTACTCCTATTCCACTAATCTCATCATAGTACAGATTAAGCTCTTGAAATGCTTTTTCTCCTTAAATATAAGACCTTCTTAGCTTAACTTGGATTTGAGTGTTTATTTTTGGGATTCAGTCATAAATCAAAAATTGTAGACATTATAGTTCAGTGTAGAAAGAGCAGTTCTCTACTCCACCAAAGCCATCTGCCACTTTCCTGTTAGTGGCCAGAAAAGGAATCCATCTTCTTCTGAGATTTCACTGTCCACAGTTCCCTTTCAGAGTTGTCCTCTCAAAGATGAGAGATGCTCCTCACAATCTTATCCCTCTCCCTATCATACGTCAGCATACATTCCATTGATCAAGTAATCCAGCCTAGTATAATGCCTCTTTTGAAAAGATTCATGTATTTTCTTCCCAGTCAGTGCAATAACTAGCAACAAGAATATCACCCCAAAAAGCAAAGCTGCTACAAGGCTGCTTTTTTCTCCCAGCTGAGTGACACTCCTCCCTCTCAAAGGACTCCCCGGCAGATAGCTTTCTAAATCAGATGGGTCATAACCCTGAGCATTGTTTTGGAAAGCCCTGGGGGAGTCACTAGCAAACAGAGTGAAACCTGAAAAAGAGAAGAGGGTTACATGACTAGTAATGTTGGAAGAGACAACTGTTGGCTCAGGAGGGATGGCTGGTGTTCTTAGCTCTGATGAGGTAGCAGCAGATCTGGAAGTTGTGGTCACCCGCTTGGTTGTAGAAGTAGAAGCAGAATCTGTGGAACTAGAAAGAGGAACCTGAGTAACAGCAATGCTGATGGCAGGGATACCAGCCTTAGCTCTGGCAGTCGCAGTAGGTGGAAAGGTAGCTCTGGTGGTGGTGGTGATAGTAGTAAGTCTAGCATCATCAGAATGCAGAGAGGTTGTACGAGATTCCAGTTGGGTGGTACCTGTAGGCAGAGCAGTGAGAGTACTACTGCTGGGTTCAGGAACATTAGACTGAGTGGTGGGGAACAAAGCAGAGGGGTTTCCATTTTGATCAGCGAAAGACGTGTTTGGTGGCAGGTCAATTACTTTCTGCTTTGCGATGGCGTCTAAGCTCTCAGGATGTTTTGCCCTTTGATATTCAGGAAAAACTGTATGAAATTCAGTGTTGTCTAAGTGCTTGCCCATGTGGTTTGAGAGTTCAAATGCTTGATGAAAGACAGATTGTTGCAAAGCAGCAGTATGATTCTGATGGCTAGTCTGGCTGTGAGAAATAAAGGCTCCAGCATCTGAAGACGAAGAATACTCATTTGAAGAAAAGTCCTCATTTCCGAAGGATGTATCCTCTGGGGCATGGGTATCTGGAAACAGAAAGGAAACACCAGTATTTTGTTATTTTTTATTACCACAGGCTTACTCTGTATTTTTCAGTAAGAGAGATATAATGGGGGTTCAAAAACACTAATGAAACTGAGGCATCACTATCTTCCTTTCTTTAAAATATGCAGAGTGACTTCTAAATCCTGTTTGTGTCATAAGATGTGTCAGCCTCAAGCCTGGACACATCAGACCCTGACTGCAACTTCCTATAGAATTTACCCATGCAGAGCCATCATCCCAATCTGACTGTTTTATACTCATATTGCATGCATGTAAGCATTTCTTTATTTAGATTTGAAAAGCAGAGTAGGCTCATTGTCTGCAAACCATTCTCAGCCTTTGTCAGTTAAGAAGTCGGTATCACCAACCTCACTTTTATTTGTCAGATGTACACATTTCTGCCTAGCCAAGATGATTATATCCTTCCCTTTCTTGTAATACCCAAGCACCCTTTGGTTGCTTGACACAATTCAATTCACACACAAAATTGTCTTATAATACAAAGTGGCAATAATATCCCCATTTCATAGGCCATTTCATATACGTACTGATTTGTAGGAAAGACCTGAGCTCCTACTGCCATGCTAGAAGAAAGATATCGCTCCAAGAGTCTCCAACCTATTTGCAGTGAAGACCTCCACAAGAAGCAGACTACGCTTTATAATTTCTCCAGAAGTTGATACATATTCCTTGCAAAATGTGGGTGAATGTCATTTAATAGAATTTGGAAGCAAGAGTGTTATATGACAGAAATTCCACACAATCATAGCAGTTAACTGATTCTAAACAGGGATTATTTTCATTGCCACTTTGTCTAAGTAGGAACTCTTATCTAAAGGGATGGTATCTTTTCAGTTTTATTATACATGCAAAGAAGCCTACTTGGCTGCTGCTTCAATGTATATTTACATGCCTTAAGATCCCACAAAAAATAAAGTGAATAAAAAGCCCCAACCCAAAACAGCAAACCAAAAACTTCTCAATGCTTTAAACAAGAGCACAGCAAATACATCTGCAATAATAAACACCAATTTTTATCCTCACCTTCCAATCAAGCACCAGCATGTTACCAAAGTACCATCTTAAACACAGATAATGGACAGACTTAGAGGAAAGCCATACTGTGTTTTTAGAGAGTGGTTTTAAATAACAAGATGTTCAGTTATTGCACTATATATATATGCATATATAGTATATGCATAATCAGAAACTGTATGCTCAAAGACAGCCAGACTGTTTCTGCAGCTCTGGACACATTTCTACACCAGTGAGGAAATGGGCTGTCACCACCATGGAGTCAGTCACCAATTCACTTTTTCCCTGTTCCCGACGCACTCCCATGGAGCTCCCCCCTGTGTGTTTAAACAAACAGCGGATGTAGCGTGACAGCTACAAAGCACTTGCAGCATGCTATGTCATCTTCAGTTCCCTTGCCTGGGCAACAGCTAGAAAAGGATGGAACAATCCCGCAGCGTTCAAAGGACAGAAGAGGGAACACAGGGAAGCTATGTATGAGTCCCATACAGGAGTTAAGTATCACTGCTGCTCTGCAGCACTCAGATTAATTAAACTGCCCTCATTAACTAACTCTACTCCACATTTTCAGCATCAAACCTTGATTTCACAGTATTCTTTGTCTCCATTTGAGACCACCAGCTCCCAAATGCAGTGGCCCAAACCTGTCCTGTGAGAGGTACAGCAGGAGTACTAGGATAGGCTTGTTAATAAGGAAGAACTGGGACACTACACAAGTCAATCTTTAAAAAGAGATGAAAACCCCAAAGTAGTCCTGAAATCTCAAATCCAATAAGCTGCATTGCAAACTTCAGATTGTTTGCTAAAAACCAAACAGCACCTCCTGAGCATACTTTGCTAGAACCCACAGGTCCTGCATGGGTATCTTAGTGGGGTAGCAAAGGCAAGTGCCACAAAAGTACATAAACAGCAGAAACCAGAGATGTTCTTTCTTTTTTTAGCAATAGCTTTTTGCAGCTGAGTCCATGCTGAGTCCATGTTTTACTTCCCAAGCCATAGGTTGTTTCCATTAGTTAGCAGCCATAAAAGTAGTTAAAAAAGAAGAAAATTAAGTCACTGCTAACATAATAAAGTATCTTTCCTCCTCTTAGTTTGGTTTTCAGTGTAACCACATTCAGATTCTCATATGAAGGAATGACGCTTGGCAGGTTTGTCGGTGCTAGCACCACTCAGGTGAGACCTTTGAAAACTTACTAGGAACATAAACACAAGTTGGCATAATATTTCCACAATTCAATGTTCACAGAAGCTAAAAAATGCAAAATTAAAAGAGAAGGAGTACGCAACCAAGTTGTTAACTACGCATTACACTACATGCAGGATGAGATGAAAGCATATGCACGATTACATTTCTTGTTTGTTTGAAACAAGGGGAAAAAGAGCTGGAGAAAATAATAGTTACAATGATAATTTTACAGGCATGTAGTTCATTTCTTACTTTTGCCCAAATCCTGTGTGATTGTACTTGCACAAAAGTATTTGGTAATGTATGTGAATAATCTTTCTACATCCTGCTGTTGCATAGTTCCTCTTGGAAAAGTTCTCTTCTTCAGCAAAGGATCAGTCTCTGGAAATAAGAACTATCTGCTCTCAAGCAGCCCCACTGAAAGCACCTTGTAAGCTCTTGGCAGGAGGATAGTCTATCAGTTTCTTATCTCAACAGTTCAAACAGGTTTAACACAAGTCAACATCAGTCAACAAGTACAGGTTACTATAAAAATCCCACACATGACAGCAAGAAATTTCTGAGGATGCAGCCCACATGCCATAAAGCTGAGTTTAGGCAGTTTGCATCTGTGCTTCAGGTTCCCTGACTGAAAGCAGAAAATAACCATTACTATTGCCATCACAACAACATCACAGTGATGCTCCAAGGCTTGCCCAGCATTTGCTCAATATTGCTGACCACATGTATATGGTGTTCACCAGTGTAGGATGGTTCCTTGGAATACAGAGATGGCTACAAGGGCATCGTCCATTGCTTTCAGTGATACTCTTCAGCATTATGTACAGGAATTCTTCCTTCTTGAATACACTAACATGGAAGCAGCTTCTTTTTGGTTTAAGCAAGAGAAAATTATGAGTTCTGAATCTAATGTGAATGAATTTCATAAGGGTCAGGATGTTACTCCAGTGAGTCAGAGTCCACACATGAGCTCACCACACACCTGGCCATCCAACATCCATAAAGCAAAAGAGCATAATTTTCAAGCTACTGTTATTTACCTCTAGTTATTTTGTAGCTCACAAGTCCTGTTGCTGGTTTCATTGGGCAGGCCTCAGTGCTAGGGCAGTAAAACAGGTAGCAGTTTGGATGTGCACTTGTCCTTCGAGCATCAAAAATCACCAGATTGCACTTCTTGTCTCCTGCAAAGCATGATAAAGACATTCAGCAACTAGAGCTTTTATAGAGTCTTGATTATGAGCTCTAGTTTGTTAAATTTTCTTCATGTGAGTAACAGGAAAAGTATGGACATAACATTCCTACAGGAAAACTAGCCCAGGACTGCAAAAGAATGGCCTGGGGCCAATACACAGAAGGTCACACCTTCCTCTTCCTGTACAGATGAATTTAGGAAAATAATGAGTCTAATCCCTCACCTTCCCCTTGCTCCTACCACACTGGCACCACTTTATAATTTCTTGCTTACAAATCCTGATAAATTGGAGAACCTCCTCAATATGCTCATGGGGGAGGAAATTATTTATACACTTTTCCTTATCACGTCCCAGGAATTGCTTGGCTCATTCCTGCTTGTGGGGCCACCTTTACCACGTCATTTCTACTTGCCTCTCTAGGGCTCCAAAAGCTTGATGCAAACCAGTGGTCTCAGAGAAGGGTAAGCACTCACTTTTTCTTCCTTTAAACGTAGTGTAAAATGTCAGTTACTTTTACTAAATGCCAGTTACTCAGTGCATCTGCTAACCACAGCTTACACATCTGAGCCTGGTGATCTGAGGGGTTTTAACATTTAAAACTACCGCTGTTTCTTTGCTGCAACTGTTTTCCTGAGCACTGCGGGGTCCTGCACCGAGATCATTCCTCACGCTCGGCGAAGCAGGCTCAGCAGCCGCAATCTGTTACTAATCGCAGCGCGCATGGAGGGATAAATTAACGTTTCTACGCTGAATACAGAGGACAGCACTCGAGTAGCACACGAGCCCTACTCCCTATGTCATTTCCCAACAGAGAGGGCCAGGGAGGAATGGGTTACCTGAGATCTTTACCCCCGAGCAGCAGGCGCGGACACAAGCCTCGGAGGCTGGGACGTACATGGGCTCCGCTCCCCGGACGCCTTTGGGCAAGGAGAGGTTGATATCGATGATGGTGTTTTCCATCCTCTCCGCGGAGCACTCCCGGCCCGGGGGTGGCCCTGCCATCACACCGGTGACCACCAGCAGGCACACCGGCCACCGCCCGCTGCCGGGGGACATGGTCCCTCGGGTCCGGGGCTCTGCCGGGGCCGCCTCTTCTCCGACACAACCCGGACGGGAAAGCAGCAGCAAGGAATCGGCGGCTGCCCCGGGCCGCCGGTACGTCCGGGAGGAGGGACGGAGGGAGGCGGGCCTGGGCCGCATGCCTGCCCTCCTGCCCCCGCCTCCTGCCCGCAGTCCCGGCGTGGCTGCAGTGATGCCCCCGCGCTTTCAGCCGTCCGCAGGCCCAGGGGCTCGTCCCGACAGTCGGGGGCAATGGAAAAACCACCCATAGAAACTCTTCAGGTGGAGGCGGTGGGGGCCGGGCGGGTGTGTTTCTGCCTGCAGCCTGACCTGCCGCTCCTCCGAGATCCGGTTTTGGAGGCTGTATTAAAGCGATTAATATGTATATCCTGGTCTAAATGCACATGTGTGTATTTTAATGTGTAAGCGTCTCTTTACTACCTGAGTAATCCTTCAAATAATAGCCAAGCACAGGGTGTTTGCTGAAAGGGTGTTGTACGGACAAGCCTGTCTGCTGGAAGCATGGACTGGCGGCTTATCCCTCAACAGCCTTAGTGCAATGGCTTGCTTAAGTAATGTTTTCACTGGGAAATCTTTATCTTTCATTTCCTCTTTGCTTTGTTGGCGTTTTTGTTTGTTTTGGTTTGGCTTTCTTTGGAGGAGAGAGAAACATAATGTTTCAGAATAAAACTGACCCAGAGCGTAAGGAGTGCAAGGGATAAAAAGATTTTAAGATATATTCCTCTTTTTCAGGTCTCTCATCTTTAAAAGGATGAGCATGCTATGAATAGTTAGAATAATACAGTTGTCTGTAAATAAAATACATTTTCTTTTTAACAGTGGTCCATTACCTGAAGAGATACCAAAGGGCAGGTTATTTTACACATGGTAATGGTTTGGGTAGTATAATGAAACCAGAGTCTGGTTGTGTCTGACAATCATCTACTGTCTATGTGAAAGAATCTCATAGAATCACAGACTACCAGGTTAGAAGGGACCTTAAGTCTCACATGGTCCAACCTTTCTAGGCAAAGCACGACCTAGACTAGACGTCCTAGCACCCTGTCCAGCTGAATCTTAAAAGTGTCCAATGTTGGGGAATCCACTGCTTCCCTGGGGAGAGTATTCCAGGGGCCTGTTGTTCTCATTGTAAATATTTTTCCTTGTGTTCAGTTGGAATCTCCCCAGGAGAAACTTGTGCCCATCACCCCTCATCGTTTCCATGCAGCTCCTTGTAAAAAGACAGACTCCACCTTTGTAGCCAGCCTTTAAATACTGAAATAGGGTGGTAAGTTCTCCTCTGAACCTTCTTTTCTGAACAAACTCAGCTCTCTCAGCCTTTCCTCATAGGCAGGCTTCCCAGTCTTTTGCTCATCTTTGTGGCCCTTCTGTGGATCCCCTCCAGCCTGTCCACAGATTTTTGTATAACGGGGAAAGAAACAGAAATTGAAGTGAAACTTCTTCCTTCTCTGAGATCCCTAGAAGGGGCACAGTGCCAGCAGCAGCAGTGGGGCACATCCTGCTCCATGTTGCCTGCCCTTCACCATGCCTAACACCATGGACCCAGGCCAAGGGATGAGTGGCTGACTTGTTCTTCATGCTCAGTCAGTTCCTGTCTCCTTTGCTAATACAGCTTTGTGTTGGCTTTTATTTGGACATCAGTGCTGTAAGAGGCTGAGCTCATCATCTCATTGCACATCAGATGGCCAATTTGGGGCAATTTTTAATGTTTTACTGTGACTCTTGCATTCTTGGTATTTTCTCCTGAGCTTTTCACCTGCATTTGTTTAAGAAAACATGTAGTTCTCAGTTTTGGAAATGTAGAGGAATGCTTTTGGTAGCCGGGTGTCCCTTTCTTCATAAGCTGGTACAATTATTTTCGTTGTTAAAATGCTCTAAGAGAATGTGAACATTTTAAGAGTCACCTATGAACTGTGTCACACAGTGAATGACCTATGGGACTGAATACCAACAGCAAGTACAATATACTGCCTGTGCTATGCATTGGGCAGAGTCCCAGCTGCCATCTGCATTTGCATACATAGTGGTGGTAGAAAAAGCCAAGCTTAAAGAAGCTGAAAAGAAAAAAGGCTAAATGTCTGGGTGGAGTAGTTGTAACTGAAAGGTTCTTCACTGGGACTGCTGGGATAGTGTTAAGGGTTAGGGGTGTCAGGGTACCAGAATGATAGTGACTGTGAAGACCTGTGCAGAGACGACTGTGTGAGACAGGCGTAAATGATTATGGGAATATGAAAAGGGCTGATGTGATATATGATTATAGGGAAAAAGAGAGCATGGGATGACATGATTGCATATTTTGAGTACTGAGTATATTGAATATACTAAGTCATAAGGGGAAAATTAAACAGATAAGAAATGGCATAAGATATTTGCCAAAGTCCTTAAGTTACTTGGGTTATGGTAATATAGGTAAAATATCAGATGTATATATTCTAATGTAGATAGAGCTGTGCACTGTTTCAGGTACATTCAGTTAGGCACTTGATACGGAATGCCACAGAGGACTTGCATTATATCCACATCAGAAACAAAATAAATAATTAATCTACACATTTAACACACCAATATACACCTTTATTTTAAAAATGGTTTCCATGTGGTAGACACACGTTGTTTGACAGATAAATTAAATCTCCTTGGGGTGGTGATGCACAGCAAATTCACACTTTCAAAATAATATACGGAAACACTTCAGAGAGGAGTGAGTTGTCCATTACACAGGAGAAGAAGGGATGTGAATTGAAGGTAAACTTGCTGATGCAAAGCACCTAATTTAAACATTTGTCTGAGACAGATAATGTCAAATGACCTACGGCAGGCACTGGTTAGGCTGTAGTCCTACAGATGTCATGCACTTCAGCTGTAAAGGCTGCATTTATGTTTAAACACTGCTGGTCCTCCCGTACAAGCCACTGAGACTACTCGTGAGTGTGACTTTATGTGTGTGCATGTTGCAGGTTAGGAACTTGAGTTTGTAAACTGACTTGTGCCAACAATAGTTGGTTCTTCCCCCCAAATAATTATATTGTTTTCATACTATTTACTTGTTATTTTGGCAGGAATTGAGCAGCTGTTCAGGTAGTTGAAAGAAAGGTCTGTTATTATTAGGTTACAAAAGCAGAGTAGTGCCTACAGCTAGCAAAAGGTGATGTTGGACTGGGATTGCCTTCCCACAGCCTTGACCTCGGTAACAGCTGTGAGCCTCAGTTCCCATGAGATGGTAGAATTATTTTTGTGTTAAATACAATCCTGGTGGCAATTAGCAAAGGCAGCCAAGAGAAATGATACTGAGTTCAGTGCAGAGCTTTTGATGATGCTGGGCATCATGCATGAGCAGGGAACAGACTCAGTCAGCAGCTAGCACACACAAGCCCTGTTCTGTATTTTATTCCTTATTCCATTCTGATGGATGCCCCATCCGTGGCAGTGTTCAGGGCCACATTGGACAGGGCTTGGAGGAATCTGGTCTAGCAGAACGTGTCCCTGTCTCTGGCAGGGAGGTTGGCCTAGGTGACCTTTCAGGTTTCTTCCAACCCAAACCAGTCTGTGATTGTATGATGTTGCAATGATTTATAGGCAATTCTTCTGTCACAGACATTTGTGTGGCTTCTTTTCCAATGTGTCAGATATGAAAACAGTAAGTCTGAAATCTCAGTATATGTTTCCTTTACCTGCCTCCCAGCACAATGATAGAGAGAGTTGGGATGGCTGTTTCCTGCATGTGACTCTGCTGGGGCCCTGCTGCAGGCAACAGGCTGCAGTTTTAGGGGAGGGTTGATGCCTGTGAGCCCACCAAGCAACACATGGGAGAACAGCATGGCCCACCTGCCAGGGTTTGCTTTACAGAGTCACAGAATCGTTCTGGTTGGAAAAGACGTTTAGGATCATTTATCGGGCAGTATGAAATGATTACCCAGCACACTGGGGTTTAAAGGGTTTGACTTAGGGAAATTAATAGAGAATCAGAGGGTTGGAAAGGACCATCAAAGCTCACCTAGTCCAATCCCCCTGCAATGAGCATCTTCAACTAGATCAGATTGCTCAGAACCATCATCCTTGAATGTCTGAAGGGATATCGCATCCACCACTACTCTGAGCAACCTGTGCCAGTGTTTTACCACCCTCATTGTATCTGTTCCTCGCCTCCAGCCTGAATCTCCCCTCTTTTCGTCACCCCTTGTCCTGTTGCAACAGGCCATGCTAGAAAGTATCTCCCATCTTTCTTATAGGCACCTTTTAAGAACTGAAAGGCTGCTGAGGTCTCCCCGGAGCTTTCTCTTCAGCAGGCTGAACAACCCCAACTCTCACAGCCTTTCCTCATAGGAGAGGTGCTCCAGGCCTTTGATTACTATACCCGTAATTAAAGTTATGTTAGCAGTGTTTTATCCCGAGCCGTGCTCGCTCCCCGCCCCGTTCCCCTCAGCTCCGCCTGCTCAGCGTGCACAAGGCCCGACCTGAGGCCCGGCTCCCTCACAGCCGCCGCCGCTTCCCGTTGGCCGCGGCCTCCGCCCCCCAGCGGAGCCCCGCCCGCCGCGCCGGGCGGAGCCTGCCTGTGACCCGGGCGCGGACGCCGGCCGGCGCAGCCGGAAGCCCCGTGGGCGGGCGGCGGTGGCGGCCCGGGGGAGCCCCGCTGTCCCCCGCGCTGCAGGAGGGCGGGGAGGCAATGGGAGCGGAGCACAGCGCGGAGGCCGAGAGCCGCGCGGGCGAGCCCAGCACCTCAGGTGGCTGCTCGGGGCGGGCGGGGAGCGGGGTTCACTCCGGAGGGAGGGGATGCGGTGGTGCGGAGCTCGGCTTCGCTGAAGGGGCCTGGCGGCGGAGGGGTGGGTGCGGTGGGGAAGGGAACGGCTTCGGTTTGCCTTGCGAGGCTGCAGCTGGCTGCGGCCCGGCCGTTCCTCTGGGCGGGCGGGAGGGAGAGCGCCGGGCCTTGTTCGGGCGGCACCGCCTGGGTCGGGGGAGGCAGAGGCGGTGGGTGAGGGCCCTGTGCCTGGTGGTGGGCATGGAACGCGGGGAGCGGCGTGCAGAGCTCGGGGGGCAGTAACAAGGAGTGTGTCAGTGGGGCAGGTGTGCCATGACCTGCTGTTCACGGGTGTTGGCAGACCTGTGCTGAACATCGTGTGTTCGTAAAGGGGGTAAGGGAGCTTGTGGTACTTCGGTGGTCTCAGTAATGTGCTTATGCTGTAAAAAATGAACCTGAGCTGTGTTAAATATAGTGACAGTCGCCTAGGGTTGAATTCTGATGGAATCTCCTTGATTTGATTGTTCCATTTACCTCACGTATCCTTCCAGCATCTCCATCACCAGCCAAGCAGCGAGCAAAAATGGATGACATTGTGGTGGTAGCCCCAGGGACACAGTCTTCCCGGAATGTCAGCAATGATCCCGATGTCATAAAACTGCAGGAAATTCCAACTTTCCAGCCCCTTTTGAAAGGTAAGCTATTGTTCTTCCACTGTTTTGAAAGGCCTTATTTTTTCATTTTGTGCCTAATGGAGTGTGTGTTTTGTGTATACCAAGGTTCCTGCTGATGTTCATGCTTCCATGTGTATTTTTCTCTACTTGTCTTGTTTCAAGACTTACTTTAATTATTTGCAGCCTTCTAAATAGTGTGGGAACTGATTTAGAGATGTGCTGGTAATGCTCACTGCAGTGGGCCCATCTACTGTGAAGATACTACAGCTCCAAGCGTGCCAGCTTGCCCTGTACCACTGGTTGATGAGAGGTGCTGTGCTATATTCTGATGTATAACGGACTGCAGTCTCCAGTTTGGCTCTGGGCTTTTAACGACATCTGTGTGTTACTTTTTCAGAGGCATAGTTACCTGTGTATGGGTGCAGTTGCTTGAAATCAGGATTATCTTGTGGGAGTTTATAACACAGAGCAGATTTTGTTCTTGTTTTGTGGGGTGGGTGGGCTGAGGCTAGTGTGGTTCCTTGACCCCTGTGTTGATAGCATCCCTTTGTATGAGTGGACTTTGTAAATTCCCTCTGTCTTTTTGCTTTGGTTTGTTTTCTCCCAGGCTTTTTCTATTTCTCCTCCTGCATTCTTTGTTCCTTCCGTTCAAAGGGAAGTGAAGATTTAAACTGGAGTTGTCAAGCCTACAGTTACCAAAAACTCTGCATTTTGTAGTCTGGCTTCTAGCTACCTCTTTTTGTGGAGACCATGCAGTGTGCTTAGTATCTGAAAGCTCCTTAGGAAAGAAGTTGTCTGGAGCAGCCTGCTGCTGAGCTCCTCTCACTTGAAACAGTGTGGGTTGGCAAACTTGTGTGAGTGGACACTCGGTGAGGCAATGCTTTCTGAAAATGCGAGGCTTGCTGTGCATGCATACCTTGGCTGCAGCACCTGCTTGTGCCTGCGATGACAGAGAGGAAGGAGTTGGGATGTTTAGCCATCCCTGCTACTGGGAGAAATGGTGTGGCTTCATACAGCAGAGGGTTTAGGCACTACTGGTTTGAGTGTCACTGGTTCATGCATGGCCACTGGGAAGATAGGGTAGCCACTTTGCCCCACAGGCATCTCTAGAGGTAATGTAACATCACATCACTTTTTGGACAGAAACTCTTTTGTTTGGTTGGTTTTCTTTTTTTCTTGTGTCTACTGGACGCAGACCTTGGAACATGACTAGAACTTGGAACATGGATGCTATGATAGCCCATTGGGACAGATATTTATTATGTACTGCTTCATAGGCGTCTAGATGTGTGTAGCACTGACCACTGTTTCCAGCAGAAGGGGCAGAAAGATAGGCCACTGTCGTGGTTTAAACACAGTCAGCCACACAGTCTCTTTCTCACCCCCCAAATCTTTCTTTCCTTCCCTCCCCACCTCCCTGCTCCCAGAGGGATGGGAAGGAGAATTGAAAGAATGTAACTCCCATAGTTTGAGATAAGAGCAGTCCAGTAACTAAGGTATAATGTAAGTCACTACTGCTACCACCAATAATAATAATAATAAAGGAAATAACAAGGGAAGAGAATACGATACCATCCCCTGAAACGAGCCTGACCCAGAAGAGAGCGAGCCCTTCCTGGTAACTCCCAGTTACTTCCCCGGGCATGATGTGCTGTGGTATGGAATACTTCTTTGGCTAGTTTGGGTCAGGTGTCCTGTCTCTGCTTCCTCCTGGCTTCCCCTCCTCCCTGGTAGAGCATGAGGCTCAGAAAGTCCTTGGTCAGAGTAAACCTTACTGAACAGCAACTAAAAACATTGGTGTTATCAGCGCTGTTCCAAGGCTGAAAGTCAAAACACAGCACTGCACCAGCTGCTAAAGAGGAGGAAAAGGACTGCTACTGCTGAACCCAGGACAGCCACTAAATTGGAGAAAACCAAACATGGATGTTTTGGGGGCTGGTATTCCAGTCCCTCTTCAACCAAGGATAGAATGTGTGTGTTAATTATACTGCTGAGGGTTTTTTTAGCTTTACAGAGAGTGATACTGAAATCTGTATCTGATTTACTTCTGACACTTTCACTACCATTTTAGAATGGACTGTTAAGGTCACTGGTGCTGGTACAGCGTTCCTATCAGCTGCAGGCTGGATCATTACGGGTGGGCAGAACATGCTTTGTTGGAGTCCTGCCTTGTATAAAAAGCAGAACCTGGATCTTGCCAGTGGCAGTTTAGAATGTAAGTGATGGAACAAATCCAGAAAAGAAATAAGGAAGTTTTAATTTGAAAAACCAAATTAGAAGGTGCATTAACATCCAATACTGAGTTGTTTGTGTATGCGAAAGAACGCAGTGACGAAGAGTTTCAGTTCCCCACAGCCTTAAATGTGGTGAGTGAATCTGGGTTGCACAAGAGCTGTGGAAGTACTGGAAACTGGGGTTTGTGATTGCTTCCAGAGGCGGTGTTCCTGCGTGGGTGTTTAAGGTGCAAGGATACAGGGCTGGAGGTGGGAAGTGAGAAATAAGAGATAGTAGCCACATGGCTAAGAAAAAGATTGGAAGGCAGTGCATAGATGGCCAGTGCAGGTCCTTTAACTCCTAAACATGCATGCATTATTTGGTGGGAAGTTGTCTTGGTCACCGAGATGCTTTTTCTAGTCTTACTGTGGACCTGAAGCTGTGTGTGTATGATGCATACCTTTTTCTATCGGTTTGCCTGCTGAATTTCCTTGAGTCTCTGGAGATGTGGTGACATCTGGTGACTGCTTCGGAGTATTGCATGCTTAATCACTTCTGTGATTAAGATATGCACATAAAGATAAGGCTTTTTCAGCCTCAGATACTTCTTATTACTTGAAAGCAGTGTGGGCTATTGAGTGAGTTGGCTCTTGAGAGACCCCAGATCTTCCACAGGCCCGCTTGAGAAGATTTCTTGTTTGGACTGTTTTTTTATGTGTATTCTTAACATGTAAGGTAATATTGGATAAAGAAGGGTACTGTAGATCTTCTAGGAGCTAATACTAAAAACTTGTTTTTTTTTGATCTACCAGCTTGGAAAGCTGAAGAGGTGAACTTAGAGCCCTTGTGGGCTTCATTATTCTTTTCACTTTCTCCTTGGCTAAGCAAAGCCAAGGGATTTTATTTTGCTTTTAAATCTCAAAAGAAGCCAAATACTTAATGAACTGGGGAAACATGTAGTCATGAAGAGACTGTTCTTGAGAACCAAAAGCATTAGTCTCTTTTAGCTGTATTGAATTGAGTTTGTGATCAATAAAGCTGGAGGTCTTTAGCATTGTACACTCTCACTTGGAAGCAAATGCCAGTGTCATGTCTGTTACATCTTTCATACTAGGTTTTCCTTGACTTCTGCAGCAAATATTGCACCTCAGTTACAGCTATGACTCTGTAGGGTCCTTCTGAGTAATGTTTGCCTTCTTTGAAGTTGTGTTGTGGTTACTGAGCATGTGTAATAAGCATCATTTGAGAGGTCAGCATCTAAGCTTCTGCTTATTCCAGTGTTTGAACCTGCTGGACACGGCTGGTTGGGGCAAGTACTACTGTCTTGAAGTAGCTGTGTTGCCCCTCCTACAGTGAGTCAAGAACTGGAGTGTGTCGTTTTTATAATGGTAGGGAATGCCTTCTCTGGGCTATATTCACATGGACAGAGAGGGAAGAGTTTCCCCTAACAGTGGGGTTAGGAAAGATCCCTGGGGAGGACTGTTACATTGCCATTTGCCAACATCAAATCCCAGTCGCACTCGAACTGAGAGGAGAAGAAAGCATACTCTACTTGTAAGGAATATACCTGGGAGTGAAGTGCTTGAAGCTGCTATATATTTGGAGTACACAGAGGTCATGCATGCATATTTCTTTAACTTTTATGCAAAAAAAAATCTGGTAGAAATGTTAGAAGAGGACTTCACTGTTTGATAAAACAAGAGGATGGCTTTTGATTACTTTTTAGTGAAAGGAAAATGTATAATCTACACTCCTGGCAGCAACAGAGGAAGTCTCCAACTTTCTCCTTGGTTGCCAGCACTCCTTGTAGAGACCTCTTTGTAAGCGATACACAACAAATGTGATGTGCTGTTTCTTTACTTTGTGTGGATTCCTGAGGGTATTTTGCATGAAAATGAAACTTCTATCTGTTCATCCCTGACTCTTATGGTCTATTCATAGCATGAAGTCGTTGCCAGCTGTGTATAAAATCAAAGTCATCTAGTCTGAGTAATAATTTCAAAATAGTGATACTTTTGTAGGTTATGCACAAAGCAGCCCATCATAAGAAGGTGTTAGGAAAATACCTAAAAACGCAATTTTCTGTGTGGTTGTGACTGCAGAAAGTTCACAAAATATTACAGTGTAGGACTGCTGAGAACTTACTGGATCTGTGAAGTGTCACGTCTGACTGGAGATTTGGCTTTTATGACCAGGAGATCCTCTGAGAATTGAGGACTGTTGGCAAGAGATGGGATCCACTTGGCAAAGTGCATTTACAGCATCTTTACCAACAGGTGAGCCAACGTGAAACAAGAGTGTCAAATTAAGGATGATTAAAGACCACAGTTAAGTGAGGAAGGAGTGGACAGGATTAAAAAGTGAATGATGAATATTTTTTTCCATGCAGTTTTTCTTGTTAATTCATGTAAGATGGATGGGGTAAGGAATTGAACACTGTTACAGAGCTTCCCAAAGCTTTTGGAAAGGTGTTTAGGTTTTAAGTTTGTGCTGTGAAAACAGAATGCTCACTGTGTTCTTCCAGAGGGCATCAGCATCTCAAGCCTCAAGAAAGGTGAGGTCAGTCTATCTTGTAGCCGTGAAGTGTTACAGTAAACAAAAAAGGTGGATACAAAGAAAGGATCTATTGCTGTGTGTTACTAATATAGAAGAGACTGTTCAAGAACTAGTCATCCATGTACAGATACAATTCCTATTCTGAGCTAAGGTCAGCAAGACCTAAGGCACAAACAAAAGCTTGATAGTAGGAACAAAAGCTTTGACAGGTGTATTGTTAAGCACACATTAAGCTAAGACCTGTCAAGACATGAATTAGAAGTAAATGAATAGGTTATGGCTAACCCAGTGAGATCATTCCTTACCATGCTGTCCATTATCCATATTTACATTGCTTCTTTATTTATCAATAAATATATTTCACAAATTAAAAACCAAGCTCTTTACTCTGAAGAGTCTAGGGTACTGTTTACCTAGCAGTAATGTAAGAAAGAAACTGAAGTTACATGGCAGAAAGAGTCTTGAAAGATAGGTCCAGCATAAGGAGTGTCTTTTTTATCTCTCGGTATGGTTTAAAGTGACAACTTCGCAGTGATATTTTTATTCTAGGTGGTGCACATCTTCAGCAGAGAAGTAAAAGGAGATGCTGAGAAATTTTCTGTGAGAGAGAACAGTGGTAAAACTTGTGCTGCTGTACTGATGCTGTGCTGATACTCTGTTGTCCTTCAGTCACAGGAAACATAAGCTTGTGTTAGCCAGCTTGAAAGGATTGTTTATACCTTTATAATTTTTTTATGAGGTCACTTGTTTCAGGCATGACAACTACTTGTCTGAAAAATATCAGTGTATTTATCTTTCTAGCATAGCAAGTAGTGGCAGGATGGGTATTTAGAGTTTATTGGCTTTAAAGCAGTGTATTTGATCACATCTCATTCTTCAGTATTTTATGCTGATTTACATCCTCTCTTTTTTCCCCTTACTCCACAGTATGTTGCTTCTTCCATTCTCTTGTCTTGGGAATTTAGCTAATAGGATATGGTAGTAAATTTTGTTCCTGTAATTCTTTGCTCCTTCCAGTACTTCAACCCATTTTAGTTCTGCCATTGTATCTTACATGGAGGATCTGTTTATTGCCCGCTTCAAAGTACTGCTGAGGGCATAGGGCTCCAAGAGAATTTGCAGTGTCCAGGTTTGTTGGATGGAGCCCTTGCTCATTTTCATATACCTTGTTACAAGCACTAAGCAAGCTGGGCAGAAAGAAATACCAAGAATGATAATGTGGATGCACATCTGCTGGTGGGTTGTTTATTTGTTGGTTGGTTTTGTTGTTGTTGTTGTTTTGTTTTGGTTTGTTTTTCCTTTTAAATTAGTTATTTTATTTATTTAGGCTTGTGGACCTGTTTTCTGTGTTATAGAGAGCTGTCCCTCTGTTATGGCTTTATGACTTGAAACTAGCTCCTGAAAACACAACCTAGAAGATGCGTCAGTTGTGAGGGAAGGAACTTTCCTTTCAAAAGTAGCTGGAGGAGAGGAAGATGATGATGATGTCCTATTTCCATGCATTCTTCAGTGGTTTGACTATTTGGAGACCTGGACTAACTCAATTTTATGTGTGAGAAGATTTGAGTCTGTGGTTAGGTATTATCCAGACAATAGGCTCAGCACTGGTTGGAAGAGTACTGGGGACTCTGGATACTCAATTTTCTATCTTTCCCCCCCATCCCTTAGCAAGCTGTTCCACACTGTGTTGCATCATCTGTGCATTGGCAGATTAACAGAATGAGTGTGAGCATATCTGCTTTGGCAGACTGGCCTCCTCTTTCTGGGGTAGGTACCCTTGAGCTCCAAGTAGCTGTGGCTCCCATTTGGAACTCCACAGGCATGTATGGCTCCTCCCCGCCATCTTGCTCCATGTGAATAAATTTTGCTGGTCACCTCAAGTCATCTGCAGATTGTCCTTCCTTTACCTTCACAGAGCTTCTGTGAGAGAGCTCTTCAGCTGCTCTGTGTGGCTCTTGTGGTGCAGCTATCCTTTGGATACATTAGAAGATGTGCTGAAGGAAAATACAATGTTGTAAGGAGTTAACCATGTCCTGGCTTATAGATTTGCCACACACTTTGAGGAAGAGTACCTGCATGTTCACCAGTATACCTTCAAATCGTTATTAACTGGTTAAGGTGAAATTAAAGTAATTATTTCTAACATCAAAAATACATAGTATAATTAGGAATGGTTAGAGATGGTGTGATTTCTTAATGTCAAGAGGAGACTGGAAATCAGATGCATGTGACTGATAATGTACAGGAGTTAATGTGCTCTGCTGGAGTGTTGCTGATGAATCTTTCTAGGCCCCTTCCTACCTCACGGTCTATGATTCTGTAAGAAGAAAATGAGCTAGACATACCAAAGGTCATGTTGCCGTTACTCTCATAACAGATCTGCCATTAGAAATTGGTAAAACTGTGTCCTGGTTTTGGCTGGGATACAGTTAATTTTCTTCCTAGTAACTGGTAGACTGCTGTGTTCTTTCTTAATGCTGATAACACACTGATGTTTTAGTTGTTGTTTAGTAGCACTTATTCTGGTCAAGGACTTTTCAGTCTCTCATGCTCTGCCAGTGAGGAGGGGCACAAGAAGCTAGAAGGGAACAACCTTAGAGGTTTCATACTTACCTGTCTGTTTATATACTCTGTATTAAATAACCACAAGCTAGGAAGATTTGTAGCTCAGAAGAAGGGATTGGAGACCAAGATGTGCACTACTGCCTTCACTCTCGTTCTCCTCCTTTTACTTATCCACCTCCCTCTTAGTTATTCCTTGGTCTTGCATACTGTGCTAAGGGGCTCCAGACAGCCTTTGTCATGCGCTGCTGAGATGCTGCTCAGCCTTCATAAAACTGTGGTCATCTTTGGCATACTCTGTGGCAGTGTCTGTCTGTCTATCTACCTATCTTTATTATGGTGGAAACTATCCTCCAGCCATCTTAAGACACTTGAGAACTTATGAAGATTGTGCTGCAGTGGTGTGAGTGCCTTTAGTGGGCTGATGTC
Organism: Melopsittacus undulatus; assembly: GCF_012275295.1. Lineage (NCBI taxonomy): Eukaryota > Metazoa > Chordata > Aves > Psittaciformes > Psittaculidae > Melopsittacus > Melopsittacus undulatus. Next base: position 77,595,305 of record NC_047531.1, on the reverse strand, counting down.
TTGGCTGTGTGGAGTTTTTTTTATTGGAGGTTTTTTTCTTGTGTGAATGGAAGAGCTCCCTGGGTACTTTCACCTGTGTTGCACATGTTTAAGTTCTCTCATGTTCCAAAATGTTTACTAACTGTAGTTTTGGCACATGATTTCTGAGAAGATGCATGATATGCTCTGGTTGGCTTGAAATGTACATTGAATGTAAAATGTTATGGAGTTCAGTATCTCCGGCCTGATTGAGTCTTGTATTGGAGATCCACTTTGAGAGGATTTGAGCCTCTGTATAGAGTATGTTTTTCATACTGTAAGGAGTATGAAATTTTCATGTGTATTTCATGTAGTAAAGAGATGAAGAGCAAAAGTAAATGCATATGCTGTTACAAGAGGTATTTTATAGAGGTTAAGAGCAAGCAGTAAGAATACTAGACTGCTGTTTGAATTCACTTGTGGTTGGTGTGTTTTTATCTTTTCCTTTCAGTAGGTGGTGCATGCAGAAATGTACTCTTGAAATGGTAGGTGAGTCTCTTCTAATGCAGTGGAAACTGGGAGTTGATGATGGCAGGCTGGAGTCCTCTAATTGATACAGTTTGGATATGCCTCAAAAGTCACTTGTGTAACTTGTACACAGAAATATGAGAGTTTGAAGTGCAGTTTGATGTTGCAGTAGAAGATGTGAGAGGCTCGGGCAATAAAACTAGATTCTTTCCAACGTGTTATACCAGCCTGGCAGTGATGTACTGTGCCCAAGGGAGAGGTGTAGCAGGGGGCGGAGTACTGCCTTTCAATCTGCCTGCTGAGCTGTGGCTTGAGGAGTCAAGGGGATGGCGTATGATAGATTGTTGGTAAGTGGCTCTGCTGTGCAAGGGAAACTTGTGCATTTCATGCCTCGGAAGTAATGAGGTGCAGCAGCAATCCTGCAACTCAGTGCTGCTATGTTCTTTCTCTGTTTTCTGGTTTTCTGTTCTTTACCCCTGTAGTCCTTTGCTAACGTGAATATTGAGACTTGGAAAAACTGCAGTCTAGGTAACTGCCACAAGGTGTCACTGGAATACAAAAGGAGTAGTAGATGTGATTAAAATGAAAACCATGCTGAAGCAGCACATTGGAAACCGCTTTCTTTTCAAGCTCTTCTCATGAACCTTTGTATTCTACTTGCATTCGTTGTACGAAGTGACCAAGGTCTTGGTGGCATTGCTGGCAAGCTGGGTTTGCAGTCACCTTTCATGAGATGTAACTACGGGGTCAGACAGTCCTGTGGCTGGGAGGAGGAGATGATGCAGAGATCTTCAGCTGAAAGTCTTTCAGAAGTCTTTATGATCTTGAAAAATAAAAATCTTGTGTGCTACTTAATTTTAGTTGTAAATAATAAGTGTTTTCTAAGTGTGTGTGGTAAGAAAATGGAAATATAGATCTGCAGTAATTCAGGTGGAAGCAGTTGAGGTTTGGCTCTTGTCCATTGCTGTTGATCCTTACCTCAGTACACCATCTGTAACATGGAATTTAGTAGTGTTTTCCTGGCAACTTGATCATAGGTGTGTTGAATACTGTAGTATTCTCATACCCAAGTTACTGGTGCTTAGTAATTTTTTCTCTAGTCGCTCACTATGCTGTGAAGAAATGCTTATCTAGCATAGGGAGCAGAACTGAGGAGCTCACGTGTCTAGAAAATTAATGCAACACTCTCTGCTCCCCAACCTCAGCCCAAAAATGTTCAGCTCAATCAGATCTTTTTTCCATTTCATCCCCACCCCTAAAAAAGAGTGTTGCTGCCAGGGTGCACAACACTGTATAGCCTGAGACCCTTTAGCTAGTGAGGAAGAGAGGTAAACCGAAAAAGAGAGGGAAAGAAATTGTGCATCTATGAAATGTTCCAGACCTTTATGCTACCTTCCTAGTGTGTGGGGTACAGCTAAGACCATGCAAATTAGCACATGTGTTTGGGGAGGACCTCTGTATTCGTCTCGTATGTCTACTCAGCTTAAAATCCAATGCTTTGCTAATTCCCAAGTTATTTTGTAGGAGAGGGAGTGTGGAAAGGGAATGTCTTGAACCTACATCTCTGTTGCTTTGGAAATGTTATTAAGATATCTTGTCTCTGATCTATTATGCCAGTAAAAGCCCTTTGAATTTGTGAGGGATTTATGTGGTTCTCTTTCCTTTAATGTGTTAGTGGGAGGTGTGTAGCAAAATGTCTGGACATCAGCTGAAGATTCATGTCCTTCACTATGTGCTGTCCAAACCTTTTGGTGCTTGGGAAGGTGTTGGCACTCACCAGAACTTCAGGCTATAACCTACTTGAATATAGCTGGGGTTTTAAAATTAAAATGCTAATACAGGCAAGCTTAATGCTTTCCTAAACTTGTTTCCAGCGAGACACCATGCAAAATTTCTTGGTGTGTGTTCTCCTCATCTCACTGCTCACAGCGATGGTGAGATGGTGAGACACATCTTTTCAGCACTCGGTCCTTGGTATAAAATTTATGGATTCTGAGTTTCCGTGTTTAAAATTCATTGTTTCTGCAAACTCTTTCTAAACTCATGCGCCAGCTTCAAGGGATGGGAAGTCATGTTTCAAATTAAACCAGAAGCAGAATGCTGAGGAAAACCTTTCTCCTGAAGAATCCCTTTTTCAAATATGACCTGAATCTCAGACAACTGATCATCTCTTCTTATTAGGTTTTCACTGTTATATCCTGATTGTGGTGGATTTTTTCCTCTGTGTGTGGGCAATTCTTCAAGGAGAGGGTGTTTCTGTGACTTACCCTGCCTCTGATGTACCTTAGCATATTGCACCCTCTCTATGCCCACTGTGTGCAATTGGAAGCTGACCTGGAGTCCACTGCACTGCAGGTAATCACAACTAGGTATTGTAAATAGGACATTTCCAAAGAGCTCCATGGAAAGTATGATCATCTTATGGATCAGGACATTGTAAGTGGCAGTGATCAAGAGGCTTCTTGATAATTTTCACTAGGTCTTGTTTCAGTGAATAACCCTTTGGTTTTACTTCATGGTGAGACCAAGAAGATGGTGTGATGTGCTCCAAGAAGAAGGATGCTGCAGGACACATTGTCCTAGCAAAATGTTTCACAAGTTTTAAATAAAATTGCTTATGTTTTAAAACATTCCTTTCAACATGATACCAACCACGAATAAAACTGCTGGAAAGGCACTGCTGATACTCTTGGTGCTGACTGATCTCTGTTTGCAAGGAATGGGTTGGGAGTGTTCAGCCGTCTGAGGAGCAGGATGGGCAAAAGGTTGGTCAGGGTTTTATCAATTCTCATTCTTTGTAATAGCAGTCTTGGAAGATTTCTGTTATCTAAACAAAGCCTGAAACTAAAGGGAAAGCTTGATTTTCGTTTTCATCCTTAGGTCTTGACTTCATCTGAGTAAACAGAATTTTTATGTGTAATAGGAAGTGAAAGAGATACTGGAGATGGAAGTTCTGAAGTAACGTGCTGCTTTGCCTCCTGTGAGATTAAATCTTGTTTTTCTGTGATATGAAAGTAGAAAAAGGCAGATGATTGGAATGGAAGTACGTGTTTGAATTTATGCGTATGTACAAACAGAATGCATTAAACTAGAATACTTTTCACTGCCTCCCATTGAGGGGGTCTTATCACCAGTTTAAGTATTAACTTAAATTTGGAGTCAGTTTGGTTGGTGGTTGGGTTATTTTCATTGCAATAGTTTGAAATTCTCCTCTGTTCTTCATTTCCTTAGTTATCCGTCTGATTTATAGCATTCTGTGGTAGAGAAGGCAGTAAGGAACATATATTAGTCACTGAGATGAGAGGCTTAATTTCTTTTCTGTTTGCATAGTTGTGTTTTGTTTTGGGTTTTTTTTTAACCAAAATCATTCCCAAGCTCTGACATGTGCTTGCATGTATGGGTGGCAGAAACGAAATTGCTGTTTGATCAGAGATTAATGTGAACTTCACACAGCTCTGTTGTCTTTGGAGTCAAGAGCCTAATGGAGCTTTAAAATGGAATTGACTGCATCTCTGCTTTTTGCTAACACAGGGTGGTCCAGAGACCTGAGGTGCTAGCATGGATTCTCTCTGGCCAACCTAGCACATGAAGCGCTGCAGGAACTCACATTGGAGAGGAGGGGGATTTGGCTATGGCTTCATATTCTGTGGGAGATTTGGCCTCTTACCTGGCAGCATAGAAGCTACAAAAAGTGCAAACCCATGGGGGTTTTGTCCACGTTGTCTTTAGCACCTTGCCAGTAAGACAAAAAGTCTGGTGACAAGTGCAGTGTCCTGTAAGAAAATACCAGTGCAAGCATTTGGGATTTGCTTGCTTCATTTTCTAACAAATACAATAGAAGACAAAAAGCAGACTTTGGTTCACATATTAAATTGGTCTCAAGTAGTAATCATTTCAAGGGTCCAAATGGCTAATTTGTTGGATTCTAGATAGGTACTTGCCTGAAGTATGTTTCTCCAGAGGGCCTCTTAAACTTGCATGCCTGTGGTAACATCCAACAGGTGAAAATAGAGGTGGATCCAAAAGTTGGGTGCCATTACATGGTTTTGTGGACTAAGCACTCAAGTACATGAATTATTTCTCTTGTCTAATGATCTGTAGCACATCAGCTGATGACTGAGCTGCAGTGTTGTTTTAGACTTCTTGTTCTTTAAATGCTGAATGCCTTTATTAGTATCTAAATCCAGTTACTGTTATTCTCAGTGTTTGCATCTCTACTTGCATGAAGAATGCGAAGACTCAACCTAGCTTTTAATGCCAGGCAATGAGACAGATGGGGTAAGAGGAGATTTATTTTTCATGTCATATCTCTTACCCATGAAAAGAAAATTGTGGTGTTGCATCTAACTTTGTACCACCTCAGCTTGCAGAAGAAAGCCATGTACAAGGGTGCAGGTTAAAGTTTTGATTACTTCAAGTATTTAAAATCTGAATTAAAATGAAATAGTTTTCCTGTGCAGTGAAATGACATCAGTGCCTCAATATCTAACTCACTTTACTGCAGCAGTAGGGCTGATATGAGCTCTCAGTAAGGATAGAGAAAACTGGTTGAGTTGGCCAAAAATGGGCTGTGCTCATGTGTGCTGTCATGTTCAGTGTGCAGCAGGGAAAGATGAGGGTAGTGCATACAGGACAAGAGAAAAGGGAGAAGTTGTTAAATATTGATGGATGAGGTATACTTCTGAAAAAAGGGGAAAAACTGAAAATATTCTGACTTCCAGTCAATTAATATTTAACCAGTGGTCATGGGCAACTCCTCTCTACTGGCTGTTCCTGGTAAATGCAGTTTTAAGATGAAAGAAAAATAGGGTGATCAGCATAACCAAGGAATTATCTGGGAAATGAAAAAGGGAAAATACTTCTGGCAGGCAAGGAACGTGAATTGGCTCATCATGGGATCCAGCAGGCTCTGAGGCTGGCGTGGAGAGAAATCCCATGGGTTGTAGAGTGAGGTCACATTGGGGCCAGCTGAGATCAGCTTTACCAGTTGCGGAGCTGCAGCCTCATATGGTTGAGTAACACTGGAGTGTACAGACTTAATGGCTGTGGTTGCTGCATCATTCTCCATAAATCCATCACAAATTTCCATCTGGAAACATCTGATACAGTGCTGGTTCAGCTAGCTGTCCTGACTAGGTACTTCAGAACTAAGGAGACTCTTACCTGGGTGATTTTAAGCCGAGCATGCTGCCAAATTAGGTTCTGGATTCGATGTGAAGAAGATAATGTGAGCAGAATTTATTGAGGCGCTCATGTTTTCCATCAGGTGTCCCGGCTGGATTTGCCTTTGTGCTTTGCTGACCAGCTAACCCCCTTGGGAGTGTGGAGCAGGTGGAAGGGCAGTCGTGAAGCAGCTCTGTATGGTGATGGGATGGCAGGAGTGGAGGTCTGGCTTAGTGGGACTGGTATTCCGTTCTGGACAAATTTTGTATTCTGCTCTTTGATTCCTGGCTTGGTTTAGTGATTTTTTCCAAAAGCAGGGGTGAACAGAACAGTCTAAGCTAATGATTTGGGGCTTTTCTGCCCTAAAAGCAGCAGAATTGATCTTTTTTTTTTTTTTTGGAAAGCAGCCATCAGAGAGAACTGAGGTTGAAAAAGATAAAAAGTGCTTAGCCTATTCCCAAACCTTTTGTTTAGAAACTGTTTTGATGCCAACTATTTTGATGCTTTTGATTTTTCCCCTTCCCTTCTTAACTCAAGGGGCTTAACAGGAAAACAAAATCTGTATGACTTCTAATTTTTGACCCTGCTGAAGTTTTTCAGAGGACTTTTAAGCACAGACTATACTATGCTAGAATGACTCTTTATTATCCACATTGCTAGGCTTATTTTTCTCATTTATCAAAATATGATACAGTGAAATTGAGATAAGAGCATGTTATTGTGGTGTTCAAGCCCTGAATATCAGATTAAAAAAAAAAGAATTCACTCTTGCTATACAGTTGAAAACCACAGAAGTCTATCTCCTGTTTCTCCAACTTGTAGTTTGTGTGAGTTCCTGTCTCTTTGACTGAAGTCTGTGTGCCTGCATGAACAAACTAAATGTGCCCTCTTCCTAAGCACTTTTCTACTCCTGTGGCCCATCACACTGTTTACTTCCCCTTTGAAATATTTCCTTCCCAAAATGTAACTGAAAATGCACCCTTGCATGACATAGAAGGGATTTGGGTTGATAGCATTCGTGTTTAAAGAAAATAAAGAGATTTTCTAGTATGTGAATTCTTAGAAGCAGAGGCATTGCTCAAGTATGAGGTGGTTGAGGGGGGCTAGACTATCAGGTAATGTGCTAAATTAAGTGTGTCATAGTACACTAAATGTATTTGTTCTGCACGAGTAGTTATTGGGTGGTTTCTTGGAATTGAAGGCAGGTTGTATGTTTTACTATTACTCATTTTATATTAGGTATAGGTGGAGGCAGTGTCTCGATAGGATGGGAGTGGGGAAGGGGAATGGGCTTTAGCTTAATATTTACCAGTGCCTACAGGGGTGTTCTTTAGTCTCTATATCCAGCTTAATATGTCAGGCTACAATCCAGGTACATCCTTGGTACTTGTAGATAGCTTATAGTAAAAATAAGAATAATCTCGCTCCTCTTTCAAGTATATGGTAATAGGTCTTTGGACCTCAGTATAATAGTCTTTATGTGAGATACATGTTATGCTAACATAACTTATTTTTCTCAGAACTTCTAATGAAACAGAAAAGCTTCTCTAAAGCATTTGAGAAATTGTCATTTTCTGTGGACAGATCTGGTGTGTATGTTCATCAGTGTGCTTTGAATGCTTTCACTCAGCAATAACATTTACTTTCAATGCCCTCCTATCCAAACTTGCTTCACACTCTTCATCTATAGGGCAGTTTCTGCTGAGCATCTGTGACAGGAGTACTTCTTCATGTGTCCTGGGACTTGTCCCTGTGAAGCCACCAAGGAGCATATAGGTTGACGAGCAGATAAGTTGCCGTTTGTGATCCACAGTTAGTTGCATGCCTTGTGCCATGCTGTGGTGGAGCAAGCACAGCAAAAAAGCAAAAGTAGGATGAAGTGGGATGAAGTGGAAAAAGAGGCTGGATCCCCAGTTTGAGCGCAAGGGGAGGAATCCATGCCAAGATCCTAGCTGTACTATGCTTCAACATGCTGGTGTTGGCTACTCCGTAAGTACATTTCCACTCCCTCTGCATAATGGTAAAATGACGAGATGTCTCCTGTCACAAACTTGCCACACCATCTATTCCGTGTAACTCTGTGTCAGTGTAACTCAAGGGAAGGGCAAGTGTTCTCTTTGTGAGATCTTAAGCGCTATTTCATTAAATGTTGGTATTTTGCTCAGAGCTATTTCTATCCCACTTTACATTCTCAGCTGTGGGACATTTTCTCCTGAAATTAAGCCAGGATGTGCTCACGTGCACGAAGCTGTGTGCAAATGCCTTTTTTCCCCTTGAGTCTCAGTTATCAAAGTTTGGACTCTGCTGTACTTCACTTATATCTAATTTTGTTCATTTAACACACTAGACTTGTTCCAGCCAAAATGTTGGTCATGAAATACAGGGATAAGAAAATTTTAAGCTGAAAAGAAAATTTTTTCATTCTTCCACAGGAAATGTAATAAATGACCTTAAACTTGTGCCTTATCTCATGTTTATACTAAACTTCAACTCCATTTTTTTTCTTACAAAAAGAATAAACAGTCTTGGACTCTGTAAAGACCAGAGAACTGACAGACTCCTGTGTTCACCTGTGTTCTTTTCCTATTTTTTTTAGTCTCAGTGACATTTTAGGTTTTGCCTACCTGAAGAGCCTTATTCTTAAAATAATACTTCACATCAGGGTGTGTAGTGGTGGAAGAGCAGCTGCTTCCTGTGGAGCTTCCTGTAGTTCCAGGGACACCCACAGCCAGGGCTGCTGCCACTGGTATTGCTATTGTAAAACAGGTCAGGGAATGGAGATGTGCGGTTCTAAAAGCACTACTTTACACTGACCTAAAGGCCACAGGTTTGCTGATATTTTGGGTCAAAACAGATAATTTCTTATCAGATTAAGTTAATTTTGCCTTTGGTTTCAACTATGAGCCTTTGAAACAAGACCTGGGATTTCTGACTGTGTCATTCTGCTTAATAAAAGCAAAAAAAGTTAAGTAGCTGTTTTTTGTTTTAATGAATATTCAGCATTAAGTAGAAATGGGTCATCAGGATTTCTGTGCATTAGAAAGCAGTAAAATAAATGACAATGCCAAAACTTTTTTTCCCCCCCTTATACTTTAACTATATGCCTTATGATGCCTATGAAATGAAAAGCAGATTCCTTATATAAGCCTAAATAGGCTTTAATGTTCAAAAATACCCCAAAGTGGCAGCTTTTGATTCAGAACTGAAATAGGGAAGTCTTCACAGTATACTTGTCCTTGGAAGCACACTGTTGTGTCTTCATTAGTAGGATCTCAGTAGGATGATTCCATCAAAAATTGTAAGGTTTTAAGGTGTTTGTTGCCTGCCTGTAAGTAGGGATTTATTAATTGTAGAATGTACAGTTTAGTTCAAGGAGATGCCTTACATTCCCATTCTCATGTGAAGTGGCAGTGTAAAGATACTGAAGTCATCTCTTGTGCAGGAAGGTATACTGTCCAAAACTAAAGAGGCAGAAGGGATGGGTAGATTGATTATTTGCTTCTCCAATATAGAAGGCAGTTAATTGCTGTAGGCCCAGAGAGCTTTGCTCTTCTGAGGTGTCAGAGGAGAGTCTGGCATGATATTAAGTATACTTGCCCTGAGATATGTTCTTGTTATGCAAACCCTCTTTCTAGGTAGACATATATCTTCCTTGCAGAAGGAAATTTTAAAAAGACTTTTGTGTGCAAGCTTACTGTAAAAGAAAATGTTAATATTTTCAAGAATAATCACTGATAATGGGATCCTTTGGATTTTAGGTACTTGGTTTTAATAATATCTTCAAACAGTCCTAAAATAAAGGACCCTTTCCACAAGCTGCAACTGTTTGTGGTACCCTAGTAGCGAAAGCATTTCCAATGCCTCAGGCTGCAGCTTTATGTGTGCTGTAGGAGCAGATATGAAGCTTGAGGGGCATTATTCTGCTGGTTGCTGCTGGTCATCATACCAATAGGATGGCTGGTAGGACTGGGCTGCCATAGAGGCCTGTCGTGCAAGGCAGGTCTAACTGACCTAGCCTTGCACTCCTGTTAGAGTAGGTTCTACCCTGTCCCTTCCATCCTTCTTTCCTCTTGCTGCTCCTGACCTGGTGGACCTGCAGTGAACTAAAGCAATGAGAGCAGATAGGTTTGCTCTGGGGCTAGGGGATTGGGTTGTTTTATGGAGAAGTCTAATGAGTATCAATGGGGATGAGACTACCTAGTCAGGAGCACAGGTGAGGTGTGAGGACACAGGACACTTTTGCTGGCTATGGACTTTTGGGCTGGCTCAGCTGGTGGTTTTTACTGGTGGGTAAAAATAGGGGTATGTACACTGAAACACATAAAAGGGACTCCTGATGTGCTTTGCTGTCTCTGCTTCTAGGAACAGTAAAGTCAAAAAAAGCTATATTAAGAACATCTTAAACCACTGCAACCTTTTATTCAGTGACTTTGATTCGGGCCAGTTTAAGTGAATGGTCACAAAGTTGACTTTTCACTGTTCCCTGCTTCAAATGCAAATAAGCAGTCATTGCATAGTGGCTCTCTGGTCTTTGAAAAGAAGCTATTTCTGCAAATTCAATACAATCTGTCTGTTATCTGAGCAGCAGTCCAGTACATGGCTGAACTGCTAATCAGTGGTTGTTTGGAGAGAAATGATGTAATATAGTTCAGAAATGTTCTAGATGCATCATTTCTTAATAGAGGGATCAGACTGATGCATTATTTCTGCTTTTTGGCTACATCTAGCAAGCTAGCACCTCATGGAGGATTTGGAAAAGTAAAATAGGGAAATATGCTGCTTTTTTTCCCTTCTTAAATGAACATGTGATTCCTATCAAAATGACATTTGTTGCCTTGAAATTGTATAATCCTTCTTGTGTTCAAGTGAGACAGTCACTGAAAAACTACAGGTTTAAAGAGCATTTGTTCTGAAAGCTTGCAGAAGGCAAAACTTCTCTAGCCTATGTGAGTGGAGTGCTTGGCTTGGGCTCTACCTGTAGGATGAGTACCATGAGGAATGTCATTCATGTCTTCCATGCAGGTTCTACCAAGGGTTTGTATAGTTCATTTGCCTGTGTGGATTGATGGGAGAACATTAAAATGATGCTGTACACAACTGGAAAACTCAAAATGCAGAGACTAATGGGGGGAGGTTGATGTCTTCTCCAAGGCACTGTGAGACAGTCTGGCTCCTCAGGGTCAAGTTATGCGATGTATGTAATCAGCTGGAGCTGATGTAATGGCTCCCTCCTGTCCAAAGAAAGAGAGTACACCCCCTCGCATTCCTCCTCTGTGTGTTATCCCTCCTCCTTTCATCTCATTGAGCCTGACATTAATCTGACCCTATGTGAAGCAGATTTGTTTTCTTAACCTGACAGGAAACTCTTTTTGTACCATGTTAATTTTTCACCATTAGTAAGCTGGTTTGGTTTACTGCTCTATCAGGCAAGTGCCAGGGTTGGTACAAGAAAGGAGATAGATGCAGGGCCACCCCTTTCTGATAATGATGGAGCATTAGGAGTGAGCTGATAGAACTTCATGTCAAGGCTTTGCTTGTGTGGCACTTAAGTGAGTGTTGCTGCTTGATGACCCAGTCCCTTCCCACTTTTCCTTTGTGCTGACTCCAGCACCCGCTTGGATGATGGGCTGAAACACATCAGCATCTAAGCTGCCATGAAACTATGGTCTCCATGTGTGATAAAAGAGCTTCCTTTGCCTGTTTTACTCTTGCTGAGCTTCTCCAGGTTTTGCAGAGGTCTTCAACTCCTGCTTGCCTTGGCCTGCTAGGGGCATATTGGTATCATGTGGCACATGTGTGTCATGATGTCTGACCCCACAAACTGCTCAGAACTCCAGAGTGCATCGGTCCCTTTAGATGAGGTCACACCTTCCATGTCTGATTCCAGCATTTGCTGGGTAAGATCAGTCTAATAGATCCTACTTCTGGCATTTATATTGTCAGTTGCATGCATATTGACTGTTTCAGCTGAACTGTGTGATTTTTTGTCTGTTCCAGCAAACTACAGTTTGGACCCAACAAAAAGTCTCTAGTGGAATAAAATCAAATCATTTCTTTTTCTTTTGGCCATGACTGTAATTGTTCTGAGTATCAAAGACTCTTCCTAATTCGTCTTTGTTTTTAAAGTCATTGAATAGCCTGTTCATTCTTGGCCGTTTTTTTCTATTCCTCCTCCTCTCAAGTGGTTGCACAACTTGACATTAAGATCAATAATTCCTCATTGATAATTACTCTCAGGCTATGACATCAGGATTTTCTGGAAATATAAATTCATAGTGCTGATAGCAGACTATATGACTTCATTCTGGAAACTGGCCAATGTGGTTGGGCTCCCTGATGTACAGGATGCAAGGGAGGAGGTGATACAGCATTAGTGTGCGTATGTGCCTGACACATTTGGTCTGTGTTGTCTGTTTTGGTTTTTAGGGACTCCCATGTTACTAGAGCACATCTTTAATTCAGGTGTGCTCAGATAAGGCCAGAGCATTTCCTTGACAGTAATCGAATATTTTGTTGTTCTGATTCAGCTTTCCAGTTTTCTGCCTTTGCAGAAAAATGCTGTTTCTTTTTGCTTGGCAGAGTGAATTAATTGCTGCTTAAAAATACTGCTGCAGACATTGGTCTGCTATTCTACAATTCCTGATGGTCTAATGTGTGGGTTTCAGGGACTTGTGTTGCAGCAGCGCTCTGCTCTGAAGCAGATGTGTTCAAAAGGATTATCAGGAACATTCTTCATTTGCATGTGGGTGGAGTGGGCTGGGTGCTCAAGTGAGAAAGACCACGGCAGGCGGC